>NW_028126374.1:0-600000 GCF_965194825.1 Balaenoptera physalus
AAACGCAGACCCTTTAAAGTAATACTGCGTGCTACCCATCGCATGGGTCCCAAATCGCCAGGTTCAAGGGCATCTTCCTACATCGAAAACATGCCTGAGAAACCCAGAAGATGGTACACCGTGTGATGGGGAAAGGTTTCTAAAACGCACCTCATTTCTCATCTCCTTTTGCTCGGGTTCGCCATTCCAGCCACTTTACTAGCAATCTCCCTACTTGGAGCATCAACACCTTTAACCTCCTGTTCCGTACAGGTTGCAATTTGTCCTGAGGATGAACGGGAGAACGGGGAACCAATGAGAGACTAGCTCTTGGTGTTGGGACAGGCACAGGTCACTCTATTTTCCCATCAGGAACAAGAATTAACCACAGGCTCAGCCTGCCCCCCGGAACCAGAACAGGGCCTGAAGCCATCCTGCGCTTTTGAGGCCACCTCCCAAAAAAGCGAGTTGTAAAATGGAGCTTCAGGGCACTGCAATTCACAAACCTGCACAGTTATAAATGATAACTCTCATCCACAAATATATTGAGGGAAGGCAAAGAAGAGGATTTGAAATCAAGGCAGAATTGCAGGAAACAGATTTCAGGAGGTAGATTCGAATCGCCTTTAAAGCACATGAAAAGCAGCAAAACGTTGACAATGATGCCCTTGGCCAAAAAGGGCGTATGCGTTTTTTCCTGAATATATTCAGGAAATACGCATACGCCCTTTTTGGCCAACCAAGCAACCTGGAAAGGCAAATCAGCGCTACAAAGAAGACTCGCTTCCCATCGGTCAAAAGGGCCATGCTGAAAAAAGTGTCAAAACCAAAAATGCAGGACAGGCCATGGAGAAATGGGAGCCTTGCTACACTGATGGGCGGGATGTAAATTGCCAACAGCCACTCTGGAGAAGTGTACGGTGTGTTTTGAAACATCTAAAAAACACAGCTTAGAGAGCATAGGGCACTTCCACGCATGGGGGTATAAAGTGGGAAAATTAAAAATCAGCAAGACACAAGAACCCCAAAGTTTAGGGCTGCTCTGTTGACAAGGACCTCCACTTCATTCCACCTTAAATATCCCAGGAAAGCGAAAAATGGATAAAAAAGTTGTGGTCCTTATGTACAGTGGAATATCACTCAGCCATGAAATCAATGTCATAAGGCTAGTAGCATCATGATGAGTGGATTTAGGTATGACGATTCTAAGTGAAATAAGTCACACAGAAAAGGACACTTCTCATAAGGTGTCACTTATAGAGGGAATGTAAAAACCGTTACACTTGAACTGAATTACAAAACAGAACAGAGTCACACATGCAGAAAATACACTATGGCTGCTTAACGGGAAAGGTGAGGTGGGGTGATACATAAAACAAGAGTTTCAAATTAGCTCAGATACCGTTCCATAAACCCAATATGTAATAGACAAGACCTACTCCTTGCTCAGAGAACTGGACTCAACACGCCCGATTCACCGCACAAGAATATAACTGACTAGTAATAATCTTAAAACCTATGTATTGATATCTCTCTGTTAGTGTGTCAAGTGGGTGTAAAGCGGCATAAACACAGCCGTGAAAAGCAGCTAAACCCCATTATAAAAATAAATTACTTTTAAAAACCCAGGAAACAAAGACAGGGAAAGAGAGAGAAATTCTTACACAATTCGTTCAGGGGCTGTGATGCAACCTGGATTGACCATATCTAGACCCACAGCTGGATGAGACATAAGGGTGGACACTCTTGGGGCTGAGAGGTTTGGTGAGGTTGGGTGAGCAAACGCAGACCCTTTAAAGTAATACTGCGTGCTACCCATCGCATGGGTCCCAAATCTCCAGGTTCAAGGGCATCTTCCTACATCGAAAACATGCATGAGAAACCCAGAAGATGGTACACCGTGTGATGGGGAAAGGTTTCTAAAACGCACCTCATTTCTCATCTCCTTGTGCTCGGGTTCGCCATTCCAGCCACTTTACTAGCAATCTCCCTACTTGGAGCATCAGCACCTTTAATCTCCTGTTCCGTACAGGTTGCAATTTGTCCTGAGGATGAACGGGAAGACGGGGAACCAATGAGAGACTAGCTCTTGGTGTTGGGACAGGCACAGGTCACTCTATTTTCCCATCAGGATGAAGAATTAACCACAGGCTCAGCCTGCCCCCCGGAACCAGAACAGGGCCTGAAGCCATCCTGCGCTTTTGCGGCCAGCTCCCGAAAAAGCGAGCTGTAAAATGGAGCTTCAGGGCACTGCAATTCACAAACCTGCAGAGATATAAATGATAACTCTCGTCCACAAATATATTGAGGGAAGGCAAAGAAGAGGATTTGAAATCAAGGCAGAATTGCAGGAAACAGATTTCAGGAGGTAGATTCGAATCGCCTTTAAAGCACATGAAAAGCAGCAAAACGTTGACAATGATGCCCTTGGCCAAAAACGGCGTATGCGTTTTTTCCTGAATATATTCAGGAAAAAACGCATACGCCCTTTTTGGCCAACCAAGCAACCTGGAAAGGCAAATCAGCGCTACAAAGAAGTCTCGCTTCCCATCGGTCAAAAGGGCCATGCTGAAAAAAGTGTCAAAACCAGAAATGCAGGACAGGCCATGGAGAAATGGGGGCCTTGCTACACTGATGGGCGGGATGTAAATTGCCAACAGCCACTCTGGAGAAGTGTACGGTGTGTTCTGAAACATCTAAAAAACACAGCTTAGAGAGCATAGGGCACTTCCACGCATGGGGGTATAAAGTGGGAAAATTAAAAATCAGCAAGACACAAGAACCCCAAAGTTTAGGGCTGCTCTGTTGACAAGGACCTCCACTTCATTCCACCTTAAATATCCCAGGAAAGCGAAAAATGGATAAAAAAGTTGTGTTCCTTATGTACAGTGGAATATCACTCAGCCATGAAATCAATGTCATAAGGCTAGTAGCGGCATGATGAGTGGATTTAGGTACGACGATTCTAAGTGAAATAAGTCACACAGAAAAGGACACTTCTCATAAGGTGTCACTTATAGAGGGAATGTAAAAGCCGTTACACTTGAACTGAATTACAAAACAGAACAGAGTCACACATGCAGAAAACACACTATGGCTGCTTAACGGGAAAGGTGAGGTGGGGTGATACATAAAACAAGAGTTTCAAATTAGCTCAGATACCGTTCCATAAACCCAATATGTAATAGACAAGACCTACTCCAAGCTCAGAGAACTGGACTCAACACGCCCGATTCACCGCACAAGAATATATCTGACTAGTAATAATCTTAAAACCTATGTATTGATATCTCTCTGTTAGTGTGTCAAGTGGGTGTAAAGCGGCATAAACACAGCCGTGAAAAGCAGCTAAATCCCATTATAAAAATAAATTACTTTTAAAAACCCAGGAAACAAAGACAGGGAAAGAGAGAGAAATTCTTACACAATTCGTTCAGGGGCTGTGATGCAACCTGGATTGACCATATCTAGACCCACAGCTGGATGAGACATAAGGGTGGACACTCTTGGGGCTGAGAGGTTTGGTGAGGTTGGGTGAGCAAACGCAGACCCTTTAAAGTAATACTGCGTGCTACCCATCGCATGGGTCCCAAATCTCCAGGTTCAAGGGCATCTTCCTACATCGAAAACATGCATGAGAAACCCAGAAGATGGTACACCGTGTGATGGGGAAAGGTTTCTAAAACGCACCTCATTTCTCATCTCCTTTTGCTCGGGTTCGCCATTCCAGCCACTTTACTAGCAATCTCCCTACTTGGAGCATCAGCACCTTTAACCTCCTGTTCTGTACAGGTTGCAATTTGTCCTGAGGATGAACGGGAAGACGGGGAACCAATGAGAGACTAGCTCTTGGTGTTGGGACAGGCACAGGTCACTCTATTTTCCCATCAGGAACAAGAATTAACCACAGGCTCAGCCTGCCCCCCGGAACCAGAACAGGGCCTGAAGCCATCCTGCGCTTTTGAGGCCACCTCCCAAAAAAGCGAGTTGTAAAATGGAGCTTCAGGGCACTGCAATTCACAAACCTGCACAGTTATAAATGATAACTCTCGTCCACAAATATATTGAGGGAAGGCAAAGAAGAGGATTTGAAATCAAGGCAGAATTGCAGGAAACAGATTTCAGGAGGTAGATTCGAATCGCCTTTAAAGCACATGAAAAGCAGCAAAACGTTGACAATGATGCCCTTGGCCAAAAACGGCGTATGCGTTTTTTCCTGAATATATTCAGGAAAAAACGCATACGCCCTTTTTGGCCAACCAAGCAACCTGGAAAGGCAAATCAGCGCTACAAAGAAGTCTCGCTTCCCATCGGTCAAAAGGGCCATGCTGAAAAAAGTGTCAAAACCAGAAATGCAGGACAGGCCATGGAGAAATGGGAGCCTTGCTACACTGATGGGCGGGATGTAAATTGCCAACAGCCACTCTGGAGAAGTGTACGGTGTGTTTTGAAACATCTAAAAAACACAGCTTAGAGAGCATAGGGCACTTCCACGCATGGGGGTATAAAGTGGGAAAATTAAAAATCAGCAAGACACAAGAACCCCAAAGTTTAGGGCTGCTCTGTTGACAAGGACCTCCACTTCATTCCACCTTAAATATCCCAGGAAAGCGAAAAATGGATAAAAAAGTTGTGGTCCTTATGTACAGTGGAATATCACTCAGCCATGAAATCAATGTCATAAGGCTAGTAGCATCATGATGAGTGGATTTAGGTATGACGATTCTAAGTGAAATAAGTCACACAGAAAAGGACACTTCTCATAAGGTGTCACTTATAGAGGGAATGTAAAAACCGTTACACTTGAACTGAATTACAAAACAGAACAGAGTCACACATGCAGAAAATACACTATGGCTGCTTAACGGGAAAGGTGAGGTGGGGTGATACATAAAACAAGAGTTTCAAATTAGCTCAGATACCGTTCCATAAACCCAATATGTAATAGACAAGACCTACTCCTTGCTCAGAGAACTGGACTCAACACGCCCGATTCACCGCACAAGAATATAACTGACTAGTAATAATCTTAAAACCTATGTATTGATATCTCTCTGTTAGTGTGTCAAGTGGGTGTAAAGCGGCATAAACACAGCCGTGAAAAGCAGCTAAACCCCATTATAAAAATAAATTACTTTTAAAAACCCAGGAAACAAAGACAGGGAAAGAGAGAGAAATTCTTACACAATTCGTTCAGGGGCTGTGATGCAACCTGGATTGACCATATCTAGACCCACAGCTGGATGAGACATAAGGGTGGACACTCTTGGGGCTGAGAGGTTTGGTGAGGTTGGGTGAGCAAACGCAGACCCTTTAAAGTAATACTGCGTGCTACCCATCGCATGGGTCCCAAATCTCCAGGTTCAAGGGCATCTTCCTACATCGAAAACATGCATGAGAAACCCAGAAGATGGTACACCGTGTGATGGGGAAAGGTTTCTAAAACGCACCTCATTTCTCATCTCCTTGTGCTCGGGTTCGCCATTCCAGCCACTTTACTAGCAATCTCCCTACTTGGAGCATCAGCACCTTTAATCTCCTGTTCCGTACAGGTTGCAATTTGTCCTGAGGATGAACGGGAAGACGGGGAACCAATGAGAGACTAGCTCTTGGTGTTGGGACAGGCACAGGTCACTCTATTTTCCCATCAGGATGAAGAATTAACCACAGGCTCAGCCTGCCCCCCGGAACCAGAACAGGGCCTGAAGCCATCCTGCGCTTTTGCGGCCAGCTCCCGAAAAAGCGAGCTGTAAAATGGAGCTTCAGGGCACTGCAATTCACAAACCTGCAGAGATATAAATGATAACTCTCGTCCACAAATATATTGAGGGAAGGCAAAGAAGAGGATTTGAAATCAAGGCAGAATTGCAGGAAACAGATTTCAGGAGGTAGATTCGAATCGCCTTTAAAGCACATGAAAAGCAGCAAAACGTTGACAATGATGCCCTTGGCCAAAAACGGCGTATGCGTTTTTTCCTGAATATATTCAGGAAAAAACGCATACGCCCTTTTTGGCCAACCAAGCAACCTGGAAAGGCAAATCAGCGCTACAAAGAAGTCTCGCTTCCCATCGGTCAAAAGGGCCATGCTGAAAAAAGTGTCAAAACCAGAAATGCAGGACAGGCCATGGAGAAATGGGGGCCTTGCTACACTGATGGGCGGGATGTAAATTGCCAACAGCCACTCTGGAGAAGTGTACGGTGTGTTCTGAAACATCTAAAAAACACAGCTTAGAGAGCATAGGGCACTTCCACGCATGGGGGTATAAAGTGGGAAAATTAAAAATCAGCAAGACACAAGAACCCCAAAGTTTAGGGCTGCTCTGTTGACAAGGACCTCCACTTCATTCCACCTTAAATATCCCAGGAAAGCGAAAAATGGATAAAAAAGTTGTGTTCCTTATGTACAGTGGAATATCACTCAGCCATGAAATCAATGTCATAAGGCTAGTAGCGGCATGATGAGTGGATTTAGGTACGACGATTCTAAGTGAAATAAGTCACACAGAAAAGGACACTTCTCATAAGGTGTCACTTATAGAGGGAATGTAAAAGCCGTTACACTTGAACTGAATTACAAAACAGAACAGAGTCACACATGCAGAAAACACACTATGGCTGCTTAACGGGAAAGGTGAGGTGGGGTGATACATAAAACAAGAGTTTCAAATTAGCTCAGATACCGTTCCATAAACCCAATATGTAATAGACAAGACCTACTCCAAGCTCAGAGAACTGGACTCAACACGCCCGATTCACCGCACAAGAATATATCTGACTAGTAATAATCTTAAAACCTATGTATTGATATCTCTCTGTTAGTGTGTCAAGTGGGTGTAAAGCGGCATAAACACAGCCGTGAAAAGCAGCTAAATCCCATTATAAAAATAAATTACTTTTAAAAACCCAGGAAACAAAGACAGGGAAAGAGAGAGAAATTCTTACACAATTCGTTCAGGGGCTGTGATGCAACCTGGATTGACCATATCTAGACCCACAGCTGGATGAGACATAAGGGTGGACACTCTTGGGGCTGAGAGGTTTGGTGAGGTTGGGTGAGCAAACGCAGACCCTTTAAAGTAATACTGCGTGCTACCCATCGCATGGGTCCCAAATCTCCAGGTTCAAGGGCATCTTCCTACATCGAAAACATGCATGAGAAACCCAGAAGATGGTACACCGTGTGATGGGGAAAGGTTTCTAAAACGCACCTCATTTCTCATCTCCTTTTGCTCGGGTTCGCCATTCCAGCCACTTTACTAGCAATCTCCCTACTTGGAGCATCAGCACCTTTAACCTCCTGTTCCGTACAGGTTGCAATTTGTCCTGAGGATGAACGGGAAGACGGGGAACCAATGAGAGACTAGCTCTTGGTGTTGGGACAGGCACAGGTCACTCTATTTTCCCATCAGGAACAAGAATTAACCACAGGCTCAGCCTGCCCCCCGGAACCAGAACAGGGCCTGAAGCCATCCTGCGCTTTTGAGGCCACCTCCCAAAAAAGCGAGTTGTAAAATGGAGCTTCAGGGCACTGCAATTCACAAACCTGCACAGTTATAAATGATAACTCTCGTCCACAAATATATTGAGGGAAGGCAAAGAAGAGGATTTGAAATCAAGGCAGAATTGCAGGAAACAGATTTCAGGAGGTAGATTCGAATCGCCTTTAAAGCACATGAAAAGCAGCAAAACGTTGACAATGATGCCCTTGGCCAAAAACGGCGTATGCGTTTTTTCCTGAATATATTCAGGAAAAAACGCATACGCCCTTTTTGGCCAACCAAGCAACCTGGAAAGGCAAATCAGCGCTACAAAGAAGTCTCGCTTCCCATCGGTCAAAAGGGCCATGCTGAAAAAAGTGTCAAAACCAGAAATGCAGGACAGGCCATGGAGAAATGGGAGCCTTGCTACACTGATGGGCGGGATGTAAATTGCCAACAGCCACTCTGGAGAAGTGTACGGTGTGTTTTGAAACATCTAAAAAACACAGCTTAGAGAGCATAGGGCACTTCCACGCATGGGGGTATAAAGTGGGAAAATTAAAAATCAGCAAGACACAAGAACCCCAAAGTTTAGGGCTGCTCTGTTGACAAGGACCTCCACTTCATTCCACCTTAAATATCCCAGGAAAGCGAAAAATGGATAAAAAAGTTGTGGTCCTTATGTACAGTGGAATATCACTCAGCCATGAAATCAATGTCATAAGGCTAGTAGCATCATGATGAGTGGATTTAGGTATGACGATTCTAAGTGAAATAAGTCACACAGAAAAGGACACTTCTCATAAGGTGTCACTTATAGAGGGAATGTAAAAACCGTTACACTTGAACTGAATTACAAAACAGAACAGAGTCACACATGCAGAAAATACACTATGGCTGCTTAACGGGAAAGGTGAGGTGGGGTGATACATAAAACAAGAGTTTCAAATTAGCTCAGATACCGTTCCATAAACCCAATATGTAATAGACAAGACCTACTCCTTGCTCAGAGAACTGGACTCAACACGCCCGATTCACCGCACAAGAATATAACTGACTAGTAATAATCTTAAAACCTATGTATTGATATCTCTCTGTTAGTGTGTCAAGTGGGTGTAAAGCGGCATAAAGACAGCCGTAAAAAGCAGCTAAACCCCATTATAAAAATAAATTACTTTTAAAAAACCAGGAAACAAAGACAGGGAAAGAGAGAGAAATTCTTACACAATTCGTTCAGGGGCTGTGATGCAACCTGGATTGACCATATCTAGACCCACAGCTGGATGAGACATAAGGGTGGACACTCTTGGGGCTGAGAGGTTTGGTGAGGTTGGGTGAGCAAACGCAGACCCTTTAAAGTAATACTGCGTGCTACCCATCGCATGGGTCCCAAATCGCCAGGTTCAAGGGCATCTTCCTACATCGAAAACATGCCTGAGAAACCCAGAAGATGGTACACCGTGTGATGGGGAAAGGTTTCTAAAACGCACCTCATTTCTCATCTCCTTTTGCTCGGGTTCGCCATTCCAGCCACTTTACTAGCAATCTCCCTACTTGGAGCATCAACACCTTTAACCTCCTGTTCCGTACAGGTTGCAATTTGTCCTGAGGATGAACGGGAGAACGGGGAACCAATGAGAGACTAGCTCTTGGTGTTGGGACAGGCACAGGTCACTCTATTTTCCCATCAGGAACAAGAATTAACCACAGGCTCAGCCTGCCCCCCGGAACCAGAACAGGGCCTGAAGCCATCCTGCGCTTTTGAGGCCACCTCCCAAAAAAGCGAGTTGTAAAATGGAGCTTCAGGGCACTGCAATTCACAAACCTGCACAGTTATAAATGATAACTCTCATCCACAAATATATTGAGGGAAGGCAAAGAAGAGGATTTGAAATCAAGGCAGAATTGCAGGAAACAGATTTCAGGAGGTAGATTCGAATCGCCTTTAAAGCACATGAAAAGCAGCAAAACGTTGACAATGATGCCCTTGGCCAAAAAGGGCGTATGCGTTTTTTCCTGAATATATTCAGGAAATACGCATACGCCCTTTTTGGCCAACCAAGCAACCTGGAAAGGCAAATCAGCGCTACAAAGAAGACTCGCTTCCCATCGGTCAAAAGGGCCATGCTGAAAAAAGTGTCAAAACCAAAAATGCAGGACAGGCCATGGAGAAATGGGAGCCTTGCTACACTGATGGGCGGGATGTAAATTGCCAACAGCCACTCTGGAGAAGTGTACGGTGTGTTTTGAAACATCTAAAAAACACAGCTTAGAGAGCATAGGGCACTTCCACGCATGGGGGTATAAAGTGGGAAAATTAAAAATCAGCAAGACACAAGAACCCCAAAGTTTAGGGCTGCTCTGTTGACAAGGACCTCCACTTCATTCCACCTTAAATATCCCAGGAAAGCGAAAAATGGATAAAAAAGTTGTGGTCCTTATGTACAGTGGAATATCACTCAGCCATGAAATCAATGTCATAAGGCTAGTAGCATCATGATGAGTGGATTTAGGTATGACGATTCTAAGTGAAATAAGTCACACAGAAAAGGACACTTCTCATAAGGTGTCACTTATAGAGGGAATGTAAAAACCGTTACACTTGAACTGAATTACAAAACAGAACAGAGTCACACATGCAGAAAATACACTATGGCTGCTTAACGGGAAAGGTGAGGTGGGGTGATACATAAAACAAGAGTTTCAAATTAGCTCAGATACCGTTCCATAAACCCAATATGTAATAGACAAGACCTACTCCTTGCTCAGAGAACTGGACTCAACACGCCCGATTCACCGCACAAGAATATAACTGACTAGTAATAATCTTAAAACCTATGTATTGATATCTCTCTGTTAGTGTGTCAAGTGGGTGTAAAGCGGCATAAACACAGCCGTGAAAAGCAGCTAAACCCCATTATAAAAATAAATTACTTTTAAAAACCCAGGAAACAAAGACAGGGAAAGAGAGAGAAATTCTTACACAATTCGTTCAGGGGCTGTGATGCAACCTGGATTGACCATATCTAGACCCACAGCTGGATGAGACATAAGGGTGGACACTCTTGGGGCTGAGAGGTTTGGTGAGGTTGGGTGAGCAAACGCAGACCCTTTAAAGTAATACTGCGTGCTACCCATCGCATGGGTCCCAAATCTCCAGGTTCAAGGGCATCTTCCTACATCGAAAACATGCATGAGAAACCCAGAAGATGGTACACCGTGTGATGGGGAAAGGTTTCTAAAACGCACCTCATTTCTCATCTCCTTGTGCTCGGGTTCGCCATTCCAGCCACTTTACTAGCAATCTCCCTACTTGGAGCATCAGCACCTTTAATCTCCTGTTCCGTACAGGTTGCAATTTGTCCTGAGGATGAACGGGAAGACGGGGAACCAATGAGAGACTAGCTCTTGGTGTTGGGACAGGCACAGGTCACTCTATTTTCCCATCAGGATGAAGAATTAACCACAGGCTCAGCCTGCCCCCCGGAACCAGAACAGGGCCTGAAGCCATCCTGCGCTTTTGCGGCCGGCTCCCGAAAAAGCGAGCTGTAAAATGGAGCTTCAGGGCACTGCAATTCACAAACCTGCAGAGATATAAATGATAACTCTCGTCCACAAATATATTGAGGGAAGGCAAAGAAGAGGATTTGAAATCAAGGCAGAATTGCAGGAAACAGATTTCAGGAGGTAGATTCGAATCGCCTTTAAAGCACATGAAAATCAGGAAAACGTTGACAATGATGCCCTTGGCCAAAAACGGCGTATGCGTTTTTTCCTGAATATATTCAGGAAAAAACGCATACGCCCTTTTTGGCCAACCAAGCAACCTGGAAAGGCAAATCAGCGCTACAAAGAAGTCTCGCTTCCCATCGGTCAAAAGGGCCATGCTGAAAAAAGTGTCAAAACCAGAAATGCAGGACAGGCCATGGAGAAATGGGGGCCTTGCTACACTGATGGGCGGGATGTAAATTGCCAACAGCCACTCTGGAGAAGTGTACGGTGTGTTCTGAAACATCTAAAAAACACAGCTTAGAGAGCATAGGGCACTTCCACGCATGGGGGTATAAAGTGGGAAAATTAAAAATCAGCAAGACACAAGAACCCCAAAGTTTAGGGCTGCTCTGTTGACAAGGACCTCCACTTCATTCCACCTTAAATATCCCAGGAAAGCGAAAAATGGATAAAAAAGTTGTGTTCCTTATGTACAGTGGAATATCACTCAGCCATGAAATCAATGTCATAAGGCTAGTAGCGGCATGATGAGTGGATTTAGGTACGACGATTCTAAGTGAAATAAGTCACACAGAAAAGGACACTTCTCATAAGGTGTCACTTATAGAGGGAATGTAAAAGCCGTTACACTTGAACTGAATTACAAAACAGAACAGAGTCACACATGCAGAAAACACACTATGGCTGCTTAACGGGAAAGGTGAGGTGGGGTGATACATAAAACAAGAGTTTCAAATTAGCTCAGATACCGTTCCATAAACCCAATATGTAATAGACAAGACCTACTCCAAGCTCAGAGAACTGGACTCAACACGCCCGATTCACCGCACAAGAATATATCTGACTAGTAATAATCTTAAAACCTATGTATTGATATCTCTCTGTTAGTGTGTCAAGTGGGTGTAAAGCGGCATAAACACAGCCGTGAAAAGCAGCTAAATCCCATTATAAAAATAAATTACTTTTAAAAACCCAGGAAACAAAGACAGGGAAAGAGAGAGAAATTCTTACACAATTCGTTCAGGGGCTGTGATGCAACCTGGATTGACCATATCTAGACCCACAGCTGGATGAGACATAAGGGTGGACACTCTTGGGGCTGAGAGGTTTGGTGAGGTTGGGTGAGCAAACGCAGACCCTTTAAAGTAATACTGCGTGCTACCCATCGCATGGGTCCCAAATCTCCAGGTTCAAGGGCATCTTCCTACATCGAAAACATGCATGAGAAACCCAGAAGATGGTACACCGTGTGATGGGGAAAGGTTTCTAAAACGCACCTCATTTCTCATCTCCTTTTGCTCGGGTTCGCCATTCCAGCAACTTTACTAGCAATCTCCCTACTTGGAGCATCAGCACCTTTAACCTCCTGTTCCATACAGGTTGCAATTTGTCCTGAGGATGAACGGGAAGACGGGGAACCAATGAGAGACTAGCTCTTGGTGTTGGGACAGGCACAGGTCACTCTATTTTCCCATCAGGAACAAGAATTAACCACAGGCTCAGCCTGCCCCCCGGAACCAGAACAGGGCCTGAAGCCATCCTGCGCTTTTGAGGCCACCTCCCAAAAAAGCGAGTTGTAAAATGGAGCTTCAGGGCACTGCAATTCACAAACCTGCACAGTTATAAATGATAACTCTCGTCCACAAATATATTGAGGGAAGGCAAAGAAGAGGATTTGAAATCAAGGCAGAATTGCAGGAAACAGATTTCAGGAGGTAGATTCGAATCGCCTTTAAAGCACATGAAAAGCAGGAAAACGTTGACAATGATGCCCTTGGCCAAAAACGGCGTATGCGTTTTTTCCTGAATATATTCAGGAAAAAACGCATACGCCCTTTTTGGCCAACCAAGCAACCTGGAAAGGCAAATCAGCGCTACAAAGAAGTCTCGCTTCCCATCGGTCAAAAGGGCCATGCTGAAAAAAGTGTCAAAACCAGAAATGCAGGACAGGCCATGGAGAAATGGGGGCCTTGCTACACTGATGGGCGGGATGTAAATTGCCAACAGCCACTCTGGAGAAGTGTACGGTGTGTTCTGAAACATCTAAAAAACACAGCTTAGAGAGCATAGGGCACTTCCACGCATGGGGGTATAAAGTGGGAAAATTAAAAATCAGCAAGACACAAGAACCCCAAAGTTTAGGGCTGCTCTGTTGACAAGGACCTCCACTTCATTCCACCTTAAATATCCCAGGAAAGCGAAAAATGGATAAAAAATTTGTGTTCCTTATGTACAATGGAATATCACTCAGCCATGAAATCAATGTCATAAGGCTTGTAGCGGCATGATGAGTGGATTTAGGTACGACGATTCTAAGTGAAATAAGTCACACAGAAAAGGACACTTCTCATAAGGTGTCACTTATAGAGGGAATGTAAAAGCCGTTACACTTGAACTGAATTACAAAACAGAACAGAGTCACACATGCAGAAAACACACTATGGCTGCTTAACGGGAAAGGTGAGGTGGGGTGATACATAAAACAAGAGTTTCAAATTAGCTCAGATACCGTTCCATAAACCCAATATGTAATAGACAAGACCTACTCCAAGCTCAGAGAACTGGACTCAACACGCCCGATTCACCGCACAAGAATATATCTGACTAGTAATAATCTTAAAACCTATGTATTGATATCTCTCTGTTAGTGTGTCAAGTGGGTGTAAAGCGGCATAAACACAGCCGTGAAAAGCAGCTAAACCCCATTATAAAAAGAAATTACTTTTAAAAACCCATGAAACAAAGACAGTGAAAGAGAGAGAAATTCTTACACAATTCGTTCAGGGGCTGTGATGCAACCTGGATTGACCATATCTAGACCCACAGCTGGATGAGACATAAGGGTGGACACTCTTGGGGCTGAGAGGTTTGGTGAGGTTGGGTGAGCAAACGCAGACCCTTTAAAGTAATACTGCGTGCTACCCATCGCATGGGTCCCAAATCTCCAGGTTCAAGGGCATCTTCCTACATCGAAAACATGCATGAGAAACCCAGAAGATGCTACACCGTGTGATGGGGAAAGGTTTCTAAAACGCACCTCATTTCTCATCTCCTTTTGCTCGGGTTCGCCATTCCAGCCACTTTACTAGCAATCTCCCTACTTGGAGCATCAGCACCTTTAACCTCCTGTTCCATACAGGTTGCAATTTGTCCTGAGGATGAACGGGAAGACGGGGAACCAATGAGAGACTAGCTCTTGGTGTTGGGACAGGCACAGGTCACTCTATTTTCCCATCAGGAAGAAGAATTAACCACAGGCTCAGCCTGCCCCCCGGAACCAGAACAGGGCCTGAAGCCATCCTGCGCATTTGCGGCCAGCTCCCAAAAAAGCGAGTTGTAAAATGGAGCTTCAGGGCACTGCAATTCACAAACCTGCACAGTTATAAATGATAACTCTCGTCCACAAATATATTGAGGGAAGGCAAAGAAGAGGATTTGAAATCAAGGCAGAATTGCAGGAAACAGATTTCAGGAGGTAGATTCGAATCGCCTTTAAAGCACATGAAAAGCAGGAAAACGTTGACAATGATGCCCTTGGCCAAAAACGGCGTATGCGTTTTTTCCTGAATATATTCAGGAAAAAACGCATACGCCCTTTTTGGCCAACCAAGCAACCTGGAAAGGCAAATCAGCGCTACAAAGAAGTCTCGCTTCCCATCGGTCAAAAGGGCCATGCTGAAAAAAGTGTCAAAACCAGAAATGCAGGACAGGCCATGGAGAAATGGGGGCCTTGCTACACTGATGGGCGGGATGTAAATTGCCAACAGCCACTCTGGAGAAGTGTACGGTGTGTTCTGAAACATCTAAAAAACACAGCTTAGAGAGCATAGGGCACTTCCACGCATGGGGGTATAAAGTGGGAAAATTAAAAATCAGCAAGACACAAGAACCCCAAAGTTTAGGGCTGCTCTGTTGACAAGGACCTCCACTTCATTCCACCTTAAATATCCCAGGAAAGCGAAAAATGGATAAAAAAGTTGTGTTCCTTATGTACAGTGGAATATCACTCAGCCATGAAATCAATGTCATAAGGCTAGTAGCGGCATGATGAGTGGATTTAGGTACGACGATTCTAAGTGAAATAAGTCACACAGAAAAGGACACTTCTCATAAGGTGTCACTTATAGAGGGAATGTAAAAGCCGTTACACTTGAACTGAATTACAAAACAGAACAGAGTCACACATGCAGAAAACACACTATGGCTGCTTAACGGGAAAGGTGAGGTGGGGTGATACATAAAACAAGAGTTTCAAATTAGCTCAGATACCGTTCCATAAACCCAATATGTAATAGACAAGACCTACTCCAAGCTCAGAGAACTGGACTCAACACGCCCGATTCACCGCACAAGAATATATCTGACTAGTAATAATCTTAAAACCTATGTATTGATATCTCTCTGTTAGTGTGTCAAGTGGGTGTAAAGCGGCATAAACACAGCCGTGAAAAGCAGCTAAATCCCATTATAAAAATAAATTACTTTTAAAAACCCAGGAAACAAAGACAGGGAAAGAGAGAGAAATTCTTACACAATTCGTTCAGGGGCTGTGATGCAACCTGGATTGACCATATGTAGACCCACAGCTGGATGAGACATAAGGGTGGACACTCTTGGGGCTGAGAGGTTTGGTGAGGTTGGGTGAGCAAACCCAGACCCTTTAAAGTAATACTGCGTGCTACCCATCGCATGGGTCCCAAATCTCCAGGTTCAAGGGCATCTTCCTACATCGAAAACATGCATGAGAAACCCAGAAGATGGTACACCGTGTGATGGGGAAAGGTTTCTAAAACGCACCTCATTTCTCATCTCCTTTTGCTCGGGTTCGCCATTCCAGCCACTTTACTAGCAATCTCCCTACTTGGAGCATCAGCACCTTTAACCTCCTGTTCCATACAGGTTGCAATTTGTCCTGAGGATGAACGGGAAGACGGGGAACCAATGAGAGACTAGCTCTTGGTGTTGGGACAGGCACAGGTCACTCTATTTTCCCATCAGGAAGAAGAATTAACCACAGGCTCAGCCTGCCCCCCGGAACCAGAACAGGGCCTGAAGACATCCTGCGCATTTGCGGCCAGCTCCCAAAAAAGCGAGTTGTAAAATGGAGCTTCAGGGCACTGCAATTCACAAACCTGCACAGTTATAAATGATAACTCTCGTCCACAAATATATTGAGGGAAGGCAAAGAAGAGGATTTGAAATCAAGGCAGAATTGCAGGAAACAGATTTCAGGAGGTAGATTCGAATCGCCTTTAAAGCACATGAAAAGCAGGAAAACGTTGACAATGATGCCCTTGGCCAAAAACGGCGTATGCGTTTTTTCCTGAATATATTCAGGAAAAAACGCATACGCCCTTTTTGGCCAACCAAGCAACCTGGAAAGGCAAATCAGCGCTACAAAGAAGTCTCGCTTCCCATCGGTCAAAAGGGCCATGCTGAATAAAGTGTCAAAACCAGAAATGCAGGACAGGCCATGGAGAAATGGGGGCCTTGCTACACTGATGGGCGGGATGTAAATTGCCAACAGCCACTCTGGAGAAGTGTACGGTGTGTTCTGAAACATCTAAAAAACACAGCTTAGAGAGCATAGGGCACTTCCACGCATGGGGGTATAAAGTGGGAAAATTAAAAATCAGCAAGACACAAGAACCCCAAAGTTTAGGGCTGCTCTGTTGACAAGGACCTCCACTTCATTCCACCTTAAATATCCCAGGAAAGCGAAAAATGGATAAAAAAGTTGTGTTGCTTATGTACAATGGAATATCACTCAGCCATGAAATCAATGTCATAAGGCTAGTAGCGGCATGATGAGTGGATTTAGGTACGACGATTCTAAGTGAAATAAGTCACACAGAAAAGGACACTTCTCATAAGGTGTCACTTATAGAGGGAATGTAAAAGCCGTTACACTTGAACTGAATTACAAAACAGAACAGAGTCACACATGCAGAAAACACACTATGGCTGCTTAACGGGAAAGGTGAGGTGGGGTGATACATAAAACAAGAGTTTCAAATTAGCTCAGATACCGTTCCATAAACCCAATATGTAATAGACAAGACCTACTCCAAGCTCAGAGAACTGGACTCAACACGCCCGATTCACCGCACAAGAATATATCTGACTAGTAATAATCTTAAAACCTATGTATTGATATCTCTCTGTTAGTGTGTCAAGTGGGGGTAAAGCGGCATAAACACAGCCGTGAAAAGCAGCTATACCCCATTATAAAAATAAATTACTTTTAAAAACCCAGGAAACAAAGACAGGGAAAGAGAGAGAAATTCTTACACAATTCGTTCAGGGGCTGTGATGCAACCTGGATTGACCATATGTAGACCCACAGCTGGATGAGACATAAGGGTGGACACTCTTGGGGCTGAGAGGTTTGGTGAGGTTGGGTGAGCAAACGCAGACCCTTTAAAGTAATACTGCGTGCTACCCATCGCATGGGTCCCAAATCTCCAGGTTCAAGGGCATCTTCCTACATCGAAAACATGCATGAGAAACCCAGAAGATGGTACACCGTGTGATGGGGAAAGGTTTCTAAAACGCACCTCATTTCTCATCTCCTTTTGCTCGGGTTCGCCATTCCAGCCACTTTACTAGCAATCTCCCTACTTGGAGCATCAGCACCTTTAACCTCCTGTTCCATACAGGTTGCAATTTGTCCTGAGGATGAACGGGAAGACGGGGAACCAATGAGAGACTAGCTCTTGGTGTTGGGACAGGCACAGGTCACTCTATTTTCCCATCAGGAAGAAGAATTAACCACAGGCTCAGCCTGCCCCCCGGAACCAGAACAGGGCCTGAAGCCATCCTGCGCTTTTGCGGCCGGCTCCCAAAAAAGCGAGTTGTGAAATGGAACTTCAGGGCACTGCAATTCACAAACCTGCACAGTTATAAATGATAACTCTCGTCCACAAATATATTGAGGGAAGGCAAAGAAGAGGATTTGAAATCAAGGCAGAATTGCAGGAAACAGATTTCAGGAGGTGGATTCGAATCGCCTTTAAAGCACATGAAAAGCAGCAAAACGTTGACAATGATGCCCTTGGCCAAAAAGGGCGTATGCGTTTTTTCCTGAATATATTCAGGAAAAAACGCATACGCCCTTTTTGGCCAACCAAGCAACCTGGAAAGGCAAATCAGCGCGACAAAGAAGTCTCGCTTCCCATCGGTCAAAAGGGCCATGCTGAAAAAAGTGTCAAAACCAGAAATGCAGGACAGGCCATGGAGAAATGGGAGCCTTGCTACACTGATGGGCGGGATGTAAATTGCCAACAGCCACTCTGGAGAAGTGTACGGTGTGTTCTGAAACATCTAAAAAACACAGCTTAGAGAGCATAGGGCACTTCCACGCATGGGGGTATAAAGTGGGAAAATTAAAAATCAGCAAGACACAAGAACCCCAAAGTTTAGGGCTGCTCTGTTGACAAGGACCTCCACTTCATTCCACCTTAAATATCCCAGGAAAGCGAAAAATGGATAAAAAAGATGTGGTCCTTATGTACAGTGGAATATCACTCAGCCATGAAATCAATGTCATAAGGCTAGTAGCAGCATGATGAGTGGATTTAGGTATGACGATTCTAAGTGAAATAAGTCACACAGAAAAGGACACTTCTCATAAGGTGTCACTTATAGAGGGAATGTAAAAACTGTTACACTTGAACTGAATTACAAAACAGAACAGAGTCACACATGCAGAAAATACACTATGGCTGCTTAACGGGAAAGGTGAGGTGGGGTGATACATAAAACAAGAGTTTCAAATTAGCTCAGATACCGTTCCATAAACCCAATATGTAATAGACAAGACCTACTCCTTGCTCAGAGAACTGGACTCAACACGCCCGATTCACCGCACAAGAATATAACTGACTAGTAATAATCTTAAAACCTATGTATTGATATCTCTCTGTTAGTGTGTCAAGTGGGTGTAAAGCGGCATAAACACAGCCGTGAAAAGCAGCTAAACCCCATTATAAAAATAAATTACTTTTAAAAACCCAGGAAACAAAGACAGGGAAAGAGAGAGAAATTCTTACACAATTCGTTCAGGGTCTGTGATGCAACCTGGATTGACCATATCTAGACCCACAGCTGGATGAGACATAAGGGTGGACACTCTTGGGGCTGAGAGGTTTGGTGAGGTTGGGTGAGCAAACGCAGACCCTTTAAAGTAATACTGCGTGCTACCCATCGCATGGGTCCCAAATCTCCAGGTTCAAGGGCATCTTCCTACATCGAAAACATGCATGAGAAACCCAGAAGATGGTACACCGTGTGATGGGGAAAGGTTTCTAAAACGCACCTCATTTCTCATCTCCTTTTGCTCGGGTTCGGCATTCCAGCCACTTTACTAGCAATCTCCCTACTTGGAGCATCAGCACCTTTAACCTCCTGTTCCATACAGGTTGCAATTTGTCCTGAGGATGAACGGGAAGACGGGGAACCAATGAGAGACTAGCTCTTGGTGTTGGGACAGGCACAGGTCACTCTATTTTCCCATCAGGAAGAAGAATTAACCACAGGCTCAGCCTGCCCCCCGGAACCAGAACAGGGCCTGAAGCCATCCTGCGCATTTGCGGCCAGCTCCCAAAAAAGCGAGTTGTAAAATGGAGCTTCAGGG
The DNA here is from genome assembly GCF_965194825.1 of Balaenoptera physalus. NCBI lineage: Eukaryota > Metazoa > Chordata > Mammalia > Artiodactyla > Balaenopteridae > Balaenoptera > Balaenoptera physalus. Next base: position 19,827 of record NW_028126374.1, read on the forward strand.
CACTGCAATTCACAAACCTGCACAGTTATAAATGATAACTCTTGTCCACAAATATATTGAGGGAAGGCAAAGAAGAGGATTTGAAATCAAGGCAGAATTGCAGGAAACAGATTTCAGGAGGTAGATTCGAATCGCCTTTAAAGCACATGAAAAGCAGGAAAACGTTGACAATGATGCCCTTGGCCAAAAACGGCGTATGCGTTTTTTCCTGAATATATTCAGGAAAAAACGCATACGCCCTTTTTGGCCAACCAAGCAACCTGGAAAGGCAAATCAGCGCTACAAAGAAGTCTCGCTTCCCATCGGTCAAAAGGGCCATGCTGAAAAAAGTGTCAAAACCAGAAATGCAGGACAGGCCATGGAGAAATGGGGGCCTTGCTACACTGATGGGCGGGATGTAAATTGCCAACAGCCACTCTGGAGAAGTGTACGGTGTGTTCTGAAACATCTAAAAAACACAGCTTAGAGAGCATAGGGCACTTCCACGCATGGGGGTATAAAGTGGGAAAATTAAAAATCAGCAAGACACAAGAACCCCAAAGTTTAGGGCTGCTCTGTTGACAAGGACCTCCACTTCATTCCACCTTAAATATCCCAGGAAAGCGAAAAATGGATAAAAAATTTGTGTTCCTTATGTACAATGGAATATCACTCAGCCATGAAATCAATGTCATAAGGCTTGTAGCGGCATGATGAGTGGATTTAGGTACGACGATTCTAAGTGAAATAAGTCACACAGAAAAGTACACTTCTCATAAGGTGTCACTTATAGAGGGAATGTAAAAGCCGTTACACTTGAACTGAATTACAAAACAGAACAGAGTCACACATGCAGAAAACACACTATGGCTGCTTAACGGGAAAGGTGAGGTGGGGTGATACATAAAACAAGAGTTTCAAATTAGCTCAGATACCGTTCCATAAACCCAATATGTAATAGACAAGACCTACTCCAAGCTCAGAGAACTGGACTCAACACGCCCGATTCACCGCACAAGAATATATCTGACTAGTAATAATCTTAAAACCTATGTATTGATATCTCTCTGTTAGTGTGTCAAGTGGGTGTAAAGCGGCATAAACACAGCCGTGAAAAGCAGCTAAACCCCATTATAAAAAGAAATTACTTTTAAAAACCCATGAAACAAAGACAGTGAAAGAGAGAGAAATTCTTACACAATTCGTTCAGGGGCTGTGATGCAACCTGGATTGACCATATCTAGACCCACAGCTGGATGAGACATAAGGGTGGACACTCTTGGGGCTGAGAGGTTTGGTGAGGTTGGGTTAGCAAACGCAGACCCTTTAAAGTAATACTGCGTGCTACCCATCGCATGGGTCCCAAATCTCCAGGTTCAAGGGCATCTTCCTACATCGAAAACATGCATGAGAAACCCAGAAGATGGTACACCGTGTGATGGGGAAAGGTTTCTAAAACGCACCTCATTTCTCATCTCCTTTTGCTCGGGTTCGCCATTCCAGCCACTTTACTAGCAATCTCCCTACTTGGAGCATCAGCACCTTTAACCTCCTGTTCCATACAGGTTGCAATTTGTCCTGAGGATGAACGGGAAGACGGGGAACCAATGAGAGACTAGCTCTTGGTGTTGGGACAGGCACAGGTCACTCTATTTTCCCATCAGGAAGAAGAATTAACCACAGGCTCAGCCTGCCCCCCGGAACCAGAACAGGGCCTGAAGCCATCCTGCGCATTTGCGGCCAGCTCCCAAAAAAGCGAGTTGTAAAATGGAGCTTCAGGGCACTGCAATTCACAAACCTGCACAGTTATAAATGATAACTCTCGTCCACAAATATATTGAGGGAAGGCAAAGAAGAGGATTTGAAATCAAGGCAGAATTGCAGGAAACAGATTTCAGGAGGTAGATTCGAATCGCCTTTAAAGCACATGAAAAGCAGGAAAACGTTGACAATGATGCCCTTGGCCAAAAACGGCGTATGCGTTTTTTCCTGAATATATTCAGGAAAAAACGCATACGCCCTTTTTGGCCAACCAAGCAACCTGGAAAGGCAAATCAGCGCTACAAAGAAGTCTCGCTTCCCATCGGTCAAAAGGGCCATGCTGAAAAAAGTGTCAAAACCAGAAATGCAGGACAGGCCATGGAGAAATGGGGGCCTTGCTACACTGATGGGCGGGATGTAAATTGCCAACAGCCACTCTGGAGAAGTGTACGGTGTGTTCTGAAACATCTAAAAAACACAGCTTAGAGAGCATAGGGCACTTCCACGCATGGGGGTATAAAGTGGGAAAATTAAAAATCAGCAAGACACAAGAACCCCAAAGTTTAGGGCTGCTCTGTTGACAAGGACCTCCACTTCATTCCACCTTAAATATCCCAGGAAAGCGAAAAATGGATAAAAAATTTGTGTTCCTTATGTACAATGGAATATCACTCAGCCATGAAATCAATGTCATAAGGCTTGTAGCGGCATGATGAGTGGATTTAGGTACGACGATTCTAAGTGAAATAAGTCACACAGAAAAGGACACTTCTCATAAGGTGTCACTTATAGAGGGAATGTAAAAGCCGTTACACTTGAACTGAATTACAAAACAGAACAGAGTCACACATGCAGAAAACACACTATGGCTGCTTAACGGGAAAGGTGAGGTGGGGTGATACATAAAACAAGAGTTTCAAATTAGCTCAGATACCGTTCCATAAACCCAATATGTAATAGACAAGACCTACTCCAAGCTCAGAGAACTGGACTCAACACGCCCGATTCACCGCACAAGAATATATCTGACTAGTAATAATCTTAAAACCTATGTATTGATATCTCTCTGTTAGTGTGTCAAGTGGGGGTAAAGCGGCATAAACACAGCCGTGAAAAGCAGCTATACCCCATTATAAAAATAAATTACTTTTAAAAACCCAGGAAACAAAGACAGGGAAAGAGAGAGAAATTCTTACACAATTCGTTCAGGGGCTGTGATGCAACCTGGATTGACCATATGTAGACACACAGCTGGATGAGACATAAGGGTGGACACTCTTGGGGCTGAGAGGTTTGGTGAGGTTGGGTGAGCAAACGCAGACCCTTTAAAGTAATACTGCGTGCTACCCATCGCATGGGTCCCAAATCTCCAGGTTCAAGGGCATCTTCCTACATCGAAAACATGCATGAGAAACCCAGAAGATGGTACACCGTGTGATGGGGAAAGGTTTCTAAAACGCACCTCATTTCTCATCTCCTTTTGCTCGGGTTCGCCATTCCAGCCACTTTACTAGCAATCTCCCTACTTGGAGCATCAGCACCTTTAACCTCCTGTTCCATACAGGTTGCAATTTGTCCTGAGGATGAACGGGAAGACGGGGAACCAATGAGAGACTAGCTCTTGGTGTTGGGACAGGCACAGGTCACTCTATTTTCCCATCAGGAAGAAGAATTAACCACAGGCTCAGCCTGCCCCCCGGAACCAGAACAGGGCCTGAAGCCACCCTGCGCTTTTGCGGCCGGCTCCCAAAAAAGCGAGTTGTAAAATGGAACTTCAGGGCACTGCAATTCACAAACCTGCACAGTTATAAATGATAACTCTCGTCCACAAATATATTGAGGGAAGGCAAAGAAGAGGATTTGAAATCAAGGCAGAATTGCAGGAAACAGATTTCAGGAGGTGGATTCGAATCGCCTTTAAAGCACATGAAAAGCAGCAAAACGTTGACAATGATGCCCTTGGCCAAAAAGGGCGTATGCGTTTTTTCCTGAATATATTCAGGAAAAAACGCATACGCCCTTTTTGGCCAACCAAGCAACCTGGAAAGGCAAATCAGCGCGACAAAGAAGTCTCGCTTCCCATCGGTCAAAAGGGCCATGCTGAAAAAAGTGTCAAAACCAGAAATGCAGGACAGGCCATGGAGAAATGGGAGCCTTGCTACACTGATGGGCGGGATGTAAATTGCCAACAGCCACTCTGGAGAAGTGTACGGTGTGTTCTGAAACATCTAAAAAACACAGCTTAGAGAGCATAGGGCACTTCCACGCATGGGGGTATAAAGTGGGAAAATTAAAAATCAGCAAGACACAAGAACCCCAAAGTTTAGGGCTGCTCTGTTGACAAGGACCTCCACTTCATTCCACCTTAAATATCCCAGGAAAGCGAAAAATGGATAAAAAAGTTGTGGTCCTTATGTACAGTGGAATATCACTCAGCCATGAAATCAATGTCATAAGGCTAGTAGCAGCATGATGAGTGGATTTAGGTATGACGATTCTAAGTGAAATAAGTCACACAGAAAAGGACACTTCTCATAAGGTGTCACTTATAGAGGGAATGTAAAAACTGTTACACTTGAACTGAAATACAAAACAGAACAGAGTCACACATGCAGAAAATACACTATGGCTGCTTAACGGGAAAGGTGAGGTGGGGTGATACATAAAACAAGAGTTTCAAATTAGCTCAGATACCGTTCCATAAACCCAATATGTAATAGACAAGACCTACTCCTTGCTCAGAGAACTGGACTCAACACGCCCGATTCACCGCACAAGAATATAACTGACTAGTAATAATCTTAAAACCTATGTATTGATATCTCTCTGTTAGTGTGTCAAGTGGGTGTAAAGCGGCATAAACACAGCCGTGAAAAGCAGCTAAACCCCATTATAAAAATAAATTACTTTTTAAAACCCAGGAAACAAAGACAGGGAAAGAGAGAGAAATTCTTACACAATTCGTTCAGGGGCTGTGATGCAACCTGGATTGACCATATCTAGACCCACAGCTGGATGAGACATAAGGGTGGACACTCTTGGGGCTGAGAGGTTTGGTGAGGTTGGGTGAGCAAACGCAGACCCTTTAAAGTAATACTGCGTGCTACCCATCGCATGGGTCCCAAATCTCCAGGTTCAAGGGCATCTTCCTACATCGAAAACATGCATGAGAAACCCAGAAGATGGTACACAGTGTGATGGGGAAAGGTTTCTAAAACGCACCTCATTTCTCATCTCCTTGTGCTCGGGTTCGCCATTCCAGCCACTTTACTAGCAATCTCCCTACTTGGAGCATCAGCATCTTTAACCTCCTGTTCCATACAGGTTGCAGTTTGTCCTGAGGATGAACGGGAAGACGGGGAACCAATGAGAGATTAGCTCTTGGTGTTGGGACAGGCACAGGTCACTCTATTTTCCCATCAGGAAGAAGAATTAACCACAGGCTCAGCCTGCACCCCGGAACCAGAAAAGGGCCTGAAGCCATCCTGCGCTTTTGCGGCCAGCTCCCAAAAAAGCGAGTTGTAAAATGGAGCTTCAGGGCACTGCAATTCACAAACCTGCAGAGTTATAAATGATAACTCTCGTCCACAAATATAATGAGGGAAGGCAAAGAAGAGGATTTGAAATCAAGGCAGAATTGCAGGAAACAGATTTCAGGAGGTAGATTCGAATCGCCTTTAAAGCACATGAAAAGCAGCAAAACGTTGACAATGATGCCCTTGGCCAAAAAGAGCGTATGCGTTTTTTCCTGAATATATTCAGGAAAAAACGCATACGCCCTTTTCGGCCAACCAAGCAACCTGGAAAGGCAAATCAGCGCGACAAAGAAGTCTCGCTTCCCATCGGTCAAAAGGGCCATGCTGAAAAAAGTGTCAAAACCAGAAATGCAGGACAGGCCATGGAGAAATGGGAGCCTTGCTACACTGATGGGCGGGATGTAAATTGCCAACAGCCACTCTGGAGAAGTGTACGGTGTGTTCTGAAACATCTAAAAAACACAGCTTAGAGAGCATAGGGCACTTCCACGCATGGGGGTATAAAGTGGGAAAATTAAAAATCAGCAAGACACAAGAACCCCAAAGTTTAGGGCTGCTCTGTTGACAAGGACCTCCACTTCATTCCACCTTAAATATCCCAGGAAAGCGAAAAATGGATAAAAAAGTTGTGGTCCTTATGTACAGTGGAATATCACTCAGCCATGAAATCAATGTCATAAGGCTAGTAGCAGCATGATGAGTGGATTTAGGTATGACGATTCTAAGTGAAATAAGTCACACAGAAAAGGACACTTCTCATAAGGTGTCACTTATAGAGGGAATGTAAAAACTGTTACACTTGAACTGAAATACAAAACAGAACAGAGTCACACATGCAGAAAATACACTATGGCTGCTTAACGGGAAAGGTGAGGTGGGGTGATACATAAAACAAGAGTTTCAAATTAGCTCAGATACCGTTCCATAAACCCAATATGTAATAGACAAGACCTACTCCTTGCTCAGAGAACTGGACTCAACACGCCCGATTCACCGCACAAGAATATAACTGACTAGTAATAATCTTAAAACCTATGTATTGATATCTCTCTGTTAGTGTGTCAAGTGGGTGTAAAGCGGCATAAACACAGCCGTGAAAAGCAGCTAAACCCCATTATAAAAATAAATTACTTTTTAAAACCCAGGAAACAAAGACAGGGAAAGAGAGAGAAATTCTTACACAATTCGTTCAGGGGCTGTGATGCAACCTGGATTGACCATATCTAGACCCACAGCTGGATGAGACATAAGGGTGGACACTCTTGGGGCTGAGAGGTTTGGTGAGGTTGGGTGAGCAAACGCAGACCCTTTAAAGTAATACTGCGTGCTACCCATCGCATGGGTCCCAAATCTCCAGGTTCAAGGGCATCTTCCTACATCGAAAACATGCATGAGAAACCCAGAAGATGGTACACAGTGTGATGGGGAAAGGTTTCTAAAACGCACCTCATTTCTCATCTCCTTGTGCTCGGGTTCGCCATTCCAGCCACTTTACTAGCAATCTCCCTACTTGGAGCATCAGCATCTTTAACCTCCTGTTCCATACAGGTTGCAGTTTGTCCTGAGGATGAACGGGAAGACGGGGAACCAATGAGAGATTAGCTCTTGGTGTTGGGACAGGCACAGGTCACTCTATTTTCCCATCAGGAAGAAGAATTAACCACAGGCTCAGCCTGCACCCCGGAACCAGAAAAGGGCCTGAAGCCATCCTGCGCTTTTGCGGCCAGCTCCCAAAAAAGCGAGTTGTAAAATGGAGCTTCAGGGCACTGCAATTCACAAACCTGCAGAGTTATAAATGATAACTCTCGTCCACAAATATAATGAGGGAAGGCAAAGAAGAGGATTTGAAATCAAGGCAGAATTGCAGGAAACAGATTTCAGGAGGTAGATTCGAATCGCCTTTAAAGCACATGAAAAGCAGCAAAACGTTGACAATGATGCCCTTGGCCAAAAAGAGCGTATGCGTTTTTTCCTGAATATATTCAGGAAAAAACGCATACGCCCTTTTCGGCCAACCAAGCAACCTGGAAAGGCAAATCAGCGCTACAAAGAAGTCTCGCTTCCCATCAGTCAAAAGGGCCATGCTGAAAAAAGTGTCAAAACCAAAAATGCAGGACAGGCCATGGAGAAATGGGAGCCTTGCTACACTGATGGGCGGGATGTAAATTGCCAACAGCCACTCTGGAGAAGTGTACGGTGTGTTCTGAAAAATCTAAAAAACACAGCTTAGAGAGCATAGGGCACTTCCACGCATGGGGGTATAAAGTGGGAAAATTAAAAATCAGCAAGACACAAGAACCCCAAAGTTTAGGGCTGCTCTGTTGACAAGGACCTCCACTTCATTCCACCTTAAATATCCCAGGAAAGCGAAAAATGGATAAAAAAGTTGTGGTCCTTATGTACAGTGGAATATCACTCAGCCATGAAATCAATGTCATAAGGCTAGTAGCAGCATGATGAGTGGATTTAGGTATGACGATTCTAAGTGAAATAAGTCACACAGAAAAGGACACTTCTCATAAGGTGTCACTTATAGAGGGAATGTAAAAACTGTTACACTTGAACTGAATTACAAAACAGAACAGAGTCACACATGCAGAAAATACACTATGGCTGCTTAACGGGAAAGGTGAGGTGGGGTGATACATAAAACAAGAGTTTCAAATTAGCTCAGATACCGTTCCATAAACCCAATATGTAATAGACAAGACCTACTCCTTGCTCAGAGAACTGGACTCAACACGCCCGATTCACCGCACAAGAATATAACTGACTAGTAATAATCTTAAAACCTATGTATTGATATCTCTCTGTTAGTGTGTCAAGTGGGTGTAAAGCGGCATAAACACAGCCGTGAAAAGCAGCTAAACCCCATTATAAAAATAAATTACTTTTAAAAACCCAGGAAACAAAGACAGGGAAAGAGAGAGAAATTCTTACACAATTCGTTCAGGGGCTGTGATGCAACCTGGATTGACCATATCTAGACCCACAGCTGGATGAGACATAAGGGTGGACACTCTTGGGGCTGAGAGGTTTGGTGAGGTTGGGTGAGCAAACGCAGACCCTTTAAAGTAATACTGCGTGCTACCCATCGCATGGGTCCCAAATCTCCAGGTTCAAGGGCATCTTCCTACATCGAAAACATGCATGAGAAACCCAGAAGATGGTACACAGTGTGATGGGGAAAGGTTTCTAAAACGCACCTCATTTCTCATCTCCTTGTGCTCGGGTTCGCCATTCCAGCCACTTTACTAGCAATCTCCCTACTTGGAGCATCAGCACCTTTAACCTCCTGTTCCATACAGGTTGCAGTTTGTCCTGAGGATGAACGGGAAGACGGGGAACCAATGAGAGATTAGCTCTTGGTGTTGGGACAGGCACAGGTCACTCTATTTTCCCATCAGGAAGAAGAATTAACCACAGGCTCAGCCTGCACCCCGGAACCAGAAAAGGGCCTGAAGCCATCCTGCGCTTTTGCGGCCAGCTCCCAAAAAAGCGAGTTGTAAAATGGAGCTTCAGTGCACTGCAATTCACAAACCTGCAGAGTTATAAATGATAACTCTCGTCCACAAATATAATGAGGGAAGGCAAAGAAGAGGATTTGAAATCAAGGCAGAATTGCAGGAAACAGATTTCAGGAGGTAGATTCGAATCGCCTTTAAAGCACATGAAAAGCAGCAAAACGTTGACAATGATGCCCTTAGCCAAAAAGAGCGTATGCGTTTTTTCCTGAATATATTCAGGAAAAAACGCATACGCCCTTTTTGGCCAACGAAGCAACCTGGAAAGGCAAATCAGCGCTACAAAGAAGTCTCGCTTCCCATCGGTCAAAAGGGCCATGCTGAAAAAAGTGTCAAAACCAGAAATGCAGGACAGGCCATGGAGAAATGGGAGCCTTGCTACACTGATGGGTGGTATGTAAATTGCCAACAGCCACTCTGGAGAAGTGTACGGTGTGTTCTGAAACATCTAAAAAACACAGCTTAGAGAGCATAGGGCACTCCCACGAATGGGGGTATAAAGTGGGAAAATTAAAAATCAGCAAGACACAAGAACCCCAAAGATTAGGGCTGCTCTGTTGACAAGGACCTCCACTTCATTCCACCTTAAAGATCCCAGGAAAGCGAAAAATGGATAAAAAAGTTGTGGTCCTTATGTACAATGGAATATCACTCAGCCATGAAATCAATGTCATAAGGCTAGTAGCGGCATGATGAGTGGATTTAGGTACGACGATTCTAAGTGAAATAAGTCTCACAGAAAAGGACACTTCTCATAAGGAGTCACTTATAGAGGAAATGTAAAAACCGTTACACTTGAACTGAATTACAAAACAGAACAGAGTCACACATGCAGAAAACACACTATGGCTGCTTAACGGGAAAGGTGAGGTGGGGTGATACATAAAACAAGAGTTTCAAATTAGCTCAGATACCGTTCCATAAACCCAATATGTAATAGACAAGACCTACTCCTTGCTCAGAGAACTGGACTCAACACGCCCGATTCACCGCACAAGAATATATCTGACTAGTAATAATCTTAAAACCTATGTATTGATATCTCTCTGTTAGTGTGTCAAGTGGGTGTAAAGCGGCATAAACACAGCCGTGAAAAGCAGCTAAACCCCATTATAAAAATAAATTACTTTTAAAAACCCATGAAACAAAGACAGTGAAAGAGAGAGAAATTCTTACACAATTCGTTCAGGGGCTGTGATGCAACCTGGATTGACCATATCTAGACCCACAGCTGGATGAGACATAAGGGTGGACACTCTTGGGGCTGAGAGGTTTGGTGAGGTTGGGTGAGCAAACGCAGACCCTTTAAAGTAATACTGCATGCTACCCATCACATGGGTCCCAAATCTCCAGGTTCAAGGGCATCTTCCTACATCGAAAACATGCATGAGAAACCCAGAAGATGGTACACAGTGTGATGGGGAAAGGTTTCTAAAACGCACCTCATTTCTCATCTCCTTGTGCTCGGGTTCGCCATTCCAGCCACTTTACTAGCAATCTCCCTACTTGGAGCATCAGCATCTTTAACCTCCTGTTCCATACAGGTTGCAGTTTGTCCTGAGGATGAACGGGAAGACGGGGAACCAATGAGAGATTAGCTCTTGGTGTTGGGACAGGCACAGGTCACTCTATTTTCCCATCAGGAAGAAGAATTAACCACAGGCTCAGCCTGCACCCCGGAACCAGAAAAGGGCCTGAAGCCATCCTGCGCTTTTGCGGCCAGCTCCCAAAAAAGCGAGTTGTAAAATGGAGCTTCAGGGCACTGCAATTCACAAACCTGCAGAGTTATAAATGATAACTCTCGTCCACAAATATAATGAGGGAAGGCAAAGAAGAGGATTTGAAATCAAGGCAGAATTGCAGGAAACAGATTTCAGGAGGTAGATTCGAATCGCCTTTAAAGCACATGAAAAGCAGCAAAACGTTGACAATGATGCCCTTGGCCAAAAAGAGCGTATGCGTTTTTTCCTGAATATATTCAGGAAAAAACGCATACGCCCTTTTCGGCCAACCAAGCAACCTGGAAAGGCAAATCAGCGCGACAAAGAAGTCTCGCTTCCCATCGGTCAAAAGGGCCATGCTGAAAAAAGTGTCAAAACCAGAAATGCAGGACAGGCCATGGAGAAATGGGAGCCTTGCTACACTGATGGGCGGGATGTAAATTGCCAACAGCCACTCTGGAGAAGTGTACGGTGTGTTCTGAAACATCTAAAAAACACAGCTTAGAGAGCATAGGGCACTTCCACGCATGGGGGTATAAAGTGGGAAAATTAAAAATCAGCAAGACACAAGAACCCCAAAGTTTAGGGCTGCTCTGTTGACAAGGACCTCCACTTCATTCCACCTTAAATATCCCAGGAAAGCGAAAAATGGATAAAAAAGTTGTGGTCCTTATGTACAGTGGAATATCACTCAGCCATGAAATCAATGTCATAAGGCTAGTAGCAGCATGATGAGTGGATTTAGGTATGACGATTCTAAGTGAAATAAGTCACACAGAAAAGGACACTTCTCATAAGGTGTCACTTATAGAGGGAATGTAAAAACTGTTACACTTGAACTGAAATACAAAACAGAACAGAGTCACACATGCAGAAAATACACTATGGCTGCTTAACGGGAAAGGTGAGGTGGGGTGATACATAAAACAAGAGTTTCAAATTAGCTCAGATACCGTTCCATAAACCCAATATGTAATAGACAAGACCTACTCCTTGCTCAGAGAACTGGACTCAACACGCCCGATTCACCGCACAAGAATATAACTGACTAGTAATAATCTTAAAACCTATGTATTGATATCTCTCTGTTAGTGTGTCAAGTGGGTGTAAAGCGGCATAAACACAGCCGTGAAAAGCAGCTAAACCCCATTATAAAAATAAATTACTTTTTAAAACCCAGGAAACAAAGACAGGGAAAGAGAGAGAAATTCTTACACAATTCGTTCAGGGGCTGTGATGCAACCTGGATTGACCATATCTAGACCCACAGCTGGATGAGACATAAGGGTGGACACTCTTGGGGCTGAGAGGTTTGGTGAGGTTGGGTGAGCAAACGCAGACCCTTTAAAGTAATACTGCGTGCTACCCATCGCATGGGTCCCAAATCTCCAGGTTCAAGGGCATCTTCCTACATCGAAAACATGCATGAGAAACCCAGAAGATGGTACACAGTGTGATGGGGAAAGGTTTCTAAAACGCACCTCATTTCTCATCTCCTTGTGCTCGGGTTCGCCATTCCAGCCACTTTACTAGCAATCTCCCTACTTGGAGCATCAGCATCTTTAACCTCCTGTTCCATACAGGTTGCAGTTTGTCCTGAGGATGAACGGGAAGACGGGGAACCAATGAGAGATTAGCTCTTGGTGTTGGGACAGGCACAGGTCACTCTATTTTCCCATCAGGAAGAAGAATTAACCACAGGCTCAGCCTGCACCCCGGAACCAGAAAAGGGCCTGAAGCCATCCTGCGCTTTTGCGGCCAGCTCCCAAAAAAGCGAGTTGTAAAATGGAGCTTCAGGGCACTGCAATTCACAAACCTGCAGAGTTATAAATGATAACTCTCGTCCACAAATATAATGAGGGAAGGCAAAGAAGAGGATTTGAAATCAAGGCAGAATTGCAGGAAACAGATTTCAGGAGGTAGATTCGAATCGCCTTTAAAGCACATGAAAAGCAGCAAAACGTTGACAATGATGCCCTTGGCCAAAAAGAGCGTATGCGTTTTTTCCTGAATATATTCAGGAAAAAACGCATACGCCCTTTTCGGCCAACCAAGCAACCTGGAAAGGCAAATCAGCGCTACAAAGAAGTCTCGCTTCCCATCAGTCAAAAGGGCCATGCTGAAAAAAGTGTCAAAACCAAAAATGCAGGACAGGCCATGGAGAAATGGGAGCCTTGCTACACTGATGGGCGGGATGTAAATTGCCAACAGCCACTCTGGAGAAGTGTACGGTGTGTTCTGAAAAATCTAAAAAACACAGCTTAGAGAGCATAGGGCACTTCCACGCATGGGGGTATAAAGTGGGAAAATTAAAAATCAGCAAGACACAAGAACCCCAAAGTTTAGGGCTGCTCTGTTGACAAGGACCTCCACTTCATTCCACCTTAAATATCCCAGGAAAGCGAAAAATGGATAAAAAAGTTGTGGTCCTTATGTACAGTGGAATATCACTCAGCCATGAAATCAATGTCATAAGGCTAGTAGCAGCATGATGAGTGGATTTAGGTATGACGATTCTAAGTGAAATAAGTCACACAGAAAAGGACACTTCTCATAAGGTGTCACTTATAGAGGGAATGTAAAAACTGTTACACTTGAACTGAATTACAAAACAGAACAGAGTCACACATGCAGAAAATACACTATGGCTGCTTAACGGGAAAGGTGAGGTGGGGTGATACATAAAACAAGAGTTTCAAATTAGCTCAGATACCGTTCCATAAACCCAATATGTAATAGACAAGACCTACTCCTTGCTCAGAGAACTGGACTCAACACGCCCGATTCACCGCACAAGAATATAACTGACTAGTAATAATCTTAAAACCTATGTATTGATATCTCTCTGTTAGTGTGTCAAGTGGGTGTAAAGCGGCATAAACACAGCCGTGAAAAGCAGCTAAACCCCATTATAAAAATAAATTACTTTTAAAAACCCAGGAAACAAAGACAGGGAAAGAGAGAGAAATTCTTACACAATTCGTTCAGGGGCTGTGATGCAACCTGGATTGACCATATCTAGACCCACAGCTGGATGAGACATAAGGGTGGACACTCTTGGGGCTGAGAGGTTTGGTGAGGTTGGGTGAGCAAACGCAGACCCTTTAAAGTAATACTGCGTGCTACCCATCGCATGGGTCCCAAATCTCCAGGTTCAAGGGCATCTTCCTACATCGAAAACATGCATGAGAAACCCAGAAGATGGTACACAGTGTGATGGGGAAAGGTTTCTAAAACGCACCTCATTTCTCATCTCCTTGTGCTCGGGTTCGCCATTCCAGCCACTTTACTAGCAATCTCCCTACTTGGAGCATCAGCACCTTTAACCTCCTGTTCCATACAGGTTGCAGTTTGTCCTGAGGATGAACGGGAAGACGGGGAACCAATGAGAGATTAGCTCTTGGTGTTGGGACAGGCACAGGTCACTCTATTTTCCCATCAGGAAGAAGAATTAACCACAGGCTCAGCCTGCACCCCGGAACCAGAAAAGGGCCTGAAGCCATCCTGCGCTTTTGCGGCCAGCTCCCAAAAAAGCGAGTTGTAAAATGGAGCTTCAGTGCACTGCAATTCACAAACCTGCAGAGTTATAAATGATAACTCTCGTCCACAAATATAATGAGGGAAGGCAAAGAAGAGGATTTGAAATCAAGGCAGAATTGCAGGAAACAGATTTCAGGAGGTAGATTCGAATCGCCTTTAAAGCACATGAAAAGCAGCAAAACGTTGACAATGATGCCCTTAGCCAAAAAGAGCGTATGCGTTTTTTCCTGAATATATTCAGGAAAAAACGCATACGCCCTTTTTGGCCAACGAAGCAACCTGGAAAGGCAAATCAGCGCTACAAAGAAGTCTCGCTTCCCATCGGTCAAAAGGGCCATGCTGAAAAAAGTGTCAAAACCAGAAATGCAGGACAGGCCATGGAGAAATGGGAGCCTTGCTACACTGATGGGTGGTATGTAAATTGCCAACAGCCACTCTGGAGAAGTGTACGGTGTGTTCTGAAACATCTAAAAAACACAGCTTAGAGAGCATAGGGCACTCCCACGAATGGGGGTATAAAGTGGGAAAATTAAAAATCAGCAAGACACAAGAACCCCAAAGATTAGGGCTGCTCTGTTGACAAGGACCTCCACTTCATTCCACCTTAAAGATCCCAGGAAAGCGAAAAATGGATAAAAAAGTTGTGGTCCTTATGTACAATGGAATATCACTCAGCCATGAAATCAATGTCATAAGGCTAGTAGCGGCATGATGAGTGGATTTAGGTACGACGATTCTAAGTGAAATAAGTCTCACAGAAAAGGACACTTCTCATAAGGAGTCACTTATAGAGGAAATGTAAAAACCGTTACACTTGAACTGAATTACAAAACAGAACAGAGTCACACATGCAGAAAACACACTATGGCTGCTTAACGGGAAAGGTGAGGTGGGGTGATACATAAAACAAGAGTTTCAAATTAGCTCAGATACCGTTCCATAAACCCAATATGTAATAGACAAGACCTACTCCTTGCTCAGAGAACTGGACTCAACACGCCCGATTCACCGCACAAGAATATATCTGACTAGTAATAATCTTAAAACCTATGTATTGATATCTCTCTGTTAGTGTGTCAAGTGGGTGTAAAGCGGCATAAACACAGCCGTGAAAAGCAGCTAAACCCCATTATAAAAATAAATTACTTTTAAAAACCCATGAAACAAAGACAGTGAAAGAGAGAGAAATTCTTACACAATTCGTTCAGGGGCTGTGATGCAACCTGGATTGACCATATCTAGACCCACAGCTGGATGAGACATAAGGGTGGACACTCTTGGGGCTGAGAGGTTTGGTGAGGTTGGGTGAGCAAACGCAGACCCTTTAAAGTAATACTGCATGCTACCCATCACATGGGTCCCAAATCTCCAGGTTCAAGGGCATCTTCCTACATCGAAAACATGCATGAGAAACCCAGAAGATGGTACACCATGTGATGGGGAAAGGTTTCTAAAACGCACCTCATTTCTCATCTCCTTTTGCTCGGGTTCGCCATTCCAGCCACTTTACTAGCAATCTCCCTACTTGGAGCATCAGCACCTTTAACCTCCTGTTCCATACAGGTTGCAATTTGTCCTGAGGATGAACGGGAAGACGGGGAACCAATGAGAGATTAGCTCTTGGTGTTGGGACAGGCACAGGTCACTCTATTTTCCCATCAGGAAGAAGAATTAACCACAGGTTCAGCCTGCACCCCGGAACCAGAACAGGGCCTGAAGCCATCCTGCGCTTTTGCGGCCAGCTCCCAAAAAAGCGAGTTGTAAAATGGAGCTTCAGGGAACTGCAATTCACAAACCTGCAGAGTTATAAATGATAACTCTCGTCCACAAATATATTGAGGGAAGGCAAAGAAGAGGATTTGAAATCAAGGCAGAATTGCAGGAAACAGATTTCAGGAGGTAGATTCGAATCGCCTTTAAAGCACATGAAAAGCAGCAAAACGTTGACAATGATGCCCTTGGCCAAAAAGGGCGTATGCGTTTTTTCCTGAATATATTCAGGAAAAAACGCATACGCCCTTTTTGGCCAACCGAGCAACGTGGAAAGGCAAATCAGCGCTACAAAGAAGTCTCGCTTCCCATCGGTCAAAAGGGCCATGCTGAAAAAAGTGTCAAAACCAGAAATGCAGGACAGGCCATGGAGAAATGGGAGCCTTGCTACACTGATGGGTGGTATGTAAATTGCCAACAGCCACTCTGGAGAAGTGTACGGTGTGTTCTGAAACATCTAAAAAACACAGCTTAGAGAGCATAGGGCACTCCCACGCATGGGGGTATAAAGTGGGAAAATTAAAAATCAGCAAGACACAAGAACCCCAAAGATTAGGGCTGCTCTGTTGACAAGGACCTCCACTTCATTCCACATTAAAGATCCCAGGAAAGCGAAAAATGGATAAAAAAGTTGTGGTCCTTATGTACAATGGAATATCACTCAGCCATGAAATCAATGTCATAAGGCTAGTAGCGGCATGATGAGTGGATTTAGGTACGACGATTCTAAGTGAAATAAGTCACACAGAAAAGGACACTTCTCATAAGGTGTCACTTATAGAGAAAATGTAAAAACCGTTACACTTGAACTGAATTACAAAACAGAACAGAGTCACACGTGCAGAAAACACACTATGGCTGCTTAACGGGAAAGGTGAGGTGGGGTGATACATAAAACAAGAGTTTCAAATTAGATCAGATACCGTTCCATAAACCCAATATGTAATAGACAAGACCTACTCCTTGCTCAGAGAACTGGACTCAACACGCCCGATTCACCGCACAAGAATATATCTGACTAGTAATAATCTTAAAACCTATGTATTGATATCTCTCTGTTAGTGTGTCAAGTGGGTGTAAAGCGGCATAAACACAGCCGTGAAAAGCAGCTAAACCCCATTATAAAAATAAATTACTTTTAAAAACCCATGAAACAAAGACAGTGAAAGAGAGAGAAATTCTTGCACAATTCGTTCAGGGGCTGTGATGCAACCTGGATTGACCATATCTAGACCCACAGCTGGATGAGACATAAGGGTGGACACTCTTGGGGCTGAGAGGTTTGGTGAAGTTGGGTGAGCAAACGCAGACCCTTTAAAGTAATACTGCGTGCTACCCATCGCATGGGTCCCAAATCTCCAGGTTCAAGGGCATCTTCCTACATCGAAAACATGCATGAGAAACCCAGAAGATGGTACACCGTGTGATGGGGAAAGGTTTCTAAAACGCACCTCATTTCTCATCTCCTTGTGCTCGGGTTCGCCATTCCAGCCACTTTACTAGCAATCTCCCTACTTGGAGCATCAGCACCTTTAACCTCCTGTTCCATACAGGTTGCAATTTGTCCTGAGGATGAACGGGAAGACGGGGAACCAATGAGAGATTAGCTCTTGGTGTTGGGACAGGCACAGGTCACTCTATTTTCCCATCAGGAAAAAGAATTAACCACAGGCTCAGCCTGCACCCCGGAACCAGAACAGGGCCTGAAGCCATCCTGCGCTTTTGCGGCCAGCTCCCAAAAAAGCGAGTTGTAAAATGGAGCTTCAGGGCACTGCAATTCACAAACCTGCACAGTTATAAATGATAACTCTCGTCCACAAATATATTGAGGGAAGGCAAAGAAGAGGATTTGAAATCAAGGCAGAATTGCAGGAAACAGATTTCAGGAGGTAGATTCGAATCGCCTTTAAAGCACATGAAAAGCGGCAAAACGTTGACAATGATGCCCTTGGCCAAAAAGGGCGTATGCGTTTTTTGCTGAATATATTCAAGAAAAAACGCATACGCCCTTTTTGGCCAACCAAGCAACCTGGAAAGGCAAATCAGTGCTACAAAGAAGTCTCGCTTCCCATCGGTCAAAAGGGCCATGCTGAAAAAAGTGTCAAAACCAGAAATGCAGGACAGGCCATGGAGAAATGGGAGCCTTGCTACACTGATGGGCGGGATGTAAATTGCCAACAGCCACTCTGGAGAAGTGTACGGTGTGTTCTGAAACATCTAAAAAACACAGCTTAGAGAGCATAGGGCACTTCCACGCATGGGGGTATAAAGTGGGAAAATTAAAAATCAGCAAGACACAAGAACCCCAAAGTTTAGGGCTGCTCTGTTGACAAGGACCTCCACTTCATTCCACCTTAAATATCCCAGGAAAGCGAAAAATGGATAAAAAAGTTGTGGTCCTTATGTACAGTGGAATATCACTCAGCCATGAAATCAATGTCATAAGGCTAGTAGCAGCATGATGAGTGGATTTAGGTAAGACGATTCTAAGTGAAATAAGTCACACAGAAAATGACACTTCTCATAAGGTGTCACTCATAGAGGGAATGTAAAAACCGTTACACTTGAACTGAATTACAAAACAGAACAGAGTCACACATGCAGAAATCACACTATGGCTGCTTAACGGGAAAGGTGAGGTGGGGTGATACATAAAACAAGAGTTTCAAATTAGCTCAGATACCGTTCCATAAACCCAATATGTAATAGACAAGACCTACTCCTTGCTCAGAGAACTGGACTCAACACGCCCGATTCACCGCACAAGAATATATCTGACTAGTAATAATCTTAAAACCTATGTATTGATATCTATCGTTAGTGTGTCAAGTGGGTGTAAAGCGGCATAAACACAGCCGTGAAAAGCAGCTAAACCCCATTATAAAAATAAATTACTTTTAAAAACCCATGAAACAAAGACAGGGAAAGAGAGAGAAATTCTTACACAATTCGTTCAGGGGCTGTGATGCAACCTGGATTGACCATATCTAGACCCACAGCTGGATGAGACATAAGGGTGGACACTCTTGGGGCTGAGAGGTTTGGTGAGGTTGGGTGAGCAAACGCAGACCCTTTAAAGTAATACAGCGTGCTACCCATCGCATGGGTCCCAAATCTCCAGGTTCAAGGGCATCTTCCTACATCGAAAACATGCATGAGAAACCCAGAAGATGGTACACCGTGTGATGGGGAAAGGTTTCTAAAACGCACCTCATTTCTCATCTCCTTGTGCTCGGGTTCGCCATTCCAGCCACTTTACTAGCAATCTCCCTACTTGGAGCATCAGCACCTTTAACCTCCTGTTCCATACAGGTTGCAATTTGTCCTGAGGATGAACGGGAAGACGGGGAACCAATGAGAGATTAGCTCTTGGTGTTGGGACAGGCACAGGTCACTCTATTTTCCCATCAGGAAGAAGAATTACCCACAGGCTCAGCCTGCACCCCGGAACCAGAAAAGGGCCTGAAGCCATCCTGCGCTTTTGCGGCCACCTCCCAAAAAAGCGAGTTGTAAAATGGAGCTTCAGGGCACTGCAATTCACAAACCTGCAGAGTTATAAATGATAACTCTCGTCCACAAATATATTGAGGGAAGGCAAAGAAGAGGATTTGAAATCAAGGCAGAATTGCAGGAAACAGATTTCAGGAGGTAGATTCGAATCGCCTTTAAAGCACATGAAAAGCGGCAAAACGTTGACAATGATGCCCTTGGCCAAAAAGGGCGTATGCCTTTTTTCCTGAATATATTCAGGAAAAAACGCATACGCCCTTTTTGGCCAACCAAGCAACCTGGAAAGGCAAATCAGCTCTACAAAGAAGTCTCGCTTCCCATCGGTCAAAAGGACCATGCTGAAAAAAGTGTCAAAACCAGAAATGCAGGACAGGCCATGGAGAAATGGGAGCCTTGCTACACTGATGGGCGGGATGTAAATTGCCAACAGCCACTCTGGAGAAGTGTACGGTGTGTCCTGAAACATCTAAAAAACACAGCTTAGAGAGCATAGGGCACTTCCACGCATGGGGGTAAAAAGTGGGAAAATTGAAAATCAGCAAGACACAAGCACCCAAAAGTTTAGGGCTGCTCTGTTGAGAAGGACCTCCACTTCATTCCACCTTAAATATCCCAGGAAAGCGAAAAATGGATAAAAAAGGTGTGGTCCTTATGTACAATGGAATATCACTCAGCCATGGAATCAATGTCATAAGGCAAGTAGCAGCATGATGAGTGGATTTAGGTAAGACGATTCTAAGTGAAATAAGTCACACAGAAAAGGACACTTCTCATAAGGTGTCACTTATAGAGGGAATGTAAAAACCGTTACACTTGAACTGAATTACAAAACAGAACAGAGTCACACATGCAGAAAACACACTATGGCTGCTTAACGGGAAAGGTGAGGTGGGGTGATACATAAAACAAGAGTTTCAAATTAGCTCAGATACCGTTCCATAAACCCAATATGGAATAGACAAGACCTACTCCTTCCTCAGAGAACTGGACTCAACACGCCCGATTCACCGCACAAGAATATATCTGACTAGTAATAATCTTAAAACCTATGTATTGATATCTCTCTGTTAGTGTGTCAAGTGGGTGTAAAGCGGCATAAACACAGCCATGAAAAGCAGCTAAACCCCATTATAAAAATAAATTACTTTTAAAAACCCAGGAAACAAAGACAGGGAAAGAGAGAGAAATTCTTACACAATTCGTTCAGGGGCTGTGATGCAACCTGGATTGACCATATCTAGACCCACAGCTGGATGAGACATAAGGGTGGACACTCTTGGGGCTGAGAGGTTTGGTGAGGTTGGGTGAGCAAACGCAGACCCTTTAAAGTAACACTGCGTGCTACCCATCGAATGGGTCCCAAATCTCCAGGTTCAAGGGCATCTTCCTACATCGAAAACATGCATGTGAAACCCAGAAGATGGTACACCGTGTGATGGGCAAAGGTTTCTAAAACGCACCTCATTTCTCATCTCCTTGTGCTCGCGTTCGCCATTCCAGCCACTTTACTAGCAATCTCCCTACTTGGAGTATCATCACCTTTAACCTCCTGTTCCGTACAGGTTACAATTTGTGCTGAGGATGAACGGGAAGACGGGGAACCAATGAGAGACTAGCTCTTGGTATTGGGACAGACACAGGTCACTCTATTTTCCCATCAGGAAGAAGAATTAACCACAGGCTCAGCCTGCCCTCCAGAACCAAAACAGGGCCTGAAGCCATCCTGCGCTTTTGCGGCCCCCTCCCAAAAAAGCGAGTTGTAAAATGGAGGATCAGCGCACTGCAATTCACAAACCTGCAGAGTTATAAACGATAACTCTCGTCCACAAATATATTGAGGGAAGGCAAAGAAGAGGATTTGAAATCAAGGCAGAATTGCAGGAAACAGATTTCATGAGGTAGATCTGAAACGCCTTTAAAGCACATCAAAAGCGGCAAAACGTTGACAATGATGTCCTTGGCCAAAAAGGGCGTATGCGTGTTTTCTTGAATATATTCAGGAAAAAACGCATACGCCCTTTTTGGCAAACCAAGCAACCTGGAAAGGCAAATCAGCGCTTCAAAGAAGTCTCGCGTCCCATCGGTCAAAAGGGCCATACTGAGAAAAGTGTCAAAACCAGAAATGCAGGAAAGGCCATGGAGAAATGGGAGCCCTGCTACGCTGATGGGCGGGATGTTAATTGCCAACAGCCACTCTGGAGAAGGGTACGGTGTGTCCTGAAACATCTAAAAAACACACCTTAGAGAGCATAGGGCACTTCCACGCATGGGGGTATAAATTGGAAAAATTAAAAATCAGTAAGACACAAGCACACCAAAGTTTAGGGCTGCTCTGTTGCCAAGGACCTCCACTTCATTCCACCTTAAATACCCCAGGAAAGCGAAAAATGGATAAAAAAGTTGTGGTCCTTATGTACAATGGAATATCACTCAGCCATGAAATCAATGTCATAAGGCTAGTAGCAGCATGATGAGTGGATTTAGGTAAGACGATTCTAAGTGAAATACGTCACACAGAAAACTACACTTCTCATAAGATATCACTTATACAGGGAAAGTAAAAACCGTTACACTTGAACTGAATTACAAAACAGAACAGTGTCACACATGCAGAAAACACACTATGGCTGCTTAACGGGAAAGGTGAGTTGGGGTGATACATAAAACAAGGGTTTCAAATTAGCTGAGATACCGTTCCATAAACCCAATATGTAATAGACAAGACCCACTCCTTGCTCAGAGAACTGGACTCAACACCCCCTATTCACCACACAAGAATATACCTGACTAGTAATAATCTTAAAACCTATGTATTGAAATCTCTCTGTTAGTGTGTCAAGTGGGTGTAAAGCGGCATAAACACAGCAGTGAAAAGCAGCTAAACCCCATTATAAAAAGAAATTAAAAACCCATGAAACAAAGACAGTTATAGAGAAAGAAATTCTTACAAAATTAGTTCAGGGGCTGTGATGCAACCTGGATTGACCATATCTAGACCCACAGCTGGATGAGACATAAGGGTGTACACTCTTGGGGCTGAGAGGTTTGGTGAGGTTGGGTGAGCAAACGCAGACCCTTTAAAGTAATACTGCGTGGTACCCATCTCATTGGTCCCAAATCTCTAGGTTCAAGGTCATCTTCCTACATCGAAAACACGCATAAGAAACCCAGACGACGGTACACTGTGTGATCGGCAAAGGTTTCTAAAACACACCTCATTTCTCATCTCCTTGTGCTTGGGTTCACCATTCCAGCCGCTATAATTGCAATCTCCGTACTTGGAGAATCAGCACCTTTAACCTCCTGTTTGGTACAGGTTGCAATTTGTCCTGAGGATGAACGGAAAGAGGGGGAACCAATAAGGGACAAGCTCTAGGTTTTGGGACAGGCACAGGTCACTCTATTTTTCCATCAGGAAAAAGAATTAACCACAGACTCAGCCTGCTGCCTGGAAGTAGAATAGGGCCTGAAGAAATCCTGTGCTTCTGCGGCCAACTCCCAAAAAAGCGAGTTGAAAAATGGAGATCAGGGGCACTGCAATTCACAAACCTGCAGAGTTATCAATGATAACTCTCGTCCACAAATATATTGAGGGAAGGCAACGAAGAGGATTTGAAAGCAAGGCAGAACTGCAGAAACAGACTTAAGGAGGTAGATTCGAATCGCGTTTAAAGCACATGAAAAGCGGCAAAACGTCGACACTTATGCCCTTGGCTAAAAAGGGCCTATGCGTTTTTTCCTGAATATATTCAGGAAAAAACGCATAGGCCCTTTTTGGCCAACCAAGCAACCTGGAAAGGCAAATCAGCGCTACAAAGAAGTCTCGCTTCCCATCGATCAAAAGGGCCATGCTGAAAAAAGTGTCAAAACCAGAAATGCAGCACTGGCCATGGAGAAATGGGAGCCTTGGTACGCTGATGGCGGAATGTAAATTGCCAACAGCCACTCTGGAGAAGTGTACGGTGTGTCCTGAAACATCTAAAAAACACAGCTTAGAGGGCATAGGGCACTTCCACTCATGGGCGTATAAATTGGGAAAACTAAAAATCAGCAAGACACAGGCACACCAAAGTTTAGGGCTGCTCTCTTGACAAGAACCTCCTCTTCATTACACCTTAAATATCCCAGGAAATAGGAAAATGGATAACGATGTTGTGGTCCTTATGTACAATGGAATATCACTCAGCCATGAAATCAATGTCATAAGGCTATTAGCAGCAAGATGAGTGGATTTAGGTTCGACGATTCTAAGTGAAATAAGTCACACAGAAAAAGACACTTATCATAAGATATCACTTATAGAGGGAATGTAAAAACCGCTACAATTGAACTGAATTACAAAACAGAATAGAGTCACACATTTAGAAAACACACTATGGCTGCTTAACGGGAAAGGTTAGGTGGGGTGATGCATAAAACAAGGGTTTCATATTAGCTCAGATACCGATCCATAAACCCAATATGTAATAGACAAGACATACTCCTTGCTCCGTGAAGTGGACACAACACCCCCTATTCAACGAACAAGTGTATATCTGACTAGTAAAAATCTTAAAACCTATGTATTGATTTCTCTCTGTAAGTTAATCAATGGGTGTAAAGGGCCATAAACACAGCAGTGAAAATCAGGTAAACCCCATTATAAAAATAAATTACTTTAAAATCCCAAAAAACAAAGATAGTGATAGAGGGAGAAATTTTTACATAATTCTTTCCGGGGCTGTGATGCAACCTGGTGTGACCATATCTAGACCCACAGCTGGATGAGAAATAAAGCTGGACACTCTTGGGGCTGAAGGTCTCTTTCCGTATTTACCAGATTGGGAACATAGAAAGGCTGCCACCCTCTGGCCGTTACCTGCACAAGCAGCTTTAAAACCTGTGCTAATGGTCACTTCATATGAACAAGTACTTCAGGGCTGTAAATGAAACGTGCCCTCAAAATGTCTTGAGGGATTTAATGGCCAAAAATTTTCAAAATGTGACACTTACTTTAAGAAAACACTTTGAAGAACTAAGCTGTAATCACAGTTTGATCAATAAAAAGGGCATGCTTTAAAGCTCAATTTCAACAGATTATGGGACACATGCAAATTCAACCACAGATAGGTATCAGCTCACACCTGTTAGAATAACCATCAGCAAGAAAACTACCAATAATAAATATTGAAGGTGTTTTGGAGAAATGCATAGCCTCAATTTTAAGTGGGACGTATCCTGGAAAGAGCCACTAATGAGAACTGAATGGGGGTGCCTTTAAAACATACACACTGAGCTACCATATGATACAGCAAGCCCACTCCTTGGCCTATAACATAAGAAGATATAACTGGAAAGACACAGGCAAGCAAATGTGCATTGCAGCAGTATTGCAATAGCCAAGACATGGAGGCAACCAGAAAGTCCATCAAGAGGTGCGTGGCCAAAGAAGAACTGGTACATGTACAGATGGAATATTAGCCAGGGAAAAAAATGAAACAATGCCATTTGCAGCACCATGTATGATTCTTGAGGTAATCAGGCAAATTGTACTAAGTCAGAAAGCAAAAGACACATATCCTATAATATCACTTATAGGTCTTAGCTAAAAATTGATACCAATGAAGATATTTCCACAGAGAAATGCAATCACAGATTCATTAAACAAACTTATGGTTCACCAAATGGAAAGGTGTGAGGATTGGATACATTAGGATATTGGGGTTAAGATAGATATAGAAACACATGTGAAATATGTAATCACCAAAGACCTACGTAATACCAAGACAAGACTACTCAACATCGTGTCATAACCTACATGGGAAAATGATCCAAAGAAGAATAGATATATGTATATGTTTAAAAGAACCACATCTTGCACACCTAGAAGAAACAAAACATTTTAATTAAATTTGCTCTGACAAAAAATAAAAATTAAATTAAAAAAAGAACAAGAAGTAATGAGACATAAACTTAAGGGGCTATTTGCTGGCACATTGCATTCTAATTTACAACCAGAACATGACTTCCATTAAGGCTCTGTCATCACTAATAAAGCAGCTTTATAAGCAATGTTGAAGGTAGCTTAAAAGAAGTCTCACTAATTATTGATAGTAACAAGGAAACAAAGAAAAGTAAAAATCTCACTGCAAAAAGTATACATAGGGTAAGGATAGTAGATCAAACACTTATTAAACTTCTGTAAAGAATAAAAGAAAACAGTCATATGTTTTTTTAAAAAGAGAGGGCCCAAATAAATCTGAAATGAAAGAGATGATGTTACAACAGACACCACAGAAATACAAAGTATCCTAAGATACACACAGGGTAACTCAGGGCTCAGACTGGACAGAGCCCACTCTCCAGTCCCCTGTACATGACTTACAGGAGCCTCAGGAACTGAGGAGGGGGTCCCTGAAGAGAGGCTCAAGATAGAATATGGTAGGCATTAACATGACTGCATTCATCTTAAACATGCCTGAACTACATTCACACGAGATGATTTTGTCCTGTATGTACATCGGCACCTCTAGTTGGAACTGCAGATCTTTGGCTTCAACACCTCTACTGACAACATTAGCGTCACCTGCTGTGGACCGTCTCCTATAGGATTTCTAGAATCAGAAAACATCGAAGCTTCACAGGACCCAGAGTCTGTGCGAGTCCACACAGAGTCTCAGAGTCTCAACTCCACTCAGATACTCCACTCTTGGAGGGCACACACAAAGTAGTGTGCACATCAGGACCCAGGGGAAGGAGCAGTGACCCTGTAGGAGAATGACCAGAACTACCTGCTACTTTTAGAGGGTCTCCTGCAGAGGCAGGTGGTGGCTGTGGCTGTGGCTCACCGTGAGGACAACGACACTGGCAGCAGAAGTTCTGGGAAATACTCCTTGGTGTGTGCCCTCCCAGAGTCCGCCATTAGCCCCACCAAGAGCAAGGTAGGCTCCAGGGCTGGGTCGCCTCAGGCCAAACAACCAACAGGGAGGGAACCCAGCCCCATGCATCAGCAGACAAGCGGATTAAACTTTTTATTAAAGTTTTATTTAATCCGTAGACAAGCGGATTAAAGCTCTGCCCACCAAAGCAACACCCAGCTCTACCCACCACCAGTCCCTCCCATCAGGAAGCTTGCACTAGCCTCTAAGATAGACTCATCCACCGGAGAGCAGACAACAGAAGCAAGAAGAACTACAATTCTGCAGCCTGTGGAAGGAAAACCACATTCACAGAAAGATAGACAAAATGAAAAGGCAGAGGACTTTATACCAGATCAAGGAACAAGATAAAACCCCAGAAAAAAAACGAAATGAGGTGGAGATAGGGAACCTTCCAGAAAAAGAATTCAGAATAATGATAGTGAAGTTGAGCCAAGACCTTGGAAAAAAAAAGGAGGCAAAGATCGAGAAGATGCAAGAAATGTTTAACAAGGACCTAGAAGAATTAAAGAACCAACAAACAGAGGTGAACAATGTAATAACTGAAATGAAAAATACACTAGAAGGAATCAGTAGCAGAATAACTGTGGCAGAAGAACGGATAAGTGACCTGGAAGACAGAGAGGTGGAAATCACTGCCATGGAACAGAATAAAGAAAAAGAATGAAAATAAACGAAGACACCCCAAGAGTCCTCTGGGACAACATTAAACGCAACAACATTCGCATTATAGGGGTCCCAGAAGGAGAAGAGAGAGAGAAAGGACCCGAGAATATATTTGAAGAGATTATGGTCAAAAACTTCCCTAGCATGGGAAAAGAAATAGCCACCCAAGTCCAGAAGCACAGAGTGTCCCAGGCAGGATAAACCAAAGGAGAAAAATGACAAGACACATAGTAATCAAATTGACAAAAATTAACGACAAAGAAAAATGATTGAAAGCAGCAAGGGAAAAATGACCAATAACATACAAGGGAACTCCCATAAGGATAACAACTGATTTCTCAGCAGAAAATCTACAAGCCAGAAGGAAGTGGCATGATAAATTTAAAGTGATGAAAGGGAAGAACCTACAACCAAGAGTACTCCATCCTGCAAAGAGCTCATTCAGATTTGATGGAGAAATCAAAAGCCTTACAGACAAGCAAAAGCTAAGAGAATTCAGCACCATGAAACCAGCTCTACACCAAATGCTAAAGGAACTTCTCTAAGTGGGAAACACAAGAGAAGAAAAGGACCCACCAAGACAAACCCATAACAATTAAGAAAATAGTAGTAGGAACATACATATCGATAATTACCTTAAACGTGAATGCACTAAATGTTCCAACCAAAAGACACAGGCTCGCTGAATGGATACAAAAACAAGACCCATATATATGCTGTCTACAAGAGATCCATTTCAGACCTAGGGACACATACAGACTCAAAGTGAGGCGATGGAAAAATATACTCTATGCAAATGAAAATCAAAAGAAAGCTGGAGTAGCAATACTCATATCAGATAAAATAGACTTTAAAATAAAGAATGTTACAAGAGACAAGGAAAGACACTACATAATGGTCAGGGGATCAATCCAAGAAGAAGATATAACAATTATAAATATATATGTACCCAAAATAGGAGCACCTCAATGTATAAGGCAACTGCTAACAGCTATAAAAGAGGAAATCGACAGTAACACAATAATAGCGGGGGACTTTAACAGCTCACTTACACCAGTGGAGATCAGCCAGACAGAAAATTAATAAGGAAACACAAGCTTTAAATGACACAATAGACCAGATAGAGTTAATTGATATTTATAGGACATTCCATCCAAAAACAGCAGATTACACGTTCTTCTCAACTGCACACGGAACATTCTCCAGGATAGATCATATCTTGGGTCACAGATAAAGCCTCAGTAAATTTAAGAAAACTGAAATCATATCAAGCAGCTGTTCCGACCACAATGCTATGAGATTAGAAATCAATTACACGGAAAAAAACGTAAAAAACACAAACACATGGAGGCTAAACAATACGTTACTAAATAACCAAGAGATCACTGAAGAAATCAAAGAGGAAATCAAAAACTACCTAGAGACAAATGACAACAAAAACACGATGATCCAAAACCTATGGGATGCAGCAAAAGGAGTTCTAAGAGGGAAGTTTATAGCAATACAAGCCTACCTCAAGAAACAAGAAAAATCCCAAATAAACAATCGAACCTTACACCTAGAGGAACTAGAGAAAGAAGAACAAAACCCAAAGTTAGTAGAAGGAAAGAAATCATAAACATCAGAGCAGAAATAAATGAAATAGAAACAAAGAAAACGAAAGCAAAGATCAATAAAACTAAAAGCTGGTTCTTTGAGAAGATAAGCAAAAATGATCAACCTTTAGCCAGACTTAAGAAAAAGAGGGAGAAGACGCAAATCAACAAAATTAGAAGTGAAAAAGCAGAAGTTACAACAGACACAACAGGAATACAAAGCATCCTAAGAGACTACTACAAGCAACTCTAGGCCAATAAAATGGACAATCTGGAAGAAATGGACAAATTCTTAGAAAGGGATAACCTTCTAAGACTGAACCAGGAAGAAATAGAAAATATGAACAAACCTATCACAAGCAATGAAATTGAAACTGTGATTAAAAATCTTCCAATAAACCAAAGTCCAGAACCAGATGGCATCACAGGTGAATTCTATCAAACATTTAGAGAAGAGCTAACACCCAACCTTCTCAAATTCTTCAAAACAATTGCAGGGGAAGGAACACTCCCAAACTCATTCTATGAGACCACCATCACCCTGATACCAAAATCAGACAGAGATACTACAAGGAAAGAAAATTATAGACCAATATCACTGATGAATATAGATGTAAAAATCCTCAACAAAATACTAGCAAACAGAATCGAACAACACATTAAAAGGATCATACACCATGATCAAGTGGGGTTTATCCCAGGGATGCAAGGATTCTTCAATATACACAAATCAATGTGATACACCATATTAACAAATTGTAGAATAAAACCATATGATCATCTCAATAGATGAAGGAAAAGATTTTGAGAAAATTCAACACTCATTTACGATAAAAACTCTGGAGTGTGGGCATAGAGGGAAACTACCTCAACATAATAAAGGCCATATATGACAAACCCACAGCAAACAGCATTCTCAATGGTGAAAAACTGAAAGCGTTTCCTCTAAGATCAGGAACAAGACAAGGATGTCCACTCTCACCACTGCTATTCAACATAGTTTTGGAAGTCCTAGCCATGGCAATCAGAGAAGAAAAAGAAATAAAAGGAATACAAAAAGGAAAAGAAGAAGTAAAATTGTCACTGTTTGCAGATGACATGATATCATAGATAGAGAATCCTAAAGATGCCACCAGAAAACCACTGGAGCTAATCAATGAATTTGGTAAAGTTGCAGGATACAAAATTAATGCACAGAAATTGCTTGCATTCCTCTACACTAACAATGAAAGATCAGAAAGAGAAATTAAGGAAACAATCCCATTACCACTGCAACAATAAGAATAAAATACCTAGGAATAAACCTACCTAAGGAAGTAAAAGACCTGTACTCAGAAAACTAAAAGACACTGAAGAAAGAAATCAAAGATGATATAAACAGATGGAGACATATACCATGTTCTCGGATTAGAAGAATCAATATTGTGAAAATGACTATACTACCCAAAGCAATCTACAGATTCAATGCAATCCCGATCAAAATACCTTTGGCATTTTCTACAGAACAAGAAAAAAAAAATCTTAAAATTTGTAGGGAGACACAAAAGACCCTGGATAGCCAAAGCAGTCTTGAGGGGGGAAAAAAAGAGCTGGAGGAATCAGACTTCCAGACTTCAGACTATATTACAAAGCTAGAGTAATCAAGATAATATGGTACTGACACAAAAACAGAAATATAGGTCAATAGAACAGGATAGAAAGCACAGAGATAAACCCACGTACCTATGGTTCACTAATCTATGACAAAGGAGGCAAGGGTATACAATGGAGAAAAGACAGTGTCTTCAGCAAGTGGTGCTGGGAAAACTGGACAGTTACATGTAAAAGAATGAAATTAGTACACTCCCTAACACCATACACAAAAATAAACTCAAAATGGATTAGAGACCTAAATATAAGACCAGCCACTACAAAACTCTTAGAGGAAAACATAAGCAGAGCAGTCTATGACATAAATCACAGCAAGATCCTTTTTGACCCACCTCCTAGAGAAATGGAAATAAAAACAAAAATAAAAAAATGGGACCGAATGAAACATAAATTATTTTGCACAGCAAAGGAAAACATAAGCAAGATGAAAAGACAACCATCAGAATGGGAGAAAATATTTTCAAATGAAGCAAATGGCAAAGGATTAATCTCCAAAAAGCAGCTCATGTAGCTCAATATCACAAAACCAAACAACCCAATCCAAAAATGGGCAGAAGACCTAAATAGACATTTCTCCAAAGAAGATATACAGGTTGCCAACAAACACATGAAAGGATGCTGAATATCACTAATCATTAGAGAAATGCAAATCAAAACTACAGTGAGGTATCACCTCACACCAGTCAGAATGGCCATCATCAAAAAATCTACCAACAATAAATGCTGGAGAGGCATTTATTGGAGAAAAGGGAACCCTCTTGCACTGTTGGTGGGAATGTAAATTGATATAGCCACTAGGGAGAACGGTATGGGGGTTCCTTAAAAACTAAAAATAGAACTACCATACAACCCAGCAAACCCACTCCTGGATATTTACCCTGAGAAAACCATAATTCAAAAAGAGTCATGTACCACAATGTTCACTGTAGCTCTATTTACAATAGCCAGGACATGGAAGCAACTTCAGTGTCCATCAACAGATAAATGGATAAAGAAGATGTGGCACATATATATACAATGGAACATTATTCAGCCATAAAAAGAAACGAAATTGAGTTATTTTTAGTGAGGTGGATGGATCTAGAGTCTGTCCTACAGAGTGAAGTAAGTCAGAAAGAGAAAAACAAATACCGTATGCTAACACATATATATGGAATCTTAAAAAAAAAGTTTATGAAGAACCTAGGGGCAGGAAAGGATTAAGGACACAGACGTAGAGAAAGGACTTGAGGACATGGGGAGAGGGAAGGGTAAGCTGGGACAAAGTGAGAGTGGTATGGACATATATACACTACCAAATGTAAAATTGATAGCTACTGGGAAGCAACCACATAGCACAGGGAGATCAGCTCTTTGCTTTGTGACCACCTAAAAGGGTGGGATAAGGGAGTGAGAGGGAGGTGCAAG
Organism: Balaenoptera physalus; assembly: GCF_965194825.1. Taxonomy (NCBI): domain Eukaryota; kingdom Metazoa; phylum Chordata; class Mammalia; order Artiodactyla; family Balaenopteridae; genus Balaenoptera; species Balaenoptera physalus. Next base: position 51,403 of record NW_028126374.1, read on the forward strand.
AGGGAGGGGATATGGTGTTATGTGTATACGCACAGCTGATTCACTTTTTTTATACAGCAGAAACTAACACACAATTGTAAAGCAATTATACTCCAATAAAGATGTAAAAGAAAAAAAAAGCCAAGAGATAAACCTACACACCTATGGCCCACTAATCTATGACAAAGGAGGCAAGGGTATAAAAAGGAGAAAAGAAAGTCTCTTCAATAAGTGGTGCTGGGAAAAATGGACAGCTACATGTAAAAGAATGAAATTAGAACACTCCCTAACACCATACACAAAAAATAAACTCAAAATGGATTAGAGACCGAAATGTAAGACCGGACACTATAAAACTCTTAGAGGAAAACATAGGAAGAATACTCTTTGACATAAATCACAGCAAGATCTTTTTTGATCCACCTCCTAGAGTAATGGAATTAAAAAAAAATAAACATATGGGAGCAAATGAAACCTAAAAGCTTTTGCAAAGCAAAGGAAACTACAAACAAGACGAAAAGACAACCCTCACAATGGGAGAAAATATTTGCAAACGAATCAATGGACAAAGGAGTAATCTCCAATGTATATAAACAGCTCATGCAGCTCAACAGTAAAAAAACAAACAACCCAATCCAAAAATGGGCAGATGACGTAAATAGACATTTGTCCCAAGAAGACATACAGATGACCAAGAAGCACATGAAAAGCTGCTCAACATCACTAATTATTAGAGAAATATAAACCAAAACTACAATGAGGTATCACCTCACACGAGTTAGAATGGGCATCATCAGAAAATCTACAAGCAACAAATGCTGGAGAGGGTGTGGAGAAAAGGGAACCCTCTTACACTATTTGTGGGAATGTAAATTGATACAGTCACTATGGAGAACAGCATGGAGGTTCCTTAAAATACTAAAAATAGAATTACCATATGACCCAGCAATCCCACTACTGGCCATATACCCAGAGAAATCCATAATTCAAAAAGACATATTCACCACAATATTCATTGCAGCACTATTTACAATAGCCAGGTCATGGAAGCAACCTAAATGCCCATAGACAGACGAACAGAAAAGATGTGCTACATATATAAAATGGAATATTACTCAGCCATAAAAAGGAATGAAATTGGGTCATTTGTGGAGACGTGGATAGATCTAGAGACTGGCATACAGAGTGAAGTAAGTCAGAAAGAGAAAAACAAATATCGTATATTAACACATACATGTGGAACCTAGAAAAATGGTAAAGATGAACCGGTTTGCAAGGCAGAAATAGAGACACAGATGTAGAGAACAAATGTATGGACACCAAGGGGGGAAAGTGTCAGGGTGGTGGTGGTGGGATGAATTACGAGCCTGGGATTGACATATATACACTTATATGTATAAAATAGGTAACCAATAAGAGCCTGCTGTATAAAAAAATGAATAAAATAAATTCAAAAATTAAAAAATAAATAATACTTAAAAAAATAAAACAGAAAAAAAAGTTCTGTCCTTCCCATAGACGTATTTATATGAATGAATTATTTCCATGCTTATATCCATAAATACAAAAAGAGGAATAAAACTTACCTTGAACCAAAAAAGAAAAAAAAAAAAAACAGAACCCACTGGTCATACAGAGGAAAACACTATCAGGGCACTTGCTCCAGTGGTAAACAATTCTGAAGTTGGTCACAGGTGGGAATCATCTCCCATGCAGCCAGCAGCCCCCACACGAGGAGCGTCCTCATTGCAAAGCTGGGGGACCGTGAGGAGGCGTCTCTGAGTAAACGTGAGCTGAGCCCCAGGCCAGCTGCTGCTGAACTTTTCCCACCCTTCCCAGGTAAAACACCTGAATGTGTGCAAAGACTTTAAAAACTAGAGGAAGGGGCTTGGAGTCACACCAGCGACAGCACGCAGGCCGACTTGGTGCCTGCAGGCCAGCCAGGATGGTCCTGGCCCCGGGCGCTCGTCTGGAAGCTTTCCATTTCCCTGCCTGAGGTACCCCTCCTGTCCCGGCCCCCACTGCTTTTGTCCTTCCTCACCTCTGCCCGGGGAGAAATTCCAGCAGCAAGTATGGGTGACACATCCTCTTCTTTAGCAGGTGGCAGCCCGGCAACTCCTGCAGAAAGTCCAGCAGAGCCCCAGTCACACCGGGCCACTCATAGAGCCGTGGGCCCTATTCTCTCCCACCAGCCCAACCCCGAGACTGCTGACAGGGCAGAGAATATGGCGTCAGGCACAGCTGCAGAGGCTTTTGCTGCCTGGAGGGGTGTTTATATTGACCTCAACCCAGGCACACCTGGGAAGGGCTGGCCGGCCGGGTCAGGCTGCCCAGGTCAGCCAATCCTCGCCCCTCAGGGGCTCAGAGTTGCAGAAAATGGGTCTTGCTGCACCGGCCAGATCCAAGGAACAGGTGTAGGGTCCCGAGAGTCAGGATAGATAAGGGGCGGCAGCCCTGGCTTGTTTTCTAATCATTTTATCTGGTCCATGAGTGGGAGACAACTTCAAGAAGAACCTCTGCTAATGAGAGGAACCCAGGAGTCAGGGAGAGGAGGGGTGGTGGGTGGAGACAGAGGCCTGGTGCTCCGGCTGCAGTGGAAGCCCCTGGAAGACCAGGCAGAGGGAGGCCGCACAGAGTGAAGCCTAGGGTCACAGACCTGTTGGAGCTGCTGTTTGTTAGTTCAAGCTCTGCTCTGAGGTGCTCTGTGTCAGCTCTGAGTGACAGGTGTGCTGGGGGTGCTCTGCAATGAGGGCTATGTGCACGGTTCCTGTGTGCCCAGCCCTGCCGGGGTACCTGTCCATGGGAGCTCCATATCCAGGGAGGGGCCTGCCCACGAGAGCCCCGTGGGCTGCTGCGTACCTGCCCAGGTGAGCTCCATATCCTGGGAGTGGCCTGACCACGAGAGCCCCGTGGGCTGCTGGGGACCTGGTAGAGGATGCCAGGACAGTCAGTGAAGCCACAGTGGATATACATCTAGTAGTTCCTAATTCCTACACCCTGCTGGTCATTCTACCATCCACCAGGACATGGCATTCTGTATTAGACTTCAATGATGCCTTCTTCTGTATTCCATTAGTCCCAGAGTCACAAGAAATGTTGGCTGTGAGTGGCAGGACTCAACATACAACAAAAACAATACTGCTGGGCCGTCCTGCCCCAGGGGTTCAAAAATTCCCACACCGTCTTTGGGGAAACGTTAGCTAAAGACCTAAAAGATCTACCTCTGGAGAAGGGAACCCTCCTTCAATATGCAGATGACATTCTGATCACCAGCCCGACTAAGGAGGCCTCTGAACTCCCTAGCCAATAAAAGATAGAAGGTGTCCAAGGAAAAGGCTCAAATATCACAAACTAAGGTGGCCTTCCTGGGCTTCATTCGAACAGAAGGTCGGAGAAGCCCACCCCAGGAAAGGGAATAAGCCATTTGCAGCCTCAGCCTTCCTGAAACTAGAAGACAGCTTAGGGGTTCCTGGGGAGACTGGGATTTGCTGCATCTGGATCCCTAACTACAGTCTAATAGCTGGGCCTCTATATGAAACACTGAAAGGAAAAGATGATGATCCTTTTGAATAGAATCCAGAAGCGGCCTTTCAAGATTGGAAAGAGCAGTCAATTCAGACCCTGGCCCTGGACCTCCCTAAGTTAGCTAAACCCTTTGACCTTTACATTCCTGGTCCAAGGTGAATCGCCCTTGGAGTATTAGTGCAAAAACTGGGACCACTTGAAATGGAACAATGCAAGAATGCCCTCCAGGCATTGGCCAGCCACCCCATTCGACCAGGATACTGGGGGTATCTAAAAACCTGGAAATCAGCAGCCCGCAAGGCCAGCTCCCTCCTAAGGGAAAAGGACGCCACTTGGTGATCCTAACCACCCACCATGCCCTGAAGTTGCAGGGATTGCTCCGTGGGCACAATGACCTCGAGTGAGGAGGCCCTCCAACACCAACCTCCAGAGAGACAACTTGGGGCAATGGGCCCCCATGACGACTCGTGTGACCATCACTTGACCTGGAGCTTCTCTCAGGAAACAACAAGAGTGTGCCCCAAAAGAACAGACTATTGCTTACAGGACTTACTGCACCCAGAGCGGAGCTAATAAACTTGGCAGGGGAACCGTAAATAACGCTGCCACCATAGAAAAGCCTACAGACACCGCGGTGACGGCGGCCAGTGAGACCGGCTGTACTCCTGGCTACTTCAAAAGGCCGTTGACTGAGTGGCCGTCATGGTCCTGGATCACCACCGGCCCTGGACTGTCTGGGAGTTGAGCAAGCAGGGCTCTGACACCTGGTGCTGTTTGTACGTTAATTCAGAGGCCTAACTGAAGAAAGCGCAGACTACTGGTCAGAGCATCTAGGCTGGCAGAAACCGTCAGCCTAAGGGGGCCAAACCAATGTGGAGCAGGGTAAAACCGCCCACCCCCCCAGCGTCTCTGCACATCTCTTTCCTGGACACTTAAAGGTCATTAGAATCTATAAAACTGCCAATGCTGGTGCTCAGGCAGACGAGCAGTGAGGGAGGAGGCCTGCGGACAATCAACCTCACCTGGAGGCTGCTGGGGAGAAGTCCTGCCCCTCCCCCCGGGTATGAGGACACCCAACTCAGCATGAAGCATTTACAGAAGACGTGTCTGCACCCTCAGCGCCCCAAGAATGAGGAATGGGACAAAAGGCAGAGGAGGGCTTTGTCACTGGCAAAGCCCATTAAAAATTCCTGGGAGATAACAATAGAATCTGGGCAATAAAATAAAGTCTAACCATTTTTTCCTTTGTGCTTTGTCTAATTTCACTTGCTCCTAGGTTTCCACATGCAGAGGACCCACACCCGACACTTCAGACCCGACAATGATGCACTTGGACAAAAAGAGCATATGCGTTTTTTTCTGTATGAATTCAGGAAAAAAACCATAGGCCCCTTTTGGCCAACCAAGCAAGCCGGAAATGCAATTCAGCACTACAAAGAAGTCTGACTTCCCATCGGTCAAAATGGCCTTCCTAAAAAAGTGTAAAAAGAAGAAATGCAGGAGAGGACAGGGAGGAAAGGGAGCCTTGTTACACTGATGGGTGGGATGTAAATTGCCAATGACGACTCTGGAGGAGGGTATGGTGTTTCCTAAAACATCTAAAAAACACAGCTAGAGAGAAAGGGGCACATCCACTCATGGGCGTATAAATTGGGAAAATTAAAAATCAGCAAAACACAGGCACCCCAAATTTTAGGGCTGCTCTGTTGACAAGAACCTCCACTTAATTCTACCTTAAATATCCCACGAAAGAGAAAAATGGATAAAGAAGTTGTGCTCCATATGTAAAATGGAATATCAATCGAGGGTGAAATCAATATCATAAGGCTAGTAGCAGCATGATGAGTGGATTTAGGTACGATGATTCGAAGTGAAATAAGTCACACAGAAAAAGACACTTATCATAAGACATCACTAACAGAGGGAATGTAAAAACCGCTACACTTGAACGGAATTACAAAACAGAACAGAGTCACACATTTAGAAAACACACTATGGATGCTTAACGGGAAAGGTGAGGTGGGGTGATGCATAAAACAAGGATTTCAAATTAGCTCAGATAACGTTCCATAAACACAATATGTAATAGACAAGACCTACTCCTTGCTCAGTGAACTGGACTAAACACCCCCTATTCACGGCACAAGAACATATCTGACTAGTAAGAATCTTAAAACCTATGTATTGATATCTGTCTGTAAGTGTGTCAAGGGGGTGTAAAGCGGCATAAACACAGCAGTGAAAAGAAGTTAACCCCACTATAAAAACAAAGAACTTTTAAAACCCCATGAAACAAAGACAGTGAAAGAGAGAGAAATTCTTATACAATTCATTCAGAGGCTGTGATGCCACCTGGATTGACCATATCTAGACCCACAGCTGGATGAGACGTAAGGGTGGACACTCTTGGGGCTGAGAGCTTTGGTGAGGTAGGGGGAGCAAATGCAGAGCCTTTAAAGTACTACTGCCTGTTACCCATCCCATGGGTCCCAAATCTCCAGGTTCAAGGGCATCTTCCTACATCGAAAACATGCATGAGAAACCCAGAAGGTGGTAGACCGTGTGACCGGGAAACGTTTCTAAAACGCACCTCATTTTTCATCTCCTTGTGCTCGGGTTCGCCATTCCAGCCACTTTACTAGCAATCTCCCTCCTTGGAGAATCAGCACCTTTAACCTCCTGTTCCGTACAGCTTGCAATTTGTCCTGAGGATGAACGGGAAGAGGGGTAGCCAATGAGAGACTAGCTCTAGGTGTTGGGACAGGCACAGGTCACTCTATTTTCCCATCAGGAAGAAGAATTAACCGCAAGCTCAGCCTGCCGCCCGGAACCAGAATAGTGCCTGAGGCAATCCTGCGCATTTGCGGCCAGCTCCCAAAAAAGCGAGTTGTAAAATGGAGCGCAGGGGCACTGCAATTCACAAACCTGCAGAGTTATAAATGATAACTCTCGTCCACAAATATCTTGAGGGAAGGCAAAGAAGACGATTTGAAATCAAGGCAGAATTGCAGGAAACAGATTTCAGGAGGTAGATTCGAATTGCCTTTAAAGCACATGAGAAGCGGCAAAACGTCGATAATGATGCCCTTGGCCAAAAAGGGCGTATGTGTTTTTTCCTGAATATATTCAGGAAAAATAGCATACGCCCTTTTTGGCCAACAAAGCAACCAGGAAAGGCAAATCAGCGCTACAAAGAAGTCTCGCTTCCCATCGGTCAAAAGTGCCATGCTGAAAAAAGTGTCAAAACCAGAAATGCAGGACAGGCCATGGAGAAATGGGAGCCTTGCTACGCTGATGGGCAGGATGTAAATTGCCAACAGCCACTCTGGAGAAGTGTACGGTGTGTCCTGAAACATCGAAAAAACACAGCTTAGAGCGCATAGGGCACTTCCCCTCACGGGCGAATAAATTGGGAAAACTAAAAATCAGCAAGACACAGGCACTCCAAAGTTTAGGGCTGCTCTGTTGACAAGAACCTCCACTTCATGACACCTTAAATATCCCAGGAAAGAGAAAAATGGATAAAGAAGTGTTGGTCCTTATGTACAATGGAATATCACTCAGCCATGAAATCAATGTCATAAGGCTAGTAGCAGCATGATGAGTGGATTTAGGTACGACGATACTAAGTGAAATAAGTCACACAGAAAAAGACACGTATCATAAGCTATCACTTATAGAGGGAATGTAAAAACCGCTACACTTGAACTGAATTACAAAACAGAACAGAGTCACACGTTTAGAAAACACACTATGGCTGCTTAACGGGAAAGGTGAGGTGGGGTGATGCATAAAACAAGGGTTTCAAATTAGCTGAGATACCGTTCCATAAACCTAATATGTAATAGAAAGACCTACTCCTTGCTCAGTGAACTGGACTCAACACCCCCTATTGACCGCACAAGAATATATCTGATTAGTAAGAATCTTAAAACCTATTTATTGATATCTCTCTGGATGTGAGTCAAGTGGGTGTAAAGCAGCATAAACACAGCCGTGAAAAGCAGCTAAACCCCATTATAAAAATAAATTAATTTTAAAAACCCGTGAAACAAAGACAGTGAAAGACAGAGAAATTCTTAAAAAATTCGTTCAGGGGCTGTGATGCCACCTGGATTGACCATATCTAGACCCACAGCTGGATGAGACGTAAGGGTGGATACTCTCGGGGCTGAGAGATTTGGTGAGGTTGGGTGAGCAAAACAGAGCCTTTAAAGTACTACTGCCTGTTACCCATCCCATGGGTCCCAAATCTACAGGTTCAAGGGCATCTTCCTACATCGAAAACATGCATGAGAAACCCAGAAGGTGGTAGACCGTGTGACCAGGAAAGGTTTCTAAAACGCACCTCATTTCTCATCTCCTTGTGCTCGGGTTCGCCATTCCAGCCGCTTTACTAGCAATCTCCCTCCTTGGAGAATCAGCACCTTTAACCTCCTGTTCCGTACAGGTTGCAATTTGTCCTGAGGATGAACGGGAAGACGGGGAGCCAATGAGAGAGTAGCTCTAGGTGTTGGGACAGGCACAGGTCACTCTATTTTCCCATCAGGAAGAAGAATTAACCACAGGCTCAGCCTGTCGCCCGGAACCAGAATAGGGCCTGATGCCGTCCTGTGCTTTTGCGGCCAGCTCCCAAAAAACCGACTTGTAAAATGGAGCTTCAGGGCACTGCAATTCACAAACCTGCAGAGTTATAAATGATAACTCTCATCCACAAATATATTGAGGGAAGGCAAAGAAGAGGATTTGAAATCAAGGCAGAATTGCAGGAAACAGATTTCAGGAGGTAGATTCGAATCGCCTTTAAAGCACATGAAAAGCGGCAAAACGTTGACAATGATGCCCTTGGCCAAAAAGGGCGTATGCCTTTTTTCCTGAATATATTCAGGAAAAAACCCATACGCCCTTTTTGGCCAACCAAGCAACCTGGAACGGCAAATCAGCGCGACAAAGAAGTCTCGCTTCCCATCGGTCAAAAGGGCCATGCTGAAAAAAGTGTCAAAACCAGAAATGCAGGACAGGCCATGGAGAAATGGGAGCCTTGCTACACTGATGGGCGGGATGTAAATTGCCAACAGCCACTCTGGAGAAGTGTACGGTGTGTCCTGAAACATCTAAAAAACACAGCTTAGAGAGCATAGGGCACTTCCACGCATGGGGGGATAAAGTGGGAAAATTGAAAATCAGCAAGACACAAGCACCCCAAAGTTTAGGGCTGCTCTGTTGACAAGGACCTCCACTTCCTTCCACCTTAAATATCCCAGGAAAGCGAAAAATGGATAAAAAAGTTGTGGTCCTTATGTACAATGGAATATCACTCAGCCATGAAATCAATGTCATAAGGCTAGTAGCAGCATGATGAGTGGATTTAGGTAAGACGATTCTAAGTGAAATAAGTCACACAGAAAAGGACACTTCTCATAAGGTGTCACTCATAGAGGGAATGTAAAAACCGTTACACTTGAACTGAATTACAAAACAGAACAGAGTCACACATGCAGAAATCACACTATGGCTGCTTAACGGGAAAGGTGAGGTGGGGTGATACATAAAACAAGAGTTTCAAATTAGCTCAGATACCGTTCCATAAACCCAATATGTAATAGACAAGACCTACTCCTTGCTCAGAGAACTGGACTCAACACGCCCGATTCACCGCACAAGAATATATCTGACTAGTAATAATCTTAAAACCTATGTATTGATATCTCTCTGTTAGTGTGTCAAGTGGGTGTAAAGCGGCATAAACACAGCCGTGAAAAGCAGCTAAACCCCATTATAAAAATAAATTACTTTTAAAAACCCATGAAACAAAGACAGGGAAAGAGAGAGAAATTCTTACACAATTCGTTCAGGGGCTGTGATGCAACCTGGATTGACCATATCTAGACCCACAGCTGGATGAGACATAAGGGTGGACACTCTTGGGGCTGAGAGGTTTGGTGAGGTTGGGTGAGCAAACGCAGACCCTTTAAAGTAATACAGCGTGCTACCCATCGCATGGGTCCCAAATCTCCAGGTTCAAGGGCATCTTCCTACATCGAAAACATGCATGAGAAACCCAGAAGATGGTACACCGTGTGATGGGGAAAGGTTTCTAAAACGCACCTCATTTCTCATCTCCTTGTGCTCGGGTTCGCCATTCCAGCCACTTTACTAGCAATCTCCCGACTTGGAGCATCAGCACCTTTAACCTCCTGTTCCATACAGGTTGCAATTTGTCCTGAGGATGAACGGGAAGACGGGGAACCAATGAGAGATTAGCTCTTGGTGTTGAGACAGGCACAGGTCACTCTATTTTCCCATCAGGAAGAAGAATTAACCACAGGCGCAGCCTGCACCCCGGAACCAGAAAAGGGCCTGAAGCCATCCTGCGCTTTTGCGGCCACCTCCCAAAAAAGCGAGTTGTAAAATGGAGCTTCAGGGCACTGCAATTCACAAACCTGCAGAGTTATAAATGATAACTCTCGTCCACAAATATATTGAGGGAAGGCAAAGAAGAGGATTTGAAATCAAGGCAGAATTGCAGGAAACAGATTTCAGGAGGTAGATTCGAATCGCCTTTAAAGCACATGAAAAGCGGCAAAACGTTGACAATGATGCCCTTGGCCAAAAAGGGCGTATGCGTTTTTTCCTGAATATATTCAGGAAAAAACGCATACGCCCTTTTTGGCCAACCAAGCAACCTGGAAAGGCAAATCAGCGCTACAAAGAAGTCTCGCTTCCCATCGGTCAAAAGGGCCATGCTGAAAAAAGTGTCAAAACCAGAAATGCAGGACAGGCCATGGAGAAATGGGAGCCTTGCTACACTGATGGGCGGGATGTAAATTGCCAACAGCCACTCTGGAGAAGTGTACGGTGTGTCCTGAAACATCTAAAAAACACAGCTTAGAGAGCATAGGGCACTTCCACGCATGGGGGTAAAAAGTGGGAAAATTGAAAATCAGCAAGACACAAGCACCCAAAAGTTTAGGGCTGCTCTGTTGAGAAGGACCTCCACTTCATTCCACCTTAAATATCCCAGGAAAGTGAAAAATGGATAAAAAAGTTGTGGTCCTTATGTACAATGGAATATCACTCAGCCATGGAATCAATGTCATAAGGCAAGTAGCAGCATGATGAGTGGATTTAGGTAAGACGATTCTAAGTGAAATAAGTCACACAGAAAAGGACACTTCTCATAAGGTGTCACTTATAGAGGGAATGTAAAAACCGTTACACTTGAACTGAATTACAAAACAGAACAGAGTCACACATGCAGAAAACACACTATGGCTGCTTAACGGGAAAGGTGAGGTGGGGTGATACATAAAACAAGAGTTTCAAATTAGCTCAGATACCGTTCCATAAACCCAATATGGAATAGACAAGACCTACTCCTTGCTCAGAGAACTGGACTCAACACGCCCGATTCACCGCACAAGAATATATCTGACTAGTAATAATCTTAAAACCTATGTATTGATATCTCTCTGTTAGTGTGTCAAGTGGGTGTAAAGCGGCATAAACACAGCCATGAAAAGCAGCTAAACCCCATTATAAAAATAAATTACTTTTAAAAACCCAGGAAACAAAGACAGGGAAAGAAAGAGAAATTCTTACACAATTCGTTCAGGGGCTGTGATGCAACCTGGATTGACCATATCTAGACCCATAGCTGGATGAGACATAAGGGTGGACACTCTTGGGGCTGAGAGGTTTGGTGAGGTTGGGTGAGCAAACGCAGACCCTTTAAAGTAACACTGCGTGCTACCCATCGAATGGGTCCCAAATCTCCAGGTTCAAGGGCATCTTCCTACATCGAAAACATGCATGTGAAACCCAGAAGATGGTACACCGTGTGATGGGCAAAGGTTTCTAAAACGCACCTCATTTCTCATCTCCTTGTGCTCGCGTTCGCCATTCCAGCCACTTTACTAGCAATCTCCCTACTTGGAGTATCATCACCTTTAACCTCCTGTTCCGTACAGGTTGCAATTTGTGCTGAGGATGAACGGGAAGACGGGGAACCAATGAGAGACTAGCTCTTGGTATTGGGACAGACACAGGTCACTCTATTTTCCCATCAGGAAGAAGAATTAACCACAGGCTCAGCCTGCCCTCCAGAACCAAAACAGGGCCTGAAGCCATCCTGCGCTTTTGCGGCCCCCTCCCAAAAAAGCGAGTTGTAAAATGGAGGATCAGCGCACTGCAATTCACAAACCTGCAGAGTTATAAACGATAACTCTCGTCCACAAATATATTGAGGGAAGGCAAAGAAGAGGATTTGAAATCAAGGCAGAATTGCAGGAAACAGATTTCATGAGGTAGATCTGAAACGCCTTTAAAGCACATCAAAAGCGGCAAAACGTTGACAATGATGTCCTTGGCCAAAAAGGGCGTATGCGTGTTTTCTTGAATATATTCAGGAAAAAAAGCATACGCCCTTTTTGGCCAACCAAGCAACCTGGAAAGGCAAATCAGCGCTTCAAAGAAGTCTCGCGTCCCATCGGTCAAAAGGGCCATACTGAGAAAAGTGTCAAAACCAGAAATGCAGGAAAGGCCATGGAGAAATGGGAGCCCTGCTACGCTGATGGGCGGGATGTTAATTGCCAACAGCCACTCTGGAGAAGTGTACGGTGTGTCCTGAAACATCTAAAAAACACACCTTAGAGAGCATAGGGCACTTCCACGCATGGGGGTATAAATTGGAAAAATTAAAAATCAGTAAGACACAAGCACACCAAAGTTTAGGGCTGCTCTGTTGCCAAGGACCTCCACTTCATTCCACCTTAAATATCCCAAGAAAGGGAAAAATGGATAAAGAAGTTGTGGTCCTTATGTACAATGGAATATCATTCAGCCATGAAATCAATGTCATAAAGCTAGTAGCAGCATGATGAGTGGATTTAGGTACGACGATTCTAAGTGAAATAAGTCACACAGAAAACTACACTTCTCATAAGATATCACTTATACAGGGAAAGTAAAAACCGTTACACTTGAACTGAATTACAAAACAGAACAGTGTCACACATGCAGAAAACACACTATGGCTGCTTAACGGGAAAGGTGAGTTGGGGTGATACATAAAACAAGGGTTTCAAATTAGCTGAGATACCGTTCCATAAACCCAATATGTAATAGACAAGACCCACTCCTTGCTCAGAGAACTGGACTCAACACCCCCTATTCACCACACAAGAATATACCTGACTAGTAATAATCTTAAAACCTATGTATTGAAATCTCTCTGTTAGTGTGTCAAGTGGGTGTAAAGCGGCATAAACACAGCAGTGAAAAGCAGCTAAACCCCATTATAAAAAGAAATTAAAAACCCATGAAACAAAGACAGTTATAGAGAAAGAAATTCTTACAAAATTAGTTCAGGGGCTGTGATGCAACCTGGATTGACCATATCTAGACCCACAGCTGGATGAGACATAAGGGTGTACACTCTTGGGGCTGAGAGGTTTGGTGAGGTTGGGTGAGCAAACGCAGACCCTTTAAAGTAATACTGCGTGGTACCCATCTCATTGGTCCCAAATCTCTAGGTTCAAGGGCATCTTCCTACATCGAAAACACGCATAAGAAACCCAGACGACGGTACACTGTGTGATCGGCAAAGGTTTCTAAAACACACCTCATTTCTCATCTCCTTGTGCTTGGGTTCACCATTCCAGCCGCTATAATTGCAATCTCCGTACTTGGAGAATCAGCACCTTTAACCTCCTGTTTGGTACAGGTTGCAATTTGTCCTGAGGATGAACGGAAAGAGGGGGAACCAATAAGGGACAAGCTCTAGGTTTTGGGACAGGCACAGGTCACTCTATTTTTCCATCAGGAAAAAGAATTAACCACAGACTCAGCCTGCTGCCTGGAAGTAGAATAGGGCCTGAAGAAATCCTGTGCTTCTGCGGCCAACTCCCAAAAAAGCGAGTTGAAAAATGGAGATCAGGGGCACTGCAATTCACAAACCTGCAGAGTTATCAATGATAACTCTCGTCCACAAATATATTGAGGGAAGGCAACGAAGAGGATTTGAAAGCAAGGCAGAACTGCAGAAACAGACTTAAGGAGGTAGATTCGAATCGCGTTTAAAGCACATGAAAAGCGGCAAAACGTCGACACTTATGCCCTTGGCTAAAAAGGGCCTATGCGTTTTTTCCTGAATATATTCAGGAAAAAACGCATAGGCCCTTTTTGGCCAACCAAGCAACCTGGAAAGGCAAATCAGCGCTACAAAGAAGTCTCGCTTCCCATCGATCAAAAGGGCCATGCTGAAAAAAGTGTCAAAACCAGAAATGCAGCACTGGCCATGGAGAAATGGGAGCCTTGGTACGCTGATGGCGGAATGTAAATTGCCAACAGCCACTCTGGAGAAGTGTACGGTGTGTCCTGAAACATCTAAAAAACACAGCTTAGAGGGCATAGGGCACTTCCACTCATGGGCGTATAAATTGGGAAAACTAAAAATCAGCAAGACACAGGCACACCAAAGTTTAGGGCTGCTCTCTTGACAAGAACCTCCTCTTCATTACACCTTAAATATCCCAGGAAATAGGAAAATGGATAACGATGTTGTGGTCCTTATGTACAATGGAATATCACTCAGCCATGAAATCAATGTCATAAGGCTATTAGCAGCAAGATGAGTGGATTTAGGTTCGACGATTCTAAGTGAAATAAGTCACACAGAAAAAGACACTTATCATAAGATATCACTTATAGAGGGAATGTAAAAACCGCTACAATTGAACTGAATTACAAAACAGAATAGAGTCACACATTTAGAAAACACACTATGGCTGCTTAACGGGAAAGGTGAGGTGGGGTGATGCATAAAACAAGGGTTTCATATTAGCTCAGATACCGATCCATAAACCCAATATGTAATAGACAAGACATACTCCTTGCTCCGTGAAGTGGACACAACACCCCCTATTCAACGAACAAGTGTATATCTGACTAGTAAAAATCTTAAAACCTATGTATTGATTTCTCTCTGTAAGTTAATCAATGGGTGTAAAGGGCCATAAACACAGCAGTGAAAATCAGGTAAACCCCATTATAAAAATAAATTACTTTAAAATCCCAAAAAACAAAGATAGTGATAGAGGGAGAAATTTTTACATAATTCTTTCCGGGGCTGTGATGCAACCTGGTGTGACCATATCTAGACCCACAGCTGGATGAGAAATAAAGCTGGACACTCTTGGGGCTGAAGGTCTCTTTCCGTATTTACCAGATTGGGAACATAGAAAGGCTGCCACCCTCTGGCCGTTACCTGCACAAGCAGCTTTAAAACCTGTGCTAATGGTCACTTCATATGAACAAGTACTTCAGGGCTGTAAATGAAACGTGCCCTCAAAATGTCTTGAGGGATTTAATGGCCAAAAATTTTCAAAATGTGACACTTACTTTAAGAAAACACTTTGAAGAACTAAGCTGTAATCACAGTTTGATCAATAAAAAGGGCATGCTTTAAAGCTCAATTTCAACAGATTATGGGACACATGCAAATTCAACCACAGATAGGTATCAGCTCACACCTGTTAGAATAACCATCAGCAAGAAAACTACCAATAATAAATATTGAAGGTGTTTTGGAGAAATGCATAGCCTCAATTTTAAGTGGGACGTATCCTGGAAAGAGCCACTAATGAGAACTGAATGGGGGTGCCTTTAAAACATACACACTGAGCTACCATATGATACAGCAAGCCCACTCCTTGGCCTATAACATAAGAAGATATAACTGGAAAGACACAGGCAAGCAAATGTGCATTGCAGCAGTATTGCAATAGCCAAGACATGGAGGCAACCAGAAAGTCCATCAAGAGGTGCATGGCCAAAGAAGAACTGGTACATGTACAGATGGAATATTAGCCAGGGAAAAAAATGAAACAATGCCATTTGCAGCACCATGTATGATTCTTGAGGTAATCAGGCAAATTGTACTAAGTCAGAAAGCAAAAGACACATATCCTATAATATCACTTATAGGTCTTAGCTAAAAATTGATACCAGTGAAGATATTTCCACAGAGAAATGCAATCACAGATTCATTAAACAAACTTATGGTTCACCAAATGGAAAGGTGTGAGGATTGGATACATTAGGATATTGGGGTTAAGATAGATATAGAAACACATGTGAAATATGTAATCACCAAAGACCTACGTAATACCAAGACAAGACTACTCAACATCGTGTCATAACCTACATGGGAAAATGATCCAAAGAAGAATAGATATATGTATATGTTTAAAAGAACCACATCTTGCACACCTAGAAGAAACAAAACATTTTAATTAAATTTGCTCTGACAAAAAATAAAAATTAAATTAAAAAAAGAACAAGAAGTAATGAGACATAAACTTAAGGGGCTATTTGCTGGCACATTGCATTCTAATTTACAACCAGAACATGACTTCCATTAAGGCTCTGTCATCACTAATAAAGCAGCTTTATAAGCAATGTTGAAGGTAGCTTAAAAGAAGTCTCACTAATTATTGATAGTAACAAGGAAACAAAGAAAAGTAAAAATCTCACTGCAAAAAGTATACATAGGGTAAGGATAGTAGATCAAACACTTATTAAACTTCTGTAAAGAATAAAAGAAAACAGTCATATGTTTTTTTAAAAAGAGAGGGCCCAAATAAATCTGAAATGAAAGAGATGATGTTACAACAGACACCACAGAAATACAAAGTATCCTAAGATACACACAGGGTAACTCAGGGCTCAGACTGGACAGAGCCCACTCTCCAGTCCCCTGTACATGACTTACAGGAGCCTCAGGAACTGAGGAGGGGGTCCCTGAAGAGAGGCTCAAGATAGAATATGGTAGGCATTAACATGACTGCATTCATCTTAAACATGCCTGAACTACATTCACACGAGATGATTTTGTCCTGTATGTACATCGGCACCTCTAGTTGGAACTGCAGATCTTTGGCTTCAACACCTCTACTGACAACATTAGCGTCACCTGCTGTGGACCGTCTCCTATAGGATTTCTAGAATCAGAAAACATCGAAGCTTCACAGGACCCAGAGTCTGTGCGAGTCCACACAGAGTCTCAGAGTCTCAACTCCACTCAGATACTCCACTCTTGGAGGGCACACACAAAGTAGTGTGCACATCAGGACCCAGGGGAAGGAGCAGTGACCCTGTAGGAGAATGACCAGAACTACCTGCTACTTTTAGAGGGTCTCCTGCAGAGGCAGGTGGTGGCTGTGGCTGTGGCTCACCGTGAGGACAACGACACTGGCAGCAGAAGTTCTGGGAAATACTCCTTGGTGTGTGCCCTCCCAGAGTCCGCCATTAGCCCCACCAAGAGCAAGGTAGGCTCCAGGGCTGGGTCGCCTCAGGCCAAACAACCAACAGGGAGGGAACCCAGCCCCATGCATCAGCAGACAAGCGGATTAAACTTTTTATTAAAGTTTTATTTAATCCGTAGACAAGCGGATTAAAGCTCTGCCCACCAAAGCAACACCCAGCTCTACCCACCACCAGTCCCTCCCATCAGGAAGCTTGCACTAGCCTCTAAGATAGACTCATCCACCGGAGAGCAGACAACAGAAGCAAGAAGAACTACAATTCTGCAGCCTGTGGAAGGAAAACCACATTCACAGAAAGATAGACAAAATGAAAAGGCAGAGGACTTTATACCAGATCAAGGAACAAGATAAAACCCCAGAAAAAAAACGAAATGAGGTGGAGATAGGGAACCTTCCAGAAAAAGAATTCAGAATAATGATAGTGAAGTTGAGCCAAGACCTTGGAAAAAAAAAGGAGGCAAAGATCGAGAAGATGCAAGAAATGTTTAACAAGGACCTAGAAGAATTAAAGAACCAACAAACAGAGGTGAACAATGTAATAACTGAAATGAAAAATACACTAGAAGGAATCAGTAGCAGAATAACTGTGGCAGAAGAACGGATAAGTGACCTGGAAGACAGAGAGGTGGAAATCACTGCCATGGAACAGAATAAAGAAAAAGAATGAAAATAAACGAAGACACCCCAAGAGTCCTCTGGGACAACATTAAACGCAACAACATTCGCATTATAGGGGTCCCAGAAGGAGAAGAGAGAGAGAAAGGACCCGAGAATATATTTGAAGAGATTATGGTCAAAAACTTCCCTAGCATGGGAAAAGAAATAGCCACCCAAGTCCAGAAGCACAGAGTGTCCCAGGCAGGATAAACCAAAGGAGAAAAATGACAAGACACATAGTAATCAAATTGACAAAAATTAACGACAAAGAAAAATGATTGAAAGCAGCAAGGGAAAAATGACCAATAACATACAAGGGAACTCCCATAAGGATAACAACTGATTTCTCAGCAGAAAATCTACAAGCCAGAAGGAAGTGGCATGATAAATTTAAAGTGATGAAAGGGAAGAACCTACAACCAAGAGTACTCCATCCTGCAAAGAGCTCATTCAGATTTGATGGAGAAATCAAAAGCCTTACAGACAAGCAAAAGCTAAGAGAATTCAGCACCATGAAACCAGCTCTACACCAAATGCTAAAGGAACTTCTCTAAGTGGGAAACACAAGAGAAGAAAAGGACCCACCAAGACAAACCCATAACAATTAAGAAAATAGTAGTAGGAACATACATATCGATAATTACCTTAAACGTGAATGCACTAAATGTTCCAACCAAAAGACACAGGCTCGCTGAATGGATACAAAAACAAGACCCATATATATGCTGTCTACAAGAGATCCATTTCAGACCTAGGGACACATACAGACTCAAAGTGAGGCGATGGAAAAATATACTCTATGCAAATGAAAATCAAAAGAAAGCTGGAGTAGCAATACTCATATCAGATAAAATAGACTTTAAAATAAAGAATGTTACAAGAGACAAGGAAAGACACTACATAATGGTCAGGGGATCAATCCAAGAAGAAGATATAACAATTATAAATATATATGTACCCAAAATAGGAGCACCTCAATGTATAAGGCAACTGCTAACAGCTATAAAAGAGGAAATCGACAGTAACACAATAATAGCGGGGGACTTTAACAGCTCACTTACACCAGTGGAGATCAGCCAGACAGAAAATTAATAAGGAAACACAAGCTTTAAATGACACAATAGACCAGATAGAGTTAATTGATATTTATAGGACATTCCATCCAAAAACAGCAGATTACACGTTCTTCTCAACTGCACACGGAACATTCTCCAGGATAGATCATATCTTGGGTCACAGATAAAGCCTCAGTAAATTTAAGAAAACTGAAATCATATCAAGCAGCTGTTCCGACCACAATGCTATGAGATTAGAAATCAATTACACGGAAAAAAACGTAAAAAACACAAACACATGGAGGCTAAACAATACGTTACTAAATAACCAAGAGATCACTGAAGAAATCAAAGAGGAAATCAAAAACTACCTAGAGACAAATGACAACAAAAACACGATGATCCAAAACCTATGGGATGCAGCAAAAGGAGTTCTAAGAGGGAAGTTTATAGCAATACAAGCCTACCTCAAGAAACAAGAAAAATCCCAAATAAACAATCGAACCTTACACCTAGAGGAACTAGAGAAAGAAGAACAAAACCCAAAGTTAGTAGAAGGAAAGAAATCATAAACATCAGAGCAGAAATAAATGAAATAGAAACAAAGAAAACGAAAGCAAAGATCAATAAAACTAAAAGCTGGTTCTTTGAGAAGATAAGCAAAAATGATCAACCTTTAGCCAGACTTAAGAAAAAGAGGGAGAAGACGCAAATCAACAAAATTAGAAGTGAAAAAGCAGAAGTTACAACAGACACAACAGGAATACAAAGCATCCTAAGAGACTACTACAAGCAACTCTAGGCCAATAAAATGGACAATCTGGAAGAAATGGACAAATTCTTAGAAAGGGATAACCTTCTAAGACTGAACCAGGAAGAAATAGAAAATATGAACAAACCTATCACAAGCAATGAAATTGAAACTGTGATTAAAAATCTTCCAATAAACCAAAGTCCAGAACCAGATGGCATCACAGGTGAATTCTATCAAACATTTAGAGAAGAGCTAACACCCAACCTTCTCAAATTCTTCAAAACAATTGCAGGGGAAGGAACACTCCCAAACTCATTCTATGAGACCACCATCACCCTGATACCAAAATCAGACAGAGATACTACAAGGAAAGAAAATTATAGACCAATATCACTGATGAATATAGATGTAAAAATCCTCAACAAAATACTAGCAAACAGAATCGAACAACACATTAAAAGGATCATACACCATGATCAAGTGGGGTTTATCCCAGGGATGCAAGGATTCTTCAATATACACAAATCAATGTGATACACCATATTAACAAATTGTAGAATAAAACCATATGATCATCTCAATAGATGAAGGAAAAGATTTTGAGAAAATTCAACACTCATTTACGATAAAAACTCTGGAGTGTGGGCATAGAGGGAAACTACCTCAACATAATAAAGGCCATATATGACAAACCCACAGCAAACAGCATTCTCAATGGTGAAAAACTGAAAGCGTTTCCTCTAAGATCAGGAACAAGACAAGGATGTCCACTCTCACCACTGCTATTCAACATAGTTTTGGAAGTCCTAGCCATGGCAATCAGAGAAGAAAAAGAAATAAAAGGAATACAAAAAGGAAAAGAAGAAGTAAAATTGTCACTGTTTGCAGATGACATGATATCATAGATAGAGAATCCTAAAGATGCCACCAGAAAACCACTGGAGCTAATCAATGAATTTGGTAAAGTTGCAGGATACAAAATTAATGCACAGAAATTGCTTGCATTCCTCTACACTAACAATGAAAGATCAGAAAGAGAAATTAAGGAAACAATCCCATTACCACTGCAACAATAAGAATAAAATACCTAGGAATAAACCTACCTAAGGAAGTAAAAGACCTGTACTCAGAAAACTAAAAGACACTGAAGAAAGAAATCAAAGATGATATAAACAGATGGAGACATATACCATGTTCTCGGATTAGAAGAATCAATATTGTGAAAATGACTATACTACCCAAAGCAATCTACAGATTCAATGCAATCCCGATCAAAATACCTTTGGCATTTTCTACAGAACAAGAAAAAAAAAATCTTAAAATTTGTAGGGAGACACAAAAGACCCTGGATAGCCAAAGCAGTCTTGAGGGGGGAAAAAAAGAGCTGGAGGAATCAGACTTCCAGACTTCAGACTATATTACAAAGCTAGAGTAATCAAGATAATATGGTACTGACACAAAAACAGAAATATAGGTCAATAGAACAGGATAGAAAGCACAGAGATAAACCCACGTACCTATGGTTCACTAATCTATGACAAAGGAGGCAAGGGTATACAATGGAGAAAAGACAGTGTCTTCAGCAAGTGGTGCTGGGAAAACTGGACAGTTACATGTAAAAGAATGAAATTAGTACACTCCCTAACACCATACACAAAAATAAACTCAAAATGGATTAGAGACCTAAATATAAGACCAGCCACTACAAAACTCTTAGAGGAAAACATAAGCAGAGCAGTCTATGACATAAATCACAGCAAGATCCTTTTTGACCCACCTCCTAGAGAAATGGAAATAAAAACAAAAATAAAAAAATGGGACCGAATGAAACATAAATTATTTTGCACAGCAAAGGAAAACATAAGCAAGATGAAAAGACAACCATCAGAATGGGAGAAAATATTTTCAAATGAAGCAAATGGCAAAGGATTAATCTCCAAAAAGCAGCTCATGTAGCTCAATATCACAAAACCAAACAACCCAATCCAAAAATGGGCAGAAGACCTAAATAGACATTTCTCCAAAGAAGATATACAGGTTGCCAACAAACACATGAAAGGATGCTGAATATCACTAATCATTAGAGAAATGCAAATCAAAACTACAGTGAGGTATCACCTCACACCAGTCAGAATGGCCATCATCAAAAAATCTACCAACAATAAATGCTGGAGAGGCATTTATTGGAGAAAAGGGAACCCTCTTGCACTGTTGGTGGGAATGTAAATTGATATAGCCACTAGGGAGAACGGTATGGGGGTTCCTTAAAAACTAAAAATAGAACTACCATACAACCCAGCAAACCCACTCCTGGATATTTACCCTGAGAAAACCATAATTCAAAAAGAGTCATGTACCACAATGTTCACTGTAGCTCTATTTACAATAGCCAGGACATGGAAGCAACTTCAGTGTCCATCAACAGATAAATGGATAAAGAAGATGTGGCACATATATATACAATGGAACATTATTCAGCCATAAAAAGAAACGAAATTGAGTTATTTTTAGTGAGGTGGATGGATCTAGAGTCTGTCCTACAGAGTGAAGTAAGTCAGAAAGAGAAAAACAAATACCGTATGCTAACACATATATATGGAATCTTAAAAAAAAAGTTTATGAAGAACCTAGGGGCAGGAAAGGATTAAGGACACAGACGTAGAGAAAGGACTTGAGGACATGGGGAGAGGGAAGGGTAAGCTGGGACAAAGTGAGAGTGGTATGGACATATATACACTACCAAATGTAAAATTGATAGCTACTGGGAAGCAACCACATAGCACAGGGAGATCAGCTCTTTGCTTTGTGACCACCTAAAAGGGTGGGATAAGGGAGTGAGAGGGAGGTGCAAGAGGGAGGGGATATGGTGTTATGTGTATACGCACAGCTGATTCACTTTTTTTATACAGCAGAAACTAACACACAATTGTAAAGCAATTATACTCCAATAAAGATGTAAAAGAAAAAAAAAGCCAAGAGATAAACCTACACACCTATGGCCCACTAATCTATGACAAAGGAGGCAAGGGTATAAAAAGGAGAAAAGAAAGTCTCTTCAATAAGTGGTGCTGGGAAAAATGGACAGCTACATGTAAAAGAATGAAATTAGAACACTCCCTAACACCATACACAAAAAATAAACTCAAAATGGATTAGAGACCGAAATGTAAGACCGGACACTATAAAACTCTTAGAGGAAAACATAGGAAGAATACTCTTTGACATAAATCACAGCAAGATCTTTTTTGATCCACCTCCTAGAGTAATGGAATTAAAAAAAAATAAACATATGGGAGCAAATGAAACCTAAAAGCTTTTGCAAAGCAAAGGAAACTACAAACAAGACGAAAAGACAACCCTCACAATGGGAGAAAATATTTGCAAACGAATCAATGGACAAAGGAGTAATCTCCAATGTATATAAACAGCTCATGCAGCTCAACAGTAAAAAAACAAACAACCCAATCCAAAAATGGGCAGATGACGTAAATAGACATTTGTCCCAAGAAGACATACAGATGACCAAGAAGCACATGAAAAGCTGCTCAACATCACTAATTATTAGAGAAATATAAACCAAAACTACAATGAGGTATCACCTCACACGAGTTAGAATGGGCATCATCAGAAAATCTACAAGCAACAAATGCTGGAGAGGGTGTGGAGAAAAGGGAACCCTCTTACACTATTTGTGGGAATGTAAATTGATACAGTCACTATGGAGAACAGCATGGAGGTTCCTTAAAATACTAAAAATAGAATTACCATATGACCCAGCAATCCCACTACTGGCCATATACCCAGAGAAATCCATAATTCAAAAAGACATATTCACCACAATATTCATTGCAGCACTATTTACAATAGCCAGGTCATGGAAGCAACCTAAATGCCCATAGACAGACGAACAGAAAAGATGTGCTACATATATAAAATGGAATATTACTCAGCCATAAAAAGGAATGAAATTGGGTCATTTGTGGAGACGTGGATAGATCTAGAGACTGGCATACAGAGTGAAGTAAGTCAGAAAGAGAAAAACAAATATCGTATATTAACACATACATGTGGAACCTAGAAAAATGGTAAAGATGAACCGGTTTGCAAGGCAGAAATAGAGACACAGATGTAGAGAACAAATGTATGGACACCAAGGGGGGAAAGTGTCAGGGTGGTGGTGGTGGGATGAATTACGAGCCTGGGATTGACATATATACACTTATATGTATAAAATAGGTAACCAATAAGAGCCTGCTGTATAAAAAAATGAATAAAATAAATTCAAAAATTAAAAAATAAATAATACTTAAAAAAATAAAACAGAAAAAAAAGTTCTGTCCTTCCCATAGACGTATTTATATGAATGAATTATTTCCATGCTTATATCCATAAATACAAAAAGAGGAATAAAACTTACCTTGAACCAAAAAAGAAAAAAAAAAAAAAACAGAACCCACTGGTCATACAGAGGAAAACACTATCAGGGCACTTGCTCCAGTGGTAAACAATTCTGAAGTTGGTCACAGGTGGGAATCATCTCCCATGCAGCCAGCAGCCCCCACACGAGGAGCGTCCTCATTGCAAAGCTGGGGGACCGTGAGGAGGCGTCTCTGAGTAAACGTGAGCTGAGCCCCAGGCCAGCTGCTGCTGAACTTTTCCCACCCTTCCCAGGTAAAACACCTGAATGTGTGCAAAGACTTTAAAAACTAGAGGAAGGGGCTTGGAGTCACACCAGCGACAGCACGCAGGCCGACTTGGTGCCTGCAGGCCAGCCAGGATGGTCCTGGCCCCGGGCGCTCGTCTGGAAGCTTTCCATTTCCCTGCCTGAGGTACCCCTCCTGTCCCGGCCCCCACTGCTTTTGTCCTTCCTCACCTCTGCCCGGGGAGAAATTCCAGCAGCAAGTATGGGTGACACATCCTCTTCTTTAGCAGGTGGCAGCCCGGCAACTCCTGCAGAAAGTCCAGCAGAGCCCCAGTCACACCGGGCCACTCATAGAGCCGTGGGCCCTACTCTCTCCCACCAGCCCAACCCCGAGACTGCTGACAGGGCAGAGAATATGGCGTCAGGCACAGCTGCAGAGGCTTTTGCTGCCTGGAGGGGTGTTTATATTGACCTCAACCCAGGCACACCTGGGAAGGGCTGGCCGGCCGGGTCAGGCTGCCCAGGTCAGCCAATCCTCGCCCCTCAGGGGCTCAGAGTTGCAGAAAATGGGTCTTGCTGCACCGGCCAGATCCAAGGAACAGGTGTAGGGTCCCGAGAGTCAGGATAGATAAGGGGCGGCAGCCCTGGCTTGTTTTCTAATCATTTTATCTGGTCCATGAGTGGGAGACAACTTCAAGAAGAACCTCTGCTAATGAGAGGAACCCAGGAGTCAGGGAGAGGAGGGGTGGTGGGTGGAGACAGAGGCCTGGTGCTCCGGCTGCAGTGGAAGCCCCTGGAAGACCAGGCAGAGGGAGGCCGCACAGAGTGAAGCCTAGGGTCACAGACCTGTTGGAGCTGCTGTTTGTTAGTTCAAGCTCTGCTCTGAGGTGCTCTGTGTCAGCTCTGAGTGACAGGTGTGCTGGGGGTGCTCTGCAATGAGGGCTATGTGCACGGTTCCTGTGTGCCCAGCCCTGCCGGGGTACCTGTCCATGGGAGCTCCATATCCAGGGAGGGGCCTGCCCACGAGAGCCCCATGGGCTGCTGCGTACCTGCCCAGGTGAGCTCCATATCCTGGGAGTGGCCTGACCACGAGAGCCCCGTGGGCTGCTGGGGACCTGGTAGAGGATGCCAGGACAGTCAGTGAAGCCACAGTGGATATACATCTAGTAGTTCCTAATTCCTACACCCTGCTGGTCATTCTACCATCCACCAGGACATGGCATTCTGTATTAGACTTCAATGATGCCTTCTTCTGTATTCCATTAGTCCCAGAGTCACAAGAAATGTTGGCTGTGAGTGGCAGGACTCAACATACAACAAAAACAATACTGCTGGGCCGTCCTGCCCCAGGGGTTCAAAAATTCCCACACCGTCTTTGGGGAAACGTTAGCTAAAGACCTAAAAGATCTACCTCTGGAGAAGGGAACCCTCCTTCAATATGCAGATGACATTCTGATCACCAGCCCGACTAAGGAGGCCTCTGAACTCCCTAGCCAATAAAAGATAGAAGGTGTCCAAGGAAAAGGCTCAAATATCACAAACTAAGGTGGCCTTCCTGGGCTTCATTCGAACAGAAGGTCGGAGAAGCCCACCCCAGGAAAGGGAATAAGCCATTTGCAGCCTCAGCCTTCCTGAAACTAGAAGACAGCTTAGGGGTTCCTGGGGAGACTGGGATTTGCTGCATCTGGATCCCTAACTACAGTCTAATAGCTGGGCCTCTATATGAAACACTGAAAGGAAAAGATGATGATCCTTTTGAATAGAATCCAGAAGCGGCCTTTCAAGATTGGAAAGAGCAGTCAATTCAGACCCTGGCCCTGGACCTCCCTAAGTTAGCTAAACCCTTTGACCTTTACATTCCTGGTCCAAGGTGAATCGCCCTTGGAGTATTAGTGCAAAAACTGGGACCACTTGAAATGGAACAATGCAAGAATGCCCTCCAGGCATTGGCCAGCCACCCCATTCGACCAGGATACTGGGGGTATCTAAAAACCTGGAAATCAGCAGCCCGCAAGGCCAGCTCCCTCCTAAGGGAAAAGGACGCCACTTGGTGATCCTAACCACCCACCATGCCCTGAAGTTGCAGGGATTGCTCCGTGGGCACAATGACCTCGAGTGAGGAGGCCCTCCAACACCAACCTCCAGAGAGACAACTTGGGGCAATGGGCCCCCATGACGACTCGTGTGACCATCACTTGACCTGGAGCTTCTCTCAGGAAACAACAAGAGTGTGCCCCAAAAGAACAGACTATTGCTTACAGGACTTACTGCACCCAGAGCGGAGCTAATAAACTTGGCAGGGGAACCGTAAATAACGCTGCCACCATAGAAAAGCCTACAGACACCGCGGTGACGGCGGCCAGTGAGACCGGCTGTACTCCTGGCTACTTCAAAAGGCCGTTGACTGAGTGGCCGTCATGGTCCTGGATCACCACCGGCCCTGGACTGTCTGGGAGTTGAGCAAGCAGGGCTCTGACACCTGGTGCTGTTTGTACGTTAATTCAGAGGCCTAACTGAAGAAAGCGCAGACTACTGGTCAGAGCATCTAGGCTGGCAGAAACCGTCAGCCTAAGGGGGCCAAACCAATGTGGAGCAGGGTAAAACCGCCCACCCCCCCAGCGTCTCTGCACATCTCTTTCCTGGACACTTAAAGGTCATTAGAATCTATAAAACTGCCAATGCTGGTGCTCAGGCAGACGAGCAGTGAGGGAGGAGGCCTGCGGACAATCAACCTCACCTGGAGGCTGCTGGGGAGAAGTCCTGCCCCTCCCCCCGGGTATGAGGACACCCAACTCAGCATGAAGCATTTACAGAAGACGTGTCTGCACCCTCAGCGCCCCAAGAATGAGGAATGGGACAAAAGGCAGAGGAGGGCTTTGTCACTGGCAAAGCCCATTAAAAATTCCTGGGAGATAACAATAGAATCTGGGCAATAAAATAAAGTCTAACCATTTTTTCCTTTGTGCTTTGTCTAATTTCACTTGCTCCTAGGTTTCCACATGCAGAGGACCCACACCCGACACTTCAGACCCGACAATGATGCACTTGGACAAAAAGAGCATATGCGTTTTTTTCTGTATGAATTCAGGAAAAAAACCATAGGCCCCTTTTGGCCAACCAAGCAAGCCGGAAATGCAATTCAGCACTACAAAGAAGTCTGACTTCCCATCGGTCAAAATGGCCTTCCTAAAAAAGTGTAAAAAGAAGAAATGCAGGAGAGGACAGGGAGGAAAGGGAGCCTTGTTACACTGATGGGTGGGATGTAAATTGCCAATGACGACTCTGGAGGAGGGTATGGTGTTTCCTAAAACATCTAAAAAACACAGCTAGAGAGAAAGGGGCACATCCACTCATGGGCGTATAAATTGGGAAAATTAAAAATCAGCAAAACACAGGCACCCCAAATTTTAGGGCTGCTCTGTTGACAAGAACCTCCACTTAATTCTACCTTAAATATCCCACGAAAGAGAAAAATGGATAAAGAAGTTGTGCTCCATATGTAAAATGGAATATCAATCGAGGGTGAAATCAATATCATAAGGCTAGTAGCAGCATGATGAGTGGATTTAGGTACGATGATTCGAAGTGAAATAAGTCACACAGAAAAAGACACTTATCATAAGACATCACTAACAGAGGGAATGTAAAAACCGCTACACTTGAACGGAATTACAAAACAGAACAGAGTCACACATTTAGAAAACACACTATGGATGCTTAACGGGAAAGGTGAGGTGGGGTGATGCATAAAACAAGGATTTCAAATTAGCTCAGATAACGTTCCATAAACACAATATGTAATAGACAAGACCTACTCCTTGCTCAGTGAACTGGACTAAACACCCCCTATTCACGGCACAAGAACATATCTGACTAGTAAGAATCTTAAAACCTATGTATTGATATCTGTCTGTAAGTGTGTCAAGGGGGTGTAAAGCGGCATAAACACAGCAGTGAAAAGAAGTTAACCCCACTATAAAAACAAAGAACTTTTAAAACCCCATGAAACAAAGACAGTGAAAGAGAGAGAAATTCTTATACAATTCATTCAGAGGCTGTGATGCCACCTGGATTGACCATATCTAGACCCACAGCTGGATGAGACGTAAGGGTGGACACTCTTGGGGCTGAGAGCTTTGGTGAGGTAGGGGGAGCAAATGCAGAGCCTTTAAAGTACTACTGCCTGTTACCCATCCCATGGGTCCCAAATCTCCAGGTTCAAGGGCATCTTCCTACATCGAAAACATGCATGAGAAACCCAGAAGGTGGTAGACCGTGTGACCGGGAAACGTTTCTAAAACGCACCTCATTTTTCATCTCCTTGTGCTCGGGTTCGCCATTCCAGCCACTTTACTAGCAATCTCCCTCCTTGGAGAATCAGCACCTTTAACCTCCTGTTCCGTACAGCTTGCAATTTGTCCTGAGGATGAACGGGAAGAGGGGTAGCCAATGAGAGACTAGCTCTAGGTGTTGGGACAGGCACAGGTCACTCTATTTTCCCATCAGGAAGAAGAATTAACCGCAAGCTCAGCCTGCCGCCCGGAACCAGAATAGTGCCTGAGGCAATCCTGCGCATTTGCGGCCAGCTCCCAAAAAAGCGAGTTGTAAAATGGAGCGCAGGGGCACTGCAATTCACAAACCTGCAGAGTTATAAATGATAACTCTCGTCCACAAATATCTTGAGGGAAGGCAAAGAAGACGATTTGAAATCAAGGCAGAATTGCAGGAAACAGATTTCAGGAGGTAGATTCGAATTGCCTTTAAAGCACATGAGAAGCGGCAAAACGTCGATAATGATGCCCTTGGCCAAAAAGGGCGTATGTGTTTTTTCCTGAATATATTCAGGAAAAATAGCATACGCCCTTTTTGGCCAACAAAGCAACCAGGAAAGGCAAATCAGCGCTACAAAGAAGTCTCGCTTCCCATCGGTCAAAAGTGCCATGCTGAAAAAAGTGTCAAAACCAGAAATGCAGGACAGGCCATGGAGAAATGGGAGCCTTGCTACGCTGATGGGCAGGATGTAAATTGCCAACAGCCACTCTGGAGAAGTGTACGGTGTGTCCTGAAACATCGAAAAAACACAGCTTAGAGCGCATAGGGCACTTCCCCTCACGGGCGAATAAATTGGGAAAACTAAAAATCAGCAAGACACAGGCACTCCAAAGTTTAGGGCTGCTCTGTTGACAAGAACCTCCACTTCATGACACCTTAAATATCCCAGGAAAGAGAAAAATGGATAAAGAAGTGTTGGTCCTTATGTACAATGGAATATCACTCAGCCATGAAATCAATGTCATAAGGCTAGTAGCAGCATGATGAGTGGATTTAGGTACGACGATACTAAGTGA
Source organism: Balaenoptera physalus (assembly GCF_965194825.1). Taxonomy (NCBI): domain Eukaryota; kingdom Metazoa; phylum Chordata; class Mammalia; order Artiodactyla; family Balaenopteridae; genus Balaenoptera; species Balaenoptera physalus. The sequence goes on from NW_028126374.1 coordinate 80,688, forward strand.
AATAAGTCACACAGAAAAAGACACGTATCATAAGCTATCACTTATAGAGGGAATGTAAAAACCGCTACACTTGAACTGAATTACAAAACAGAACAGAGTCACACGTTTAGAAAACACACTATGGCTGCTTAACGGGAAAGGTGAGGTGGGGTGATGCATAAAACAAGGGTTTCAAATTAGCTGAGATACCGTTCCATAAACCTAATATGTAATAGAAAGACCTACTCCTTGCTCAGTGAACTGGACTCAACACCCCCTATTGACCGCACAAGAATATATCTGATTAGTAAGAATCTTAAAACCTATTTATTGATATCTCTCTGGATGTGAGTCAAGTGGGTGTAAAGCAGCATAAACACAGCCGTGAAAAGCAGCTAAACCCCATTATAAAAATAAATTAATTTTAAAAACCCGTGAAACAAAGACAGTGAAAGACAGAGAAATTCTTAAAAAATTCGTTCAGGGGCTGTGATGCCACCTGGATTGACCATATCTAGACCCACAGCTGGATGAGACGTAAGGGTGGATACTCTCGGGGCTGAGAGATTTGGTGAGGTTGGGTGAGCAAAACAGAGCCTTTAAAGTACTACTGCCTGTTACCCATCCCATGGGTCCCAAATCTACAGGTTCAAGGGCATCTTCCTACATCGAAAACATGCATGAGAAACCCAGAAGGTGGTAGACCGTGTGACCAGGAAAGGTTTCTAAAACGCACCTCATTTCTCATCTCCTTGTGCTCGGGTTCGCCATTCCAGCCGCTTTACTAGCAATCTCCCTCCTTGGAGAATCAGCACCTTTAACCTCCTGTTCCGTACAGGTTGCAATTTGTCCTGAGGATGAACGGGAAGACGGGGAGCCAATGAGAGAGTAGCTCTAGGTGTTGGGACAGGCACAGGTCACTCTATTTTCCCATCAGGAAGAAGAATTAACCACAGGCTCAGCCTGTCGCCCGGAACCAGAATAGGGCCTGATGCCGTCCTGTGCTTTTGCGGCCAGCTCCCAAAAAACCGACTTGTAAAATGGAGCTTCAGGGCACTGCAATTCACAAACCTGCAGAGTTATAAATGATAACTCTCATCCACAAATATATTGAGGGAAGGCAAAGAAGAGGATTTGAAATCAAGGCAGAATTGCAGGAAACAGATTTCAGGAGGTAGATTCGAATCGCCTTTAAAGCACATGAAAAGCGGCAAAACGTTGACAATGATGCCCTTGGCCAAAAAGGGCGTATGCCTTTTTTCCTGAATATATTCAGGAAAAAACCCATACGCCCTTTTTGGCCAACCAAGCAACCTGGAACGGCAAATCAGCGCGACAAAGAAGTCTCGCTTCCCATCGGTCAAAAGGGCCATGCTGAAAAAAGTGTCAAAACCAGAAATGCAGGACAGGCCATGGAGAAATGGGAGCCTTGCTACACTGATGGGCGGGATGTAAATTGCCAACAGCCACTCTGGAGAAGTGTACGGTGTGTCCTGAAACATCTAAAAAACACAGCTTAGAGAGCATAGGGCACTTCCACGCATGGGGGGATAAAGTGGGAAAATTGAAAATCAGCAAGACACAAGCACCCCAAAGTTTAGGGCTGCTCTGTTGACAAGGACCTCCACTTCCTTCCACCTTAAATATCCCAGGAAAGCGAAAAATGGATAAAAAAGTTGTGGTCCTTATGTACAATGGAATATCACTCAGCCATGAAATCAATGTCATAAGGCTAGTAGCAGCATGATGAGTGGATTTAGGTAAGACGATTCTAAGTGAAATAAGTCACACAGAAAAGGACACTTCTCATAAGGTGTCACTCATAGAGGGAATGTAAAAACCGTTACACTTGAACTGAATTACAAAACAGAACAGAGTCACACATGCAGAAATCACACTATGGCTGCTTAACGGGAAAGGTGAGGTGGGGTGATACATAAAACAAGAGTTTCAAATTAGCTCAGATACCGTTCCATAAACCCAATATGTAATAGACAAGACCTACTCCTTGCTCAGAGAACTGGACTCAACACGCCCGATTCACCGCACAAGAATATATCTGACTAGTAATAATCTTAAAACCTATGTATTGATATCTCTCTGTTAGTGTGTCAAGTGGGTGTAAAGCGGCATAAACACAGCCGTGAAAAGCAGCTAAACCCCATTATAAAAATAAATTACTTTTAAAAACCCATGAAACAAAGACAGGGAAAGAGAGAGAAATTCTTACACAATTCGTTCAGGGGCTGTGATGCAACCTGGATTGACCATATCTAGACCCACAGCTGGATGAGACATAAGGGTGGACACTCTTGGGGCTGAGAGGTTTGGTGAGGTTGGGTGAGCAAACGCAGACCCTTTAAAGTAATACAGCGTGCTACCCATCGCATGGGTCCCAAATCTCCAGGTTCAAGGGCATCTTCCTACATCGAAAACATGCATGAGAAACCCAGAAGATGGTACACCGTGTGATGGGGAAAGGTTTCTAAAACGCACCTCATTTCTCATCTCCTTGTGCTCGGGTTCGCCATTCCAGCCACTTTACTAGCAATCTCCCGACTTGGAGCATCAGCACCTTTAACCTCCTGTTCCATACAGGTTGCAATTTGTCCTGAGGATGAACGGGAAGACGGGGAACCAATGAGAGATTAGCTCTTGGTGTTGGGACAGGCACAGGTCACTCTATTTTCCCATCAGGAAGAAGAATTAACCACAGGCGCAGCCTGCACCCCGGAACCAGAAAAGGGCCTGAAGCCATCCTGCGCTTTTGCGGCCACCTCCCAAAAAAGCGAGTTGTAAAATGGAGCTTCAGGGCACTGCAATTCACAAACCTGCAGAGTTATAAATGATAACTCTCGTCCACAAATATATTGAGGGAAGGCAAAGAAGAGGATTTGAAATCAAGGCAGAATTGCAGGAAACAGATTTCAGGAGGTAGATTCGAATCGCCTTTAAAGCACATGAAAAGCGGCAAAACGTTGACAATGATGCCCTTGGCCAAAAAGGGCGTATGCGTTTTTTCCTGAATATATTCAGGAAAAAACGCATACGCCCTTTTTGGCCAACCAAGCAACCTGGAAAGGCAAATCAGCGCTACAAAGAAGTCTCGCTTCCCATCGGTCAAAAGGGCCATGCTGAAAAAAGTGTCAAAACCAGAAATGCAGGACAGGCCATGGAGAAATGGGAGCCTTGCTACACTGATGGGCGGGATGTAAATTGCCAACAGCCACTCTGGAGAAGTGTACGGTGTGTCCTGAAACATCTAAAAAACACAGCTTAGAGAGCATAGGGCACTTCCACGCATGGGGGTAAAAAGTGGGAAAATTGAAAATCAGCAAGACACAAGCACCCAAAAGTTTAGGGCTGCTCTGTTGAGAAGGACCTCCACTTCATTCCACCTTAAATATCCCAGGAAAGTGAAAAATGGATAAAAAAGTTGTGGTCCTTATGTACAATGGAATATCACTCAGCCATGGAATCAATGTCATAAGGCAAGTAGCAGCATGATGAGTGGATTTAGGTAAGACGATTCTAAGTGAAATAAGTCACACAGAAAAGGACACTTCTCATAAGGTGTCACTTATAGAGGGAATGTAAAAACCGTTACACTTGAACTGAATTACAAAACAGAACAGAGTCACACATGCAGAAAACACACTATGGCTGCTTAACGGGAAAGGTGAGGTGGGGTGATACATAAAACAAGAGTTTCAAATTAGCTCAGATACCGTTCCATAAACCCAATATGGAATAGACAAGACCTACTCCTTGCTCAGAGAACTGGACTCAACACGCCCGATTCACCGCACAAGAATATATCTGACTAGTAATAATCTTAAAACCTATGTATTGATATCTCTCTGTTAGTGTGTCAAGTGGGTGTAAAGCGGCATAAACACAGCCATGAAAAGCAGCTAAACCCCATTATAAAAATAAATTACTTTTAAAAACCCAGGAAACAAAGACAGGGAAAGAAAGAGAAATTCTTACACAATTCGTTCAGGGGCTGTGATGCAACCTGGATTGACCATATCTAGACCCATAGCTGGATGAGACATAAGGGTGGACACTCTTGGGGCTGAGAGGTTTGGTGAGGTTGGGTGAGCAAACGCAGACCCTTTAAAGTAACACTGCGTGCTACCCATCGAATGGGTCCCAAATCTCCAGGTTCAAGGGCATCTTCCTACATCGAAAACATGCATGTGAAACCCAGAAGATGGTACACCGTGTGATGGGCAAAGGTTTCTAAAACGCACCTCATTTCTCATCTCCTTGTGCTCGCGTTCGCCATTCCAGCCACTTTACTAGCAATCTCCCTACTTGGAGTATCATCACCTTTAACCTCCTGTTCCGTACAGGTTGCAATTTGTGCTGAGGATGAACGGGAAGACGGGGAACCAATGAGAGACTAGCTCTTGGTATTGGGACAGACACAGGTCACTCTATTTTCCCATCAGGAAGAAGAATTAACCACAGGCTCAGCCTGCCCTCCAGAACCAAAACAGGGCCTGAAGCCATCCTGCGCTTTTGCGGCCCCCTCCCAAAAAAGCGAGTTGTAAAATGGAGGATCAGCGCACTGCAATTCACAAACCTGCAGAGTTATAAACGATAACTCTCGTCCACAAATATATTGAGGGAAGGCAAAGAAGAGGATTTGAAATCAAGGCAGAATTGCAGGAAACAGATTTCATGAGGTAGATCTGAAACGCCTTTAAAGCACATCAAAAGCGGCAAAACGTTGACAATGATGTCCTTGGCCAAAAAGGGCGTATGCGTGTTTTCTTGAATATATTCAGGAAAAAAAGCATACGCCCTTTTTGGCCAACCAAGCAACCTGGAAAGGCAAATCAGCGCTTCAAAGAAGTCTCGCGTCCCATCGGTCAAAAGGGCCATACTGAGAAAAGTGTCAAAACCAGAAATGCAGGAAAGGCCATGGAGAAATGGGAGCCCTGCTACGCTGATGGGCGGGATGTTAATTGCCAACAGCCACTCTGGAGAAGTGTACGGTGTGTCCTGAAACATCTAAAAAACACACCTTAGAGAGCATAGGGCACTTCCACGCATGGGGGTATAAATTGGAAAAATTAAAAATCAGTAAGACACAAGCACACCAAAGTTTAGGGCTGCTCTGTTGCCAAGGACCTCCACTTCATTCCACCTTAAATATCCCAAGAAAGGGAAAAATGGATAAAGAAGTTGTGGTCCTTATGTACAATGGAATATCATTCAGCCATGAAATCAATGTCATAAAGCTAGTAGCAGCATGATGAGTGGATTTAGGTACGACGATTCTAAGTGAAATAAGTCACACAGAAAACTACACTTCTCATAAGATATCACTTATACAGGGAAAGTAAAAACCGTTACACTTGAACTGAATTACAAAACAGAACAGTGTCACACATGCAGAAAACACACTATGGCTGCTTAACGGGAAAGGTGAGTTGGGGTGATACATAAAACAAGGGTTTCAAATTAGCTGAGATACCGTTCCATAAACCCAATATGTAATAGACAAGACCCACTCCTTGCTCAGAGAACTGGACTCAACACCCCCTATTCACCACACAAGAATATACCTGACTAGTAATAATCTTAAAACCTATGTATTGAAATCTCTCTGTTAGTGTGTCAAGTGGGTGTAAAGCGGCATAAACACAGCAGTGAAAAGCAGCTAAACCCCATTATAAAAAGAAATTAAAAACCCATGAAACAAAGACAGTTATAGAGAAAGAAATTCTTACAAAATTAGTTCAGGGGCTGTGATGCAACCTGGATTGACCATATCTAGACCCACAGCTGGATGAGACATAAGGGTGTACACTCTTGGGGCTGAGAGGTTTGGTGAGGTTGGGTGAGCAAACGCAGACCCTTTAAAGTAATACTGCGTGGTACCCATCTCATTGGTCCCAAATCTCTAGGTTCAAGGGCATCTTCCTACATCGAAAACACGCATAAGAAACCCAGACGACGGTACACTGTGTGATCGGCAAAGGTTTCTAAAACACACCTCATTTCTCATCTCCTTGTGCTTGGGTTCACCATTCCAGCCGCTATAATTGCAATCTCCGTACTTGGAGAATCAGCACCTTTAACCTCCTGTTTGGTACAGGTTGCAATTTGTCCTGAGGATGAACGGAAAGAGGGGGAACCAATAAGGGACAAGCTCTAGGTTTTGGGACAGGCACAGGTCACTCTATTTTTCCATCAGGAAAAAGAATTAACCACAGACTCAGCCTGCTGCCTGGAAGTAGAATAGGGCCTGAAGAAATCCTGTGCTTCTGCGGCCAACTCCCAAAAAAGCGAGTTGAAAAATGGAGATCAGGGGCACTGCAATTCACAAACCTGCAGAGTTATCAATGATAACTCTCGTCCACAAATATATTGAGGGAAGGCAACGAAGAGGATTTGAAAGCAAGGCAGAACTGCAGAAACAGACTTAAGGAGGTAGATTCGAATCGCGTTTAAAGCACATGAAAAGCGGCAAAACGTCGACACTTATGCCCTTGGCTAAAAAGGGCCTATGCGTTTTTTCCTGAATATATTCAGGAAAAAACGCATAGGCCCTTTTTGGCCAACCAAGCAACCTGGAAAGGCAAATCAGCGCTACAAAGAAGTCTCGCTTCCCATCGATCAAAAGGGCCATGCTGAAAAAAGTGTCAAAACCAGAAATGCAGCACTGGCCATGGAGAAATGGGAGCCTTGGTACGCTGATGGCGGAATGTAAATTGCCAACAGCCACTCTGGAGAAGTGTACGGTGTGTCCTGAAACATCTAAAAAACACAGCTTAGAGGGCATAGGGCACTTCCACTCATGGGCGTATAAATTGGGAAAACTAAAAATCAGCAAGACACAGGCACACCAAAGTTTAGGGCTGCTCTCTTGACAAGAACCTCCTCTTCATTACACCTTAAATATCCCAGGAAATAGGAAAATGGATAACGATGTTGTGGTCCTTATGTACAATGGAATATCACTCAGCCATGAAATCAATGTCATAAGGCTATTAGCAGCAAGATGAGTGGATTTAGGTTCGACGATTCTAAGTGAAATAAGTCACACAGAAAAAGACACTTATCATAAGATATCACTTATAGAGGGAATGTAAAAACCGCTACAATTGAACTGAATTACAAAACAGAATAGAGTCACACATTTAGAAAACACACTATGGCTGCTTAACGGGAAAGGTGAGGTGGGGTGATGCATAAAACAAGGGTTTCATATTAGCTCAGATACCGATCCATAAACCCAATATGTAATAGACAAGACATACTCCTTGCTCCGTGAAGTGGACACAACACCCCCTATTCAACGAACAAGTGTATATCTGACTAGTAAAAATCTTAAAACCTATGTATTGATTTCTCTCTGTAAGTTAATCAATGGGTGTAAAGGGCCATAAACACAGCAGTGAAAATCAGGTAAACCCCATTATAAAAATAAATTACTTTAAAATCCCAAAAAACAAAGATAGTGATAGAGGGAGAAATTTTTACATAATTCTTTCCGGGGCTGTGATGCAACCTGGTGTGACCATATCTAGACCCACAGCTGGATGAGAAATAAAGCTGGACACTCTTGGGGCTGAAGGTCTCTTTCCGTATTTACCAGATTGGGAACATAGAAAGGCTGCCACCCTCTGGCCGTTACCTGCACAAGCAGCTTTAAAACCTGTGCTAATGGTCACTTCATATGAACAAGTACTTCAGGGCTGTAAATGAAACGTGCCCTCAAAATGTCTTGAGGGATTTAATGGCCAAAAATTTTCAAAATGTGACACTTACTTTAAGAAAACACTTTGAAGAACTAAGCTGTAATCACAGTTTGATCAATAAAAAGGGCATGCTTTAAAGCTCAATTTCAACAGATTATGGGACACATGCAAATTCAACCACAGATAGGTATCAGCTCACACCTGTTAGAATAACCATCAGCAAGAAAACTACCAATAATAAATATTGAAGGTGTTTTGGAGAAATGCATAGCCTCAATTTTAAGTGGGACGTATCCTGGAAAGAGCCACTAATGAGAACTGAATGGGGGTGCCTTTAAAACATACACACTGAGCTACCATATGATACAGCAAGCCCACTCCTTGGCCTATAACATAAGAAGATATAACTGGAAAGACACAGGCAAGCAAATGTGCATTGCAGCAGTATTGCAATAGCCAAGACATGGAGGCAACCAGAAAGTCCATCAAGAGGTGCATGGCCAAAGAAGAACTGGTACATGTACAGATGGAATATTAGCCAGGGAAAAAAATGAAACAATGCCATTTGCAGCACCATGTATGATTCTTGAGGTAATCAGGCAAATTGTACTAAGTCAGAAAGCAAAAGACACATATCCTATAATATCACTTATAGGTCTTAGCTAAAAATTGATACCAGTGAAGATATTTCCACAGAGAAATGCAATCACAGATTCATTAAACAAACTTATGGTTCACCAAATGGAAAGGTGTGAGGATTGGATACATTAGGATATTGGGGTTAAGATAGATATAGAAACACATGTGAAATATGTAATCACCAAAGACCTACGTAATACCAAGACAAGACTACTCAACATCGTGTCATAACCTACATGGGAAAATGATCCAAAGAAGAATAGATATATGTATATGTTTAAAAGAACCACATCTTGCACACCTAGAAGAAACAAAACATTTTAATTAAATTTGCTCTGACAAAAAATAAAAATTAAATTAAAAAAAGAACAAGAAGTAATGAGACATAAACTTAAGGGGCTATTTGCTGGCACATTGCATTCTAATTTACAACCAGAACATGACTTCCATTAAGGCTCTGTCATCACTAATAAAGCAGCTTTATAAGCAATGTTGAAGGTAGCTTAAAAGAAGTCTCACTAATTATTGATAGTAACAAGGAAACAAAGAAAAGTAAAAATCTCACTGCAAAAAGTATACATAGGGTAAGGATAGTAGATCAAACACTTATTAAACTTCTGTAAAGAATAAAAGAAAACAGTCATATGTTTTTTTAAAAAGAGAGGGCCCAAATAAATCTGAAATGAAAGAGATGATGTTACAACAGACACCACAGAAATACAAAGTATCCTAAGATACACACAGGGTAACTCAGGGCTCAGACTGGACAGAGCCCACTCTCCAGTCCCCTGTACATGACTTACAGGAGCCTCAGGAACTGAGGAGGGGGTCCCTGAAGAGAGGCTCAAGATAGAATATGGTAGGCATTAACATGACTGCATTCATCTTAAACATGCCTGAACTACATTCACACGAGATGATTTTGTCCTGTATGTACATCGGCACCTCTAGTTGGAACTGCAGATCTTTGGCTTCAACACCTCTACTGACAACATTAGCGTCACCTGCTGTGGACCGTCTCCTATAGGATTTCTAGAATCAGAAAACATCGAAGCTTCACAGGACCCAGAGTCTGTGCGAGTCCACACAGAGTCTCAGAGTCTCAACTCCACTCAGATACTCCACTCTTGGAGGGCACACACAAAGTAGTGTGCACATCAGGACCCAGGGGAAGGAGCAGTGACCCTGTAGGAGAATGACCAGAACTACCTGCTACTTTTAGAGGGTCTCCTGCAGAGGCAGGTGGTGGCTGTGGCTGTGGCTCACCGTGAGGACAACGACACTGGCAGCAGAAGTTCTGGGAAATACTCCTTGGTGTGTGCCCTCCCAGAGTCCGCCATTAGCCCCACCAAGAGCAAGGTAGGCTCCAGGGCTGGGTCGCCTCAGGCCAAACAACCAACAGGGAGGGAACCCAGCCCCATGCATCAGCAGACAAGCGGATTAAACTTTTTATTAAAGTTTTATTTAATCCGTAGACAAGCGGATTAAAGCTCTGCCCACCAAAGCAACACCCAGCTCTACCCACCACCAGTCCCTCCCATCAGGAAGCTTGCACTAGCCTCTAAGATAGACTCATCCACCGGAGAGCAGACAACAGAAGCAAGAAGAACTACAATTCTGCAGCCTGTGGAAGGAAAACCACATTCACAGAAAGATAGACAAAATGAAAAGGCAGAGGACTTTATACCAGATCAAGGAACAAGATAAAACCCCAGAAAAAAAACGAAATGAGGTGGAGATAGGGAACCTTCCAGAAAAAGAATTCAGAATAATGATAGTGAAGTTGAGCCAAGACCTTGGAAAAAAAAAGGAGGCAAAGATCGAGAAGATGCAAGAAATGTTTAACAAGGACCTAGAAGAATTAAAGAACCAACAAACAGAGGTGAACAATGTAATAACTGAAATGAAAAATACACTAGAAGGAATCAGTAGCAGAATAACTGTGGCAGAAGAACGGATAAGTGACCTGGAAGACAGAGAGGTGGAAATCACTGCCATGGAACAGAATAAAGAAAAAGAATGAAAATAAACGAAGACACCCCAAGAGTCCTCTGGGACAACATTAAACGCAACAACATTCGCATTATAGGGGTCCCAGAAGGAGAAGAGAGAGAGAAAGGACCCGAGAATATATTTGAAGAGATTATGGTCAAAAACTTCCCTAGCATGGGAAAAGAAATAGCCACCCAAGTCCAGAAGCACAGAGTGTCCCAGGCAGGATAAACCAAAGGAGAAAAATGACAAGACACATAGTAATCAAATTGACAAAAATTAACGACAAAGAAAAATGATTGAAAGCAGCAAGGGAAAAATGACCAATAACATACAAGGGAACTCCCATAAGGATAACAACTGATTTCTCAGCAGAAAATCTACAAGCCAGAAGGAAGTGGCATGATAAATTTAAAGTGATGAAAGGGAAGAACCTACAACCAAGAGTACTCCATCCTGCAAAGAGCTCATTCAGATTTGATGGAGAAATCAAAAGCCTTACAGACAAGCAAAAGCTAAGAGAATTCAGCACCATGAAACCAGCTCTACACCAAATGCTAAAGGAACTTCTCTAAGTGGGAAACACAAGAGAAGAAAAGGACCCACCAAGACAAACCCATAACAATTAAGAAAATAGTAGTAGGAACATACATATCGATAATTACCTTAAACGTGAATGCACTAAATGTTCCAACCAAAAGACACAGGCTCGCTGAATGGATACAAAAACAAGACCCATATATATGCTGTCTACAAGAGATCCATTTCAGACCTAGGGACACATACAGACTCAAAGTGAGGCGATGGAAAAATATACTCTATGCAAATGAAAATCAAAAGAAAGCTGGAGTAGCAATACTCATATCAGATAAAATAGACTTTAAAATAAAGAATGTTACAAGAGACAAGGAAAGACACTACATAATGGTCAGGGGATCAATCCAAGAAGAAGATATAACAATTATAAATATATATGTACCCAAAATAGGAGCACCTCAATGTATAAGGCAACTGCTAACAGCTATAAAAGAGGAAATCGACAGTAACACAATAATAGCGGGGGACTTTAACAGCTCACTTACACCAGTGGAGATCAGCCAGACAGAAAATTAATAAGGAAACACAAGCTTTAAATGACACAATAGACCAGATAGAGTTAATTGATATTTATAGGACATTCCATCCAAAAACAGCAGATTACACGTTCTTCTCAACTGCACACGGAACATTCTCCAGGATAGATCATATCTTGGGTCACAGATAAAGCCTCAGTAAATTTAAGAAAACTGAAATCATATCAAGCAGCTGTTCCGACCACAATGCTATGAGATTAGAAATCAATTACACGGAAAAAAACGTAAAAAACACAAACACATGGAGGCTAAACAATACGTTACTAAATAACCAAGAGATCACTGAAGAAATCAAAGAGGAAATCAAAAACTACCTAGAGACAAATGACAACAAAAACACGATGATCCAAAACCTATGGGATGCAGCAAAAGGAGTTCTAAGAGGGAAGTTTATAGCAATACAAGCCTACCTCAAGAAACAAGAAAAATCCCAAATAAACAATCGAACCTTACACCTAGAGGAACTAGAGAAAGAAGAACAAAACCCAAAGTTAGTAGAAGGAAAGAAATCATAAACATCAGAGCAGAAATAAATGAAATAGAAACAAAGAAAACGAAAGCAAAGATCAATAAAACTAAAAGCTGGTTCTTTGAGAAGATAAGCAAAAATGATCAACCTTTAGCCAGACTTAAGAAAAAGAGGGAGAAGACGCAAATCAACAAAATTAGAAGTGAAAAAGCAGAAGTTACAACAGACACAACAGGAATACAAAGCATCCTAAGAGACTACTACAAGCAACTCTAGGCCAATAAAATGGACAATCTGGAAGAAATGGACAAATTCTTAGAAAGGGATAACCTTCTAAGACTGAACCAGGAAGAAATAGAAAATATGAACAAACCTATCACAAGCAATGAAATTGAAACTGTGATTAAAAATCTTCCAATAAACCAAAGTCCAGAACCAGATGGCATCACAGGTGAATTCTATCAAACATTTAGAGAAGAGCTAACACCCAACCTTCTCAAATTCTTCAAAACAATTGCAGGGGAAGGAACACTCCCAAACTCATTCTATGAGACCACCATCACCCTGATACCAAAATCAGACAGAGATACTACAAGGAAAGAAAATTATAGACCAATATCACTGATGAATATAGATGTAAAAATCCTCAACAAAATACTAGCAAACAGAATCGAACAACACATTAAAAGGATCATACACCATGATCAAGTGGGGTTTATCCCAGGGATGCAAGGATTCTTCAATATACACAAATCAATGTGATACACCATATTAACAAATTGTAGAATAAAACCATATGATCATCTCAATAGATGAAGGAAAAGATTTTGAGAAAATTCAACACTCATTTACGATAAAAACTCTGGAGTGTGGGCATAGAGGGAAACTACCTCAACATAATAAAGGCCATATATGACAAACCCACAGCAAACAGCATTCTCAATGGTGAAAAACTGAAAGCGTTTCCTCTAAGATCAGGAACAAGACAAGGATGTCCACTCTCACCACTGCTATTCAACATAGTTTTGGAAGTCCTAGCCATGGCAATCAGAGAAGAAAAAGAAATAAAAGGAATACAAAAAGGAAAAGAAGAAGTAAAATTGTCACTGTTTGCAGATGACATGATATCATAGATAGAGAATCCTAAAGATGCCACCAGAAAACCACTGGAGCTAATCAATGAATTTGGTAAAGTTGCAGGATACAAAATTAATGCACAGAAATTGCTTGCATTCCTCTACACTAACAATGAAAGATCAGAAAGAGAAATTAAGGAAACAATCCCATTACCACTGCAACAATAAGAATAAAATACCTAGGAATAAACCTACCTAAGGAAGTAAAAGACCTGTACTCAGAAAACTAAAAGACACTGAAGAAAGAAATCAAAGATGATATAAACAGATGGAGACATATACCATGTTCTCGGATTAGAAGAATCAATATTGTGAAAATGACTATACTACCCAAAGCAATCTACAGATTCAATGCAATCCCGATCAAAATACCTTTGGCATTTTCTACAGAACAAGAAAAAAAAAATCTTAAAATTTGTAGGGAGACACAAAAGACCCTGGATAGCCAAAGCAGTCTTGAGGGGGGAAAAAAAGAGCTGGAGGAATCAGACTTCCAGACTTCAGACTATATTACAAAGCTAGAGTAATCAAGATAATATGGTACTGACACAAAAACAGAAATATAGGTCAATAGAACAGGATAGAAAGCACAGAGATAAACCCACGTACCTATGGTTCACTAATCTATGACAAAGGAGGCAAGGGTATACAATGGAGAAAAGACAGTGTCTTCAGCAAGTGGTGCTGGGAAAACTGGACAGTTACATGTAAAAGAATGAAATTAGTACACTCCCTAACACCATACACAAAAATAAACTCAAAATGGATTAGAGACCTAAATATAAGACCAGCCACTACAAAACTCTTAGAGGAAAACATAAGCAGAGCAGTCTATGACATAAATCACAGCAAGATCCTTTTTGACCCACCTCCTAGAGAAATGGAAATAAAAACAAAAATAAAAAAATGGGACCGAATGAAACATAAATTATTTTGCACAGCAAAGGAAAACATAAGCAAGATGAAAAGACAACCATCAGAATGGGAGAAAATATTTTCAAATGAAGCAAATGGCAAAGGATTAATCTCCAAAAAGCAGCTCATGTAGCTCAATATCACAAAACCAAACAACCCAATCCAAAAATGGGCAGAAGACCTAAATAGACATTTCTCCAAAGAAGATATACAGGTTGCCAACAAACACATGAAAGGATGCTGAATATCACTAATCATTAGAGAAATGCAAATCAAAACTACAGTGAGGTATCACCTCACACCAGTCAGAATGGCCATCATCAAAAAATCTACCAACAATAAATGCTGGAGAGGCATTTATTGGAGAAAAGGGAACCCTCTTGCACTGTTGGTGGGAATGTAAATTGATATAGCCACTAGGGAGAACGGTATGGGGGTTCCTTAAAAACTAAAAATAGAACTACCATACAACCCAGCAAACCCACTCCTGGATATTTACCCTGAGAAAACCATAATTCAAAAAGAGTCATGTACCACAATGTTCACTGTAGCTCTATTTACAATAGCCAGGACATGGAAGCAACTTCAGTGTCCATCAACAGATAAATGGATAAAGAAGATGTGGCACATATATATACAATGGAACATTATTCAGCCATAAAAAGAAACGAAATTGAGTTATTTTTAGTGAGGTGGATGGATCTAGAGTCTGTCCTACAGAGTGAAGTAAGTCAGAAAGAGAAAAACAAATACCGTATGCTAACACATATATATGGAATCTTAAAAAAAAAGTTTATGAAGAACCTAGGGGCAGGAAAGGATTAAGGACACAGACGTAGAGAAAGGACTTGAGGACATGGGGAGAGGGAAGGGTAAGCTGGGACAAAGTGAGAGTGGTATGGACATATATACACTACCAAATGTAAAATTGATAGCTACTGGGAAGCAACCACATAGCACAGGGAGATCAGCTCTTTGCTTTGTGACCACCTAAAAGGGTGGGATAAGGGAGTGAGAGGGAGGTGCAAGAGGGAGGGGATATGGTGTTATGTGTATACGCACAGCTGATTCACTTTTTTTATACAGCAGAAACTAACACACAATTGTAAAGCAATTATACTCCAATAAAGATGTAAAAGAAAAAAAAAGCCAAGAGATAAACCTACACACCTATGGCCCACTAATCTATGACAAAGGAGGCAAGGGTATAAAAAGGAGAAAAGAAAGTCTCTTCAATAAGTGGTGCTGGGAAAAATGGACAGCTACATGTAAAAGAATGAAATTAGAACACTCCCTAACACCATACACAAAAAATAAACTCAAAATGGATTAGAGACCGAAATGTAAGACCGGACACTATAAAACTCTTAGAGGAAAACATAGGAAGAATACTCTTTGACATAAATCACAGCAAGATCTTTTTTGATCCACCTCCTAGAGTAATGGAATTAAAAAAAAATAAACATATGGGAGCAAATGAAACCTAAAAGCTTTTGCAAAGCAAAGGAAACTACAAACAAGACGAAAAGACAACCCTCACAATGGGAGAAAATATTTGCAAACGAATCAATGGACAAAGGAGTAATCTCCAATGTATATAAACAGCTCATGCAGCTCAACAGTAAAAAAACAAACAACCCAATCCAAAAATGGGCAGATGACGTAAATAGACATTTGTCCCAAGAAGACATACAGATGACCAAGAAGCACATGAAAAGCTGCTCAACATCACTAATTATTAGAGAAATATAAACCAAAACTACAATGAGGTATCACCTCACACGAGTTAGAATGGGCATCATCAGAAAATCTACAAGCAACAAATGCTGGAGAGGGTGTGGAGAAAAGGGAACCCTCTTACACTATTTGTGGGAATGTAAATTGATACAGTCACTATGGAGAACAGCATGGAGGTTCCTTAAAATACTAAAAATAGAATTACCATATGACCCAGCAATCCCACTACTGGCCATATACCCAGAGAAATCCATAATTCAAAAAGACATATTCACCACAATATTCATTGCAGCACTATTTACAATAGCCAGGTCATGGAAGCAACCTAAATGCCCATAGACAGACGAACAGAAAAGATGTGCTACATATATAAAATGGAATATTACTCAGCCATAAAAAGGAATGAAATTGGGTCATTTGTGGAGACGTGGATAGATCTAGAGACTGGCATACAGAGTGAAGTAAGTCAGAAAGAGAAAAACAAATATCGTATATTAACACATACATGTGGAACCTAGAAAAATGGTAAAGATGAACCGGTTTGCAAGGCAGAAATAGAGACACAGATGTAGAGAACAAATGTATGGACACCAAGGGGGGAAAGTGTCAGGGTGGTGGTGGTGGGATGAATTGCGAGCCTGGGATTGACATATATACACTTATATGTATAAAATAGGTAACCAATAAGAGCCTGCTGTATAAAAAAATGAATAAAATAAATTCAAAAATTAAAAAATAAATAATACTTAAAAAAATAAAACAGAAAAAAAAGTTCTGTCCTTCCCATAGACGTATTTATATGAATGAATTATTTCCATGCTTATATCCATAAATACAAAAAGAGGAATAAAACTTACCTTGAACCAAAAAAGAAAAAAAAAAAAACAGAACCCACTGGTCATACAGAGGAAAACACTATCAGGGCACTTGCTCCAGTGGTAAACAATTCTGAAGTTGGTCACAGGTGGGAATCATCTCCCATGCAGCCAGCAGCCCCCACACGAGGAGCGTCCTCATTGCAAAGCTGGGGGACCGTGAGGAGGCGTCTCTGAGTAAACGTGAGCTGAGCCCCAGGCCAGCTGCTGCTGAACTTTTCCCACCCTTCCCAGGTAAAACACCTGAATGTGTGCAAAGACTTTAAAAACTAGAGGAAGGGGCTTGGAGTCACACCAGCGACAGCACGCAGGCCGACTTGGTGCCTGCAGGCCAGCCAGGATGGTCCTGGCCCCGGGCGCTCGTCTGGAAGCTTTCCATTTCCCTGCCTGAGGTACCCCTCCTGTCCCGGCCCCCACTGCTTTTGTCCTTCCTCACCTCTGCCCGGGGAGAAATTCCAGCAGCAAGTATGGGTGACACATCCTCTTCTTTAGCAGGTGGCAGCCCGGCAACTCCTGCAGAAAGTCCAGCAGAGCCCCAGTCACACCGGGCCACTCATAGAGCCGTGGGCCCTACTCTCTCCCACCAGCCCAACCCCGAGACTGCTGACGGGGCAGAGAATATGGCGTCAGGCACAGCTGCAGAGGCTTTTGCTGCCTGGAGGGGTGTTTATATTGACCTCAACCCAGGCACACCTGGGAAGGGCTGGCCGGCCGGGTCAGGCTGCCCAGGTCAGCCAATCCTCGCCCCTCAGGGGCTCAGAGTTGCAGAAAATGGGTCTTGCTGCACCGGCCAGATCCAAGGAACAGGTGTAGGGTCCCGAGAGTCAGGATAGATAAGGGGCGGCAGCCCTGGCTTGTTTTCTAATCATTTTATCTGGTCCATGAGTGGGAGACAACTTCAAGAAGAACCTCTGCTAATGAGAGGAACCCAGGAGTCAGGGAGAGGAGGGGTGGTGGGTGGAGACAGAGGCCTGGTGCTCCGGCTGCAGTGGAAGCCCCTGGAAGACCAGGCAGAGGGAGGCCGCACAGAGTGAAGCCTAGGGTCACAGACCTGTTGGAGCTGCTGTTTGTTAGTTCAAGCTCTGCTCTGAGGTGCTCTGTGTCAGCTCTGAGTGACAGGTGTGCTGGGGGTGCTCTGCAATGAGGGCTATGTGCACGGTTCCTGTGTGCCCAGCCCTGCCGGGGTACCTGTCCATGGGAGCTCCATATCCAGGGAGGGGCCTGCCCACGAGAGCCCCGTGGGCTGCTGCGTACCTGCCCAGGTGAGCTCCATATCCTGGGAGTGGCCTGACCACGAGAGCCCCGTGGGCTGCTGGGGACCTGGTAGAGGATGCCAGGACAGTCAGTGAAGCCACAGTGGATATACATCTAGTAGTTCCTAATTCCTACACCCTGCTGGTCATTCTACCATCCACCAGGACATGGCATTCTGTATTAGACTTCAATGATGCCTTCTTCTGTATTCCATTAGTCCCAGAGTCACAAGAAATGTTGGCTGTGAGTGGCAGGACTCAACATACAACAAAAACAATACTGCTGGGCCGTCCTGCCCCAGGGGTTCAAAAATTCCCACACCGTCTTTGGGGAAACGTTAGCTAAAGACCTAAAAGATCTACCTCTGGAGAAGGGAACCCTCCTTCAATATGCAGATGACATTCTGATCACCAGCCCGACTAAGGAGGCCTCTGAACTCCCTAGCCAATAAAAGATAGAAGGTGTCCAAGGAAAAGGCTCAAATATCACAAACTAAGGTGGCCTTCCTGGGCTTCATTCGAACAGAAGGTCGGAGAAGCCCACCCCAGGAAAGGGAATAAGCCATTTGCAGCCTCAGCCTTCCTGAAACTAGAAGACAGCTTAGGGGTTCCTGGGGAGACCGGGATTTGCTGCATCTGGATCCCTAACTACAGTCTAATAGCTGGGCCTCTATATGAAACACTGAAAGGAAAAGATGATGATCCTTTTGAATAGAATCCAGAAGCGGCCTTTCAAGATTGGAAAGAGCAGTCAATTCAGACCCTGGCCCTGGACCTCCCTAAGTTAGCTAAACCCTTTGACCTTTACATTCCTGGTCCAAGGTGAATCGCCCTTGGAGTATTAGTGCAAAAACTGGGACCACTTGAAATGGAACAATGCAAGAATGCCCTCCAGGCATTGGCCAGCCACCCCATTCGACCAGGATACTGGGGGTATCTAAAAACCTGGAAATCAGCAGCCCGCAAGGCCAGCTCCCTCCTAAGGGAAAAGGACGCCACTTGGTGATCCTAACCACCCACCATGCCCTGAAGTTGCAGGGATTGCTCCGTGGGCACAATGACCTCGAGTGAGGAGGCCCTCCAACACCAACCTCCAGAGAGACAACTTGGGGCAATGGGCCCCCATGACGACTCGTGTGACCATCACTTGACCTGGAGCTTCTCTCAGGAAACAACAAGAGTGTGCCCCAAAAGAACAGACTATTGCTTACAGGACTTACTGCACCCAGAGCGGAGCTAATAAACTTGGCAGGGGAACCGTAAATAACGCTGCCACCATAGAAAAGCCTACAGACACCGCGGTGACGGCGGCCAGTGAGACCGGCTGTACTCCTGGCTACTTCAAAAGGCCGTTGACTGAGTGGCCGTCATGGTCCTGGATCACCACCGGCCCTGGACTGTCTGGGAGTTGAGCAAGCAGGGCTCTGACACCTGGTGCTGTTTGTACGTTAATTCAGAGGCCTAACTGAAGAAAGCGCAGACTACTGGTCAGAGCATCTAGGCTGGCAGAAACCGTCAGCCTAAGGGGGCCAAACCAATGTGGAGCAGGGTAAAACCGCCCACCCCCCCAGCGTCTCTGCACATCTCTTTCCTGGACACTTAAAGGTCATTAGAATCTATAAAACTGCCAATGCTGGTGCTCAGGCAGACGAGCAGTGAGGGAGGAGGCCTGCGGACAATCAACCTCACCTGGAGGCTGCTGGGGAGAAGTCCTGCCCCTCCCCCCGGGTATGAGGACACCCAACTCAGCATGAAGCATTTACAGAAGACGTGTCTGCACCCTCAGCGCCCCAAGAATGAGGAATGGGACAAAAGGCAGAGGAGGGCTTTGTCACTGGCAAAGCCCATTAAAAATTCCTGGGAGATAACAATAGAATCTGGGCAATAAAATAAAGTCTAACCATTTTTTCCTTTGTGCTTTGTCTAATTTCACTTGCTCCTAGGTTTCCACATGCAGAGGACCCACACCCGACACTTCAGACCCGACAATGATGCACTTGGACAAAAAGAGCATATGCGTTTTTTTCTGTATGAATTCAGGAAAAAAACCATAGGCCCCTTTTGGCCAACCAAGCAAGCCGGAAATGCAATTCAGCACTACAAAGAAGTCTGACTTCCCATCGGTCAAAATGGCCTTCCTAAAAAAGTGTAAAAAGAAGAAATGCAGGAGAGGACAGGGAGGAAAGGGAGCCTTGTTACACTGATGGGTGGGATGTAAATTGCCAATGACGACTCTGGAGGAGGGTATGGTGTTTCCTAAAACATCTAAAAAACACAGCTAGAGAGAAAGGGGCACATCCACTCATGGGCGTATAAATTGGGAAAATTAAAAATCAGCAAAACACAGGCACCCCAAATTTTAGGGCTGCTCTGTTGACAAGAACCTCCACTTAATTCTACCTTAAATATCCCACGAAAGAGAAAAATGGATAAAGAAGTTGTGCTCCATATGTAAAATGGAATATCAATCGAGGGTGAAATCAATATCATAAGGCTAGTAGCAGCCTGATGAGTGGATTTAGGTACGATGATTCGAAGTGAAATAAGTCACACAGAAAAAGACACTTATCATAAGACATCACTAACAGAGGGAATGTAAAAACCGCTACACTTGAACGGAATTACAAAACAGAACAGAGTCACACATTTAGAAAACACACTATGGATGCTTAACGGGAAAGGTGAGGTGGGGTGATGCATAAAACAAGGATTTCAAATTAGCTCAGATAACGTTCCATAAACACAATATGTAATAGACAAGACCTACTCCTTGCTCAGTGAACTGGACTAAACACCCCCTATTCACGGCACAAGAACATATCTGACTAGTAAGAATCTTAAAACCTATGTATTGATATCTGTCTGTAAGTGTGTCAAGGGGGTGTAAAGCGGCATAAACACAGCAGTGAAAAGAAGTTAACCCCACTATAAAAACAAAGAACTTTTAAAACCCCATGAAACAAAGACAGTGAAAGAGAGAGAAATTCTTATACAATTCATTCAGAGGCTGTGATGCCACCTGGATTGACCATATCTAGACCCACAGCTGGATGAGACGTAAGGGTGGACACTCTTGGGGCTGAGAGCTTTGGTGAGGTAGGGGGAGCAAATGCAGAGCCTTTAAAGTACTACTGCCTGTTACCCATCCCATGGGTCCCAAATCTCCAGGTTCAAGGGCATCTTCCTACATCGAAAACATGCATGAGAAACCCAGAAGGTGGTAGACCGTGTGACCGGGAAACGTTTCTAAAACGCACCTCATTTTTCATCTCCTTGTGCTCGGGTTCGCCATTCCAGCCGCTTTACTAGCAATCTCCCTCCTTGGAGAATCAGCACCTTTAACCTCCTGTTCCGTACAGCTTGCAATTTGTCCTGAGGATGAACGGGAAGAGGGGTAGCCAATGAGAGACTAGCTCTAGGTGTTGGGACAGGCACAGGTCACTCTATTTTCCCATCAGGAAGAAGAATTAACCGCAAGCTCAGCCTGCCGCCCGGAACCAGAATAGTGCCTGAGGCCATCCTGCGCATTTGCGGCCAGCTCCCAAAAAAGCGAGTTGTAAAATGGAGCGCAGGGGCACTGCAATTCACAAACCTGCAGAGTTATAAATGATAACTCTCGTCCACAAATATCTTGAGGGAAGGCAAAGAAGACGATTTGAAATCAAGGCAGAATTGCAGGAAACAGATTTCAGGAGGTAGATTCGAATTGCCTTTAAAGCACATGAGAAGCGGCAAAACGTCGATAATGATGCCCTTGGCCAAAAAGGGCGTATGCGTTTTTTCCTGAATATATTCAGGAAAAATAGCATACGCCCTTTTTGGCCAACAAAGCAACCAGGAAATGCAAATCAGCGCTACAAAGAAGTCTCGCTTCCCATCGGTCAAAAGTGCCATGCTGAAAAAAGTGTCAAAACCAGAAATGCAGGACAGGCCATGGAGAAATGGGAGCCTTGCTACGCTGATGGGCAGGATGTAAATTGCCAACAGCCACTCTGGAGAAGTGTACGGTGTGTCCTGAAACATCGAAAAAACACAGCTTAGAGCGCATAGGGCACTTCCCCTCACGGGCGAATAAATTGGGAAAATTAAAAATCAGCAAGACACAGGCACTCCAAAGTTTAGGGCTGCTCTGTTGACAAGAACCTCCACTTCATGACACCTTAAATATCCCAGGAAAGAGAAAAATGGATAAAGAAGTGTTGGTCCTTATGTACAATGGAATATCACTCAGCCATGAAATCAATGTCATAAGGCTAGTAGCAGCATGATGAGTGGATTTAGGTACGACGATACTAAGTGAAATAAGTCACACAGAAAAAGACACGTATCATAAGCTATCACTTATAGAGAGAATGTAAAAACCGCTACACTTGAACTGAATTACAAAACAGAACAGAGTCACACGTTTAGAAAACACACTATGGCTGCTTAACGGGAAAGGTGATGTGGGGTGATGCATAAAACAAGGGTTTCAAAATAGCTGAGATACCGTTCCATAAACCTAATATGTAATAGAAAGACCTACTCCTTGCTCAGTGAACTGGACTCAACACCCCCTATTGACCGCACAAGAATATATCTGATTAGTAAGAATCTTAAAACCTATGTATTGATATCTCTCTGGATGTGAGTCAAGTGGGTGTAAAGCAGCATAAACACAGCCGTGAAAAGCAGCTAAACCCCATTATAAAAATAAATTAATTTTAAAAACCCGTGAAACAAAGACAGTGAAAGACAGAGAAATTCTTAAAAAA
This sequence comes from Balaenoptera physalus, assembly GCF_965194825.1. NCBI lineage: Eukaryota > Metazoa > Chordata > Mammalia > Artiodactyla > Balaenopteridae > Balaenoptera > Balaenoptera physalus. The sequence continues at coordinate 103,288 of NW_028126374.1, forward strand.
TTCGTTCAGGGGCTGTGATGCCACCTGGATTGACCATATCTAGACCCACAGCTGGATGAGACGTAAGGGTGGATACTCTCGGGGCTGAGAGATTTGGTGAGGTTGGGTGAGCAAAACAGAGCCTTTAAAGTACTACTGCCTGTTACCCATCCAATGGGTCCCAAATCTACAGGTTCAAGGGCATCTTCCTACATCGAAAACATGCATGAGAAACCCAGAAGGTGGTAGACCGTGTGACCAGGAAAGGTTTCTAAAACGCACCTCATTTCTCATCTCCTTGTGCTCGGGGTCGCCATTCCAGCCGCTTTACTAGCAATCTCCCTCCTTGGAGAATCAGCACCTTTAACCTCCTGTTCCGTACAGGTTGCAATTTGTCCTGAGGATGAACGGGAAGACGGGGAACCAATGAGAGACTAGCTCTTGGTGTTGGGACAGGCACAGGTCACTCTATTTTCCCATCAGGAAGAAGAATTAACCACAGGCTCAGCCTGTCGCCCGGAACCAGAATAGGGCCTGATGCCGTCCTGTGCTTTTGCGGCCAGCTCCCAAAAAACCGACTTGTAAAATGGAGCTTCAGGGCACTGCAATTCACAAACCTGCAGAGTTATAAATGATAACTCTCATCCACAAATATATTGAGGGAAGGCAAAGAAGAGGATTTGAAATCAAGGCAGAATTGCAGGAAACAGATTTCAGGAGGTAGATTCGAATCGCCTTTAAAGCACATGAAAAGCGGCAAAACGTTGACAATGATGCCCTTGGCCAAAAAGGGCGTATGCGTTTTTTCCTGAATATATTCAGGAAAAAACGCATACGCCCTTTTTGGCCAACCAAGCAACCTGGAAAGGCAAATCAGCGCGACAAAGAAGTCTCGCTTCCCATCGGTCAAAAGGGCCATGCTGAAAAAAGTGTCAAAACCAGAAATGCAGGACAGGCCATGGAGAAATGGGAGCCTTGCTACACTGATGGGCGGGATGTAAATTGCCAACAGCCACTCTGGAGAAGTGTACGGTGTGTCCTGAAACATCTAAAAAACACAGCTTAGAGAGCATAGGGCACTTCCACGCATGGGGGGATAAAGTGGGAAAATTGAAAATCAGCAAGACACAAGCACCCCAAAGTTTAGGGCTGCTCTGTTGACAAGGACCTCCACTTCATTCCACCTTAAATATCCCAGGAAAGCGAAAAATGGATAAAAAAGTTGTGGTCCTTATGTACAATGGAATATCACTCAGCCATGAAATCAATGTCATAAGGCTAGTAGCAGCATGATGAGTGGATTTAGGTAAGACGATTCTAAGTGAAATAAGTCACACAGAAAAGGACACTTCTCATAAGGTGTCACTTATAGAGGGAATGTAAAAACCGTTACACTTGAACTGAATTACAAAACAGAACAGAGTCACACATGCAGAAAACACACTATGGCTGCTTAACGGGAAAGGTGAGGTGGGGTGATACATAAAACAAGAGTTTCAAATTAGCTCAGATACCGTTCCATAAACCCAATATGTAATAGACAAGACCTACTCCTTGCTCAGAGAACTGGACTCAACACGCCCGATTCACCGCACAAGAATATATCTGACTAGTAATAATCTTAAAACCTATGTATTGATATCTCTCTGTTAGTGTGTCAAGTGGGTGTAAAGCGGCCTAAACACAGCCGTGAAAAGCAGCTAAACCCCATTATAAAAATAAATTACTTTTAAAAACCCATGAAACAAAGACAGGGAAAGAGAGAGAAATTCTTACACAATTCGTTCAGGGGCTGTGATGCAACCTGGATTGACCATATCTAGACCCACAGCTGGATGAGACATAAGGGTGGACACTCTTGGGGCTGAGAGGTTTGGTGAGGTTGGGTGAGCAAACGCAGACCCTTTAAAGTAATACTGCGTGCGACCCATCGCATGGGTCCCAAATCTCCAGGTTCAAGGGCATCTTCCTACATCGAAAACATGCATGAGAAACCCAGAAGATGGTACACCGTGTGATGGGGAAAGGTTTCTAAAACGCACCTCATTTCTCATCTCCTTGTGCTCGGGTTCGCCATTCCAGCCACTTTACTAGCAACCTCCCTACTTGGAGCATCAGCACCTTTAACCTCCTGTTCCGTACAGGTTGCAATTTGTCCTGAGGATGAACGGGAAGACGGGGAACCAATGAGAGACTAGCTCTTGGTGTTGGGACAGGCACAGGTCACTCTATTTTCCCATCAGGAAGAAGAATTAACCACAGGCTCAGCCTGCCCCCCGGAACCAGAACAGGGCCTGAAGCCATCCTGCGCTTTTGCGGCCGGCTCCTGAAAAAGCGACTTGTAAAATGGAGCTTCAGGGCACTGCAATTCACAAACCTGCAGAGTTATAAATGATAACTCTCGTCCACAAATATATTGAGGGAAGGCAAAGAAGAGGATTTGAAATCAAGGCAGAATTGCAGGAAACAGATTTCAGGAGGTAGATTCGAATCGCCTTTAAAGCACATGAAAAGCGGCAAAACGTTGACAATGATGCCCTTGGCCAAAAAGGGCGTATGCGTTTTTTCCTGAATATATTCAGGAAAAAACGCATACGCCCTTTTTGGCCAACCAAGCAACCTGGAAAGGCAAATCAGCGCTCCAAAGAAGTCTCGCTTCCCATCGGTCAAAAGGGACATGCTGAAAAAGGTGTCAAAACCAGAAATGCAGGACAGGCCATGGAGAAATGGGAGCCTTGCTACACTGATGGGCGGGATGTAAATTGCCAACAGCCACTCTGGAGAAGTGTACGGTGTGTCCTGAAACATCTAAAAAACACAGCTTAGAGAGCATAGTGCACTTCCACGCATGGGGGGATAAAGTGGGAAAATTGAAAATCAGCAAGACACAAGCACCCCAAAGTTTAGGGCTGCTCTGTTGACAAGGACCTCCACTTCATTCCACCTTAAATATCCCAGGAAAGCGAAAAATGGATAAAAAAGTTGTGGTCCTTATGTACAATGGAATATCACTCAGCCATGAAATCAATGTCATAAGGCTAGTAGCAGCATGATGAGTGGATTTAGGTAAGACGATTCTAAGTGAAATAAGTCACACAGAAAAGGACACTTCTCATAAGGTGTCACTTATAGAGGGAATGTAAAAACCGTTACACTTGAACTGAATTACAAAACAGAACAGAGTCACACATGCAGAAAACACACTAAGGCTGCTTAACGGGAAAGGTGAGGTGGGGTGATACATAAAACAAGAGTTTCAAATTAGCTCAGATACCGTTCCATAAACCCAATATGGAATAGACAAGACCTACTCCTTGCTCAGAGAACTGGACTCAACACGCCCGATTCACCGCACAAGAATATATCTGACTAGTAATAATCTTAAAACCTATGTATTGATATCTCTCTGTTAGTGTGTCAAGTGGGTGTAAAGCGGCATAAACACAGCCGTGAAAAGCAGCTAAACCCCATTATAAAAATAAATTACTTTTAAAAACCCATGAAACAAAGACAGGGAAAGAGAGAGAAATTCTTACACAATTCGTTCAGGGGCTGTGATGCAACCTGGATTGACCATATCTAGACCCACAGCTGGATGAGACATAAGGGTGGACACTCTTGGGGCTGAGAGGTTTGGTGAGGTTGGGTGAGCAAACGCAGACCCTTTAAAGTAATACTGCGTGCGACCCATCGCATGGGTCCCAAATCTCCAGGTTCAAGGGCATCTTCCTACATCGAAAACATGCATGAGAAACCCAGAAGATGGTACACCGTGTGATGGGGAAAGGTTTCTAAAACGCACCTCATTTCTCATCTCCTTGTGCTCGGGTTCGCCATTCCAGCCACTTTACTAGCAACCTCCCTACTTGGAGCATCAGCACCTTTAACCTCCTGTTCCGTACAGGTTGCAATTTGTCCTGAGGATGAACGGGAAGACGGGGAACCAATGAGAGACTAGCTCTTGGTGTTGGGACAGGCACAGGTAACTCTATTTTCCCATCAGGAAGAAGAATTAACCACAGGCTCAGCCTGCCCCCCGGAACCAGAACAGGGCCTGAAGCCATCCTGCGCTTTTGCGGCCGGCTCCCGAAAAAGCGACTTGTAAAATGGAGCTTCAGGGCACTGCAATTCACAAACCTGCACAGTTATAAATGATAACTCTCGTCCACAAATATATTGAGGGAAGGCAAAGAAGAGGATTTGAAATCAAGGCAGAATTGCAGGAAACAGATTTCAGGAGGTAGATTCGAATCGCCTTTAAAGCACATGAAAAGCGGCAAAACGTTGACAATGATGCCCTTGGCCAAAAAGGGCGTATGCGTTTTTTCCTGAATATATTCAGGAAAAAACGCATACGCCCTTTTTGGCCAACCAAGCAACCTGGAAAGGCAAATCAGCGCTCCAAAGAAGTCTCGCTTCCCATCGGTCAAAAGGGCCATGCTGAAAAAAGTGTCAAAACCAGAAATGCAGGACAGGCCATGGAGAAATGGGAGCCTTGCTACACTGATGGGCGGGATGTAAATTGCCAACAGCCACTCTGGAGAAGTGTACGGTGTGTCATGAAACATCTAAAAAACACAGCTTAGAGAGCACAGGGCACTTCCACGCATGGGGGGATAAAGTGGGAAAATTGAAAATCAGCAAGACACAAGCACCCCAAAGTTTAGGGCTGCTCTGTTGACAAGGACCTCCACTTCATTCCACCTTAAATATCCCAGGAAAGCGAAAAATGGATAAAAAAGTTGTGGTCCTTATGTACAATGGAATATCACTCAGCCATGAAATCAATGTCATAAGGCTAGTAGCAGCATGATGAGTGGATTTAGGTAAGACGATTCTAAGTGAAATAAGTCACACAGAAAAGGACACTTCTCATAAGGTGTCACTTATAGAGGGAATGTAAAAACCGTTACACTTGAACTGAATTACAAAACAGAACAGAGTCACACATGCAGAAAACACACTATGGCTGCTTAACGGGAAAGGTGAGGTGGGGTGATACATAAAACAAGAGTTTCAAATTAGCTCAGATACCGTTCCATAAACCCAATATGGAATAGACAAGACCTACTCCTTGCTCAGAGAACTGGACTCAACACGCCCGATTCACCGCACAAGAATATATCTGACCAGTAATAATCTTAAAACCTATGTATTGATATCTCTCTGTTAGTGTGTCAAGTGGGTGTAAAGCGGCATAAACACAGCCATGAAAAGCAGCTAAACCCCATTATAAAAATAAATTACTTTTAAAAACCCAGGAAACAAAGACAGGGAAAGAAAGAGAAATTCTTACACAATTCGTTCAGGGGCTGTGATGCAACCTGGATTGACCATATCTAGACCCATAGCTGGATGAGACATAAGGGTGGACACTCTTGGGGCTGAGAGGTTTGGTGAGGTTGGGTGAGCAAACGCAGACCCTTTAAAGTAACACTGCGTGCTACCCATCGAATGGGTCCCAAATCTCCAGGTTCAAGGGCATCTTCCTACATCGAAAACATGCATGTGAAACCCAGAAGATGGTACACCGTGTGATGGGCAAAGGTTTCTAAAACGCACCTCATTTCTCATCTCCTTGTGCTCGCGTTCGCCATTCCAGCCACTTTACTAGCAATCTCCCTACTTGGAGTATCATCACCTTTAACCTCCTGTTCCGTACAGGTTGCAATTTGTGCTGAGGATGAACGGGAAGACGGGGAACCAATGAGAGACTAGCTCTTGGTATTGGGACAGACACAGGTCACTCTATTTTCCCATCAGGAAGAAGAATTAACCACAGGCTCAGCCTGCCCTCCAGAACCAAAACAGGGCCTGAAGCCATCCTGCGCTTTTGCGGCCCCCTCCCAAAAAAGCGAGTTGTAAAATGGAGGATCAGCGCACTGCAATTCACAAACCTGCCGAGTTATAAACGATAACTCTCGTCCACAAATATATTGAGGGAAGGCAAAGAAGAGGATTTGAAATCAAGGCAGAATTGCAGGAAACAGATTTCATGAGGTAGATCTGAAACGCCTTTAAAGCACATCAAAAGCGGCAAAACGTTGACAATGATGTCCTTGGCCAAAAAGGGCGTATGCGTGTTTTCTTGAATATATTCAGGAAAAAACGCATACGCCCTTTTTAGCCAACCAAGCAACCTGGAAAGGCAAATCAGCGCTTCAAAGAAGTCTCGCGTCCCATCGGTCAAAAGGGCCATACTGAGAAAAGTGTCAAAACCAGAAATGCAGGAAAGGCCATGGAGAAATGGGAGCCCTGCTACGCTGATGGGCGGGATGTAAATTGCCAACAGCCACTCTGGAGAAGGGTACGGTGTGTCCTGAAACATCTAAAAAACACACCTTAGAGAGCATAGGGCACTTCCACGCATGGGGGTATAAATTGGAAAAATTAAAAATCAGTAAGACACAAGCACACCAAAGTTTAGGGCTGCTCTGTTGCCAAGGACCTCCACTTCATTCCACCTTAAATATCCCAAGAAAGGGAAAAATGGATAAAGAAGTTGTGGTCCTTATGTACAATGGAATATCATTCAGCAATGAAATCAATGTCATAAGGCTAGTAGCAGCATGATGAGTGGATTTAGGTACGACGATTCTAAGTGAAATAAGTCACACAGAAAACTACACTTCTCATAAGATATCACTTATACAGGGAAAGTAAAAACCGTTACACTTGAACTGAATTACAAAACAGAACAGTGTCACACATGCAGAAAACACACTATGGCTGCTTAACGGGAAAGGTGAGTTGGGGTGATACATAAAACAAGGGTTTCAAATTAGCTGAGATACCGTTCCATAAACCCAATATGTAATAGACAAGACCCACTCCTTGCTCAGAGAACTGGACTCAACACCCCCTATTCACCACACAAGAATATACCTGACTAGTAATAATCTTAAAACCTATGTATTGAAATCTCTCTGTTAGTGTGTCAAGTGGGTGTAAAGCGGCATAAACACAGCAGTGAAAAGCAGCTAAACCCCATTATAAAAAGAAATTAAAAACCCATGAAACAAAGACAGTTATAGAGAAAGAAATTCTTACAAAATTAGTTCAGGGGCTGTGATGCAACCTGGATTGACCATATCTAGACCCACAGCTGGATGAGACATAAGGGTGTACACTCTTGGGGCTGAGAGGTTTGGTGAGGTTGGGTGAGCAAACGCAGACCCTTTAAAGTAATACTGCGTGGTACCCATCTCATTGGTCCCAAATCTCTAGGTTCAAGGGCATCTTCCTACATCGAAAACACGCATAAGAAACCCAGACGACGGTACACTGTGTGATCGGCAAAGGTTTCTAAAACACACCTCATTTCTCATCTCCTTGTGCTTGGGTTCACCATTCCAGCCGCTATAATTGCAATCTCCGTACTTGGAGAATCAGCACCTTTAACCTCCTGTTTGGTACAGGTTGCAATTTGTCCTGAGGATGAACGGAAAGAGGGGGAACCAATAAGGGACAAGCTCTAGGTTTTGGGACAGGCACAGGTCACTCTATTTTTCCATCAGGAAAAAGAATTAACCACAGACTCAGCCTGCTGCCTGGAAGTAGAATAGGGCCTGAAGAAATCCTGTGCTTCTGCGGCCAACTCCCAAAAAAGCGAGTTGAAAAATGGAGATCAGGGGCACTGCAATTCACAAACCTGCAGAGTTATCAATGATAACACTCGTCCACAAATATATTGAGGGAAGGCAACGAAGAGGATTTGAAAGCAAGGCAGAACTGCAGAAACAGACTTAAGGAGGTAGATTCGAATCGCGTTTAAAGCACATGAAAAGTGGCAAAACGTCGACACTTATGCCCTTGGCTAAAAAGGGCCTATGCGTTTTTTCCTGAATATATTCAGGAAAAAACGCATAGGCCCTTTTTGGCCAACCAAGCAACCTGGAAAGGCAAATCAGCGCTACAAAGTAGTCTTGCTTCCCATCGATCAAAAGGGCCATGCTGAAAAAAGTGTCAAAACCAGAAATGCAGCACTGGCCATGGAGAAATGGGAGCCTTGGTACGCTGATGGCGGAATGTAAATTGCCAACAGCCACTCTGGAGAAGTGTACGGTGTGTCCTGAAACATCTAAAAAACACAGCTTAGAGAGCATAGGGCACTTCCACTCATGGGCGTATAAATTGGGAAAACTAAAAATCAGCAAGACACAGGCACACCAAAGTTTAGGGCTGCTCTCTTGACAAGAACCTCCTCTTCATTACACCTTAAATATCCCAGGAAATAGGAAAATGGATAACGATGTTGTGGTCCTTATGTACAATGGAATATCACTCAGCCATGAAATCAATGTCATAAGGCTATTAGCAGCAAGATGAGTGGATTTAGGTTCGACGATTCTAAGTGAAATAAGTCACACAGAAAAAGACACTTATCATAAGATATCACTTATAGAGGGAATGTAAAAACCGCTACAATTGAACTGAATTACAAAACAGAATAGAGTCACACATTTAGAAAACACACTATGGCTGCTTAACGGGAAAGGTGAGGTGGGGTGATGCATAAAACAAGGGTTTCATATTAGCTCAGATACCGATCCATAAACCCAATATGTAATAGACAAGACATACTCCTTGCTCCGTGAAGTGGACACAACACCCCCTATTCAACGAACAAGTGTATATCTGACTAGTAAAAATCTTAAAACCTATGTATTGATTTCTCTCTGTAAGTTAATCAATGGGTGTAAAGGGGCATAAACACAGCAGTGAAAATCAGGTAAATCCCATTATAAAAATAAATTACTTTAAAATCCCAAAAAACAAAGATAGTGATAGAGGGAGAAATTTTTACATAATTCTTTCCGGGGCTGTGATGCAACCTGGTGTGACCATATCTAGACCCACAGCTGGATGAGAAATAAAGCTGGACACTCTTGGGGCTGAAGGTCTCTTTCCGTATTTACCAGATTGGGAACATAGAAAGGCTGCCACCCTCTGGCCGTTACCTGCACAAGCAGCTTTAAAACCTGTGCTAATGGTCACTTCATATGAACAAGTACTTCAGGGCTGTAAATGAAACGTGCCCTCAAAATGTCTTGAGGGATTTAATGGCCAAAAATTTTCAAAATGTGACACTTACTTTAAGAAAACACTTTGAAGAACTAAGCTGTAATCACAGTTTGATCAATAAAAAGGGCATGCTTTAAAGCTCAATTTCAACAGATTATGGGACACATGCAAATTCAACCACAGATAGGTATCAGCTCACACCTGTTAGAATAACCATCAGCAAGAAAACTACCAATAATAAATATTGAAGGTGTTTTGGAGAAATGCATAGCCTCAATTTTAAGTGGGACGTATCCTGGAAAGAGCCACTAATGAGAACTGAATGGGGGTGCCTTTAAAACATACACACTGAGCTACCATATGATACAGCAAGCCCACTCCTTGGCCTATAACATAAGAAGATATAACTGGAAAGACACAGGCAAGCAAATGTGCATTGCAGCAGTATTGCAATAGCCAAGACATGGAGGCAACCAGAAAGTCCATCAAGAGGTGCGTGGCCAAAGAAGAACTGGTACATGTACAGATGGAATATTAGCCAGGGAAAAAAATGAAACAATGCCATTTGCAGCACCATGTATGATTCTTGAGGTAATCAGGCAAATTGTACTAAGTCAGAAAGCAAAAGACACATATCCTATAATATCACTTATAGGTCTTAGCTAAAAATTGATACCAATGAAGATATTTCCACAGAGAAATGCAATCACAGATTCATTAAACAAACTTATGGTTCACCAAATGGAAAGGTGTGAGGATTGGATACATTAGGATATTGGGGTTAAGATAGATATAGAAACACATGTGAAATATGTAATCACCAAAGACCTACGTAATACCAAGACAAGACTACTCAACATCGTGTCATAACCTACATGGGAAAATGATCCAAAGAAGAATAGATATATGTATATGTTTAAAAGAACCACATCTTGCACACCTAGAAGAAACAAAACATTTTAATTAAATTTGCTCTGACAAAAAATAAAAATTAAATTAAAAAAAGAACAAGAAGTAATGAGACATAAACTTAAGGGGCTATTTGCTGGCACATTGCATTCTAATTTACAACCAGAACATGACTTCCATTAAGGCTCTGTCATCACTAATAAAGCAGCTTTATAAGCAATGTTGAAGGTAGCTTAAAAGAAGTCTCACTAATTATTGATAGTAACAAGGAAACAAAGAAAAGTAAAAATCTCACTGCAAAAAGTATACATAGGGTAAGGATAGTAGATCAAACACTTATTAAACTTCTGTAAAGAATAAAAGAAAACAGTCATATGTTTTTTTAAAAAGAGAGGGCCCAAATAAATCTGAAATGAAAGAGATGATGTTACAACAGACACCACAGAAATACAAAGTATCCTAAGATACACACAGGGTAACTCAGGGCTCAGACTGGACAGAGCCCACTCTCCAGTCCCCTGTACATGACTTACAGGAGCCTCAGGAACTGAGGAGGGGGTCCCTGAAGAGAGGCTCAAGATAGAATATGGTAGGCATTAACATGACTGCATTCATCTTAAACATGCCTGAACTACATTCACACGAGATGATTTTGTCCTGTATGTACATCGGCACCTCTAGTTGGAACTGCAGATCTTTGGCTTCAACACCTCTACTGACAACATTAGCGTCACCTGCTGTGGACCGTCTCCTATAGGATTTCTAGAATCAGAAAACATCGAAGCTTCACAGGACCCAGAGTCTGTGCGAGTCCACACAGAGTCTCAGAGTCTCAACTCCACTCAGATACTCCACTCTTGGAGGGCACACACAAAGTAGTGTGCACATCAGGACCCAGGGGAAGGAGCAGTGACCCTGTAGGAGAATGACCAGAACTACCTGCTACTTTTAGAGGGTCTCCTGCAGAGGCAGGTGGTGGCTGTGGCTGTGGCTCACCGTGAGGACAACGACACTGGCAGCAGAAGTTCTGGGAAATACTCCTTGGTGTGTGCCCTCCCAGAGTCCGCCATTAGCCCCACCAAGAGCAAGGTAGGCTCCAGGGCTGGGTCGCCTCAGGCCAAACAACCAACAGGGAGGGAACCCAGCCCCATGCATCAGCAGACAAGCGGATTAAACTTTTTATTAAAGTTTTATTTAATCCGTAGACAAGCGGATTAAAGCTCTGCCCACCAAAGCAACACCCAGCTCTACCCACCACCAGTCCCTCCCATCAGGAAGCTTGCACTAGCCTCTAAGATAGACTCATCCACCGGAGAGCAGACAACAGAAGCAAGAAGAACTACAATTCTGCAGCCTGTGGAAGGAAAACCACATTCACAGAAAGATAGACAAAATGAAAAGGCAGAGGACTTTATACCAGATCAAGGAACAAGATAAAACCCCAGAAAAAAAACGAAATGAGGTGGAGATAGGGAACCTTCCAGAAAAAGAATTCAGAATAATGATAGTGAAGTTGAGCCAAGACCTTGGAAAAAAAAAGGAGGCAAAGATCGAGAAGATGCAAGAAATGTTTAACAAGGACCTAGAAGAATTAAAGAACCAACAAACAGAGGTGAACAATGTAATAACTGAAATGAAAAATACACTAGAAGGAATCAGTAGCAGAATAACTGTGGCAGAAGAACGGATAAGTGACCTGGAAGACAGAGAGGTGGAAATCACTGCCATGGAACAGAATAAAGAAAAAGAATGAAAATAAACGAAGACACCCCAAGAGTCCTCTGGGACAACATTAAACGCAACAACATTCGCATTATAGGGGTCCCAGAAGGAGAAGAGAGAGAGAAAGGACCCGAGAATATATTTGAAGAGATTATGGTCAAAAACTTCCCTAGCATGGGAAAAGAAATAGCCACCCAAGTCCAGAAGCACAGAGTGTCCCAGGCAGGATAAACCAAAGGAGAAAAATGACAAGACACATAGTAATCAAATTGACAAAAATTAACGACAAAGAAAAATGATTGAAAGCAGCAAGGGAAAAATGACCAATAACATACAAGGGAACTCCCATAAGGATAACAACTGATTTCTCAGCAGAAAATCTACAAGCCAGAAGGAAGTGGCATGATAAATTTAAAGTGATGAAAGGGAAGAACCTACAACCAAGAGTACTCCATCCTGCAAAGAGCTCATTCAGATTTGATGGAGAAATCAAAAGCCTTACAGACAAGCAAAAGCTAAGAGAATTCAGCACCATGAAACCAGCTCTACACCAAATGCTAAAGGAACTTCTCTAAGTGGGAAACACAAGAGAAGAAAAGGACCCACCAAGACAAACCCATAACAATTAAGAAAATAGTAGTAGGAACATACATATCGATAATTACCTTAAACGTGAATGCACTAAATGTTCCAACCAAAAGACACAGGCTCGCTGAATGGATACAAAAACAAGACCCATATATATGCTGTCTACAAGAGATCCATTTCAGACCTAGGGACACATACAGACTCAAAGTGAGGCGATGGAAAAATATACTCTATGCAAATGAAAATCAAAAGAAAGCTGGAGTAGCAATACTCATATCAGATAAAATAGACTTTAAAATAAAGAATGTTACAAGAGACAAGGAAAGACACTACATAATGGTCAGGGGATCAATCCAAGAAGAAGATATAACAATTATAAATATATATGTACCCAAAATAGGAGCACCTCAATGTATAAGGCAACTGCTAACAGCTATAAAAGAGGAAATCGACAGTAACACAATAATAGCGGGGGACTTTAACAGCTCACTTACACCAGTGGAGATCAGCCAGACAGAAAATTAATAAGGAAACACAAGCTTTAAATGACACAATAGACCAGATAGAGTTAATTGATATTTATAGGACATTCCATCCAAAAACAGCAGATTACACGTTCTTCTCAACTGCACACGGAACATTCTCCAGGATAGATCATATCTTGGGTCACAGATAAAGCCTCAGTAAATTTAAGAAAACTGAAATCATATCAAGCAGCTGTTCCGACCACAATGCTATGAGATTAGAAATCAATTACACGGAAAAAAACGTAAAAAACACAAACACATGGAGGCTAAACAATACGTTACTAAATAACCAAGAGATCACTGAAGAAATCAAAGAGGAAATCAAAAACTACCTAGAGACAAATGACAACAAAAACACGATGATCCAAAACCTATGGGATGCAGCAAAAGGAGTTCTAAGAGGGAAGTTTATAGCAATACAAGCCTACCTCAAGAAACAAGAAAAATCCCAAATAAACAATCGAACCTTACACCTAGAGGAACTAGAGAAAGAAGAACAAAACCCAAAGTTAGTAGAAGGAAAGAAATCATAAACATCAGAGCAGAAATAAATGAAATAGAAACAAAGAAAACGAAAGCAAAGATCAATAAAACTAAAAGCTGGTTCTTTGAGAAGATAAGCAAAAATGATCAACCTTTAGCCAGACTTAAGAAAAAGAGGGAGAAGACGCAAATCAACAAAATTAGAAGTGAAAAAGCAGAAGTTACAACAGACACAACAGGAATACAAAGCATCCTAAGAGACTACTACAAGCAACTCTAGGCCAATAAAATGGACAATCTGGAAGAAATGGACAAATTCTTAGAAAGGGATAACCTTCTAAGACTGAACCAGGAAGAAATAGAAAATATGAACAAACCTATCACAAGCAATGAAATTGAAACTGTGATTAAAAATCTTCCAATAAACCAAAGTCCAGAACCAGATGGCATCACAGGTGAATTCTATCAAACATTTAGAGAAGAGCTAACACCCAACCTTCTCAAATTCTTCAAAACAATTGCAGGGGAAGGAACACTCCCAAACTCATTCTATGAGACCACCATCACCCTGATACCAAAATCAGACAGAGATACTACAAGGAAAGAAAATTATAGACCAATATCACTGATGAATATAGATGTAAAAATCCTCAACAAAATACTAGCAAACAGAATCGAACAACACATTAAAAGGATCATACACCATGATCAAGTGGGGTTTATCCCAGGGATGCAAGGATTCTTCAATATACACAAATCAATGTGATACACCATATTAACAAATTGTAGAATAAAACCATATGATCATCTCAATAGATGAAGGAAAAGATTTTGAGAAAATTCAACACTCATTTACGATAAAAACTCTGGAGTGTGGGCATAGAGGGAAACTACCTCAACATAATAAAGGCCATATATGACAAACCCACAGCAAACAGCATTCTCAATGGTGAAAAACTGAAAGCGTTTCCTCTAAGATCAGGAACAAGACAAGGATGTCCACTCTCACCACTGCTATTCAACATAGTTTTGGAAGTCCTAGCCATGGCAATCAGAGAAGAAAAAGAAATAAAAGGAATACAAAAAGGAAAAGAAGAAGTAAAATTGTCACTGTTTGCAGATGACATGATATCATAGATAGAGAATCCTAAAGATGCCACCAGAAAACCACTGGAGCTAATCAATGAATTTGGTAAAGTTGCAGGATACAAAATTAATGCACAGAAATTGCTTGCATTCCTCTACACTAACAATGAAAGATCAGAAAGAGAAATTAAGGAAACAATCCCATTACCACTGCAACAATAAGAATAAAATACCTAGGAATAAACCTACCTAAGGAAGTAAAAGACCTGTACTCAGAAAACTAAAAGACACTGAAGAAAGAAATCAAAGATGATATAAACAGATGGAGACATATACCATGTTCTCGGATTAGAAGAATCAATATTGTGAAAATGACTATACTACCCAAAGCAATCTACAGATTCAATGCAATCCCGATCAAAATACCTTTGGCATTTTCTACAGAACAAGAAAAAAAAAATCTTAAAATTTGTAGGGAGACACAAAAGACCCTGGATAGCCAAAGCAGTCTTGAGGGGGGAAAAAAAGAGCTGGAGGAATCAGACTTCCAGACTTCAGACTATATTACAAAGCTAGAGTAATCAAGATAATATGGTACTGACACAAAAACAGAAATATAGGTCAATAGAACAGGATAGAAAGCACAGAGATAAACCCACGTACCTATGGTTCACTAATCTATGACAAAGGAGGCAAGGGTATACAATGGAGAAAAGACAGTGTCTTCAGCAAGTGGTGCTGGGAAAACTGGACAGTTACATGTAAAAGAATGAAATTAGTACACTCCCTAACACCATACACAAAAATAAACTCAAAATGGATTAGAGACCTAAATATAAGACCAGCCACTACAAAACTCTTAGAGGAAAACATAAGCAGAGCAGTCTATGACATAAATCACAGCAAGATCCTTTTTGACCCACCTCCTAGAGAAATGGAAATAAAAACAAAAATAAAAAAATGGGACCGAATGAAACATAAATTATTTTGCACAGCAAAGGAAAACATAAGCAAGATGAAAAGACAACCATCAGAATGGGAGAAAATATTTTCAAATGAAGCAAATGGCAAAGGATTAATCTCCAAAAAGCAGCTCATGTAGCTCAATATCACAAAACCAAACAACCCAATCCAAAAATGGGCAGAAGACCTAAATAGACATTTCTCCAAAGAAGATATACAGGTTGCCAACAAACACATGAAAGGATGCTGAATATCACTAATCATTAGAGAAATGCAAATCAAAACTACAGTGAGGTATCACCTCACACCAGTCAGAATGGCCATCATCAAAAAATCTACCAACAATAAATGCTGGAGAGGCATTTATTGGAGAAAAGGGAACCCTCTTGCACTGTTGGTGGGAATGTAAATTGATATAGCCACTAGGGAGAACGGTATGGGGGTTCCTTAAAAACTAAAAATAGAACTACCATACAACCCAGCAAACCCACTCCTGGATATTTACCCTGAGAAAACCATAATTCAAAAAGAGTCATGTACCACAATGTTCACTGTAGCTCTATTTACAATAGCCAGGACATGGAAGCAACTTCAGTGTCCATCAACAGATAAATGGATAAAGAAGATGTGGCACATATATATACAATGGAACATTATTCAGCCATAAAAAGAAACGAAATTGAGTTATTTTTAGTGAGGTGGATGGATCTAGAGTCTGTCCTACAGAGTGAAGTAAGTCAGAAAGAGAAAAACAAATACCGTATGCTAACACATATATATGGAATCTTAAAAAAAAAGTTTATGAAGAACCTAGGGGCAGGAAAGGATTAAGGACACAGACGTAGAGAAAGGACTTGAGGACATGGGGAGAGGGAAGGGTAAGCTGGGACAAAGTGAGAGTGGTATGGACATATATACACTACCAAATGTAAAATTGATAGCTACTGGGAAGCAACCACATAGCACAGGGAGATCAGCTCTTTGCTTTGTGACCACCTAAAAGGGTGGGATAAGGGAGTGAGAGGGAGGTGCAAGAGGGAGGGGATATGGTGTTATGTGTATACGCACAGCTGATTCACTTTTTTTATACAGCAGAAACTAACACACAATTGTAAAGCAATTATACTCCAATAAAGATGTAAAAGAAAAAAAAAGCCAAGAGATAAACCTACACACCTATGGCCCACTAATCTATGACAAAGGAGGCAAGGGTATAAAAAGGAGAAAAGAAAGTCTCTTCAATAAGTGGTGCTGGGAAAAATGGACAGCTACATGTAAAAGAATGAAATTAGAACACTCCCTAACACCATACACAAAAAATAAACTCAAAATGGATTAGAGACCGAAATGTAAGACCGGACACTATAAAACTCTTAGAGGAAAACATAGGAAGAATACTCTTTGACATAAATCACAGCAAGATCTTTTTTGATCCACCTCCTAGAGTAATGGAATTAAAAAAAAATAAACATATGGGAGCAAATGAAACCTAAAAGCTTTTGCAAAGCAAAGGAAACTACAAACAAGACGAAAAGACAACCCTCACAATGGGAGAAAATATTTGCAAACGAATCAATGGACAAAGGAGTAATCTCCAATGTATATAAACAGCTCATGCAGCTCAACAGTAAAAAAACAAACAACCCAATCCAAAAATGGGCAGATGACGTAAATAGACATTTGTCCCAAGAAGACATACAGATGACCAAGAAGCACATGAAAAGCTGCTCAACATCACTAATTATTAGAGAAATATAAACCAAAACTACAATGAGGTATCACCTCACACGAGTTAGAATGGGCATCATCAGAAAATCTACAAGCAACAAATGCTGGAGAGGGTGTGGAGAAAAGGGAACCCTCTTACACTATTTGTGGGAATGTAAATTGATACAGTCACTATGGAGAACAGCATGGAGGTTCCTTAAAATACTAAAAATAGAATTACCATATGACCCAGCAATCCCACTACTGGCCATATACCCAGAGAAATCCATAATTCAAAAAGACATATTCACCACAATATTCATTGCAGCACTATTTACAATAGCCAGGTCATGGAAGCAACCTAAATGCCCATAGACAGACGAACAGAAAAGATGTGCTACATATATAAAATGGAATATTACTCAGCCATAAAAAGGAATGAAATTGGGTCATTTGTGGAGACGTGGATAGATCTAGAGACTGGCATACAGAGTGAAGTAAGTCAGAAAGAGAAAAACAAATATCGTATATTAACACATACATGTGGAACCTAGAAAAATGGTAAAGATGAACCGGTTTGCAAGGCAGAAATAGAGACACAGATGTAGAGAACAAATGTATGGACACCAAGGGGGGAAAGTGTCAGGGTGGTGGTGGTGGGATGAATTACGAGCCTGGGATTGACATATATACACTTATATGTATAAAATAGGTAACCAATAAGAGCCTGCTGTATAAAAAAATGAATAAAATAAATTCAAAAATTAAAAAATAAATAATACTTAAAAAAATAAAACAGAAAAAAAAGTTCTGTCCTTCCCATAGACGTATTTATATGAATGAATTATTTCCATGCTTATATCCATAAATACAAAAAGAGGAATAAAACTTACCTTGAACCAAAAAAGAAAAAAAAAAAAAAACAGAACCCACTGGTCATACAGAGGAAAACACTATCAGGGCACTTGCTCCAGTGGTAAACAATTCTGAAGTTGGTCACAGGTGGGAATCATCTCCCATGCAGCCAGCAGCCCCCACACGAGGAGCGTCCTCATTGCAAAGCTGGGGGACCGTGAGGAGGCGTCTCTGAGTAAACGTGAGCTGAGCCCCAGGCCAGCTGCTGCTGAACTTTTCCCACCCTTCCCAGGTAAAACACCTGAATGTGTGCAAAGACTTTAAAAACTAGAGGAAGGGGCTTGGAGTCACACCAGCGACAGCACGCAGGCCGACTTGGTGCCTGCAGGCCAGCCAGGATGGTCCTGGCCCCGGGCGCTCGTCTGGAAGCTTTCCATTTCCCTGCCTGAGGTACCCCTCCTGTCCCGGCCCCCACTGCTTTTGTCCTTCCTCACCTCTGCCCGGGGAGAAATTCCAGCAGCAAGTATGGGTGACACATCCTCTTCTTTAGCAGGTGGCAGCCCGGCAACTCCTGCAGAAAGTCCAGCAGAGCCCCAGTCACACCGGGCCACTCATAGAGCCGTGGGCCCTACTCTCTCCCACCAGCCCAACCCCGAGACTGCTGACAGGGCAGAGAATATGGCGTCAGGCACAGCTGCAGAGGCTTTTGCTGCCTGGAGGGGTGTTTATATTGACCTCAACCCAGGCACACCTGGGAAGGGCTGGCCGGCCGGGTCAGGCTGCCCAGGTCAGCCAATCCTCGCCCCTCAGGGGCTCAGAGTTGCAGAAAATGGGTCTTGCTGCACCGGCCAGATCCAAGGAACAGGTGTAGGGTCCCGAGAGTCAGGATAGATAAGGGGCGGCAGCCCTGGCTTGTTTTCTAATCATTTTATCTGGTCCATGAGTGGGAGACAACTTCAAGAAGAACCTCTGCTAATGAGAGGAACCCAGGAGTCAGGGAGAGGAGGGGTGGTGGGTGGAGACAGAGGCCTGGTGCTCCGGCTGCAGTGGAAGCCCCTGGAAGACCAGGCAGAGGGAGGCCGCACAGAGTGAAGCCTAGGGTCACAGACCTGTTGGAGCTGCTGTTTGTTAGTTCAAGCTCTGCTCTGAGGTGCTCTGTGTCAGCTCTGAGTGACAGGTGTGCTGGGGGTGCTCTGCAATGAGGGCTATGTGCACGGTTCCTGTGTGCCCAGCCCTGCCGGGGTACCTGTCCATGGGAGCTCCATATCCAGGGAGGGGCCTGCCCACGAGAGCCCCGTGGGCTGCTGCGTACCTGCCCAGGTGAGCTCCATATCCTGGGAGTGGCCTGACCACGAGAGCCCCGTGGGCTGCTGGGGACCTGGTAGAGGATGCCAGGACAGTCAGTGAAGCCACAGTGGATATACATCTAGTAGTTCCTAATTCCTACACCCTGCTGGTCATTCTACCATCCACCAGGACATGGCATTCTGTATTAGACTTCAATGATGCCTTCTTCTGTATTCCATTAGTCCCAGAGTCACAAGAAATGTTGGCTGTGAGTGGCAGGACTCAACATACAACAAAAACAATACTGCTGGGCCGTCCTGCCCCAGGGGTTCAAAAATTCCCACACCGTCTTTGGGGAAACGTTAGCTAAAGACCTAAAAGATCTACCTCTGGAGAAGGGAACCCTCCTTCAATATGCAGATGACATTCTGATCACCAGCCCGACTAAGGAGGCCTCTGAACTCCCTAGCCAATAAAAGATAGAAGGTGTCCAAGGAAAAGGCTCAAATATCACAAACTAAGGTGGCCTTCCTGGGCTTCATTCGAACAGAAGGTCGGAGAAGCCCACCCCAGGAAAGGGAATAAGCCATTTGCAGCCTCAGCCTTCCTGAAACTAGAAGACAGCTTAGGGGTTCCTGGGGAGACCGGGATTTGCTGCATCTGGATCCCTAACTACAGTCTAATAGCTGGGCCTCTATATGAAACACTGAAAGGAAAAGATGATGATCCTTTTGAATAGAATCCAGAAGCGGCCTTTCAAGATTGGAAAGAGCAGTCAATTCAGACCCTGGCCCTGGACCTCCCTAAGTTAGCTAAACCCTTTGACCTTTACATTCCTGGTCCAAGGTGAATCGCCCTTGGAGTATTAGTGCAAAAACTGGGACCACTTGAAATGGAACAATGCAAGAATGCCCTCCAGGCATTGGCCAGCCACCCCATTCGACCAGGATACTGGGGGTATCTAAAAACCTGGAAATCAGCAGCCCGCAAGGCCAGCTCCCTCCTAAGGGAAAAGGACGCCACTTGGTGATCCTAACCACCCACCATGCCCTGAAGTTGCAGGGATTGCTCCGTGGGCACAATGACCTCGAGTGAGGAGGCCCTCCAACACCAACCTCCAGAGAGACAACTTGGGGCAATGGGCCCCCATGACGACTCGTGTGACCATCACTTGACCTGGAGCTTCTCTCAGGAAACAACAAGAGTGTGCCCCAAAAGAACAGACTATTGCTTACAGGACTTACTGCACCCAGAGCGGAGCTAATAAACTTGGCAGGGGAACCGTAAATAACGCTGCCACCATAGAAAAGCCTACAGACACCGCGGTGACGGCGGCCAGTGAGACCGGCTGTACTCCTGGCTACTTCAAAAGGCCGTTGACTGAGTGGCCGTCATGGTCCTGGATCACCACCGGCCCTGGACTGTCTGGGAGTTGAGCAAGCAGGGCTCTGACACCTGGTGCTGTTTGTACGTTAATTCAGAGGCCTAACTGAAGAAAGCGCAGACTACTGGTCAGAGCATCTAGGCTGGCAGAAACCGTCAGCCTAAGGGGGCCAAACCAATGTGGAGCAGGGTAAAACCGCCCACCCCCCCAGCGTCTCTGCACATCTCTTTCCTGGACACTTAAAGGTCATTAGAATCTATAAAACTGCCAATGCTGGTGCTCAGGCAGACGAGCAGTGAGGGAGGAGGCCTGCGGACAATCAACCTCACCTGGAGGCTGCTGGGGAGAAGTCCTGCCCCTCCCCCCGGGTATGAGGACACCCAACTCAGCATGAAGCATTTACAGAAGACGTGTCTGCACCCTCAGCGCCCCAAGAATGAGGAATGGGACAAAAGGCAGAGGAGGGCTTTGTCACTGGCAAAGCCCATTAAAAATTCCTGGGAGATAACAATAGAATCTGGGCAATAAAATAAAGTCTAACCATTTTTTCCTTTGTGCTTTGTCTAATTTCACTTGCTCCTAGGTTTCCACATGCAGAGGACCCACACCCGACACTTCAGACCCGACAATGATGCACTTGGACAAAAAGAGCATATGCGTTTTTTTCTGTATGAATTCAGGAAAAAAACCATAGGCCCCTTTTGGCCAACCAAGCAGCCGGAAATGCAATTCAGCACTACAAAGAAGTCTGACTTCCCATCGGTCAAAATGGCCTTCCTAAAAAAGTGTAAAAAGAAGAAATGCAGGAGAGGACAGGGAGGAAAGGGAGCCTTGTTACACTGATGGGTGGGATGTAAATTGCCAATGACGACTCTGGAGGAGGGTATGGTGTTTCCTAAAACATCTAAAAAACACAGCTAGAGAGAAAGGGGCACATCCACTCATGGGCGTATAAATTGGGAAAATTAAAAATCAGAAAAACACAGGCACTCCAAAATTTAGGGCTGCTCTGTTGACAAGAACCTCCACTTAATTCTACCTTAAATATCCCACGAAAGAGAAAAATGGATAAAGAAGTTGGGCTCCATATGTAAAATGGAATATCAATCGAGGGTGAAATCAATATCATAAGGCTAGTAGCAGCATGATGAGTGGATTTAGGTACGATGATTCGAAGTGAAATAAGTCACACAGAAAAAGACACTTATCATAAGATATCACTAACAGAGGGAATGTAAAAACCGCTACACTTGAACGGAATTACAAAACAGAACAGAGTCACACATTTAGAAAACACACTATGGATGCTTAACGGGAAAGGTGAGGTGGGGTGATGCATAAAACAAGGATTTCAAATTAGCTCAGATAACGTTCCATAAACACAATATGTAATAGACAAGACCTACTCCTTGCTCAGTGAACTGGACTAAACACCCCCTATTCACGGCACAAGAACATATCTGACTAGTAAGAATCTTAAAACCTATGTATTGATATCTGTCTGTAAGTGTGTCAAGGGGGTGTAAAGCGGCATAAACACAGCAGTGAAAAGAAGTTAACCCCACTATAAAAACAAAGAACTTTTAAAACCCCATGAAACAAAGACAGTGAAAGAGAGAGAAATTCTTATACAATTCATTAAGAGGCTGTGATGCCACCTGGATTGACCATATCTAGACCCACAGCTGGATGAGACGTAAGGGTGGACACTCTTGGGGCTGAGAGCTTTGGTGAGGTAGGGGGAGCAAATGCAGAGCCTTTAAAGTACTACTGCCTGTTACCCATCCCATGGGTCCCAAATCTCCAGGTTCAAGGGCATCTTCCTACATCGAAAACATGCATGAGAAACCCAGAAGGTGGTAGACCGTGTGACCGGGAAACGTTTCTAAAACGCACCTCATTTTTCATCTCCTTGTGCTCGGGTTCGCCATTCCAGCCGCTTTACTAGCAATCTCCCTCCTTGGAGAATCAGCACCTTTAACCTCCTGTTCCGTACAGCTTGCAATTTGTCCTGAGGATGAACGGGAAGAGGGGTAGCCAATGAGAGACTAGCTCTAGGTGTTGGGACAGGCACAGGTCACTCTATTTTCCCATCAGGAAGAAGAATTAACCGCAAGCTCAGCCTGCCGCCCGGAACCAGAATAGTGCCTGAGGCCATCCTGCGCATTTGCGGCCAGCTCCCAAAAAAGCGAGTTGTAAAATGGAGCGCAGGGGCACTGCAATTCACAAACCTGCAGAGTTATAAATGATAACTCTCGTCCACAAATATCTTGAGGGAAGGCAAAGAAGACGATTTGAAATCAAGGCAGAATTGCAGGAAACAGATTTCAGGAGGTAGATTCGAATTGCCTTTAAAGCACATGAGAAGCGGCAAAACGTCGATAATGATGCCCTTGGCCAAAAAGGGCGTATGCGTTTTTTCCTGAATATATTCAGGAAAAATAGCATACGCCCTTTTTGGCCAACAAAGCAACCAGGAAATGCAAATCAGCGCTACAAAGAAGTCTCGCTTCCCATCGGTCAAAAGTGCCATGCTGAAAAAAGTGTCAAAACCAGAAATGCAGGAGAGGCCATGGAGAAATGGGAGCCTTGCTACGCTGATGGGCAGGATGTAAATTGCCAACAGCCACTCTGGAGAAGTGTACGGTGTGTCCTGAAACATCGAAAAAACACAGCTTAGAGCGCATAGGGCACTTCCCCTCACGGGCGAATAAATTGGGAAAATTAAAAATCAGCAAGACACAGGCACTCCAAAGTTTAGGGCTGCTCTGTTGACAAGAACCTCCACTTCATGACACCTTAAATATCCCAGGAAAGAGAAAAATGGATAAAGAAGTGTTGGTCCTTATGTACAATGGAATATCACTCAGCCATGAAATCAATGTCATAAGGCTAGTAGCAGCATGATGAGTGGATTTAGGTACGACGATACTAAGTGAAATAAGTCACACAGAAAGACACGTATCATAAGCTATCACTTATAGAGAGAATGTAAAAACCGCTACACTTGAACTGAATTACAAAACAGAACAGAGTCACACGTTTAGAAAACACACTATGGCTGCTTAACGGGAAAGGTGATGTGGGGTGATGCATAAAACAAGGGTTTCAAAATAGCTGAGATACCGTTCCATAAACCTAATATGTAATAGAAAGACCTACTCCTTGCTCAGTGAACTGGACTCAACACCCCCTATTGACCGCACAAGAATATATCTGATTAGTAAGAATCTTAAAACCTATGTATTGATATCTCTCTGGATGTGAGTCAAGTGGGTGTAAAGCAGCATAAACACAGCCGTGAAAAGCAGCTAAACCCCATTATAAAAATAAATTAATTTTAAAAACCCGTGAAACAAAGACAGTGAAAGACAGAGAAATTCTTAAAAAATTCGTTCAGGGGCTGTGATGCCACCTGGATTGACCATATCTAGACCCACAGCTGGATGAGACGTAAGGGTGGATACTCTCGGGGCTGAGAGATTTGGTGAGGTTGGGTGAGCAAAACAGAGCCTTTAAAGTACTACTGCCTGTTACCCATCCAATGGGTCCCAAATCTACAGGTTCAAGGGCATCTTCCTACATCGAAAACATGCATGAGAAACCCAGAAGGTGGTAGACCGTGTGACCAGGAAAGGTTTCTAAAACGCACCTCATTTCTCATCTCCTTGTGCTCGGGGTCGCCATTCCAGCCGCTTTACTAGCAATCTCCCTCCTTGGAGAATCAGCACCTTTAACCTCCTGTTCCGTACAGGTTGCAATTTGTCCTGAGGATGAACGGGAAGACGGGGAACCAATGAGAGACTAGCTCTTGGTGTTGGGACAGGCACAGGTCACTCTATTTTCCCATCAGGAAGAAGAATTAACCACAGGCTCAGCCTGTCGCCCGGAACCAGAATAGGGCCTGATGCCGTCCTGTGCTTTTGCGGCCAGCTCCCAAAAAACCGACTTGTAAAATGGAGCTTCAGGGCACTGCAATTCACAAACCTGCAGAGTTATAAATGATAACTCTCATCCACAAATATATTGAGGGAAGGCAAAGAAGAGGATTTGAAATCAAGGCAGAATTGCAGGAAACAGATTTCAGGAGGTAGATTCGAATCGCCTTTAAAGCACATGAAAAGCGGCAAAACGTTGACAATGATGCCCTTGGCCAAAAAGGGCGTATGCGTTTTTTCCTGAATATATTCAGGAAAAAACGCATACGCCCTTTTTGGCCAACCAAGCAACCTGGAAAGGCAAATCAGCGCGACAAAGAAGTCTCGCTTCCCATCGGTCAAAAGGGCCATGCTGAAAAAAGTGTCAAAACCAGAAATGCAGGACAGGCCATGGAGAAATGGGAGCCTTGCTACACTGATGGGCGGGATGTACATTGCCAACAGCCACTCTGGAGAAGTGTACGGTGTGTCCTGAAACATCTAAAAAACACAGCTTAGAGAGCATAGGGCACTTCCACGCATGGGGGGATAAAGTGGGAAAATTGAAAATCAGCAAGACACAAGCACCCCAAAGTTTAGGGCTGCTCTGTTGACAAGGACCTCCACTTCATTCCACCTTAAATATCCCAGGAAAGCGAAAAATGGATAAAAAAGTTGTGGTCCTTATGTACAATGGAATATCACTCAGCCATGAAATCAATGTCATAAGGCTAGTAGCAGCATGATGAGTGGATTTAGGTAAGACGATTCTAAGTGAAATAAGTCACACAGAAAAGGACACTTCTCATAAGGTGTCACTTATAGAGGGAATGTAAAAACCGTTACACTTGAACTGAATTACAAAACAGAACAGAGTCACACATGCAGAAAACACACTATGGCTGCTTAACGGGAAAGGTGAGGTGGGGTGATACATAAAACAAGAGTTTCAAATTAGCTCAGATACCGTTCCATAAACCCAATATGTAATAGACAAGACCTACTCCTTGCTCAGAGAACTGGACTCAACACGCCCGATTCACCGCACAAGAATATATCTGACTAGTAATAATCTTAAAACCTATGTATTGATATCTCTCTGTTAGTGTGTCAAGTGGGTGTAAAGCGGCCTAAACACAGCCGTGAAAAGCAGCTAAACCCCATTATAAAAATAAATTACTTTTAAAAACCCATGAAACAAAGACAGGGAAAGAGAGAGAAATTCTTACACAATTCGTTCAGGGGCTGTGATGCAACCTGGATTGACCATATCTAGACCCACAGCTGGATGAGACATAAGGGTGGACACTCTTGGGGCTGAGAGGTTTGGTGAGGTTGGGTGAGCAAACGCAGACCCTTTAAAGTAATACTGCGTGCGACCCATCGCATGGGTCCCAAATCTCCAGGTTCAAGGGCATCTTCCTACATCGAAAACATGCATGAGAAACCCAGAAGATGGTACACCGTGTGATGGGGAAAGGTTTCTAAAACGCACCTCATTTCTCATCTCCTTGTGCTCGGGTTCGCCATTCCAGCCACTTTACTAGCAACCTCCCTACTTGGAGCATCAGCACCTTTAACCTCCTGTTCCGTACAGGTTGCAATTTGTCCTGAGGATGAACGGGAAGACGGGGAACCAATGAGAGACTAGCTCTTGGTGTTGGGACAGGCACAGGTCACTCTATTTTCCCATCAGGAAGAAGAATTAACCACAGGCTCAGCCTGCCCCCCGGAACCAGAACAGGGCCTGAAGCCATCCTGCGCTTTTGCGGCCGGCTCCTGAAAAAGCGACTTGTAAAATGGAGCTTCAGGGCACTGCAATTCACAAACCTGCAGAGTTATAAATGATAACTCTCGTCCACAAATATATTGAGGGAAGGCAAAGAAGAGGATTTGAAATCAAGGCAGAATTGCAGGAAACAGATTTCAGGAGGTAGATTCGAATCGCCTTTAAAGCACATGAAAAGCGGCAAAACGTTGACAATGATGCCCTTGGCCAAAAAGGGCGTATGCGTTTTTTCCTGAATATATTCAGGAAAAAACGCATACGCCCTTTTTGGCCAACCAAGCAACCTGGAAAGGCAAATCAGCGCTCCAAAGAAGTCTCGCTTCCCATCGGTCAAAAGGGACATGCTGAAAAAGGTGTCAAAACCAGAAATGCAGGACAGGCCATGGAGAAATGGGAGCCTTGCTACACTGATGGGCGGGATGTAAATTGCCAACAGCCACTCTGGAGAAGTGTACGGTGTGTCCTGAAACATCTAAAAAACACAGCTTAGAGAGCATAGGGCACTTCCACGCATGGGGGGATAAAGTGGGAAAATTGAAAATCAGCAAGACACAAGCACCCCAAAGTTTAGGGCTGCTCTGTTGACAAGGACCTCCACTTCATTCCACCTTAAATATCCCAGGAAAGCGAAAAATGGATAAAAAAGTTGTGGTCCTTATGTACAATGGAATATCACTCAGCCATGAAATCAATGTCATAAGGCTAGTAGCAGCATGATGAGTGGATTTAGGTAAGACGATTCTAAGTGAAATAAGTCACACAGAAAAGGACACTTCTCATAAGGTGTCACTTATAGAGGGAATGTAAAAACCGTTACACTTGAACTGAATTACAAAACAGAACAGAGTCACACATGCAGAAAACACACTAAGGCTGCTTAACGGGAAAGGTGAGGTGGGGTGATACATAAAACAAGAGTTTCAAATTAGCTCAGATACCGTTCCATAAACCCAATATGGAATAGACAAGACCTACTCCTTGCTCAGAGAACTGGACTCAACACGCCCGATTCACCGCACAAGAATATATCTGACTAGTAATAATCTTAAAACCTATGTATTGATATCTCTCTGTTAGTGTGTCAAGTGGGTGTAAAGCGGCATAAACACAGCCGTGAAAAGCAGCTAAACCCCATTATAAAAATAAATTACTTTTAAAAACCCATGAAACAAAGACAGGGAAACAGAGAGAAATTCTTAAAAAATTCGTTCAGGGGCTGTGATGCCACCTGGATTGACCATATCTAGACCCACAGCTGGATGAGACGTAAGGGTGGATACTCTCGGGGCTGAGAGATTTGGTGAGGTTGGGTGAGCAAAACAGAGCCTTTAAAGTACTACTGCCTGTTACCCATCCCATGGGTCCCAAATCTACAGGTTCAAGGGCATCTTCCTACATCGAAAACATGCATGAGAAACCCAGAAGGTGGTAGACCGTGTGACCAGGAAAGGTTTCTAAAACGCACCTCATTTCTCATCTCCTTGTGCTCGGGTTCGCCATTCCAGCCACTTTACTAGCAATCTCCCTACTTGGAGCATCAGCACCTTTAACCTCCTGTTCCGTACAGGTTGCAATTTGTCCTGAGGATGAACGGGAAGACGGGGAACCAATGAGAGACTAGCTCTTGGTGTTGGGACAGGCACAGGTCACTCTATTTTCCCATCAGGAAGAAGAATTAACCACAGGCTCAGCCTGCCCCCCGGAACCAGAACAGGGCCTGAAGCCATCCTGCGCTTTTGCGGCCGGCTCCCAAAAAAGCGACTTGTAAAATGGAGCTTCAGGGCACTGCAATTCACAAACCTGCAGAGTTATAAATGATAACTCTCGTCCACAAATATATTGAGGGAAGGCAAAGAAGAGGATTTGAAATCAAGGCAGAATTGCAGGAAACAGATTTCAGGAGGTAGATTCGAATCGCCTTTAAAGCACATGAAAAGCGGCAAAACGTTGACAATGATGCCCTTGGCCAAAAAGGGCGTATGCGTTTTTTCCTGAATATATTCAGGAAAAAACGCATACGCCCTTTTTGGCCAACCAAGCAACCTGGAAAGGCAAATCAGCGCTCCAAAGAAGTCTCGCTTCCCATCGGTCAAAAGGGCCATGCTGAAAAAAGTGTCAAAACCAGAAATGCAGGACAGGCCATGGAGAAATGGGAGCCTTGCTACACTGATGGGCGGGATGTACATTGCCAACAGCCACTCTGGAGAAGTGTACGGTGTGTCCTGAAACATCTAAAAAACACAGCTTAGAGAGCATAGGGCACTTCCACGCATGGGGGGATAAAGTGGGAAAATTGAAAATCAGCAAGACACAAGCACCCGAAAGTTTAGGGCTGCTCTGTTGACAAGGACCTCCACTTCATTCCACCTTAAATATCCCAGGAAAGCGAAAAATGGATAAAAAAGTTGTGGTCCTTATGTACAATGGAATATCACTCAGCCATGAAATCAATGTCATAAGGCTAGTAGCAGCATGATGAGTGGATTTAGGTAAGACGATTCTAAGTGAAATAAGTCACACAGAAAAGGACACTTCTCATAAGGTGTCACTTATAGAGGGAATGTAAAAACCGTTACACTTGAACTGAATTACAAAACAGAACAGAGTCACACATGCAGAAAACACACTATGGCTGCTTAACGGGAAAGGTGAGGTGGGGTGATACATAAAACAAGAGTTTCAAATTAGCTCAGATACCGTTCCATAAACCCAATATGGAATAGACAAGACCTACTCCTTGCTCAGAGAACTGGACTCAACACGCCCGAT
Source organism: Balaenoptera physalus (assembly GCF_965194825.1). NCBI lineage: Eukaryota > Metazoa > Chordata > Mammalia > Artiodactyla > Balaenopteridae > Balaenoptera > Balaenoptera physalus. Next base: position 132,277 of record NW_028126374.1, read on the forward strand.
TCACCGCACAAGAATATATCTGACTAGTAATAATCTTAAAACCTATGTATTGATATCTCTCTGTTAGTGTGTCAAGTGGGTGTAAAGCGGCATAAACACAGCCGTGAAAAGCAGCTAAACCCCATTATAAAAATAAATTACTTTTAAAAACCCATGAAACAAAGACAGGGAAAGAGAGAGAAATTCTTACACAATTCGTTCAGGGGCTGTGATGCAACCTGGATTGACCATATCTAGACCCACAGCTGGATGAGACATAAGGGTGGACACTCTTGGGGCTGAGAGGTTTGGTGAGGTTGGGTGAGCAAACGCAGACCCTTTAAAGTAATACTGCGTGCTACCCATCGCATGGGTCCCAAATCTCCAGGTTCAAGGGCATCTTCCTACATCGAAAACATGCATGAGAAACCCAGAAGATGGTACACCGTGTGATGGGGAAAGGTTTCTAAAACGCACCTCATTTCTCATCTCCTTGTGCTCGGGTTCGCCATTCCAGCCACTTTACTAGCAATCTCCCTACTTGGAGCATCAGCACCTTTAACCTCCTGTTCCGTACAGGTTGCAATTTGTCCTGAGGATGAACGGGAAGACGGGGAGCCAATGAGAGACTAGCTCTTGGTGTTGGGACAGGCACAGGTCACTCTATTTTCCCTTCAGGAAGAAGAATTAACCACAGGCTCAGCCTGCCCCCCGGAACCAGAACAGGGCCTGAAGCCATCCTGCGCTTTTGCGGCCGGCTCCCAAAAAAGCGACTTGTAAAATGGAGCTTCAGGGCACTGCAATTCACAAACCTGCAGAGTTATAAATGATAACTCTCGTCCACAAATATATTGAGGGAAGGCAAAGAAGAGGATTTGAAATCAAGGCAGAATTGCAGGAAACAGATTTCAGGAGGTAGATTCGAATCGCCTTTAAAGCACATGAAAAGCGGCAAAACGTTGACAATGATGCCCTTGGCCAAAAAGGGCGTATGCGTTTTTTCCTGAATATATTCAGGAAAAAACGCATACGCCCTTTTTGGCCAACCAAGCAACCTGGAAAGGCAAATCAGCGCTACAAAGAAGTCTCGCTTCCCATCGGTCAAAAGGGCCATGCTGAAAAAAGTGTCAAAACCAGAAATGCAGGACAGGCCATGGAGAAATGGGAGCCTTGCTACACTGATGGGCGGGATGTAAATTGCCAACAGCCACTCTGGAGAAGTGTACGGTGTGTCATGAAACATCTAAAAAACACAGCTTAGAGAGCACAGGGCACTTCCACGCATGGGGGGATAAAGTGGGAAAATTGAAAATCAGCAAGACACAAGCACCCCAAAGTTTAGGGCTGCTCTGTTGACAAGGACCTCCACTTCATCCCACCTTAAATATCTCAGGAAAGCGAAAAATGGATAAAAAAGTTGTGGTCCTTATGTACAATGGAATATCACTCAGCCATGAAATCAATGTCATAAGGCTAGTAGCAGCATGATGAGTGGATTTAGGTAAGACGATTCTAAGTGAAATAAGTCACACAGAAAAGGACACATCTCATAAGGTGTCACTTATAGAGGGAATGTAAAAACCGTTACACTTGAACTGAATTACAAAACAGAACAGAGTCACACATTCAGAAAACACACTATGGCTGCTTAACGGGAAAGGTGAGGTGGGGTGATACATAAAACAAGAGTTTCAAATTAGCTCAGATACCGTTCCATAAACCCAATATGGAATAGACAAGACCTACTCCTTGCTCAGAGAACTGGACTCAACACGCCCGATTCACCGCACAAGAATATATCTGACTAGTAATAATCTTAAAACCTATGTATTGATATCTCTCTGTTAGTGTGTCAAGTGGCTGTGAAGCGGCATAAACACAGCCGTGAAAAGCAGCTAAACCCCATTATAAAAATAAATTACTTTTAAAAACCCATGAAACAAAGACAGGGAAAGAGAGAGAAATTCTTACACAATTCGTTCAGGGGCTGTGATGCAACCTGGATTGACCATATCTAGACCCACAGCTGGATGAGACATAAGGGTGGACACTCTTGGGGCTGAGAGGTTTGGTGAGGTTGGGTGAGCAAACGCAGACCCTTTAAAGTAATACTGCGTGCGACCCATCGCATGGGTCCCAAATCTCCAGGTTCAAGGGCATCTTCCTACATCGAAAACATGCATGAGAAACCCAGAAGATGGTACACCGTGTGATGGGGAAAGGTTTCTAAAACGCACCTCATTTCTCATCTCCTTGTGCTCGGGTTCGCCATTCCAGCCACTTTACTAGCAACCTCCCTACTTGGAGCATCAGCACCTTTAACCTCCTGTTCCGTACAGGTTGCAATTTGTCCTGAGGATGAACGGGAAGACGGGGAACCAATGAGAGACTAGCTCTTGGTGTTGGGACAGGCACAGGTCACTCTATTTTCCCATCAGGAAGAAGAATTAACCACAGGCTCAGCCTGCCCCCCGGAACCAGAACAGGGCCTGAAGCCATCCTGCGCTTTTGCGGCCGGCTCCCGAAAAAGCGACTTGTAAAATGGAGCTTCAGGGCACTGCAATTCACAAACCTGCAGAGTTATAAATGATAACTCTCGTCCACAAATATATTGAGGGAAGGCCAAGAAGAGGATTTGAAATCAAGGCAGAATTACAGGAAACAGATTTCAGGAGGTAGATTCGAATCGCCTTTAAAGCACATGAAAAGCGGCAAAACGTTGACAATGATGCCCTTGGCCAAAAAGGGCGTATGCGTTTTTTCCTGAATATATTCAGGAAAAAACGCATACGCCCTTTTTGGCCAACCAAGCAACCTGGAAAGGCAAATCAGCGCTCCAAAGAAGTCTCGCTTCCCATCGGTCAAAAGGGCCATGCTGAAAAAAGTGTCAAAACCAGAAATGCAGGACAGGCCATGGAGAAATGGAAGCCTTGCTACACTGATGGGCGGGATGTACATTGCCAACAGCCACTCTGGAGAAGTGTACGGTGTGTCCTGAAACATCTAAAAAACACAGCTTAGAGAGCATAGGGCACTTCCACGCATGGGGGGATAAAGTGGGAAAATTGAAAATCAGCAAGACACAAGCACCCCAAAGTTTAGGGCTGCTCTGTTGACAAGGACCTCCACTTCATTCCACCTTAAATATCCCAGGAAAGCGAAAAATGGATAAAAAAGTTGTGGTCCTTATGTACAATGGAATATCACTCAGCCATGAAATCAATGTCATAAGGCTAGTAGCAGCATGATGAGTGGATTTAGGTAAGACGATTCTAAGTGAAATAAGTCACACAGAAAAGGACACTTCTCATAAGGTGTCACTTATAGAGGGAATGTAAAAACCGTTACACTTGAACTGAATTACAAAACAGAACAGAGTCACACATGCAGAAAACACACTAAGGCTGCTTAACGGGAAAGGTGAGGTGGGGTGATACATAAAACAAGAGTTTCAAATTAGCTCAGATACCGTTCCATAAACCCAATATGGAATAGACAAGACCTACTCCTTGCTCAGAGAACTGGACTCAACACGCCCGATTCACCGCACAAGAATATATCTGACTAGTAATAATCTTAAAACCTATGTATTGATATCTCTCTGTTAGTGTGTCAAGTGGGTGTAAAGCGGCATAAACACAGCCGTGAAAAGCAGCTAAACCCCATTATAAAAATAAATTACTTTTAAAAACCCATGAAACAAAGACAGGGAAAGAGAGAGAAATTCTTACACAATTCGTTCAGGGGCTGTGATGCAACCTGGATTGACCATATCTAGACCCACAGCTGGATGAGACATAAGGGTGGACACTCTTGGGGCTGAGAGGTTTGGTGAGGTTGGGTGAGCAAACGCAGACCCTTTAAAGTAATACTGCGTGCTACCCATCGCATGGGTCCCAAATCTCCAGGTTCAAGGGCATCTTCCTACATCGAAAACATGCATGAGAAACCCAGAAGATGGTACACCGTGTGATGGGGAAAGGTTTCTAAAACGCACCTCATTTCTCATCTCCTTGTGCTCGGCTTCGCCATTCCAGCCACTTTACTAGCAATCTCCCTACTTGGAGCATCAGCACCTTTAACCTCCTGTTCCGTACAGGTTGCAATTTGTCCTGAGGATGAACGGGAAGACGGGGAACCAATGAGAGACTAGCTCTTGGTGTTGGGACAGGCACAGGTCACTCTATTTTCCCTTCAGGAAGAAGAATTAACCACAGGCTCAGCCTGCCCCCCGGAACCAGAACAGGGCCTGAAGCCATCCTGCGCTTTTGCGGCCGGCTCCCAAAAAAGCGACTTGTAAAATGGAGCTTCAGGGCACTGCAATTCACAAACCTGCAGAGTTATAAATGATAACTCTCGTCCACAAATATATTGAGGGAAGGCAAAGAAGAGGATTTGAAATCAAGGCCGAATTGCAGGAAATAGATTTCAGGAGGTAGATTCGAATAGCCTTTAAAGCACATGAAAAGCGGCAAAACGTTGACAATGATGCCCTTGGCCAAAAAGGACGTATGCGTTTTTTCCTGAATATATTCAGGAAAAAACGCATACGCCCTTTTTGGCCAACCAAGCAACCTGGAAAGGCAAATCAGCGCTACAAAGAAGTCTCGCTTCCCATCGGTCAAAAGGGCCATGCTGAAAAAAGTGTCAAAACCAGAAATGCAGGACAGGCCATGGAGAAATGGGAGCCTTGCTACACTGATGGGCGGGATGTAAATTGCCAACAGCCACTCTGGAGAAGTGTACGGTGTGTCCTGAAACATCTAAAAAACACAGCTTAGAGAGCATAGGGCACTTCCACGCATGGGGGGATAAAGTGGGAAAATTGAAAATCAGCAAGACACAAGCACCCCAAAGTTTAGGGCTGCTCTGTTGACAAGGACCTCCACTTCCTTCCACCTTAAATATCCCAGGAAAGCGAAAAATGGATAAAAAAGTTGTGGTCCTTATGTACAATGGAATATCACTCAGCCATGAAATCAATGTCATAAGGCTAGTAGCAGCATGATGAGTGGATTTAGGTAAGACGATTCTAAGTGAAATAAGTCACACAGAAAAAGACACTTATCATAAGCTATCACTTATAGAGGGAATGTAAAAACCGCTACACTTGAACTAAATTACAAAACAGAACAGAGTCACACGTTTAGAAAACACACTATGGCTGCTTAACGGGAAAGGTGAGGTGGGGTGCTGCAGAAAACAAGGGTTTCAAATTAGCTCAGATACCGTTCCATAACCCCAATATGTAATAGAAAGACCTACTCCTTGCTCAGTGAACTGGACTCAACACCCCCTATTCTCGCACAAGAATATATCTGACTAGTAAGAATCTTAAAACCTATGTATTGATATCTCTCTGGATGTGAGTCAAGTGGGTGTAAAGCGGCATAAACACAGCCGTGAAAAGCAGCTAAACACCATTATAAAAATAAATTAATTTTAAAAACCCGTGAAACAAAGACAGTGAAAGAGAGAGAAATTCTTACAAAATTCGTTCAGGGGCTGTGATGCCACCTGGAATGACCATATCTAGACCCACAGCTGGATGAGACGTAAGGGTGGATACTCTCGGGGCTGAGAGATTTGGTGAGGTTGGGGGAGCAAACACAGAGCCTTTAAAGTACTACTGCCTGTTACCCATCGCATGGGTCCCAAATCTCCAGGTTCAAGGGCATCTTCCTACATCGAAAACATGCATGAGAAACCCAGAAGGTGGTAGACCGTGTGACCAGGAAAGGTTTCTAAAACGCACCTCATTTCTCATCTCCTTGTGCTCGGGTTCGCCATTCCAGCCGCTTTACTAGCAATCTCCCTCCTTGGAGAATAAGGACCTTTAACCTCCTGTTCCGTACAGCTTGCAATTTGTCCTGAGTATGAATGGGAAGAATGGGAGCCAATGAGAGACTAGCTCTAGGTGTTGGGACAGGCACAGGTCACTCTATTTTCCCATCAGGAAGAAGAATTAACCACAGGCTCAGCCTGCCACCCGGAACCAGAATAGGGCCTGATGCCGTCCTGCGCTTTTGCGGCCAGCTCCCAAAAAAGCGAGTTGAAAAATGGAGCTCAGGGGAAATGCAATTAACAAACCTGCAGAGTTGTAAATGATAACTCTCGTTCACAAATATCTTGATTGAAGACAACGAAGAGGATTTGAAAGCAAGGTAGAATTGCAGGAAACAGATTTCAGGAGGTAGATTCGAATCGCCTTTAAAGCACATGAAAAGCGGCAAAACGTCGACAATGATGCCCATGGTCAAAAAGGGCGTATGCGTTTCTTCCTGAATATATTCAGGAAAAAACGCATACGCCCTTTTTGGCCAACCAAGCAACCTGGAAAGGCAAATCAGCTCTACAAAGAAGTCTCGCTTCCCATCGGTCAAAAGGGCCATGCTGAAAAAAGTGTCTAAACCAGAAATGCAGGACAGGCCATGGAGAAATGGGAGCCCTGCTACGCTGATAGTCAGGATGTAAATTGCCAACAGCCACTCTGGAGAAGTGTACTGTGTGTCCCGAAACATCGAAAAAACACAGCTTAGAGTGCATAGGGCACTTCCACTCACGTGCGTATATATTGGGAAAATTAAAAATCAGCAAGACACAGGCACCCCAAAGTTTAGGGCTGCTCTGTTGACAAGAACCTCCACTTCATGACACCTTAAATATCCCAGGAAAGAGAAAAATGGATAAAGAAGTTGTGGTCCTTATGTACAATGGAATATCACTCAGCCATGAAATCAGTGTCATAAGGCTAGTAGCAGCATGATGAGTGGATTTAGGTACGACAATTCTAAGTGAAATAAGTCACACAGAAAAAGACACTTATCATAAGCTATCACTTATAGAGGGAATGTAAAAACCGCTACAATTGAACTGAATTACAAAACAAAACAGAGTCACACGTTTACAAAACCCACTATGGCTGCTTAACGGGAAAGGTGAGGTGGGGTGATGCATAAAACAAGGGTTTCAAATTAGCTGAGATACCGTTCCATAAACCCAATATGTAATAGAAAGACCTACTCCTTGCTCAGTGAACTGGACTCAACACCCCCTATTCATCGCACAAGAATATATTTGATTAGTAAGAATCTTAAAACCTATGAATTTATATCTCTCTGAAAGTGAGTCAAGTGGGTGTAAAGCGGCATAAACACAGCCGTGAAAAGCAGCTAAACCCCATTATAAGAATAAATTAATTTTAAAAACCCTTGAAACAAAGAAAGTGAAAGAGAGAGAAATTCTTACAAAATTCGTTCAGGGGCTGTGATGCCACCTGGAATGACCATATCGAGACCCACAGCTGGATGAGACATAAGGGTGGACACTCTCGGGGCTGAGAGATTTGGTGAGGTTGGGGGAGCAAACGCAGAGCCTTTAAAGTAGTACTGCCTGTTACCCATCCCATGGGACCCAAATCTCCAGGTTCAAGGGCATCTTCCTACATCGAAAACATGCATGAGAAACCCAGAAAGTGGTACACTGTGTGACCGGGAAAGGTTTCTAAAACGCACCTCATTTCTCATCTCCTTGTGCTCGGGTTCGCCATTCCAGACGCTTTACTAGCAATCTCCCTCCGTGGAGAATCAGCATCTTTAACCTCCTGTTCCGTACAGCTTGCAATTTGTCCTGAGGATGAACAGGAAGAGGGGGAGCCAATGAGTGACTAGCTCTAGGGGTTGGGACAGTCACAGGTCACTCTATTTTCCCAACAGGAAGAAGAATTAATCACAGGCTCAGCCTGCTGCCCGGAACCATAATAGGGCCTGAGGCCATCTTGCGCTTTTGCGGCCAGCTCCCAAAAAACCGAGTTGAAAAATGGAGCTCAGGGGCACTGCAATTCACAAACCGGCAGAGTTATAAATGATAACTCTCGTCCACAAATATATTGAGGGAAGGCAACGAAGAGGATTTGAAAGCAAGGCAGAATTGCAGGAAACAGATTTCAGGAGGTAGATTCACGTCGCCTTTAAAGCACATGAAAAACGGCAAAACGTCGACAATGATGCCCTTGGCCAAAAAGGACGTATGCGTTTTTTCCAGAATATATTCAGGAAAAAACGCATACACCCTTTTTGGCCAACCAAGCTACCTGGAAAGGCAAATCAGCGCTACAAAGAAGTCTCGCTTCCCATCGGTCAAAAGGGCCATGCTGAAAAAAGACTCAAAACCAGAATTGCAGGACAGCCCATGGAGAAATGGGAGCCTTGCTACGCTGATGGGCGAGATGTAAATTGCCAACAGCCACTCTGGAGAAGTGTACGGTGTGTCCTGAAACATCGAAAAAACACAGCTTAGAACGCATAGGGCACTTACACTCATGGGCGTATAAATTGGGAAAACTAAAAATCAGCAACACACAGGCACCCCAAAGTTTAGGGCTGCTCTGTTGACAAGAACCTCCACTTCACCACACCTTAAATATCCCAGGAAAGAGAAAAATGGATAAAGAAGTGGTGGTCCTTATGTACAATGGAATATCACTCAGCCATGAAATCAATGTCATAAGGCTAGTAGCAGCATGATGAGTGGATTTAGGTACGACAATTCTAAGTGAAATAAGTCACACAGAAAAAGACACTTATCATAAGCTATCACTTATAGAGGGAATGTAAAAACCGCTACACTTGAACTGAATTACAAAACAGAACAGAGTCACACGTTTAGAAAACACACTATGGCTGCTTAACGGGAAAGGTGAGGTGGGGTGATACATAAAACAAGAGTTTCAAATTAGCTCAGATACCGTTCCATAACCCCAATATGTAATAGAAAGACCTACTCCTTGCTCAGTGAACTGGACTCAACACCCCCTATTCACCGCACAAGAATATATCTGACTAGTAAGAATCTTAAAACCTATGTATTGATATCTCTCTGGATGTGAGTCAAGTGGGTGTAAAGCGGCATAAACACAGCCGTGAAAAGCAGCTAAACACCATTATAAAAATAAATTAATTTTAAAAACCCGTGAAACAAAGACAGTGAAAGAGAGAGAAATTCTTACAAAATTCGTTCAGGGGCTGTGATGCCACCTGGAATGACCATATCTAGACCCACAGCTGGATGAGACGTAAGGGTGGATACTCTCGGGGCTGAGAGATTTGGTGAGGTTGGTGGAGCAAACACAGAGCCTTTAAAGTACTACTGCCTGTTACCCATCGCATGGGTCCCAAATCTCCAGGTTCAAGGGCATCTTCCTACATCGAAAACATGCATGAGAAACCCAGAAGGTGGTAGACCGTGTGACCGGGAAAGGTTTCTAAAACGCACCTCATTTCTCATCTCCTTGTGCTCGGGTTCACCATTCCAGCCGCTTTACTAGCAATCTCCCTCCTTGGAGAATCAGGACCTTTAACCTCCTGTTCCGTACAGCTTGCAATTTGTCCTGAGTATGAATGGGAAGAAGGGGAGCCAATGAGAGACTAGCTCTAGGTGTTGGGACAGGCACAGGTCACTCTATTTTCCCATCAGGAAGAAGAATTAACCAGAGGCTCAGCCTGCCGCCTGGAACCAGAATAGGGCCTGATGCCGTCCTGCGCTTTTGCGGCCAGCTCCCAAAAAAGCGAGTTGAAAAATAGAGCTCAGGGGAACTGCAATTAACAAACCTGCAGAGTTGTAAATGATAACTCTCGTTCACAAATATCTTGATTGAAGGCAACGAAGAGGATTTGAAAGCAAGGTAGAATTGCAGGAAACAGATTTCAGGAGGTAGATTCGAATCGCCTTTAAAGCACATGAAAAGCGGCAAAACGTCGACAATGATGCCCATGGTCAAAAAAGGCGTATGCGTTTCTTCCTGAGTATATTCAGGAAAAAACGCATACGCCCTTTTTGGCCAACCAAGCAACCTGGAAAGGCAAATCAGCGCTACAAAGAAGTCTCGCTTCCCATCGATCAAAAGGGCCATGCTGAAAAAAGTGTCAAAACCAGAAATGCAGGACAGGCCATGGAGAAATGGGAGCCTTGCTACGCTGATAGTCAGGATGTAAATTGCCAACAGCCACTCTGGAGAAGTGTACTGTGTGTCCCGAAACATCGAAAAAACACAGCTTAGAGCACATAGGGCACTTCCACTCACGTGCGTATATATTGGGAAAACTAAAAATCAGCAAGACACAGGCACCCCAAAGTTTAGGGCTGCTCTGTTGACAAGAACCTCCACTTCATGACACCTTAAATATCCCAGGAAAGAGAAAAATGGATAAAGAAGTGGTGGTCCTTATGTACAATGCAATATCACTCAGCCATTAAATCAATGTCATAAAGCTAGTAGCAGCATGATGAGTGGATTTAGGTACGACGAATCTAAGTGAAATAAGTCAAGCAGAAAAAGACACTTATCATAAGCTATCACTTATACAGGGAATGTAAAAACCGCTACACTTGAACTGAATTACAAAACAGAACAGAGTCACACGTTTAGAAAACACACTATGGCTGCTTAACGGGAAAGGTGAGGTGGGGTGATTCATAAAACAAGGGTTTCAAATTAGCTGAGATACCGTTCCATAAACCCAACATGTAATAGAAAGACCTGCTCCTTGCTCAGTGAACTGGACTCAACACCCCCTATTCACCGCACAAGAATATATCTGATTAGTAAGAATCTTAAAACCTATGTATTGATATCTCTCTGGATGTGAGTCAAGTGGGTGTAAAGCGGCATAAACACAGCCGTGAAAAGCAGCTAAACCCCATTATAAAACTAAATTAATTTTAAAAACCCGTGAAACAAAGACAGTGAAAGAGAGAGAAATTCTTACAAAATTCGTTCAGGTGCTGTGATGCCACCTGGAATGACCATATCTAGACCCACAGCTGGATGAGACATAAGGGTGGACACTCTCGGGGCTGAGAGATTTGGTGAGGTTGGGGGAGCAAACGCAGATCCTTTAAAGTACTACTGCCTGTTACCCATCGCATGGGTCCCAAATCTCCAGGTTCAAGGGAATCTTCCTACCTCGAAAACATGCATGAGAAACCCAGAAGGTGGTACACCGTGTGACCGGGAAAGGTTTCTAAAACGCAGCTAATTTCTCATCTCCTTGTGCTCGTGTTCGCCATTCCAGCCGCTTTACTAGCAATCTCCCTCCTTGGAGAATCAGCACCTTTAACCTCCTGTTCCGTACAGCTTGCAATTTGTCCTGAGGATGAACAGGATGAGGGGGAGCCAATGAGAGACTAGCTCTAGGTGTTGGGACAGGCACAGGTCACTCTATTTTACCAACAGGAAGAAGAATTATCCACAGCCTCAGCCTGCCGCCCAGAACCAGAATAGGGCCTGAGGCCATCCTGCGCTTTTGCGGCCAGCTCCCAAAAAAGCGAGTTGAAAAATGGAGCTCAGGGGCACTGCAATTCACAAACCTGCAGAGTTATAAATGATAACTCTCGTCCACAAATATATTGAGGGAAGGCAACGAAGAGGATTTGAAAGCAATGCAGAATTGCAGGAAACAGATTTCAGGAGGTAGATTCGAGTCGCCTTTAAAGCACATGAAAAACGGCAAAACGTCGACAATGATGCCCTTGGCCAAAAAGGGCGTATGCGTTTTTTCCTGAATATATTCAGGAAAAAACGCATACGCCCTTTTTGGCCAACCAATCAACCTGGAAAGGCAAATCTGCGCTCCAAAGTAGTCTCACTTCTCATCGGTCAAAAGGGCCATGCTGAAAAAAGTGTCAAAACCAGAAATGCAGGACAGGCCATGGAGAAATGGGAGCCTTGCTATGCTGATGGGCGGGATGTAAATTGCCAACAGCAACTCTGGAGAAGTGTACGGTGTGTCCTGAAACATCGAAAAAACACAGCTTAGAGCGCATAGGGCACTTCAACTCATGGGCGTATAAATTGGGAAAACTAAAAATCAGCAACACACAGGCACCCCAAAGTTTAGGGCTGCTCTGTTGACAAGAACCTCCACTTCATGACACCTTAAGTATCCCAGGAAAGAGAAAAATGGATAAAGAAATTGTGGTCCTTATGTACAATAGAATATCACTCAGCCATGAAATCAATGTCATAAGGCTAGTAGCAGCATGATGAGTGGATTTAGGTATGACAATTCTAAGTGAAATAAGTCACACAGAAAAAGACACTTATCATAAGCTATCACTTATAGAGGGAATGTAAAAACCGCTACAATTGAACTGAATTACAAAACAGAACAGAGTCACACGTTTAGGAAACACACTATGGCTGCTTAACGGGAAAGGTGAGGTGGGGTGCTGCAGAAAACAAGGGTTTCCAATTAGCTGAGATACCGTTCCATAAACCCAATATGTAATAGAAAGACCTACTCCTTGCTCAGTGAACTGGACTCAACACCCCCTATTCACCGCACAAGAATATATCTGACTAGTAAGAATCTTAAAACCTATGTATTGATATCTCTCTGGATGTGAGTCAAGTGGGTGTAAAGCGGCATAAACACAGCCGTGAAAAGCAGCTAAACCCCATTATAAGAATAAATTAATTTTAAAAACCCGTGAAACAAAGACAGTGAAAGAGAGAGAAATTCTTACAAAATTCGTTCAGGGGCTGTGATGCCACCTGGAATGACCATATCTAGACCCACAGCTGGATGAGACGTAAGGGTGGATACTCTCGGGGCTGAGAGATTTGGTGAGGTTGGGTGAGCAAACACAGAGCCTTTAAAGTACTACTGCCTGTTACCCATCCCATGGGTCCCAAATCCCCAGGTTCAAGGGCATCTTCCTACATCGAAAACATGCATGAGAAACCCAGATGGTGGTAGACCGTGTGACCGGGAAAGGTTTCTAAAACGCAGCTAATTTCTCATCTCCTTGTGCTCGTGTTCGCCATCCCAGCCGCTTTACTAGCAATCTCCCTCCTTGAAGAATCAGTACCTTTAACCTCCTGTTCCGTACAGCTTGCAATTTGTCCTGAGTATGAACAGGAAGAGGGGGAGCCAATGAGAGACTGGCTCTAGGTGTTGGGACAGGCACAGGTCACTCTATTTTCCCATCAGGAAGAAGAATTAACCACAGGCTCAGCCTGCCCCCCGGAACCAGAACAGGGCCTGAAGCCATCCGGCGCTTTTGCGGCCGGCTCCCGAAAAAGCGACTTGTAAAATGGAGCTTCAGGGCACTGCAATTCAAAAACCTGCAGAGTTATAAATGATAACTCTCGTCCACAAATATATTGAGGGAAGGCAAAGAAGAGGATTTGAAATCAAGGCAGAATTGCAGGAAACAGATTTCAGGAGGTAGATTCAAATCGCCTTTAAAGCACATGAAAAGCGGCAAAACGTTGACAATGATGCCCTTGGCCAAAAAGGGCGTATGCGTTTTTTCCTGAATATATTCAGGAAAAAACGCATACGCCCTTTTTGGCCAACCAAGCAACCTGGAAAGGCAAATCAGCGCTCCAAAGAAGTCTGGCTTCCCATCGGTCAAAAGCGCCATGCTGAAAAAAGTGTCAAAACCAGAAATGCAGGACAGGCCATGGAGAAATGGGAGCCTTGCTACACTGATGGGCGGGATGTACTTTGCCAACAGCCACTCTGGAGAAGTGTACGGTGTGTCCTGAAACATCTAAAAAACACAGCTTAGAGAGCATAGGGCACTTCCACGCATGGGGGGATAAAGTGGGAAAATTGAAAATCAGCAAGACACAAGCACCCCAAAGTTTAGGGCTGCTCTGTTGACAAGGACCTCCACTTCATTCCACCTTAAATATCCCAGGAAAGCGAAAAATGGATAAAAAAGTTGTGGTCCTTATGTACAATGGAATATCACTCAGCCATGAAATCAATGTCATAAGGCTAGTAGCAGCATGATGAGTGGATTTAGGTAAGACGATTCTAAGTGAAATAAGTCACACAGAAAAGGACACTTCTCATAAGGTGTCACTTATAGAGGGAATGTAAAAACCGTTACACTTGAACTGAATTACAAAACAGAACAGAGTCACACATGCAGAAAACACACTATGGCTGCTTAACGGGAAAGGTGAGGTGGGGTGATACATAAAACAAGAGTTTCAAATTAGCTCAGATACCGTTCCATAAACCCAATATGTAATAGACAAGACCTACTCCTTGCTCAGAGAACTGGACTCAACATGCCCGATTCACCGCACAAGAATATATCTGACTAGTAATAATCTTAAAACCTATGTATTGATATCTCTCTGTTAGTGTGTCAAGTGGGTGTAAAGCGGCATAAACACAGTCGTGAAAAGCAGCTAAACCCCATTATAAAAATAAATTACTTTTAAAAACCCATGAAACAAAGACAGGGAAAGAGAGAGAAATTCTTACACAATTCGTTCAGGGGCTGTGATGCAACCTGGATTGACCATATCTAGACCCACAGCTGGATGAGACATAAGGGTGGACACTCTTGGGGCTGAGAGGTTTGGTGAGGTTGGGTGAGCAAATGCAGACCCTTTAAAGTAATACTGCCTGCTACCCATCGCATGGGTCCCAAATATCCAGGTTCAAGGGCATCTTCCTACATCGAAAACATGCATGAGAAACCCAGAAGATGGTACACCGTGTGATGGGGAAAGGTTTCTAAAACGCACCTCATTTCTCATCTCCTTGTGCTCGGGTTCGCCATTCCAGCCACTTTACTAGCAATCTCCCTACTTGGAGCATCAGCACCTTTAACCTCCTGTTCCGTACAGGTTGCAATTTGTCCTGAGGATGAACGGGAAGACGGGGAACCAATGAGAGACTAGCTCTTGGTGTTGGGACAGGCACAGGTCACTCTATTTTCCCATCAGGAAGAAGAATTAACCACAGGCTCAGGCTGCCCCCCTGAACCAGAACAGGGCCTGAAGCCATCCGGCGCTTTTGCGGCCAGCTCCCAAAAAAGCGACTTGTAAAATGGAGCTTCAGGGCACTGCAATTCACAAACCTGCAGAGTTATAAATGATAACTCTCGTCCACAAATATATTGAGGGAAGGCAACGAAGAGGATTTGAAAGCAAGGCAGAATTGCAGGAAACAGATTTCAGGAGGTAGATTCACGTCACCTTTAAAGCACATGAAAAACGGCAAAACGTCGACAATGATGCCCTTGGCCAAAAAGGACGTATGCGTTTTTTCCAGAATATATTCAGGAAAAAACGCATACGCCCTTTTTGGCCAACCAAGCTACCTGGAAAGGCAAATCAGCGCTACAAAGAAGTCTCGCTTCCCATCGATCAAAAGGGCCATGCTGAAAAAAGGCTCAAAACCAGAATTGCAGGACAGCCCATGGAGAAATGGGAGCCTTGCTACGCTGATGGGCGGGATGTAAATTGCCAACAGCCACTCTGGAGAAGTGTACGGTGTGTCCTGAAACATCGAAAAAACACAGCTTAGAACGCATAGGGCACTTACACTCATGGGCGTATAAATTGGGAAAACTAAAAATCAGCAACACACAGGCACCCCAAAGTTTAGGGCTGCTCTGTTGACAAGAACCTCCACTTCACCACACCTTAAATATCCCAGGAAAGAGAAAAATGGATAAAGAAGTGGTGGTCCTTATGTACAATGGAATATCACTCAGCCATGAAATCAATGTCATAAGGCTAGTAGCAGCATGATGAGTGGATTTAGGTACGACAATTCTAAGTGAAATAAGTCACACAGAAAAAGACACTTATCATAAGCTATCACTTATAGAGGGAATGTAAAAACCGCTACACTTGAACTAAATTACAAAACAGAACAGAGTCACACGTTTAGAAAACACACTATGGCTGCTTAACGGGAAAGGTGAGGTGGGGTGCTGCAGAAAACAAGGGTTTCAAATTAGCTCAGATACCGTTCCATAACCCCAATATGTAATAGAAAGACCTACTCCTTGCTCAGTGAACTGGACTCAACACCCCCTATTCTCGCACAAGAATATATCTGACTAGTAAGAATCTTAAAACCTATGTATTGATATCTCTCTGGATGTGAGTCAAGTGGGTGTAAAGCGGCATAAACACAGCCGTGAAAAGCAGCTAAACACCATTATAAAAATAAATTAATTTTAAAAACCCGTGAAACAAAGACAGTGAAAGAGAGAGAAATTCTTACAAAATTCGTTCAGGGGCTGTGATGCCACCTGGAATGACCATACCTAGACCCACAGCTGGATGAGACGTAAGGGTGGATACTCTCGGGGCTGAGAGATTTGGTGAGGTTGGGGGAGCAAACACAGAGCCTTTAAAGTACTACTGCCTGTTACCCATCGCATGGGTCCCAAATCTCCAGGTTCAAGGGCATCTTCCTACATCGAAAACATGCATGAGAAACCCAGAAGGTGGTAGACCGTGTGACCGGGAAAGGTTTCTAAAACGCACCTCATTTCTCATCTCCTTGTGCTCGGGTTCGCCATTCCAGCCGCTTTACTAGCAATCTCCCTCCTTGGAGAATCAGGACCTTTAACCTCCTGTTCCGTACAGCTTGCAATTTGTCCTGAGTATGAATGGGAAGAAGGGGAGCCAATGAGAGACTAGCTCTAGGTGTTGGGACAGGCACAGGTCACTCTATTTTCCCATCAGGAAGAAGAATTAACCACAGGCTCAGCCTGCCGCCCGGAACCAGAATAGGGCCTGATGCCGTCCTGCGCTTTTGCGGCCAGCTCCCAAAAAAGCGAGTTGAAAAATGGAGCTCAGGGGAACTGCAATTAACAAACCTGCAGAGTTGTAAATGATAACTCTCGTTCACAAATATATTGAGGGAAGGCAACGAAGAGGATTTGAAAGCAAGGCAGAATTGCAGGAAACAGATTTCAGGAGGTAGATTCGAGTCGCCTTTAAAGCACATGAAAAACGGCAAAACGTCGACAATGATGCCCTTGGCCAAAAAGGGCGTATGCGTTTTTTCCTGAATATATTCAGGAAAAAACGCATACGCCCTTTTTGGCCAACCAAGCAACCTGGAAAGGCAAATCAGCGCTACAAAGAAGTCTCGCTTCCCATCGATCAAAAGGGCCATGCTGAAAAAAGTGTCAAAACCAGAAATGCAGGACAGGCCATGGAGAAATGGGAGCCTTGCTACGCTGATAGTCAGGATGTAAATTGCCAACAGCCACTCTGGAGAAGTGTACGGTGTGTCCTGAAACATCGAAAAAACACAGCTTAGAGCACATAGGGCACTTACACTCATGGGCGTATAAATTGGGAAAACTAAAAATCAGCAACACACAGGCACCCCAAAGTTTAGGGCTGCTCTGTTGACAAGAACCTCCACTTCATGACACCTTAAATATCCCAGGAAAGAGAAAAATGGATAAAGAAGTGGTGGTCCTTATGTACAATGGAATATCACTCAGCCATGAAATCAATGTCATAAGGCTAGTAGCAGCATGATGAGTGGATTTAGGTACGACAATTCTAAGTGAAATAAGTCACACAGAAAAAGACACTTATCATAAGCTATCACTTATAGAGGGAATATAAAAACCGCTACAATTGAACTGAATTACAAAACAAAACAGAGTCACACGTTTACAAAACACACTATGGCTGCTTAACGGGAAAGGTGAGGTGGGGTGATGCATAAAACAAGGGTTTCAAATTAGCTGAGATACCGTTCCATAAACCCAATATGTAATAGAAAGACCTACTCCTTGCTCAGTGAACTGGACTCAACACCCCCTATTCACCGCACAAGAATATATTTGATTAGTAAGAATCTTAAAACCTATGAATTTATATCTCTCTGAAAGTGAGTCAAGTGGGTGTAAATCGGCATAAAAACAGCCGTGAAAAGCAGCTAAACCCCATTATAAGAATAAATTAATTTTAAAAACCCTTGAAACAAAGAAAGTGAAAGAGAGAGAAATTCTTACAAAATTCGTTCAGGGGCTGTGATGCCACCTGGAATGACCATATCTAGACCCACAGCTGGATGAGACATAAGGGTGGACACTCACGGGGCTGAGAGACTTGGTGAGGTTGGGGGAGCAAACGCAGAGCCTTAAAAGTACTACTGCCTGTTACCCATCCCATGGGTCCCAAATCTCCAGGTTCAAGGGCATCTTCCTACATCGAAAACCTGCATGAGAAACCCAGAAGATGGTACACCGTGTGATGGGGAAAGGTTTCTAAAACGCACCGCATTTCTCATCTCCTTGTGCTCGGGTTCACCATTCCAGCCACTTTACTAGCAATCTCCCTACTTGGAGCATCAGCACCTTTAACCTCCTGTTCCGTACAGGTTGCAATTTGTCCTGAGGATGAACGGGAAGACGGGGAACCAATGAGAGACTAGCTCTTGGTGTTGGGACAGGCACAGGTCACTCTATTTTCCCATCAGGAAGAAGAATTAACCACAGGCTCAGCCTGCCCCCCGGAACCAGAACAGGGCCTGAAGCCATCCTGCGCTTTTGCGGCCGACTCCCAAAAAAGCGACTTGTAAAATGGAGCTTCAGGGCACTGCAATTCACAAACCTGCAGAGTTATAAATGATAACTCTCGTCCACAAATATATTGAGGGAAGGCAAAGAAGAGGATTTGAAATCAAGGCAGAATTGCAGGAAATAGATTTCAGGAGGTAGATTCGAATCGCCTTTAAAGCACATGAAAAGCGGCAAAACGTTGACAATGATGCCCTTGGCCAAAAAGGGCGTATGCGTTTTTTCCTGAATATATTCAGGAAAAAACGCATACGCCCTTTTTGGCCAACCAAGCAACCTGGAAAGGCAAATCAGCGCTACAAAGAAGTCTCGCTTCCCATCGGTCAAAAGGGACATGCTGAAAAAGGTTTCAAAACCAGAAATGCAGGACAGGGCATGGAGAAATTGGAGCCTTGCTACACTGATGGGCGGGATGTAAATTGCCAACAGCCACTCTGGAGAAGTGTACGGTGTGTCCTGAAACATCTAAAAAACACAGCTTAGAGAGCATAGGGCACTTCTACGCATGGGGGGATAAAGTGGGAAAATTGAAAATCAGCAACACACAGGCACCCCAAAGTTTAGGGCTGCTCTGTTGACAAGAACCTCCACTTCACCACACCTTAAATATCCCAGGAAAGAGAAAAATGGATAAAGAAGTGGTGGTCCTTATGTACAATGGAATATCACTCAGCCATGAAATCAATGTCATAAGGCTAGTAGCAGCATGATGAGTGGATTTAGGTAAGACGATTCTAAGTGAAATAAGTCACACAGAAAAGGACACTTCTCATAAGGTGTCACTTATAGAGGGAATGTAAAAACCGTTACACTTGAACTGAATTACAAAACAGAACAGAGTCACACATGCAGAAAACACACTATGGCTGCTTAACGGGAAAGGTGAGGTGGGGTGATACATAAAACAAGAGTTTCAAATTAGCTCAGATACCGTTCCATAAACCCAATATGGAATAGACAAGACCTACTCCTTGCTCAGAGAACTGGACTCAACACGCCCGATTCACCGCACAAGAATATATCTGACTAGTAATAATCTTAAAACCTATGTATTGATATCTCTCTGTTAGTGTGTCAAGTGGCTGTGAAGCGGCATAAACACCGCCGTGAAAAGCAGCTAAACCCCATTATAAAAATAAATTACTTTTAAAAACCCATGAAACAAAGACAGGGAAAGAGAGAGAAATTCTTACACAATTCGTTCAGGGGCTGTGATGCAACCTGGATTGACCATATCTAGACCCACAGCTGGATGAGACATAAGGGTGGACACTCTTGGGGCTGAGAGGTTTGGTGAGGTTGGGTGAGCAAACGCAGACCCTTTAAAGTAATACTGCCTGCTACCCATCGCATGGGTCCCAAATCTCCAGGTTCAAGGGCATCTTCCTACATCGAAAACATGCATGAGAAACCCAGAAGATGGTACACCGTGTGATGGGGAAAGGTTTCTAAAACGCACCTCATTTCTCATCTCCTTGTGCTCGGGTTCGCCATTCCAGCCACTTTACTAGCAATCTCCCTACTTGGAGCATCAGCACCTTTAACCTCCTGTTCCGTACAGGTTGCAATTTGTCCTGAGGATGAACGGGAAGACGGGGAACCAATGAGAGACTAGCTCTTGGTGTTGGGACAGGCACAGGTCACTCTATTTTCCCATCAGGAAGAAGAATTAACCACAGGCTCAGCCTGCCCCCCTGAACCAGAACAGGGCCTGAAGCCATCCGGCGCTTTTGCGGCCAGCTCCCAAAAAAGCGACTTGTAAAATGGAGCTTCAGGGCACTGCAATTCACAAACCTGCAGAGTTATAAATGATAACTCTCGTCCACAAATATATTGAGGGAAGGCAAAGAAGAGGATTTGAAATCAAGGCAGAATTGCAGGAAACAGATTTCAGGAGGTAGATTCGAATCGCCTTTAAAGCACATGAAAAGCGGCAAAACGTTGACAATGATGCCCTTGGCCAAAAAGGGCGTATGCGTTTTTTCCTGAATATATTCAGGAAAAAACGCATACGCCCTTTTTGGCCAACCAAGCAACATGGAAATGCAAATCAGTGCTACAAAGAAGTCTCGCTTCCCATCGGTCAAAAGGGCCATGCTGAAAAAAGTGTCAAAACCAGAAATGCAGGACAGGCCATGGAGAAATGGGAGCCTTGCTACACTGATGGGCGGGATGTAAATTGCCAACAGCCACTCTGGAGAAGTGTACGGTGTGTCCTGAAACATCTAAAAAACACAGCTTAGAGAGCATAGGGCACTTCCACGCATGGGGGGATAAAGTGGGAAAATTGAAAATCAGCAAGACACAAGCACCCCAAAGTTTAGGGCTGCTCTGTTGACAAGGACCTCCACTTCCTTCCACCTTAAATATCCCAGGAAAGCGAAAAATGGATAAAAAAGTTGTGGTCCTTATGTACAATGGAATATCACTCAGCCATGAAATCAATGTCATAAGGCTAGTAGCAGCATGATGAGTGGATTTAGGTAAGACGATTCTAAGTGAAATAAGTCACACAGAAAAGGACACTTCTCATAAGGTGTCACTTATAGAGGGAATGTAAAAACCGTTACACTTGAACTGAATTACAAAACAGAACAGAGTCACACATGCAGAAAACACACTATGGCTGCTTAACGGGAAAGGTGAGGTGGGGTGATACATAAAACAAGAGTTTCAAATTAGCTCAGATACCGTTCCATAAACCCAATATGGAATAGAAAAGACCTACTCCTTGCTCAGAGAACTGGACTCAACACGCCCGATTCACCGCACAAGAATATATCTGACTAGTAATAATCTTAAAACCTATGTATTGATATCTCTCTGTTAGTGTGTCAAGTGGGTGTAAAGCGGCATAAACACAGCCGTGAAAAGCAGCTAAACCCCATTTTAAAATAAATTACTTTTAAAAACCCATGAAACAAAGACAGGGAAAGAGAGAGAAATTCTTACACAATTCGTTCAGGGGCTGTGATGCAACCTGGATTGACCATATCTAGACCCACAGCTGGATGAGTCATAAGGGTGGACACTCTTGGGGCTGAGAGGTTTGGTGAGGTTGGGTGAGCAAACGCAGACCCTTTAAAGTAATACTGCGTGCTACCCATCGCATGGGTCCCAAATCTCCAGGTTCAAGGGCATCTTCCTACATCAAAAACATGCATGAGAAACCCAGAAGATGGTACAACGTGTGATGGGGAAAGGTTTCTAAAACGCACCTCATTTCTCATCTCCTTGTGCTCGGGTTCGCCATTCCAGCCACTTTACTAGCAATCTCCCTACTTGGAGCATCAGCACCTTTAACCTCCTGTTCCGTACAGGTTGCAATTTGTCCTGAGGATGAACGGGAAGACGGGGAACCAATGAGAGACTAGCTCTTGGTGTTGGGACAGGCACAGGTCACTCTATTTTCCCATCAGGAAGAAGAATTAACCACAGGCTCAGGCTGCCCCCCTGAACCAGAACAGGGCCTGAAGCCATCCGGCGCTTTTGCGGCCAGCTCCCAAAAAAGCGACTTGTAAAATGGAGCTTCAGGGCACTGCAATTCACAAACCTGCAGAGTTATAAATGATAACTCTCGTCCACAAATATATTGAGGGAAGGCAACGAAGAGGATTTGAAAGCAAGGCAGAATTGCAGGAAACAGATTTCAGGAGGTAGATTCACGTCGCCTTTAAAGCACATGAAAAACGGCAAAACGTCGACAATGATGCCCTTGGCCAAAAAGGACGTATGCGTTTTTTCCAGAATATATTCAGGAAAAAACGCATACGCCCTTTTTGGCCAACCAAGCTACCTGGAAAGGCAAATCAGCGCTACAAAGAAGTCTCGCTTCCCATCGATCAAAAGGGCCATGCTGAAAAAAGGCTCAAAACCAGAATTGCAGGACAGCCCATGGAGAAATGGGAGCCTTGCTACGCTGATGGGCGGGATGTAAATTGCCAACAGCCACTCTGGAGAAGTGTACGGTGTGTCCTGAAACATCGAAAAAACACAGCTTAGAACGCATAGGGCACTTACACTCATGGGCGTATAAATTGGGAAAACTAAAAATCAGCAACACACAGGCACCCCAAAGTTTAGGGCTGCTCTGTTGACAAGAACCTCCACTTCACCACACCTTAAATATCCCAGGAAAGAGAAAAATGGATAAAGAAGTGGTGGTCCTTATGTACAATGGAATATCACTCAGCCATGAAATCAATGTCATAAGGCTAGTAGCAGCATGATGAGTGGATTTAGGTACGACAATTCTAAGTGAAATAAGTCACACAGAAAAAGACACTTATCATAAGCTATCACTTATAGAGGGAATGTAAAAACCGCTACACTTGAACTGAATTACAAAACAGAACAGAGTCACACGTTTAGAAAACACACTATGGCTGCTTAACGGGAAAGGTGAGGTGGGGTGCTGCAGAAAACAAGGGTTTCAAATTAGCTCAGATACCGTTCCATAACCCCAATATTTAATAGAAAGACCTACTCCTTGCTCAGTGAACTGGACTCAACACCCCCTATTCTCGCACAAGAATATATCTGACTAGTAAGAATCTTAAAACCTATGTATTGATATCTCTCTGGATGTGAGTCAAGTGGGTGTAAAGCGGCATAAACACAGCCGTGAAAAGCAGCTAAACACCATTATAAAAATAAATTAATTTTAAAAACCCGTGAAACAAACACAGTGAAAGAGAGAGAAATTCTTACAAAATTCGTTTAGGGGCTGTGATGCCACCTGGAATGACCATATCTAGACCCACAGCTGGATGAGACGTAAGGGTGGATACTCTCGGGGCTGAGAGATTTGGTGAGGTTGGGGGAGCAAACACAGAGCCTTTAAAGTACTACTGCCTGTTACCCATCGCATGGGTCCCAAATCTCCAGGTTCAAGGGCATCTTCCTACATCGAAAACATGCATGAGAAACCCAGAAGGTGGTAGACCGTGTGACCGGGAAAGGTTTCTAAAACGCACCTCATTTCTCATCTCCTTGTGCTCGGGTTCGCCATTCCAGCCGCTTTACTAGCAATCTCCCTCCTTGGAGAATCAGGACCTTTAACCTCCTGTTCCGTACAGCTTGCAATTTGTCCTGAGTATGAATGGGAATAAGGGGAGCCAATGAGAGACTAGCTCTAGGTGTTGGGACAGGCACAGGTCACTCTATTTTCCCATCAGGAAGAAGAATTAACCACAGGCTCAGCCTGCCGCCCGGAACCAGAATAGGGCCTGATGCCGTCCTGCGCTTTTGCGGCCAGCTCCCAAAAAAGCGAGTTGAAAAATGGAGCTCAGGGGAACTGCAATTAACAAACCTGCAGAGTTGTAAATGATAACTCTCGTTCACAAATATATTGAGGGAAGGCAACGAAGAGGATTTGAAAGCAAGGCAGAATTGCAGGAAACAGATTTCAGGAGGTAGATTCGAGTCGCCTTTAAAGCACATGAAAAACGGCAAAACGTCGACAATGATGCCCTTGGCCAAAAAGGGCGTATGCGTTTTTTCCTGAATATATTCAGGAAAAAACGCATACGCCCTTTTTGGCCAACCAAGCAACCTGGAAAGGCAAATCAGCGCTACAAAGAAGTCTCGCTTCCCATCGATCAAAAGGGCCATGCTGAAAAAAGTGTCAAAACCAGAAATGCAGGACAGGCCATGGAGAAATGGGAGCCTTGCTACGCTGATAGTCAGGATGTAAATTGCCAACAGCCACTCTGGAGAAGTGTACGGTGTGTCCTGAAACATCGAAAAAACACAGCTTAGAGCACATAGGGCACTTACACTCATGGGCGTATAAATTGGGAAAACTAAAAATCAGCAACACACAGGCACCCCAAAGTTTAGGGCTGCTCTGTTGACAAGAACCTCCACTTCATGACACCTTAAATATCCCAGGAAAGAGAAAAATGGATAAAGAAGTGGTGGTCCTTATGTACAATGGAATATCACTCAGCCATGAAATCAATGTCATAAGGCTAGTAGCAGCATGATGAGTGGATTTAGGTACGACAATTCTAAGTGAAATAAGTCACACAGAAAAAGACACTTATCATAAGCTATCACTTATAGAGGGAATATAAAAACCGCTACAATTGAACTGAATTACAAAACAAAACAGAGTCACACGTTTACAAAACACACTATGGCTGCTTAACGGGAAAGGTGAGGTGGGGTGATGCATAAAACAAGGGTTTCAAATTAGCTGAGATACCGTTCCATAAACCCAATATGTAATAGAAAGACCTACTCCTTGCTCAGTGAACTGGACTCAACACCCCCTATTCACCGCACAAGAATATATTTGATTAGTAAGAATCTTAAAACCTATGAATTTATATCTCTCTGAAAGTGAGTCAAGTGGGTGTAAAGCGGCATAAAAACAGCCGTGAAAAGCAGCTAAACCCCATTATAAGAATAAATTAATTTTAAAAACCCTTGAAACAAAGAAAGTGAAAGAGAGAGAAATTCTTACAAAATTCGTTCAGGGGCTGTGATGCCACCTGGAATGACCATATCTAGACCCACAGCTGGATGAGACATAAGGGTGGACACTCACGGGGCTGAGAGACTTGGTGAGGTTGGGGGAGCAAACGCAGAGCCTTAAAAGTACTACTGCCTGTTACCCATCCCATGGGTCCCAAATCTCCAGGTTCAAGGGCATCTTCCTACATCGAAAACCTGCATGAGAAACCCAGAAGATGGTACACCGTGTGATGGGGAAAGGTTTCTAAAACGCACCGCATTTCTCATCTCCTTGTGCTCGGGTTCACCATTCCAGCCACTTTACTAGCAATCTCCCTACTTGGAGCATCAGCACCTTTAACCTCCTGTTCCGTACAGGTTGCAATTTGTCCTGAGGATGAACGGGAAGACGGGGAACCAATGAGAGACTAGCTCTTGGTGTTGGGACAGGCACAGGTCACTCAATTTTCCCATCAGGAAGAAGAATTAACCACAGGCTCAGCCTGCCCCCCGGAACCAGAACAGGGCCTGAAGCCATCCTGCGCTTTTGCGGCCGACTCCCAAAAAAGCGACTTGTAAAATGGAGCTTCAGGGCACTGCAATTCACAAACCTGCAGAGTTATAAATGATAACTCTCGTCCACAAATATATTGAGGGAAGGCAAAGAAGAGGATTTGAAATCAAGGCAGAATTGCAGGAAATAGATTTCAGGAGGTAGATTCGAATCGCCTTTAAAGCACATGAAAAGCGGCAAAACGTTGACAATGATGCCCTTGGCCAAAAAGGGCGTATGCGTTTTTTCCTGAATATATTCAGGAAAAAACGCATACGCCCTTTTTGGCCAACCAAGCAACCTGGAAAGGCAAATCAGCGCTACAAAGAAGTCTCGCTTCCCATCGGTCAAAAGGGACATGCTGAAAAAGGTGTCAAAACCAGAAATGCAGGACAGGGCATGGAGAAATTGGAGCCTTGCTACACTGATGGGCGGGATGTAAATTGCCAACAGCCACTCTGGAGAAGTGTACGGTGTGTCCTGAAACATCTAAAAAACACAGCTTAGAGAGCATAGGGCACTTCTACGCATGGGGGGATAAAGTGGGAAAATTGAAAATCAGCAACACACAGGCACCCCAAAGTTTAGGGCTGCTCTGTTGACAAGAACCTCCACTTCACCACACCTTAAATATCCCAGGAAAGAGAAAAATGGATAAAGAAGTGGTGGTCCTTATGTACAATGGAATATCACTCAGCCATGAAATCAATGTCATAAGGCTAGTAGCAGCATGATGAGTGGATTTAGGTACGACAATTCTAAGTGAAATAAGTCACACAGAAAAAGACACTTATCATAAGCTATCACTTATAGAGGGAATGTAAAAACCGCTACACTTGAACTGAATTACAAAACAGAACAGAGTCACACGTTTAGAAAACACACTATGGCTGCTTAACGGGAAAGGTGAGGTGGGGTGCTGCAGAAAACAAGGGTTTCAAATTAGCTCAGATACCGTTCCATAACCCCAATATGTAATAGAAAGACCTACTCCTTGCTCAGTGAACTGGACTCAACACCCCCTATTCTCGCACAAGAATATATCTGACTAGTAAGAATCTTAAAACCTATGTATTGATATCTCTCTGGATGTGAGTCAAGTGGGTGTAAAGCGGCATAAACACAGCCGTGAAAAGCAGCTAAACACCATTATAAAAATAAATTAATTTTAAAAACCCGTGAAACAAAGACAGTGAAAGAGAGAGAAATTCTTACAAAATTCGTTCAGGGGCTGTGATGCCACCTGGAATGACCATATCTAGACCCACAGCTGGATGAGACGTAAGGGTGGATACTCTCGGGGCTGAGAGATTTGGTGAGGTTGGGGGAGCAAACACAGAGCCTTTAAAGTACTACTGCCTGTTACCCATCGCATGGGTCCCAAATCTCCAGGTTCAAGGGCATCTTCCTACATCGAAAACATGCATGAGAAACCCAGAAGGTGGTAGACCGTGTGACCGGGAAAGGTTTCTAAAACGCACCTCACTTCTCATCTCCTTGTGCTCGGGTTCGCCATTCCAGCCGCTTTACTAGCAATCTCCCTCCTTGGAGAATCAGGACCTTTAACCTCCTGTTCCGTACAGCTTGCAATTTGTCCTGAGTATGAATGGGAAGAAGGGGAGCCAATGAGAGACTAGCTCTAGGTGTTGGGACAGGCACAGGTCACTCTATTTTCCCATCAGGAAGAAGATTTAACCACAGGCTCAGCCTGCCGCCCGGAACCAGAATAGGGCCTGATGCCGTCCTGCGCTTTTGCGGCCAGCTCCCAAAAAAGCGAGTTGAAAAATGGAGCTCAGGGGAACTGCAATTAACAAACCTGCAGAGTTGTAAATGATAACTCTCGTTCACAAATATATTGAGGGAAGGCAACGAAGAGGATTTGAAAGCAAGGCAGAATTGCAGGAAACAGATTTCAGGAGGTAGATTCGAGTCGCCTTTAAAGCACATGAAAAGCGGCAAAACGTTGACAATGATGCCCTTGGCCAAAAAGGGCGTATGCGTTTTTTCCTGAATATATTCAGGAAAAAACGCATACGCCCTTTTTGGCCAACCAAGCAACCTGGAAAGGCAAATCAGCGCTACAAAGAAGTCTCGCTTCCCATCGATCAAAAGGGCCATGCTGAAAAAAGTGTCAAAACCAGAAATGCAGGACAGGCCATGGAGAAATGGGAGCCTTGCTACGCTGATAGTCAGGATGTAAATTGCCAACAGCCACTCTGGAGAAGTGTACGGTGTGTCCTGAAACATCGAAAAAACACAGCTTAGAGCACATAGGGCACTTACACTCATGGGCGTATAAATTGGGAAAACTAAAAATCAGCAACACACAGGCACCCCAAAGTTTAGGGCTGCTCTGTTGACAAGAACCTCCACTTCATGACACCTTAAATATCCCAGGAAAGAGAAAAATGGATAAAGAAGTGGTGGTCCTTATGTACAATGGAATATCACTCAGCCATGAAATCAATGTCATAAGGCTAGTAGCAGCATGATGAGTGGATTTAGGTACGACAATTCTAAGTGAAATAAGTCACACAGAAAAAGACACTTATCATAAGCTATCACTTATAGAGGGAATATAAAAACCGCTACAATTGAACTGAATTACAAAACAAAACAGAGTCACACGTTTACAAAACACACTATGGCTGCTTAACGGGAAAGGTGAGGTGGGGTGATGCATAAAACAAGGGTTTCAAATTAGCTGAGATACCGTTCCATAAACCCAATATGTAATAGAAAGACCTACTCCTTGCTCAGTGAACTGGACTCAACACCCCCTATTCACCGCACAAGAATATATTTGATTAGTAAGAATCTTAAAACCTATGAATTTATATCTCTCTGAAAGTGAGTCAAGTGGGTGTAAAGCGGCATAAAAACAGCCGTGAAAAGCAGCTAAACCCCATTATAAGAATAAATTAATTTTAAAAACCCTTGAAACAAAGAAAGTGAAAGAGAGAGAAATTCTTACAAAATTCGTTCAGGGGCTGTGATGCCACCTGGAATGACCATATCTAGACCCACAGCTGGATGAGACATAAGGGTGGACACTCACGGGGCTGAGAGACTTGGTGAGGTTGGGGGAGCAAACGCAGAGCCTTAAAAGTACTACTGCCTGTTACCCATCCCATGGGTCCCAAATCTCCAGGTTCAAGGGCATCTTCCTACATCGAAAACCTGCATGAGAAACCCAGAAGATGGTACACCGTGTGATGGGGAAAGGTTTCTAAAACGCACCGCATTTCTCATCTCCTTGTGCTCGGGTTCACCATTCCAGCCACTTTACTAGCAATCTCCCTACTTGGAGCATCAGCACCTTTAACCTCCTGTTCCGTACAGGTTGCAATTTGTCCTGAGGATGAACGGGAAGACGGGGAACCAATGAGAGACTAGCTCTTGGTGTTGGGACAGGCACAGGTCACTCAATTTTCCCATCAGGAAGAAGAATTAACCACAGGCTCAGCCTGCCCCCCGGAACCAGAACAGGGCCTGAAGCCATCCTGCGCTTTTGCGGCCGACTCCCAAAAAAGCGACTTGTAAAATGGAGCTTCAGGGCACTGCAATTCACAAACCTGCAGAGTTATAAATGATAACTCTCGTCCACAAATATATTGAGGGAAGGCAAAGAAGAGGATTTGAAATCAAGGCAGAATTGCAGGAAATAGATTTCAGGAGGTAGATTCGAATCGCCTTTAAAGCACAAGAAAAGTGGCAAAACGTTGACAATGATGCCCTTGGCCAAAAAGGGCGTATGAGTTTTTTCCTGAATATATTCAGGAAAAAACGCATACGCCCTTTTTGGCCAACCAAGCAACCTGGAAAGGCAAATCAGCGCTACAAAGAAGTCTCGCTTCCCATCGGTCAAAAGGGACATGCTGAAAAAGGTGTCAAAACCAGAAATGCAGGACAGGGCATGGAGAAATTGGAGCCTTGCTACACTGATGGGCGGGATGTAAATTGCCAACAGCCACTCTGGAGAAGTGTACGGTGTGTCCTGAAACATCTAAAAAACACAGCTTAGAGAGCATAGGGCACTTCTACGCATGGGGGGATAAAGTGGGAAAATTGAAAATCAGCAAGACACAAGCACCCGAAAGTTTAGGGCTGCTCTGTTGACAAGGACCTCCACTTCATTCCACCTTAAATATCCCAGGAAAGCGAAAAATGGATAAAAAAGTTGTGGTCCTTATGTACAATGGAATATCACTCAGCCATGAAATCAATGTCATAAGTGTAGTAGCAGCATGATGAGTAGATTTAGGTAAGACGATTCTAAGTGAAATAAGTCACACAGAAAAGGACACTTCTCATAAGGTGTCACTTATAGAGGGAATGTAAAAACCGTTACACTTGAACTGAATTACAAAACAGAACAGAGTCACACATGCAGAAAACACACTATGGCTGCTTAACGGGAAAGGTGAGGTGGGGTGATACATAAAACAAGAGTTTCAAATTAGCTCAGATACCGTTCCATAAACCCAATATGGAATAGACAAGACCTACTCCTTGCTCAGAGAACTGGACTCAACACGCCCGATTCACCGCACAAGAATATATCTGACTAGTAATAATCTTAAAACCTATGTATTGATATCTCTCTGTTAGTGTGTCAAGTGGGTGTAAAGCGGCCTAAACACAGCCGTGAAAAGCAGCTAAACCCCATTATAAAAATAAATTACTTTTAAAAACCCATGAAACAAAGACAGGGAAAGAGAGAGAAATTCTTACACAATTCGTTCGGGGGCTGTGATGCAACCTGGATTGACCATATCTAGACCCACAGCTGGATGAGACATAAGGGTGGACACTCTTGGGGCTGAGAGGTTTGGTGAGGTTGGGTGAGCAAACGCAGACCCTTTAAAGTAATACTGCCTGCTACCCATCGCATGGGTCCCAAATCTCCAGGTTCAAGGGCATCTTCCTACATCGAAAACATGCATGAGAAACCCAGAAGATGGTACACCGTGTGATGGGGAAAGGTTTCTAAAACGCACCTCATTTCTCACCTCCTTGTGCTCGTGTTCGCCATTCCAGCCACTTTACTAGCAATCTCCCTACTTGGAGCATCAGCACCTTTAACCTCCTGTTCCGTACAGGTTGCAATTTGTCCTGAGGATGAACGGGAAGACGGGAAACCAATGAGAGACTAGCTCTTGGTGTTGGGACAGGCACAGGTCACTCTATTTTCCCATCAGGAAGAAGAATTAACCACAGGCTCAGCCTGCCCCCCGGAACCAGAACAGGGCCTGAAGCCATCCTGCGCTTTTGCGGCCGGCTCCCAAAAAAGCGACTTGTAAAATGCAGCTTCAGGGCACTGCAATTCACAAACCTGCAGAGTTATAAATGATAACTCTCGTCCACAAATATATTGAGGGAAGGCAAAGAAGAGGATTTGAAATCAAGGCAGAATTGCAGGAAACAGATTTCAGGAGGTAGATTCGAATCGCCTTTAAAGCACTTGAAAAGCGGCAAAACGTTGACAATGATGCCCTTGGCCAAAAAGGGCGTATGCCTTTTTTCCTGAATATATTCAGGAAAAAAGGCATACGCCCTTTTTGGCCAACCAAGCAACCTGGAAAGGCAAATCAGCGCTACAAAGAAGTCTCGCTTCCCATCGGTCAAAAGGGACATGCTGAAAAAAGTGTCAAAACCAGAAATGCAGGACAGGCCATGGAGAAATGGGAGCCTTGCTACACTGATGGGCGGGATGTAAATTGTCAACAGCCACTCTGGAGAAGTGTACGGTGTGTCCTGAAACATCTAAAAAACACAGCTTAGAGAGCATAGGGCACTTCTAAGCATGGGGGGATAAAGTGGGAAAATTGAAAATCAGCAAGACACAAGCACCCGAAAGTTTAGGGCTGCTCTGTTGACAAGGACCTCCACTTCATTCCACCTTAAATATCCCAGGAAAGCGAAAAATGGATAAAAAAGTTGTGGTCCTTATGTACAATGGACTATCACTCAGCCATGAAATCAATGTCATAAGGCTAGTAGCAGCATGATGAGTGGATTTAGGTAAGACGATTCTAAGTGAAATAAGTCACACAGAAAAGGACACTTCTCATAAGGTGTCACTTATAGAGGGAATGTAAAAACCGTTACACTTGAACTGAATTACAAAACAGAACAGAGTCACACATGCAGAAAACACACTATGGCTGCTTAACGGGAAAGGTGAGGTGGGGTGATACATAAAACAAGAGTTTCAAATTAGCTCAGATACCGTTCCATAAACCCAATATGGAATAGACAAGACCTACTCCTTGCTCAGAGAACTGGACTCAACACGCCCGATTCACCGCACAAGAATATATCTGACTACTAATAATCTTAAAACCTATGTATTGATATCTCTCTGTTAGTGTGTCAAGTGGGTGTAAAGCGGCCTAAACACAGCCGTGAAAAGCAGCTAAACCCCATTATAAAAATAAATTACTTTTAAAAACACATGAAACAAAGACAGGGAAAGAGAGAGAAATTCTTACACAATTCGTTCAGGGGCTGTGATGCAACCTGCATTGACCATATGTAGACCCACAGCTGGATGAGACATAAGGGTGGACACTCTTGGGGCTGAGAGGTTTGGTGAGGTTGGGTGAGCAAACGCAGACCCTTTAAAGTAATACTGCGTGCTACCCATCACATGGGTCCCAAATCTCCAGGTTCAAGGGCATCTTCCTACATCGAAAACATGCATGAGAAACCCAGAAGATTGTACACCGTGTGATGGGGAAAGGTTTCTAAAACGCACCGCATTTCTCATCTCCTTGTGCTCGGGTTCGCCATTCCAGCCACTTTACTAGCAATCTCCCTACTTGGAGCATCAGCACCTTTAACCTCCTGTTCCGTACAGGTTGCAATTTGTCCTGAGGATGAACGGGAAGACGGGGAACCAATGAGAGACTAGCTCTTGGTGTTGGGACAGGCACAGGTCACTCAATTTTCCCATCAGGAAGAAGAATTAACCACAGGCTCAGCCTGCCCCCCGGAACCAGAACAGGGCCTGAAGCCATCCTGCGCTTTTGCGGCCGACTCCCAAAAAGCGACTTGTAAAATGGAGCTTCAGGGCACTGCAATTCACAAACCTGCAGAGTTATAAATGATAACTCTCGTCCACAAATATATTGAGGGAAGGCAAAGAAGAGGATTTGAAATCAAGGCAGAATTGCAGGAAACAGATTTCAGGAGGTAGATTTGAATCGCCTTTAAAGCACATGAAAAGCGGCAAAACGTTGACAATGATGCACTTGGCCAAAAAGGGCGTATGCGTTTTTTCCTGAATATATTCAGGAAAAAACGCATACGCCCTTTTTGGCCAACCAAGCAACCTGGAAAGGCAAATCAGCGCTACAAAGAAGTCTCGCTTCCCATCGATCAAAAGGGACATGCTGAAAAAGGTGTCAAAACCAGAAATGCAGGACAGGCCATGGAGAAATGGGAGCCTTGCTACACTGATGGGCGTGATGTAAATTGCCAACAGCCACTCTGGAGAAGTGTACGGTGTGTCCTGAAACATCTAAAAAACACAGCTTAGAGAGCATAGGGCACTTCTACGCATGGGGGGATAAAGTGGGAAAATTGAAAATCAGCAAGACACAAGCACCCGAAAGTTTAGGGCTGCTCTGTTGACAAGGACCTCCACTTCATTCCACCTTAAATATCCCAGGAAAGCGAAAAATGGATAAAAAAGTTGTGGTCCTTATGTACAATGGAATATCACTCAGCCATGAAATCAATGTCATAAGGCTAGTAGCAGCATGATGAGTGGATTTAGGTAAGACGATTCTAAGTGAAATAAGTCACACAGAAAAGGACACTTCTCATAAGGTGTCACTTATAGAGGGAATGTAAAAACCGTTACACTTGAACTGAATTACAAAACAGAACAGAGTCACACATGCAGAAAACACACTATGGCTGCTTAACGGGAAAGGTGAGGTGGGGTGATACATAAAACAAGAGTTTCAAATTAGCTCAGATACCGTTCCATAAACCCAATATGGAATAGACAAGACCTACTCCTTGCTCAGAGAACTGGACTCAACACGCCCGATTCACCGCACAAGAATATATCTGACTAGTAATAATCTTAAAACCTATGTATTGATATCTCTCTGTTAGTGTGTCAAGTGGGTGTAAAGCGGCCTAAACACAGCCGTGAAAAGCAGCTAAACCCCATTATAAAAATAAATTACTTTTAAAAACACATGAAACAAAGACAGGGAAAGAGAGAGAAATTCTTACACAATTCGTTCAGGGGCTGTGATGCAACCTGCATTGACCGTATCTAGACCCACAGCTGGATGAGACATAAGGGTGGACACTCTTGGGGCTGAGAGGTTTGGTGAGGTTGGGTGAGCAAACGCAGACCCTTTAAAGTAATACTGCGTGCTACCCATCACATGGGTCCCAAATCTCCAGGTTCAAGGGCATCTTCCTACATCGAAAACATGCATGAGAAACCCAGAAGATTGTACACCGTGTGATGGGGAAAGGTTTCTAAAACGCACCGCATTTCTCATCTCCTTGTGCTCGGGTTCGCCATTCCAGCCACTTTACTAGCAATCTCCCTACTTGGAGCATCAGCACCTTTAACCTCCTGTTCCGTACAGGTTGCAATTTGTCCTGAGGATGAACGGGAAGACGGGGAACCAATGAGAGACTAGCTCTTGGTGTTGGGACAGGCACAGGTCACTCAATTTTCCCATCAGGAAGAAGAATTAACCACAGGCTCAGCCTGCCCCACGGAACCAGAACAGGGCCTGAAGCCATCCTGCGCTTTTGCGGCCGACTCCCAAAAAAGCGACTTGTAAAATGGAGCTTCAGGGCACTGCAATTCACAAACCTGCAGAGTTATAAATGATAACTCTCGTCCACAAATATATTGAGGGAAGGCAAAGAAGAGGATTTGAAATCAAGGCAGAATTGCAGGAAACAGATTTCAGGAGGTAGATTTGAATCGCCTTTAAAGCACATGAAAAGCGGCAAAACGTTGACAATGATGCCCTTGGCCAAAAAGGGCGTATGCGTTTTTTCCTGAATATATTCAGGAAAAAACGCATACGCCCTTTTTGGCCAACCAAGCAACCTGGAAAGGCAAATCAGCGCTACAAAGAAGTCTCGCTTCCCATCGGTCAAAAGGGACATGCTGAAAAAGGTGTCAAAACCAGAAATGCAGGAGAGGGCATGGAGAAATGGGAGCCTTGCTACACTGATGGGCGGGATGTAAATTGCCAACAGCCACTCTGGAGAAGTGTACGGTGTGTCCTGAAACATCTAAAAAACACAGGTTAGAGAGCATAGGGCACTTCTACGCATGGGGGGATAAAGTGGGAAAATTGAAAATCAGCAAGACACAAGCACCCGAAAGTTTAGGGCTGCTCTGTTGACAAGGACCTCCACTTCATTCCACCTTAAATATCCCAGGAAAGCGAAAAATGGATAAAAAAGTTGTGGTCCTTATGTACAATGGAATATCACTCAGCCATGAAATCAATGTCATAAGGCTAGTAGCAGCATGATGAGTGGATTTAGGTAAGACGATTCTAAGTGAAATAAGTCACACAGAAAAGGACACTTCTCATAAGGTGTCACTTATAGAGGGAATGTAAAAACCGTTACACTTGAACTGAATTACAAAACAGAACAGAGTCACACATGCAGAAAACACACTATGGCTGCTTAACGGGAAAGGTGAGGTGGGGTGATACATAAAACAAGAGTTTCAAATTAGCTCAGATACCATTCCATAAACCCAATATGGAATAGACAAGACCTACTCCTTGCTCAGAGAACTGGACTCAACACGCCCGATTCACCGCACAAGAATATATCTGACTAGTAATAATCTTAAAACCTATGTATTGATATCTCTCTGTTAGTGTGTCAAGTGGGTGTAAAGCGGCCTAAACACAGCCGTGAAAAGCAGCTAAACCCCATTATAAAAATAAATTACTTTTAAAAACCCATGAAACAAAGACAGGGAAAGAGAGAGAAATTCTTACACAATTCGTTCGGGGGCTGTGATGCAACCTGGATTGACCATATCTAGACCCACAGCTGGATGAGACATAAGGGTGGACACTCTTGGGGCTGAGAGGTTTGGTGAGGTTGGGTGAGCAAACGCAGACCCTTTAAAGTAATACTGCGTGCTACCCATCGCATGGGTCCCAAATCTCCAGGTTCAAGGGCATCTTCCTACATCAAAAACATGCATGAGAACCCCAGAAGATGGTACACCGTGTGATGGGGAAAGGTTTCTAAAACGCACCTCATTTCTCACCTCCTTGTGCTCGTGTTCGCCATTCCAGCCACTTTACTAGCAATCTCCCTACTTGGAGCATCAGCACCTTTAACCTCCTGTTCCGTACAGGTTGCAATTTGTCCTGAGGATGAACGGGAAGACGGGAAACCAATGAGAGACTAGCTCTTGGTGTTGGGACAGGCACAGGTCACTCTATTTTCCCATCAGGAAGAAGAATTAACCACAGGCTCAGCCTGCCCCCCGGAACCAGAACAGGGCCTGAAGCCATCCTGCGCTTTTGCGGCCGGCTCCCAAAAAAGCGACTTGTAAAATGCAGCTTCAGGGCACTGCAATTCACAAACCTGCAGAGTTATAAATGATAACTCTCGTCCACAAATATATTGAGGGAAGGCAAAGAAGAGGATTTGAAATCAAGGCAGAATTGCAGGAAACAGATTTCAGGAGGTAGATTCGAATCGCATTTAAAGCACTTGAAAAGCGGCAAAACGTTGACAATGATGCCCTTGGCCAAAAAGGGCGTATGCCTTTTTTCCTGAATATATTCAGGAAAAAACGCATACGCCCTTTTTGGCCAACCAAGCAACCTGGAAAGGCAAATCAGCGCTACAAAGAAGTCTCGCTTCCCATCGGTCAAAAGGGACATGCTGAAAAAAGTGTCAAAACCAGAAATGCAGGACAGCCCATGGAGAAATGGGAGCCTTGCTACGCTGATGGGCGGGATGTAAATTGCCAACAGCCACTCTGGAGAAGTGTACGGTGTGTCCTGAAACATCTAAAAAACACAGCTTAGAGAGCATAGGGCACTTCTACGCATGGGGGGATAAAGTGGGAAAATTGAAAATCAGCAAGACACAAGCACCCGAAAGTTTAGGGCTGCTCTGTTGACAAGGACCTCCACTTCATTCCACCTTAAATATCCCAGGAAAGCGAAAAATGGATAAAAAAGTTGTGGTCCTTATGTACAATGGAATATCACTCAGCCATGAAATCAATGTCATAAGGCTAGTAGCAGCATGATGAGTGGATTTAGGTAAGACGATTCTAAGTGAAATAAGTCACACAGAAAAGGACACTTCTCATAAGGTGTCACTTATAGAGGGAATGTAAAAACCGTTACACTTGAACTGAATTACAAAACAGAACAGAGTCACACATGCAGAAAACACACTATGGCTGCTTAACGGGAAAGGTGAGGTGGGGTGATACATAAAACAAGAGTTTCAAATTAGCTCAGATACCGTTCCATAAACCCAATATGGAATAGACAAGACCTACTCCTTGCTCAGAGAACTGGACTCAACACGCCCGATTCACCGCACAAGAATATATCTGACTAGTAATAATCTTAAAACCTATGTATTGATATCTCTCTGTTAGTGTGTCAAGTGGGTGTAAAGCGGCCTAAACACAGCCGTGAAAAGCAGCTAAACCCCATTATAAAAATAAATTACTTTTAAAAACACATGAAACAAAGACAGGGAAAGAGAGAGAAATTCTTACACAATTCGTTCAGGGGCTGTGATGCAACCTGCATTGACCATATCTAGACCCACAGCTGGATGAGACATAAGGGTGGACACTCTTGGGGCTGAGAGGTTTGGTGAGGTTGGGTGAGCAAACGCAGACCCTTTAAAGTAATACTGCGTGCTACCCATCACATGGGTCCCAAATCTCCAGGTTCAAGGGCATCTTCCTACATCGAAAACATGCATGAGAAACCCAGAAGATTGTACACCGTGTGATGGGGAAAGGTTTCTAAAACGCACCGCATTTCTCATCTCCTTGTGCTCGGGTTCGCCATTCCAGCCACTTTACTAGCAATCTCCCTACTTGGAGCATCAGCACCTTTAACCTCCTGTTCCGTACAGGTTGCAATTTGTCCTGAGGATGAACGGGAAGACGGGGAACCAATGAGAGACTAGCTCTTGGTGTTGGGACAGGCACAGGTCACTCAATTTTCCCATCAGGAAGAAGAATTAACCACAGGCTCAGCCTGCCCCACGGAACCAGAACAGGGCCTGAAGCCATCCTGCGCTTTTGCGGCCGACTCCCAAAAAAGCGACTTGTAAAATGGAGCTTCAGGGCACTGCAATTCACAAACCTGCAGAGTTATAAATGATAACTCTCGTCCACAAATATATTGAGGGAAGGCAAAGAAGAGGATTTGAAATCAAGGCAGAATTGCAGGAAACAGATTTCAGGAGGTAGATTTGAATCGCCTTTAAAGCACATGAAAAGCGGCAAAACGTTGACAATGATGCCCTTGGCCAAAAAGGGCGTATGCGTTTTTTCCTGAATATATTCAGGAAAAAACGCATACGCCCTTTTTGGCCAACCAAGCAACCTGGAAAGGCAAATCAGCGCTACAAAGAAGTCTCGCTTCCCATCGGTCAAAAGGGACATGCTGAAAAAGGTGTCAAAACCAGAAATGCAGGAGAGGGCATGGAGAAATGGGAGCCTTGCTACACTGATGGGCGGGATGTAAATTGCCAACAGCCACTCTGGAGAAGTGTACGGTGTGTCCTGAAACATCTAAAAAACACAGGTTAGAGAGCATAGGGCACTTCTACGCATGGGGGGATAAAGTGGGAAAATTGAAAATCAGCAAGACACAAGCACCCGAAAGTTTAGGGCTGCTCTGTTGACAAGGACCTCCACTTCATTCCACCTTAAATATCCCAGGAAAGCGAAAAATGGATAAAAAAGTTGTGGTCCTTATGTACAATGGAATATCACTCAGCCATGAAATCAATGTCATAAGGCTAGTAGCAGCATGATGAGTGGATTTAGGTAAGACGATTCTAAGTGAAATAAGTCACACAGAAAAGGACACTTCTCATAAGGTGTCACTTATAGAGGGAATGTAAAAACCGTTACACTTGAACTGAATTACAAAACAGAACAGAGTCACACATGCAGAAAACACACTATGGCTGCTTAACGGGAAAGGTGAGGTGGGGTGATACATAAAACAAGAGTTTCAAATTAGCTCAGATACCATTCCATAAACCCAATATGGAATAGACAAGACCTACTCCTTGCTCAGAGAACTGGACTCAACACGCCCGATTCACCGCACAAGAATATATCTGACTAGTAATAATCTTAAAACCTATGTATTGATATCTCTCTGTTAGTGTGTCAAGTGGGTGTAAAGCGGCCTAAACACAGCCGTGAAAAGCAGCTAAACCCCATTATAAAAATAAATTACTTTTAAAAACCCATGAAACAAAGACAGGGAAAGAGAGAGAAATTCTTACACAATTCGTTCGGGGGCTGTGATGCAACCTGGATTGACCATATCTAGACCCACAGCTGGATGAGACATAAGGGTGGACACTCTTGGGGCTGAGAGGTTTGGTGAGGTTGGGTGAGCAAACGCAGACCCTTTAAAGTAATACTGCGTGCTACCCATCGCATGGGTCCCAAATCTCCAGGTTCAAGGGCATCTTCCTACATCAAAAACATGCATGAGAACCCCAGAAGATGGTACACCGTGTGATGGGGAAAGGTTTCTAAAACGCACCTCATTTCTCACCTCCTTGTGCTCGTGTTCGCCATTCCAGCCACTTTACTAGCAATCTCCCTACTTGGAGCATCAGCACCTTTAACCTCCTGTTCCGTACAGGTTGCAATTTGTCCTGAGGATGAACGGGAAGACGGGAAACCAATGAGAGACTAGCTCTTGGTGTTGGGACAGGCACAGGTCACTCTATTTTCCCATCAGGAAGAAGAATTAACCACAGGCTCAGCCTGCCCCCCGGAACCAGAACAGGGCCTGAAGCCATCCTGCGCTTTTGCGGCCGGCTCCCAAAAAAGCGACTTGTAAAATGCAGCTTCAGGGCACTGCAATTCACAAACCTGCAGAGTTATAAATGATAACTCTCGTCCACAAATATATTGAGGGAAGGCAAAGAAGAGGATTTGAAATCAAGGCAGAATTGCAGGAAACAGATTTCAGGAGGTAGATTCGAATCGCATTTAAAGCACTTGAAAAGCGGCAAAACGTTGACAATGATGCCCTTGGCCAAAAAGGGCGTATGCCTTTTCTCCTGAATATATTCAGGAAAAAACGCATACGCCCTTTTTGGCCAACCAAGCAACCTGGAAAGGCAAATCAGCGCTACAAAGAAGTCTCGCTTCCCATCGGTCAAAAGGGACATGCTGAAAAAAGTGTCAAAACCAGAAATGCAGGACAGCCCATGGAGAAATGGGAGCCTTGCTACGCTGATGGGCGGGATGTAAATTGCCAACAGCCACTCTGGAGAAGTGTACGGTGTGTCCTGAAACATCTAAAAAACACAGCTTAGAGAGCATAGGGCACTTCTACGCATGGGGGGATAAAGTGGGAAAATTGAAAATCAGCAAGACACAAGCACCCGAAAGTTTAGGGCTGCTCTGTTGACAAGGACCTCCACTTCATTCCACCTTAAATATCCCAGGAAAGCGAAAAATGGATAAAAAAGTTGTGGTCCTTATGTACAATGGAATATCACTCAGCCATGAAATCAATGTCATAAGGCTAGTAGCAGCATGATGAGTGGATTTAGGTAAGACGATTCTAAGTGAAATAAGTCACACAGAAAAGGACACTTCTCATAAGGTGTCACTTATAGAGGGAATGTAAAAACCGTTACACTTGAACTGAATTACAAAACAGAACAGAGTCACACATGCAGAAAACACACTATGGCTGCTTAACGGGAAAGGTGAGGTGGGGTGATACATAAAACAAGAGTTTCAAATTAGCTCAGATACCGTTCCATAAACCCAATATGGAATAGACAAGACCTACTCCTTGCTCAGAGAACTGGACTCAACACGCCCGATTCACCGCACAAGAATATATCTGACTAGTAATAATCTTAAAACCTATGTATTGATATCTCTCTGTTAGTGTGTCAAGTGGGTGTAAAGCGGCCTAAACACAGCCGTGAAAAGCAGCTAAACCCCATTATAAAAATAAATTACTTTTAAAAACACATGAAACAAAGACAGGGAAAGAGAGAGAAATTCTTACACAATTCGTTCAGGGGCTGTGATGCAACCTGCATTGACCATATCTAGACCCACAGCTGGATGAGACATAAGGGTGGACACTCTTGGGGCTGAGAGGTTTGGTGAGGTTGGGTGAGCAAACGCAGACCCTTTAAAGTAATACTGCGTGCTACCCATCACATGGGTCCCAAATCTCCAGGTTCAAGGGCATCTTCCTACATCGAAAACATGCATGAGAAACCCAGAAGATTGTACACCGTGTGATGGGGAAAGGTTTCTAAAACGCACCGCATTTCTCATCTCCTTGTGCTCGGGTTCGCCATTCCAGCCACTTTACTAGCAATCTCCCTACTTGGAGCATCAGCACCTTTAACCTCCTGTTCCGTACAGGTTGCAATTTGTCCTGAGGATGAACGGGAAGACGGGGAACCAATGAGAGACTAGCTCTTGGTGTTGGGACAGGCACAGGTCACTCTATTTTCCCATCAGGAAGAAGAATTAACCACAGGCTCAGCCTGCCCCCCGGAACCAGAACAGGGCCTGAAGCCATCCTGCGCTTTTGCGGCCAGCTCCCAAAAAAGCGACTTGTAAAATGGAGCTTCAGGGCACTGCAATTCACAAACCTGCAGAGTTATAAATGATAACTCTCGTCCACAAATATATTGAGGGAAGGCAACGAAGAGGATTTGAAAGCAAGGCAGAATTGCAGGAAACAGATTTCAGGAGGTAGATTCACGTCGCCTTTAAAGCACATGAAAAACGGCAAAACGTCGACAATGATGCCCTTGGCCAAAAAGGACGTATGCGTTTTTTCCAGAATATATTCAGGAAAAAACGCATACGCCCTTTTTGGCCAACCAAGCTACCTGGAAAGGCAAATCAGCGCTACAAAGAAGTCTCGCTTCCCATCGATCAAAAGGGCCATGCTGAAAAAAGGCTCAAAACCAGAATTGCAGGACAGCCCATGGAGAAATGGGAGCCTTGCTACGCTGATGGGCGGGATGTAAATTGCCAACAGCCACTCTGGAGAAGTGTACGGTGTGTCCTGAAACATCGAAAAAACACAGCTTAGAACGCATAGGGCACTTACACTCATGGGCGTATAAATTGGGAAAACTAAAAATCAGCAACACACAGGCACCCCAAAGTTTAGGG
The DNA here is from genome assembly GCF_965194825.1 of Balaenoptera physalus. NCBI lineage: Eukaryota > Metazoa > Chordata > Mammalia > Artiodactyla > Balaenopteridae > Balaenoptera > Balaenoptera physalus. The sequence goes on from NW_028126374.1 coordinate 174,063, forward strand.
CTGCTCTGTTGACAAGAACCTCCACTTCACCACACCTTAAATATCCCAGGAAAGAGAAAAATGGATAAAGAAGTGGTGGTCCTTATGTACAATGGAATATCACTCAGCCATGAAATCAATGTCATAAGGCTAGTAGCAGCATGATGAGTGGATTTAGGTACGACAATTCTAAGTGAAATAAGTCACACAGAAAAAGACACTTATCATAAGCTATCACTTATAGAGGGAATGTAAAAACCGCTACACTTGAACTGAATTACAAAACAGAACAGAGTCACACGTTTAGAAAACACACTATGGCTGCTTAACGGGAAAGGTGAGGTGGGGTGCTGCAGAAAACAAGGGTTTCAAATTAGCTCAGATACCGTTCCATAACCCCAATATGTAATAGAAAGACCTACTCCTTGCTCAGTGAACTGGACTCAACACCCCCTATTCTCGCACAAGAATATATCTGACTAGTAAGAATCTTAAAACCTATGTATTGATATCTCTCTGGATGTGAGTCAAGTGGGTGTAAAGCGGCATAAACACAGCCGTGAAAAGCAGCTAAACACCATTATAAAAATAAATTAATTTTAAAAACCCGTGAAACAAAGACAGTGAAAGAGAGAGAAATTCTTACAAAATTCGTTCAGGGGCTGTGATGCCACCTGGAATGACCATATCTAGACCCACAGCTGGATGAGACGTAAGGGTGGATACTCTCGGGGCTGAGAGATTTGGTGAGGTTGGGGGAGCAAACACAGAGCCTTTAAAGTACTACTGCCTGTTACCCATCGCATGGGTCCCAAATCTCCAGGTTCAAGGGCATCTTCCTACATCGAAAACATGCATGAGAAACCCAGAAGGTGGTAGACCGTGTGACCGGGAAAGGTTTCTAAAACGCACCTCACTTCTCATCTCCTTGTGCTCGGGTTCGCCATTCCAGCCGCTTTACTAGCAATCTCCCTCCTTGGAGAATCAGGACCTTTAACCTCCTGTTCCGTACAGCTTGCAATTTGTCCTGAGTATGAATGGGAAGAAGGGGAGCCAATGAGAGACTAGCTCTAGGTGTTGGGACAGGCACAGGTCACTCTATTTTCCCATCAGGAAGAAGATTTAACCACAGGCTCAGCCTGCCGCCCGGAACCAGAATAGGGCCTGATGCCGTCCTGCGCTTTTGCGGCCAGCTCCCAAAAAAGCGAGTTGAAAAATGGAGCTCAGGGGAACTGCAATTAACAAACCTGCAGAGTTGTAAATGATAACTCTCGTTCACAAATATATTGAGGGAAGGCAACGAAGAGGATTTGAAAGCAAGGCAGAATTGCAGGAAACAGATTTCAGGAGGTAGATTCGAGTCGCCTTTAAAGCACATGAAAAGCGGCAAAACGTTGACAATGATGCCCTTGGCCAAAAAGGGCGTATGCGTTTTTTCCTGAATATATTCAGGAAAAAACGCATACGCCCTTTTTGGCCAACCAAGCAACCTGGAAAGGCAAATCAGCGCTACAAAGAAGTCTCGCTTCCCATCGATCAAAAGGGCCATGCTGAAAAAAGTGTCAAAACCAGAAATGCAGGACAGGCCATGGAGAAATGGGAGCCTTGCTACGCTGATAGTCAGGATGTAAATTGCCAACAGCCACTCTGGAGAAGTGTACGGTGTGTCCTGAAACATCGAAAAAACACAGCTTAGAGCACATAGGGCACTTACACTCATGGGCGTATAAATTGGGAAAACTAAAAATCAGCAACACACAGGCACCCCAAAGTTTAGGGCTGCTCTGTTGACAAGAACCTCCACTTCATGACACCTTAAATATCCCAGGAAAGAGAAAAATGGATAAAGAAGTGGTGGTCCTTATGTACAATGGAATATCACTCAGCCATGAAATCAATGTCATAAGGCTAGTAGCAGCATGATGAGTGGATTTAGGTACGACAATTCTAAGTGAAATAAGTCACACAGAAAAAGACACTTATCATAAGCTATCACTTATAGAGGGAATATAAAAACCGCTACAATTGAACTGAATTACAAAACAAAACAGAGTCACACGTTTACAAAACACACTATGGCTGCTTAACGGGAAAGGTGAGGTGGGGTGATGCATAAAACAAGGGTTTCAAATTAGCTGAGATACCGTTCCATAAACCCAATATGTAATAGAAAGACCTACTCCTTGCTCAGTGAACTGGACTCAACACCCCCTATTCACCGCACAAGAATATATTTGATTAGTAAGAATCTTAAAACCTATGAATTTATATCTCTCTGAAAGTGAGTCAAGTGGGTGTAAAGCGGCATAAAAACAGCCGTGAAAAGCAGCTAAACCCCATTATAAAAATAAATTACTTTTAAAAACCCATGAAACAAAGACAGGGAAAGAGAGAGAAATTCTTACAAAATTCGTTCAGGGGCTGTGATGCCACCTGGAATGACCATATCTAGACCCACAGCTGGATGAGACATAAGGGTGGACACTCACGGGGCTGAGAGACTTGGTGAGGTTGGGGGAGCAAACGCAGAGCCTTAAAAGTACTACTGCCTGTTACCCATCCCATGGGTCCCAAATCTCCAGGTTCAAGGGCATCTTCCTACATCGAAAACCTGCATGAGAAACCCAGAAGATGGTACACCGTGTGATGGGGAAAGGTTTCTAAAACGCACCGCATTTCTCATCTCCTTGTGCTCGGGTTCACCATTCCAGCCACTTTACTAGCAATCTCCCTACTTGGAGCATCAGCACCTTTAACCTCCTGTTCCGTACAGGTTGCAATTTGTCCTGAGGATGAACGGGAAGACGGGGAACCAATGAGAGACTAGCTCTTGGTGTTGGGACAGGCACAGGTCACTCAATTTTCCCATCAGGAAGAAGAATTAACCACAGGCTCAGCCTGCCCCCCGGAACCAGAACAGGGCCTGAAGCCATCCTGCGCTTTTGCGGCCGACTCCCAAAAAAGCGACTTGTAAAATGGAGCTTCAGGGCACTGCAATTCACAAACCTGCAGAGTTATAAATGATAACTCTCGTCCACAAATATATTGAGGGAAGGCAAAGAAGAGGATTTGAAATCAAGGCAGAATTGCAGGAAATAGATTTCAGGAGGTAGATTCGAATCGCCTTTAAAGCACATGAAAAGCGGCAAAACGTTGACAATGATGCCCTTGGCCAAAAAGGGCGTATGCGTTTTTTCCTGAATATATTCAGGAAAAAACGCATACGCCCTTTTTGGCCAACCAAGCAACCTGGAAAGGCAAATCAGCACTACAAAGAAGTCTCGCTTCCCATCGGTCAAAAGGGACATGCTGAAAAAGGTGTCAAAACCAGAAATGCAGGACAGGGCATGGAGAAATTGGAGCCTTGCTACACTGATGGGCGGGATGTAAATTGCCAACAGCCACTCTGGAGAAGTGTACGGTGTGTCCTGAAACATCTAAAAAACACAGCTTAGAGAGCATAGGGCACTTCTACGCATGGGGGGATAAAGTGGGAAAATTGAAAATCAGCAACACACAGGCACCCCAAAGTTTAGGGCTGCTCTGTTGACAAGAACCTCCACTTCACCACACCTTAAATATCCCAGGAAAGAGAAAAATGGATAAAGAAGTGGTGGTCCTTATGTACAATGGAATATCACTCAGCCATGAAATCAATGTCATAAGGCTAGTAGCAGCATGATGAGTGGATTTAGGTACGACAATTCTAAGTGAAATAAGTCACACAGAAAAAGACACTTATCATAAGCTATCACTTATAGAGGGAATGTAAAAACCGCTACACTTGAACTGAATTACAAAACAGAACAGAGTCACACGTTTAGAAAACACACTATGGCTGCTTAACGGGAAAGGTGAGGTGGGGTGCTGCAGAAAACAAGGGTTTCAAATTAGCTCTGATACCGTTCCATAACCCCAATATGTAATAGAAAGACCTACTCCTTGCTCAGTGAACTGGACTCAACACCCCCTATTCTCGCACAAGAATATATCTGACTAGTAAGAATCTTAAAACCTATGTATTGATATCTCTCTGGATGTGAGTCAAGTGGGTGTAAAGCGGCATAAACACAGCCGTGAAAAGCAGCTAAACACCATTATAAAAATAAATTAATTTTAAAAACCCGTGAAACAAAGACAGTGAAAGAGAGAGAAATTCTTACAAAATTCGTTCAGGGGCTGTGATGCCACCTGGAATGACCATATCTAGACCCACAGCTGGATGAGACGTAAGGGTGGATACTCTCGGGGCTGAGAGATTTGGTGAGGTTGGGGGAGCAAACACAGAGCCTTTAAAGTACTACTGCCTGTTACCCATCGCATGGGTCCCAAATCTCCAGGTTCAAGGGCATCTTCCTACATCGAAAACATGCATGAGAAACCCAGAAGGTGGTAGACCGTGTGACCGGGAAAGGTTTCTAAAACGCACCTCACTTCTCATCTCCTTGTGCTCGGGTTCGCCATTCCAGCCGCTTTACTAGCAATCTCCCTCCTTGGAGAATCAGGACCTTTAACCTCCTGTTCCGTACAGCTTGCAATTTGTCCTGAGTATGAATGGGAAGAAGGGGAGCCAATGAGAGACTAGCTCTAGGTGTTGGGACAGGCACAGGTCACTCTATTTTCCCATCAGGAAGAAGATTTAACCACAGGCTCAGCCTGCCGCCCGGAACCAGAATAGGGCCTGATGCCGTCCTGCGCTTTTGCGGCCAGCTCCCAAAAAAGCGAGTTGAAAAATGGAGCTCAGGGGAACTGCAATTAACAAACCTGCAGAGTTGTAAATGATAACTCTCGTTCACAAATATATTGAGGGAAGGCAACGAAGAGGATTTGAAAGCAAGGCAGAATTGCAGGAAACAGATTTCAGGAGGTAGATTCGAGTCGCCTTTAAAGCACATGAAAAGCGGCAAAACGTTGACAATGATGCCCTTGGCCAAAAAGGGCGTATGCGTTTTTTCCTGAATATATTCAGGAAAAAACGCATACGCCCTTTTTGGCCAACCAAGCAACCTGGAAAGGCAAATCAGCGCTACAAAGAAGTCTCGCTTCCCATCGATCAAAAGGGCCATGCTGAAAAAAGTGTCAAAACCAGAAATGCAGGACAGGCCATGGAGAAATGGGAGCCTTGCTACGCTGATAGTCAGGATGTAAATTGCCAACAGCCACTCTGGAGAAGTGTACGGTGTGTCCTGAAACATCGAAAAAACACAGCTTAGAGCACATAGGGCACTTACACTCATGGGCGTATAAATTGGGAAAACTAAAAATCAGCAACACACAGGCACCCCAAAGTTTAGGGCTGCTCTGTTGACAAGAACCTCCACTTCATGACACCTTAAATATCCCAGGAAAGAGAAAAATGGATAAAGAAGTGGTGGTCCTTATGTACAATGGAATATCACTCAGCCATGAAATCAATGTCATAAGGCTAGTAGCAGCATGATGAGTGGATTTAGGTACGACAATTCTAAGTGAAATAAGTCACACAGAAAAAGACACTTATCATAAGCTATCACTTATAGAGGGAATATAAAAACCGCTACAATTGAACTGAATTACAAAACAAAACAGAGTCACACGTTTACAAAACACACTATGGCTGCTTAACGGGAAAGGTGAGGTGGGGTGATGCATAAAACAAGGGTTTCAAATTAGCTGAGATACCGTTCCATAAACCCAATATGTAATAGAAAGACCTACTCCTTGCTCAGTGAACTGGACTCAACACCCCCTATTCACCGCACAAGAATATATTTGATTAGTAAGAATCTTAAAACCTATGAATTTATATCTCTCTGAAAGTGAGTCAAGTGGGTGTAAAGCGGCATAAAAACAGCCGTGAAAAGCAGCTAAACCCCATTATAAGAATAAATTAATTTTAAAAACCCTTGAAACAAAGAAAGTGAAAGAGAGAGAAATTCTTACAAAATTCGTTCAGGGGCTGTGATGCCACCTGGAATGACCATATCTAGACCCACAGCTGGATGAGACATAAGGGTGGACACTCACGGGGCTGAGAGACTTGGTGAGGTTGGGGGAGCAAACGCAGAGCCTTAAAAGTACTACTGCCTGTTACCCATCCCATGGGTCCCAAATCTCCAGGTTCAAGGGCATCTTCCTACATCGAAAACCTGCATGAGAAACCCAGAAGATGGTACACCGTGTGATGGGGAAAGGTTTCTAAAACGCACCGCATTTCTCATCTCCTTGTGCTCGGGTTCACCATTCCAGCCACTTTACTAGCAATCTCCCTACTTGGAGCATCAGCACCTTTAACCTCCTGTTCCGTACAGGTTGCAATTTGTCCTGAGGATGAACGGGAAGACGGGGAACCAATGAGAGACTAGCTCTTGGTGTTGGGACAGGCACAGGTCACTCAATTTTCCCATCAGGAAGAAGAATTAACCACAGGCTCAGCCTGCCCCCCGGAACCAGAACAGGGCCTGAAGCCATCCTGCGCTTTTGCGGCCGACTCCCAAAAAAGCGACTTGTAAAATGGAGCTTCAGGGCACTGCAATTCACAAACCTGCAGAGTTATAAATGATAACTCTCGTCCACAAATATATTGAGGGAAGGCAAAGAAGAGGATTTGAAATCAAGGCAGAATTGCAGGGAAATAGATTTCAGGAGGTAGATTCGAATCGCCTTTAAAGCACAAGAAAAGTGGCAAAACGTTGACAATGATGCCCTTGGCCAAAAAGGGCGTATGCGTTTTTTCCTGAATATATTCAGGAAAAAACGCATACGCCCTTTTTGGCCAACCAAGCAACCTGGAAAGGCAAATCAGCGCTACAAAGAAGTCTCGCTTCCCATCGGTCAAAAGGGACATGCTGAAAAAGGTGTCAAAACCAGAAATGCAGGACAGGGCATGGAGAAATTGGAGCCTTGCTACACTGATGGGCGGTATGTAAATTGCCAACAGCCACTCTGGAGAAGTGTACGGTGTGTCCTGAAACATCTAAAAAACACAGCTTAGAGAGCATAGGGCACTTCTACGCATGGGGGGATAAAGTGGGAAAATTGAAAATCAGCAAGACACAAGCACCCGAAAGTTTAGGGCTGCTCTGTTGACAAGGACCTCCACTTCATTCCACCTTAAATATCCCAGGAAAGCGAAAAATGGATAAAAAAGTTGTGGTCCTTATGTACAATGGAATATCACTCAGCCATGAAATCAATGTCATAAGTGTAGTAGCAGCATGATGAGTAGATTTAGGTAAGACGATTCTAAGTGAAATAAGTCACACAGAAAAGGACACTTCTCATAAGGTGTCACTTATAGAGGGAATGTAAAAACCGTTACACTTGAACTGAATTACAAAACAGAACAGAGTCACACATGCAGAAAACACACTATGGCTGCTTAACGGGAAAGGTGAGGTGGGGTGATACATAAAACAAGAGTTTCAAATTAGCTCAGATACCGTTCCATAAACCCAATATGGAATAGACAAGACCTACTCCTTGCTCAGAGAACTGGACTCAACACGCCCGATTCACCGCACAAGAATATATCTGACTAGTAATAATCTTAAAACCTATGTATTGATATCTCTCTGTTAGTGTGTCAAGTGGGTGTAAAGCGGCATAAACACAGCCGTGAAAAGCAGCTAAACCCCATTATAAAAATAAATTACTTTTAAAAACCCATGAAACAAAGACAGGGAAAGAGAGAGAAATTCTTACACAATTCGTTCGGGGGCTGTGATGCAACCTGGATTGACCATATCTAGACCCACAGCTGGATGAGACATAAGGGTGGACACTCTTGGGGCTGAGAGGTTTGGTGAGGTTGGGTGAGCAAACGCAGACCCTTTAAAGTAATACTGCGTGCTACCCATCGCATGGGTCCCAAATCTCCAGGTTCAAGGGCATCTTCCTACATCGAAAACATGCATGAGAAACCCAGAAGATGGTACACCGTGTGATGGGGAAAGGTTTCTAAAACGCACCTCATTTCTCACCTCCTTGTGCTCGTGTTCGCCATTCCAGCCACTTTACTAGCAATCTCCCTACTTGGAGCATCAGCACCTTTAACCTCCTGTTCCGTACAGGTTGCAATTTGTCCTGAGGATGAACGGGAAGACGGGAAACCAATGAGAGACTAGCTCTTGGTGTTGGGACAGGCACAGGTCACTCTATTTTCCCATCAGGAAGAAGAATTAACCACAGGCTCAGCCTGCCCCCCGGAACCAGAACAGGGCCTGAAGCCATCCTGCGCTTTTGCGGCCGGCTCCCAAAAAAGCGACTTGTAAAATGCAGCTTCAGGGCACTGCAATTCACAAACCTGCAGAGTTATAAATGATAACTCTCGTCCACAAATATATTGAGGGAAGGCAAAGAAGAGGATTTGAAATCAAGGCAGAATTGCAGGAAACAGATTTCAGGAGGTAGATTCGAATCGCCTTTAAAGCACTTGAAAAGCGGCAAAACGTTGACAATGATGCCCTTGGCCAAAAAGGGCGTATGCCTTTTTTCCTGAATATATTCAGGAAAAAAGGCATACGCCCTTTTTGGCCAACCAAGCAACCTGGAAAGGCAAATCAGCGCTACAAAGAAGTCTCGCTTCCCATCGGTCAAAAGGGACATGCTGAAAAAAGTGTCAAAACCAGAAATGCAGGACAGGCCATGGAGAAATGGGAGCCTTGCTACACTGATGGGCGGGATGTAAATTGTCAACAGCCACTCTGGAGAAGTGTACGGTGTGTCCTGAAACATCTAAAAAACACAGCTTAGAGAGCATAGGGCACTTCTACGCATGGGGGGATAAAGTGGGAAAATTGAAAATCAGCAAGACACAAGCACCCGAAAGTTTAGGGCTGCTCTGTTGACAAGGACCTCCACTTCATTCCACCTTAAATATCCCAGGAAAGCGAAAAATGGATAAAAAAGTTGTGGTCCTTATGTACAATGGACTATCACTCAGCCATGAAATCAATGTCATAAGGCTAGTAGCAGCATGATGAGTGGATTTAGGTAAGACGATTCTAAGTGAAATAAGTCACACAGAAAAGGACACTTCTCATAAGGTGTCACTTATAGAGGGAATGTAAAAACCGTTACACTTGAACTGAATTACAAAACAGAACAGAGTCACACATGCAGAAAACACACTATGGCTGCTTAACGGGAAAGGTGAGGTGGGGTGATACATAAAACAAGAGTTTCAAATTAGCTCAGATACCGTTCCATAAACCCAATATGGAATAGACAAGACCTACTCCTTGCTCAGAGAACTGGACTCAACACGCCCGATTCACCGCACAAGAATATATCTGACTAGTAATAATCTTAAAACCTATGTATTGATATCTCTCTGTTAGTGTGTCAAGTGGGTGTAAAGCGGCCTAAACACAGCCGTGAAAAGCAGCTAAACCCCATTATAAAAATAAATTACTTTTAAAAACACATGAAACAAAGACAGGGAAAGAGAGAGAAATTCTTACACAATTCGTTCAGGGGCTGTGATGCAACCTGCATTGACCATATCTAGACCCACAGCTGGATGAGACATAAGGGTGGACACTCTTGGGGCTGAGAGGTTTGGTGAGGTTGGGTGAGCAAACGCAGACCCTTTAAAGTAATACTGCGTGCTACCCATCACATGGGTCCCAAATCTCCAGGTTCAAGGGCATCTTCCTACATCGAAAACATGCATGAGAAACCCAGAAGATTGTACACCGTGTGATGGGGAAAGGTTTCTAAAACGCACCGCATTTCTCATCTCCTTGTGCTCGGGTTCGCCATTCCAGCCACTTTACTAGCAATCTCCCTACTTGGAGCATCAGCACCTTTAACCTCCTGTTCCGTACAGGTTGCAATTTGTCCTGAGGATGAACGGGAAGACGGGGAACCAATGAGAGACTAGCTCTTGGTGTTGGGACAGGCACAGGTCACTCAATTTTCCCATCAGGAAGAAGAATTAACCACAGGCTCAGCCTGCCCCACGGAACCAGAACAGGGCCTGAAGCCATCCTGCGCTTTTGCGGCCGACTCCCAAAAAAGCGACTTGTAAAATGGAGCTTCAGGGCACTGCAATTCACAAACCTGCAGAGTTATAAATGATAACTCTCGTCCACAAATATATTGAGGGAAGGCAAAGAAGAGGATTTGAAATCAAGGCAGAATTGCAGGAAACAGATTTCAGGAGGTAGATTTGAATCGCCTTTAAAGCACATGAAAAGCGGCAAAACGTTGACAATGATGCCCTTGGCCAAAAAGGGCGTATGCGTTTTTTCCTGAATATATTCAGGAAAAAACGCATACGCCCTTTTTGGCCAACCAAGCAACCTGGAAAGGCAAATCAGCGCTACAAAGAAGTCTCGCTTCCCATCGGTCAAAAGGGACATGCTGAAAAAGGTGTCAAAACCAGAAATGCAGGAGAGGGCATGGAGAAATGGGAGCCTTGCTACACTGATGGGCGGGATGTAAATTGCCAACAGCCACTCTGGAGAAGTGTACGGTGTGTCCTGAAACATCTAAAAAACACAGGTTAGAGAGCATAGGGCACTTCTACGCATGGGGGGATAAAGTGGGAAAATTGAAAATCAGCAAGACACAAGCACCCAAAAGTTTAGGGCTGCTCTGTTGACAAGGACCTCCACTTCATTCCACCTTAAATATCCCAGGAAAGCGAAAAATGGATAAAAAAGTTGTGGTCCTTATGTACAATGGAATATCACTCAGCCATGAAATCAATGTCATAAGGCTAGTAGCAGCATGATGAGTGGATTTAGGTAAGACGATTCTAAGTGAAATAAGTCACACAGAAAAGGACACTTCTCATAAGGTGTCACTTATAGAGAGAATGTAAAAACCGTTACACTTGAACTGAATTACAAAACAGAACAGAGTCACACATGCAGAAAACACACTATGGCTGCTTAACGGGAAAGGTGAGGTGGGGTGATACATAAAATAAGAGTTTCAAATTAGCTCAGATACCATTCCATAAACCCAATATGGAATAGACAAGACCTACTCCTTGCTCAGAGAACTGGACTCAACACGCCCGATTCACCGCACAAGAATATATCTGACTAGTAATAATCTTAAAACCTATGTATTGATATCTCTCTGTTAGTGTGTCAAGTGGGTGTAAAGCGGCCTAAACACAGCCGTGAAAAGCAGCTAAACCCCATTATAAAAATAAATTACTTTTAAAAACCCATGAAACAAAGACAGGGAAAGAGAGAGAAATTCTTACACAATTCGTTCGGGGGCTGTGATGCAACCTGGATTGACCATATCTAGACCCACAGCTGGATGAGACATAAGGGTGGACACTCTTGGGGCTGAGAGGTTTGGTGAGGTTGGGTGAGCAAACGCAGACCCTTTAAAGTAATACTGCGTGCTACCCATCGCATGGGTCCCAAATCTCCAGGTTCAAGGGCATCTTCCTACATCAAAAACATGCATGAGAACCCCAGAAGATGGTACACCGTGTGATGGGGAAAGTTTTCTAAAACGCACCTCATTTCTCACCTCCTTGTGCTCGTGTTCGCCATTCCAGCCACTTTACTAGCAATCTCCCTACTTGGAGCATCAGCACCTTTAACCTCCTGTTCCGTACAGGTTGCAATTTGTCCTGAGGATGAACGGGAAGACGGGAAACCAATGAGAGACTAGCTCTTGGTGTTGGGACAGGCACAGGTCACTCTATTTTCCCATCAGGAAGAAGAATTAACCACAGGCTCAGCCTGCCCCCCGGAACCAGAACAGGGCCTGAAGCCATCCTGCGCTTTTGCGGCCGGCTCCCAAAAAAGCGACTTGTAAAATGCAGCTTCAGGGCACTGCAATTCACAAACCTGCAGAGTTATAAATGATAACTCTCGTCCACAAATATATTGAGGGAAGGCAAAGAAGAGGATTTGAAATCAAGGCAGAATTGCAGGAAACAGATTTCAGGAGGTAGATTCGAATCGCATTTAAAGCACTTGAAAAGCGGCAAAACGTTGACAATGATGCCCTTGGCCAAAAAGGGCGTATGCCTTTTTTCCTGAATATATTCAGGAAAAAACGCATACGCCCTTTTTGGCCAACCAAGCAACCTGGAAAGGCAAATCAGCGCTACAAAGAAGTCTCGCTTCCCATCGGTCAAAAGGGACATGCTGAAAAAAGTGTCAAAACCAGAAATGCAGGACAGCCCATGGAGAAATGGGAGCCTTGCTACGCTGATGGGCGGGATGTAAATTGCCAACAGCCACTCTGGAGAAGTGTACGGTGTGTCCTGAAACATCTAAAAAACACAGCTTAGAGAGCATAGGGCACTTCTACGCATGGGGGGATAAAGTGGGAAAATTGAAAATCAGCAAGACACAAGCACCCGAAAGTTTAGGGCTGCTCTGTTGACAAGGACCTCCACTTCATTCCACCTTAAATATCCCAGGAAAGCGAAAAATGGATAAAAAAGTTGTGGTCCTTATGTACAATGGAATATCACTCAGCCATGAAATCAATGTCATAAGGCTAGTAGCAGCATGATGAGTGGATTTAGGTAAGACGATTCTAAGTGAAATAAGTCACACAGAAAAGGACACTTCTCATAAGGTGTCACTTATAGAGGGAATGTAAAAACCGTTACACTTGAACTGAATTACAAAACAGAACAGAGTCACACATGCAGAAAACACACTATGGCTGCTTAACGGGAAAGGTGAGGTGGGGTGATACATAAAACAAGAGTTTCAAATTAGCTCAGATACCGTTCCATAAACCCAATATGGAATAGACAAGACCTACTCCTTGCTCAGAGAACTGGACTCAACACGCCCGATTCACCGCAGAAGAATATATCTGACTAGTAATAATCTTAAAACCTATGTATTGATATCTCTCTGTTAGTGTGTCAAGTGGGTGTAAAGCGGCCTAAACACAGCCGTGAAAAGCAGCTAAACCCCATTATAAAAATAAATTACTTTTAAAAACACATGAAACAAAGACAGGGAAAGAGAGAGAAATTCTTACACAATTCGTTCAGGGGCTGTGATGCAACCTGCATTGACCATATCTAGACCCACAGCTGGATGAGACATAAGGGTGGACACTCTTGGGGCTGAGAGGTTTGGTGAGGTTGGGTGAGCAAACGCAGACCCTTTAAAGTAATACTGCGTGCTACCCATCACATGGGTCCCAAATCTCCAGGTTCAAGGGCATCTTCCTACATCGAAAACATGCATGAGAAACCCAGAAGATTGTACACCGTGTGATGGGGAAAGGTTTCTAAAACGCACCGCATTTCTCATCTCCTTGTGCTCGGGTTCGCCATTCCAGCCACTTTACTAGCAATCTCCCTACTTGGAGCATCAGCAACTTTAACCTCCTGTTCCGTACAGGTTGCAATTTGTCCTGAGGATGAACGGGAAGACGGGGAACCAATGAGAGACTAGCTCTTGGTGTTGGGACAGGCACAGGTCACTCAATTTTCCCATCAGGAAGAAGAATTAACCACAGGCTCAGCCTGCCCCACGGAACCAGAACAGGGCCTGAAGCCATCCTGCGCTTTTGCGGCCGACTCCCAAAAAAGCGACTTGTAAAATGGAGCTTCAGGGCACTGCAATTCACAAACCTGCAGAGTTATAAATGATAACTCTCGTCCACAAATATATTGAGGGAAGGCAAAGAAGAGGATTTGAAATCAAGGCAGAATTGCAGGAAACAGATTTCAGGAGGTAGATTTGAATCGCCTTTAAAGCACATGAAAAGCGGCAAAACGTTGACAATGATGCCCTTGGCCAAAAAGGGCGTATGCGTTTTTTCCTGAATATATTCAGGAAAAAACGCATACGCCCTTTTTGGCCAACCAAGCAACCTGGAAAGGCAAATCAGCGCTACAAAGAAGTCTCGCTTCCCATCGGTCAAAAGGGACATGCTGAAAAAAGTGTCAAAACCAGAAATGCAGGACAGCCCATGGAGAAATGGGAGCCTTGCTACGCTGATGGGCGGGATGTAAATTGCCAACAGCCACTCTGGAGAAGTGTACGGTGTGTCCTGAAACATCTAAAAAACACAGCTTAGAGAGCATAGGGCACTTCTACGCATGGGGGGATAAAGTGGGAAAATTGAAAATCAGCAAGACACAAGCACCCGAAAGTTTAGGGCTGCTCTGTTGACAAGGACCTCCACTTCATTCCACCTTAAATATCCCAGGAAAGCGAAAAATGGATAAAAAAGTTGTGGTCCTTATGTACAATGGAATATCACTCAGCCATGAAATCAATGTCATAAGGCTAGTAGCAGCATGATGAGTGGATTTAGGTAAGACGATTCTAAGTGAAATAAGTCACACAGAAAAGGACACTTCTCATAAGGTGTCACTTATAGAGGGAATGTAAAAACCGTTACACTTGAACTGAATTACAAAACAGAACAGAGTCACACATGCAGAAAACACACTATGGCTGCTTAACGGGAAAGGTGAGGTGGGGTGATACATAAAACAAGAGTTTCAAATTAGCTCAGATACCGTTCCATAAACCCAATATGGAATAGACAAGACCTACTCCTTGCTCAGAGAACTGGACTCAACACGCCCGATTCACCGCACAAGAATATATCTGACTAGTAATAATCTTAAAACCTATGTATTGATATCTCTCTGTTAGTGTGTCAAGTGGGTGTAAAGCGGCCTAAACACAGCCGTGAAAAGCAGCTAAACCCCATTATAAAAATAAATTACTTTTAAAAACACATGAAACAAAGACAGGGAAAGAGAGAGAAATTCTTACACAATTCGTTCAGGGGCTGTGATGCAACCTGCATTGACCATATCTAGACCCACAGCTGGATGAGACATAAGGGTGGACACTCTTGGGGCTGAGAGGTTTGGTGAGGTTGGGTGAGCAAACGCAGACCCTTTAAAGTAATACTGCGTGCTACCCATCACATGGGTCCCAAATCTCCAGGTTCAAGGGCATCTTCCTACATCGAAAACATGCATGAGAAACCCAGAAGATTGTACACCGTGTGATGGGGAAAGGTTTCTAAAACGCACCGCATTTCTCATCTCCTTGTGCTCGGGTTCGCCATTCCAGCCACTTTACTAGCAATCTCCCTACTTGGAGCATCAGCACCTTTAACCTCCTGTTCCGTACAGGTTGCAATTTGTCCTGAGGATGAACGGGAAGACGGGGAACCAATGAGAGACTAGCTCTTGGTGTTGGGACAGGCACAGGTCACTCAATTTTCCCATCAGGAAGAAGAATTAACCACAGGCTCAGCCTGCCCCACGGAACCAGAACAGGGCCTGAAGCCATCCTGCGCTTTTGCGGCCGACTCCCAAAAAAGCGACTTGTAAAATGGAGCTTCAGGGCACTGCAATTCACAAACCTGCAGAGTTATAAATGATAACTCTCGTCCACAAATATATTGAGGGAAGGCAAAGAAGAGGATTTGAAATCAAGGCAGAATTGCAGGAAACAGATTTCAGGAGGTAGATTTGAATCGCCTTTAAAGCACATGAAAAGCGGCAAAACGTTGACAATGATGCCCTTGGCCAAAAAGGGCGTATGCGTTTTTTCCTGAATATATTCAGGAAAAAACGCATACGCCCTTTTTGGCCAACCAAGCAACCTGGAAAGGCAAATCAGCGCTACAAAGAAGTCTCGCTTCCCATCGGTCAAAAGGGACATGCTGAAAAAGGTGTCAAAACCAGAAATGCAGGAGAGGGCATGGAGAAATGGGAGCCTTGCTACACTGAAGGGCGGGATGTAAATTGCCAACAGCCACTCTGGAGAAGTGTACGGTGTGTCCTGAAACATCTAAAAAACACAGGTTAGAGAGCATAGGGCACTTCTACTCATGGGGGGATAAAGTGGGAAAATTGAAAATCAGCAAGACACAAGCACCCGAAAGTTTAGGGCTGCTCTGTTGACAAGGACCTCCACTTCATTCCACCTTAAATATCCCAGGAAAGCGAAAAATGGATAAAAAAGTTGTGGTCCTTATGTACAATGGAATATCACTCAGCCATGAAATCAATGTCATAAGGCTAGTAGCAGCATGATGAGTGGATTTAGGTAAGACGATTCTAAGTGAAATAAGTCACACAGAAAAGGACACTTCTCATAAGGTGTCACTTATAGAGGGAATGTAAAAACCGTTACACTTGAACTGAATTACAAAACAGAACAGAGTCACACATGCAGAAAACACACTATGGCTGCTTAACGGGAAAGGTGAGGTGGGGTGATACATAAAACAAGAGTTTCAAATTAGCTCAGATACCGTTCCATAAACCCAATATGGAATAGACAAGACCTACTCCTTGCTCAGAGAACTGGACTCAACACGCCCGATTCACCGCACAAGAATATATCTGACTAGTAATAATCTTAAAACCTATGTATTGATATCTCTCTGTTAGTGTGTCAAGTGGGTGTAAAGCGGCCTAAACACAGCCGTGAAAAGCAGCTAAACCCCATTATAAAAAGAAATTACTTTTAAAAACCCATGAAACAAAGACAGGGAAAGAGAGAGAAATTCTTACACAATTCGTTCGGGGGCTGTGATGCAACCTGGATTGACCATATCTAGACCCACAGCTGGATGAGACATAAGGGTGGACACTCTTGGGGCTGAGAGGTTTGGTGAGGTTGGGTGAGCAAACGCAGACCCTTTAAAGTAATACTGCGTGCTACCCATCGCATGGGTCCCAAATCTCCAGGTTCAAGGGCATCTTCCTACATCAAAAACATGCATGAGAACCCCAGAAGATGGTACACCGTGTGATGGGGAAAGGTTTCTAAAACGCACCTCATTTCTCACCTCCTTGTGCTCGTGTTCGCCATTCCAGCCACTTTACTAGCAATCTCCCTACTTGGAGCATCAGCACCTTTAACCTCCTGTTCCGTACAGGTTGCAATTTGTCCTGAGGATGAACGGGAAGACGGGAAACCAATGAGAGACTAGCTCTTGGTGTTGGGACAGGCACAGGTCACTCTATTTTCCCATCAGGAAGAAGAATTAACCACAGGCTCAGCCTGCCCCCCGGAACCAGAACAGGGCCTGAAGCCATCCTGCGCTTTTGCGGCCGGCTCCCAAAAAAGCGACTTGTAAAATGCAGCTTCAGGGCACTGCAATTCACAAACCTGCAGAGTTATAAATGATAACTCTCGTCCACAAATATATTGAGGGAAGGCAAAGAAGAGGATTTGAAATCAAGGCAGAATTGCAGGAAACAGATTTCAGGAGGTAGATTCGAATCGCATTTAAAGCACTTGAAAAGCGGAAAAACGTTGACAATGATGCCCTTGGCCAAAAAGGGCGTATGCCTTTTTTCCTGAATATATTCAGGAAAAAACGCATACGCCCTTTTTGGCCAACCAAGCAACCTGGAAAGGCAAATCAGCGCTACAAAGAAGTCTCGCTTCCCATCGGTCAAAAGGGACATGCTGAAAAAAGTGTCAAAACCAGAAATGCAGGACAGCCCATGGAGAAATGGGAGCCTTGCTACGCTGATGGGCGGGATGTAAATTGCCAACAGCCACTCTGGAGAAGTGTACGGTGTGTCCTGAAACATCGAAAAAACACAGCTTAGAACGCATAGGGCACTTACACTCATGGGCGTATAAATTGGGAAAACTAAAAATCAGCAACACACAGGCACCCCAAAGTTTAGGGCTGCTCTGTTGACAAGAACCTCCACTTCACCACACCTTAAATATCCCAGGAAAGAGAAAAATGGATAAAGAAGTGGTGGTCCTTATGTACAATGGAATATCACTCAGCCATGAAATCAATGTCATAAGGCTAGTAGCAGCATGATGAGTGGATTTAGGTACGACAATTCTAAGTGAAATAAGTCACACAGAAAAAGACACTTATCATAAGCTATCACTTATAGAGGGAATGTAAAAACCGCTACACTTGAACTGAATTACAAAACAGAACAGAGTCACACGTTTAGAAAACACACTATGGCTGCTTAACGGGAAAGGTGAGGTGGGGTGCTGCAGAAAACAAGGGTTTCAAATTAGCTCAGATACCGTTCCATAACCCCAATATGTAATAGAAAGACCTACTCCTTGCTCAGTGAACTGGACTCAACACCCCCTATTCTCGCACAAGAATATATCTGACTAGTAAGAATCTTAAAACCTATGTATTGATATCTCTCTGGATGTGAGTCAAGTGGGTGTAAAGCGGCATAAACACAGCCGTGAAAAGCAGCTAAACACCATTATAAAAATAAATTAATTTTAAAAACCCGTGAAACAAAGACAGTGAAAGAGAGAGAAATTCTTACAAAATTCGTTCAGGGGCTGTGATGCCACCTGGAATGACCATATCTAGACCCACAGCTGGATGAGACGTAAGGGTGGATACTCTCGGGGCTGAGAGATTTGGTGAGGTTGGGGGAGCAAACACAGAGCCTTTAAAGTACTACTGCCTGTTACCCATCGCATGGGTCCCAAATCTCCAGGTTCAAGGGCATCTTCCTACATCGAAAACATGCATGAGAAACCCAGAAGGTGGTAGACCGTGTGACCGGGAAAGGTTTCTAAAACGCACCTCATTTCTCATCTCCTTGTGCTCGGGTTCGCCATTCCAGCCGCTTTACTAGCAATCTCCCTCCTTGGAGAATCAGGACCTTTAACCTCCTGTTCCGTACAGCTTGCAATTTGTCCTGAGTATGAATGGGAAGAAGGGGAGCCAATGAGAGACTAGCTCTAGGTGTTGGGACAGGCACAGGTCACTCTATTTTCCCATCAGGAAGAAGAATTAACCACAGGCTCAGCCTGCCCCCCGGAACCAGAATAGGGCCTGATGCCGTCCTGCGCTTTTGCGGCCAGCTCCCAAAAAAGCGAGTTGAAAAATGGAGCTCAGGGGAACTGCAATTAACAAACCTGCAGAGTTGTAAATGATAACTCTCGTTCACAAATATATTGAGGGAAGGCAACGAAGAGGATTTGAAAGCAAGGCAGAATTGCAGGAAACAGATTTCAGGAGGTAGATTCGAGTCGCCTTTAAAGCACATGAAAAACGGCAAAACGTCGACAATGATGCCCTTGGCCAAAAAGGGCGTATGCGTTTTTTCCTGAATATATTCAGGAAAAAACGCATACGCCCTTTTTGGCCAACCAAGCAACCTGGAAAGGCAAATCAGCGCTACAAAGAAGTCTCGCTTCCCATCGGTCAAAAGGGCCATGCTGAAAAAAGTGTCAAAACCAGAAATGCAGGACAGGCCATGGAGAAATGGGAGCCTTGCTACGCTGATAGTCAGGATGTAAATTGCCAACAGCCACTCTGGAGAAGTGTACGGTGTGTCCTGAAACATCGAAAAAACACAGCTAAGAGCACATAGGGCACTTACACTCATGGGCGTATAAATTGGGAAAACTAAAAATCAGCAACACACAGGCACCCCAAAGTTTAGGGCTGCTCTGTTGACAAGAACCTCCACTTCATGACACCTTAAATATCCCAGGAAAGAGAAAAATGGATAAAGAAGTGGTGGTCCTTATGTACAATGGAATATCACTCAGCCATGAAATCAATGTCATAAGGCTAGTAGCAGCATGATGAGTGGATTTAGGTACGACAATTCTAAGTGAAATAAGTCACACAGAAAAAGACACTTATCATAAGCTATCACTTATAGAGGGAATATAAAAACCGCTACAATTGAACTGAATTACAAAACAAAACAGAGTCACACGTTTACAAAACACACTATGGCTGCTTAACGGGAAAGGTGAGGTGGGGTGATGCATAAAACAAGGGTTTCAAATTAGCTGAGATACCGTTCCATAAACCCAATATGTAATAGAAAGACCTACTCCTTGCTCAGTGAACTGGACTCAACACCCCCTATTCACCGCACAAGAATATATTTGATTAGTAAGAATCTTAAAACCTATGAATTTATATCTCTCTGAAAGTGAGTCAAGTGGGTGTAAAGCGGCATAAAAACAGCCGTGAAAAGCAGCTAAACCCCATTATAAGAATAAATTACTTTTAAAAACCCATGAAACCAAGACAGGGAAAGAGAGAGAAATTCTTACACAATTCGTTCGGGGGCTGTGATGCAACCTGGATTGACCATATCTAGACCCACAGCTGGATGAGACATAAGGGTGGACACTCTTGGGGCTGAGAGGTTTGGTGAGGATGGGTGAGCAAACGCAGACCCTTTAAAGTAATACTGCGTGCTACCCATCGCATGGGTCCCAAATCTCCAGGTTCAAGGGCATCTTCCTACATCGAAAACATGCATGAGAAACCCAGAAGATGGTACACCGTGTGATGGGGAAAGGTTTCTAAAACGCACCTCATTTCTCACCTCCTTGTGCTCGTGTTCGCCATTCCAGCCACTTTACTAGCAATCTCCCTACTTGGAGCATCAGCACCTTTAACCTCCTGTTCCGTACAGGTTGCAATTTGTCCTGAGGATGAACGGGAAGACGGGAAACCAATGAGAGACTAGCTCTTGGTGTTGGGACAGGCACAGGTCACTCTATTTTCCCATCAGGAAGAAGAATTAACCACAGGCTCAGCCTGCCCCCCGGAACCAGAACAGGGCCTGAAGCCATCCTGCGCTTTTGCGGCCGGCTCCCAAAAAAGCGACTTGTAAAATGGAGCTTCAGGGCACTGCAATTCACAAACCTGCAGAGTTATAAATGATAACTCTCGTCCACAAATATATTGAGGGAAGGCAAAGAAGAGGATTTGAAATCAAGGCAGAATTGCAGGAAACAGATTTCAGGAGGTAGATTCGAATCGCATTTAAAGCACTTGAAAAGCGGAAAAACGTTGACAATGATGCCCTTGGCCAAAAAGGGCGTATGCCTTTTTTCCTGAATATATTCAGGAAAAAACGCATACGCCCTTTTTGGCCAACCAAGCAACCTGGAAAGGCAAATCAGCGCTACAAAGAAGTCTCGCTTCCCATCGGTCAAAAGGGACATGCTGAAAAAAGTGTCAAAACCAGAAATGCAGGACAGGCCATGGAGAAATGGGAGCCTTGCTACACTGATGGGCGGGATGTAAATTGCCAACAGCCACTCTGGAGAAGTGTACGGTGTGTCCTGAAACATCTAAAAAACACAGCTTAGAGAGCATAGGGCACTTCTACGCATGGGGGGATAAAGTGGGAAAATTGAAAATCAGCAAGACACAAGCACCCGAAAGTTTAGGGCTGCTCTGTTGACAAGGACCTCCACTTCATTCCACCTTAAATATCCCAGGAAAGCGAAAAATGGATAAAAAAGTTGTGGTCCTTATGTACAATGGACTATCACTCAGCCATGAAATCAATGTCATAAGGCTAGTAGCAGCATGATGAGTGGATTTAGGTAAGACGATTCTAAGTGAAATAAGTCACACAGAAAAGGACACTTCTCATAAGGTGTCACTTATAGAGGGAATGTAAAAACCGTTACACTTGAACTGAATTACAAAACAGAACAGAGTCACACATGCAGAAAACACACTATGGCTGCTTAACGGGAAAGGTGAGGTGGGGTGATACATAAAACAAGAGTTTCAAATTAGCTCAGATACCGTTCCATAAACCCAATATGGAATAGACAAGACCTACTCCTTGCTCAGAGAACTGGACTCAACACGCCCGATTCACCGCACAAGAATATATCTGACTAGTAATAATCTTAAAACCTATGTATTGATATCTCTCTGTTAGTGTGTCAAGTGTGTGTAAGGCGGCATAAACACGGCCGTGAAAAGCAGCTAAACCCCATTATAAAAATAAATTACTTTTAAAAACCCATGAAACAAAGACAAGGAAAGAGAGAGAAATTCTTACACAATTCGTTCGGGGGCTGTGATGCAACCTGGATTGACCATATCTAGACCCACAGCTGGATGAGACATAAGGGTGGACACTCTTGGGGCTGAGAGGTTTGGTGAGGTTGGGTGAGCAAACGCAGACCCTTTAAAGTAATACTGCGTGCTACCCATCGCATGGGTCCCAAATCTCCAGGTTCAAGGGCATCTTCCTACATCGAAAACCTGCATGAGAAACCCAGAAGATTGTACACCGTGTGATGGGGAAAGGTTTCTAAAACGCACCGCATTTCTCATCTCCTTGTGCTCGGGTTCGCCATTCCAGCCACTTTACTAGCAATCTCCCTACTTGGAGCATCAGCACCTTTAACCTCCTGTTCCGTACAGGTTGCAATTTGTCCTGAGGATGAACGGGAAGACGGGGAACCAATGAGAGACTAGCTCTTGGTGTTGGGACTGGCACAGGTCACTCAATTTTCCCATCAGGAAGAAGAATTAACCACAGGCTCAGCCTGCCCCCCGGAACCAGAACAGGGCCTGAAGCCATCCTGCGCTTTTGCGGCCGACTCCCAAAAAAGCGACTTGTAAAATGGAGCTTCAGGGCACTGCAATTCACAAACCTGCAGAGTTATAAATGATAACTCTCGTCCACAAATATATTGAGGGAAGGCAAAGAAGAGGATTTGAAATCAAGGCAGAATTGCAGGAAACAGATTTCAGGAGGTAGATTTGAATCGCCTTTAAAGCACATGAAAAGCGGCAAAACGTTGACAATGATGCCCTTGGCCAAAAAGGGCGTATGCGTTTTTTCCTGAATATATTCAGGAAAAAACGCATACGCCCTTTTTGGCCAACCAAGCAACCTGGAAAGGCAAATCAGCGCTACAAAGAAGTCTCGCTTCCCATCGGTCAAAAGGGACATGCTGAAAAAGGTGTCAAAACCAGAAATGCAGGAGAGGGCATGGAGAAATGGGAGCCTTGCTACACTGATGGGCGGGATGTAAATTGCCAACAGCCACTCTGGAGAAGTGTACGGTGTGTCCTGAAACATCTAAAAAACACAGCTTAGAGAGCATAGGGCACTTCTACGCATGGGGGGATAAAGTGGGAAAATTGAAAATCAGCAAGACACAAGCACCCGAAAGTTTAGGGCTGCTCTGTAGACAAGGACCTCCACTTCATTCCACCTTAAATATCCCAGGAAAGCGAAAAATGGATAAAAAAGTTGTGGTCCTTATGTACAATGGAATATCACTCAGCCATGAAATCAATGTCATAAGGCTAGTAGCAGCATGATGAGTGGATTTAGGTAAGACGATTCTAAGTGAAATAAGTCACACAGAAAAGGACACTTCTCATAAGGTGTCACTTATAGAGGGAATGTAAAAACCGTTACACTTGAACTGAATTACAAAACAGAACAGAGTCACACATGCAGAAAACACACTATGGCTGCTTAACGGGAAAGGTGAGGTGGGGTGATACATAAAACAAGAGTTTCAAATTAGCTCAGATACCGTTCCATAAACCCAATATGGAATAGACAAGACCTACTCCTTGCTCAGAGAACTGGACTCAACACGCCCGATTCACCGCACAAGAATATATCTGACTAGTAATAATCTTAAAACCTATGTATTGATATCTCTCTGTTAGTGTGTCAAGTGGGTGTAAAGCAGCCTAAACACAGCCGTGAAAAGCAGCTAAACCCCATTATAAAAATAAATTACTTTTAAAAACCCATGAAACAAAGACAGGGAAAGAGAGAGAAATTCTTACACAATTCGTTCGGGGGCTGTGATGCAACCTGGATTGACCATATCTAGACCCACAGCTGGATGAGACATAAGGGTGGACACTCTTGGGGCTGAGAGGTTTGGTGAGGTTGGGTGAGCAAACGCAGACCCTTTAAAGTAATACTGCGTGCTACCCATCGCATGGGTCCCAAATCTCCAGGTTCAAGGGCATCTTCCTACATCAAAAACATGCATGAGAACCCCAGAAGATGGTACACCGTGTGATGGGGAAAGGTTTCTAAAACGCACCTCATTTCTCACCTCCTTGTGCTCGTGTTCGCCATTCCAGCCACTTTACTAGCAATCTCCCTACTTGGAGCATCAGCACCTTTAACCTCCTGTTCCGTACTGGTTGCAATTTGTCCTGAGGATGAACGGGAAGACGGGAAACCAATGAGAGACTAGCTCTTGGTTTTGGGACAGGCACAGGTCACTCTATTTTCCCATCAGGAAGAAGAATTAACCACAGGCTCAGCCTGCCCCCCGGAACCAGAACAGGGCCTGAAGCCATCCTGCGCTTTTGCGGCCGGCTCCCAAAAAAGCGACTTGTAAAATGCAGCTTCAGGGCACTGCAATTCACAAACCTGCAGAGTTATAAATGATAACTCTCGTCCACAAATATATTGAGGGAAGGCAAAGAAGAGGATTTGAAATCAAGGCAGAATTGCAGGAAACAGATTTCAGGAGGTAGATTCGAATCACATTTAAAGCACTTGAAAAGCGGCAAAACGTTGACAATGATGCCCTTGGCCAAAAAGGGCGTATGCCTTTTTTCCTGAATATATTCAGGAAAAAACGCATACGCCCTTTTTGGCCAACCAAGCAACCTGGAAAGGCCAATCAGCGCTACAAAGAAGTCTCGCTTCCCATCGGTCAAAAGGGACATGCTGAAAAAAGTGTCAAAACCAGAAATGCAGGACAGCCCATGGAGAAATGGGAGCCTTGCTACGCTGATGGGCGGGATGTAAATTGCCAACAGCCACTCTGGAGAAGTGTACGGTGTGTCCTGAAACATCGAAAAAACACAGCTTAGAACGCATAGGGCACTTACACTCATGGGCGTATAAATTGGGAAAACTAAAAATCAGCAACACACAGGCACCCCAAAGTTTAGGGCTGCTCTGTTGACAAGAACCTCCACTTCACCACACCTTAAATATCCCAGGAAAGAGAAAAATGGATAAAGAAGTGGTGGTCCTTATGTACAATGGAATATCACTCAGCCATGAAATCAATGTCATAAGGCTAGTAGCAGCATGATGAGTGGATTTAGGTACGACAATTCTAAGTGAAATAAGTCACACAGAAAAAGACACTTATCATAAGCTATCACTTATAGAGGGAATGTAAAAACCGCTACACTTGAACTGAATTACAAAACAGAACAGAGTCACACGTTTAGAAAACACACTATGGCTGCTTAACGGGAAAGGTGAGGTGGGGTGCTGCAGAAAACAAGGGTTTCAAATTAGCTCAGATACCGTTCCATAACCCCAATATGTAATAGAAAGACCTACTCCTTGCTCAGTGAACTGGACTCAACACCCCCTATTCTCGCACAAGAATATATCTGACTAGTAAGAATCTTAAAACCTATGTATTGATATCTCTCTGGATGTGAGTCAAGTGGGTGTAAAGCGGCATAAACACAGCCGTGAAAAGCAGCTAAACACCATTATAAAAATAAATTAATTTTAAAAACCCGTGAAACAAAGACAGTGAAAGAGAGAGAAATTCTTACAAAATTCGTTCAGGGGCTGTGA
The DNA here is from genome assembly GCF_965194825.1 of Balaenoptera physalus. NCBI lineage: Eukaryota > Metazoa > Chordata > Mammalia > Artiodactyla > Balaenopteridae > Balaenoptera > Balaenoptera physalus. Next base: position 199,342 of record NW_028126374.1, read on the forward strand.
TGCCACCTGGAATGACCATATCTAGACCCACAGCTGGATGAGACGTAAGGGTGGATACTCTCGGGGCTGAGAGATTTGGTGAGGTTGGGGGAGCAAACACAGAGCCTTTAAAGTACTACTGCCTGTTACCCATCGCATGGGTCCCAAATCTCCAGGTTCAAGGGCATCTTCCTACATCGAAAACATGCATGAGAAACCCAGAAGGTGGTAGACCGTGTGACCGGGAAAGGTTTCTAAAACGCACCTCATTTCTCATCTCCTTGTGCTCGGGTTCGCCATTCCAGCCGCTTTACTAGCAATCTCCCTCCTTGGAGAATCAGGACCTTTAACCTCCTGTTCCGTACAGCTTGCAATTTGTCCTGAGTATGAATGGGAAGAAGGGGAGCCAATGAGAGACTAGCTCTAGGTGTTGGGACAGGCACAGGTCACTCTATTTTCCCATCAGGAAGAAGAATTAACCACAGGCTCAGCCTGCCGCCCGGAACCAGAATAGGGCCTGATGCCGTCCTGCGCTTTTGCGGCCAGCTCCCAAAAAAGCGAGTTGAAAAATGGAGCTCAGGGGAACTGCAATTAACAAACCTGCAGAGTTGTAAATGATAACTCTCGTTCACAAATATATTGAGGGAAGGCAACGAAGAGGATTTGAAAGCAAGGCAGAATTGCAGGAAACAGATTTCAGGAGGTAGATTCGAGTCGCCTTTAAAGCACATGAAAAACGGCAAAACGTCGACAATGATGCCCTTGGCCAAAAAGGGCGTATGCGTTTTTTCCTGAATATATTCAGGAAAAAACGCATACGCCCTTTTTGGCCAACCAAGCAACCTGGAAAGGCAAATCAGCGCTACAAAGAAGTCTCGCTTCCCATCGGTCAAAAGGGCCATGCTGAAAAAAGTGTCAAAACCAGAAATGCAGGACAGGCCATGGAGAAATGGGAGCCTTGCTACGCTGATAGTCAGGATGTAAATTGCCAACAGCCACTCTGGAGAAGTGTACGGTGTATCCTGAAACATCGAAAAAACACAGCTTAGAGCACATAGGGCACTTACACTCATGGGCGTATAAATTGGGAAAACTAAAAATCAGCAACACACAGGCACCCCAAAGTTTAGGGCTGCTCTGTTGACAAGAACCTCCACTTCATGACACCTTAAATATCCCAGGAAAGAGAAAAATGGATAAAGAAGTGGTGGTCCTTATGTACAATGGAATATCACTCAGCCATGAAATCAATGTCATAAGGCTAGTAGCAGCATGATGAGTGGATTTAGGTACGACAATTCTAAGTGAAATAAGTCACACAGAAAAAGACACTTATCATAAGCTATCACTTATAGAGGGAATATAAAAACCGCTACAATTGAACTGAATTACAAAACAAAACAGAGTCACACGTTTACAAAACACACTATGGCTGCTTAACGGGAAAGGTGAGGTGGGGTGATGCATAAAACAAGGGTTTCAAATTAGCTGAGATACCGTTCCATAAACCCAATATGTAATAGAAACACCTACTCCTTGCTCAGTGAACTGGACTCAACACCGCCTATTCACCGCACAAGAATATATTTGATTAGTAAGAATCTTAAAACCTATGAATTTATATCTCTCTGAAAGTGAGTCAAGTGGGTGTAAAGCGGCATAAAAACAGCCGTGAAAAGCAGCTAAACCCCATTATAAGAATAAATTACTTTTAAAAACCCATGAAACCAAGACAGGGAAAGAGAGAGAAATTCTTACACAATTCGTTCGGGGGCTGTGATGCAACCTGGATTGACCATATCTAGACCCACAGCTGGATGAGACATAAGGGTGGACACTCTTGGGGCTGAGAGGTTTGGTGAGGATGGGTGAGCAAACGCAGACCCTTTAAAGTAATACTGCGTGCTACCCATCGCATGGGTCCCAAATCTCCAGGTTCAAGGGCATCTTCCTACATCGAAAACATGCATGAGAAACCCAGAAGATGGTACACCGTGTGATGGGGAAAGGTTTCTAAAACGCACCTCATTTCTCACCTCCTTGTGCTCGTGTTCGCCATTCCAGCCACTTTACTAGCAATCTCCCTACTTGAAGCATCAGCACCTTTAACCTCCTGTTCCGTACAGGTTGCAATTTGTCCTGAGGATGAACGGGAAGACGGGAAACCAATGAGAGACTAGCTCTTGGTGTTGGGACAGGCACAGGTCACTCTATTTTCCCATCAGGAAGAAGAATTAACCACAGGCTCAGCCTGCCCCCCGGAACCAGAACAGGGCCTGAAGCCATCCTGCGCTTTTGCGGCCGGCTCCCAAAAAAGCGACTTGTAAAATGGAGCTTCAGGGCACTGCAATTCACAAACCTGCAGAGTTATAAATGATAACTCTCGTCCACAAATATATTGAGGGAAGGCAAAGAAGAGGATTTGAAATCAAGGCAGAATTGCAGGAAACAGATTTCAGGAGGTAGATTCGAATCGCATTTAAAGCACTTGAAAAGCGGAAAAACGTTGACAATGATGCCCTTGGCCAAAAAGGGCGTATGCCTTTTTTCCTGAATATATTCAGGAAAAAACGCATACGCCCTTTTTGGCCAACCAAGCAACCTGGAAAGGCAAATCAGCGCTACAAAGAAGTCTCGCTTCCCATCGGTCAAAAGGGCCATGCTGAAAAAAGTGTCAAAACCAGAAATGCAGGACAGGCCATGGAGAAATGGGAGCCTTGCTACACTGATGGGCGGGATGTAAATCGCCAACAGCCACTCTGGAAAAGTGTACGGTGTGTCCTGAAACATCTAAAAAACACAGCTTAGAGAGCATAGGGCACTTCCACACATGGGGGGATAAAGTGGGAAAATTGAAAATCAGCAAGACACAAGCACCCGAAAGTTTAGGGCTGCTCTGTTGACAAGGACCTCCACTTCATTCCACCTTAAATATCCCAGGAAAGCGAAAAATGGATAAAAAAGTTGTGGTCCTTATGTACAATGGACTATCACTCAGCCATGAAATCAATGTCATAAGGCTAGTAGCAGCATGATGAGTGGATTTAGGTAAGACGATTCTAAGTGAAATAAGTCACACAGAAAAGGACACTTCTCATAAGGTGTCACTTATAGAGGGAATGTAAAAACCGTTACACTTGAACTGAATTACAAAACAGAACAGAGTCACACATGCAGAAAACACACTATGGCTGCTTAACGGGAAAGGTGAGGTGGGGTGATACATAAAACAAGAGTTTCAAATTAGCTCAGATACCGTTCCATAAACCCAATATGGAATAGACAAGACCTACTCCTTGCTCAGAGAACTGGACTCAACACGCCCGATTCACCGCACAAGAATATATCTGACTAGTAATAATCTTAAAACCTATGTATTGATATCTCTCTGTTAGTGTGTCAAGTGTGTGTAAGGCGGCATAAACACGGCCGTGAAAAGCAGCTAAACCCCATTATAAAAATAAATTACTTTTAAAAACCCATGAAACAAAGACAAGGAAAGAGAGAGAAATTCTTACACAATTCGTTCGGGGGCTGTGATGCAACCTGGATTGACCATATCTAGACCCACAGCTGGATGAGACATAAGGGTGGACACTCTTGGGGCTGAGAGGTTTGGTGAGGTTGGGTGAGCAAACGCAGACCCTTTAAAGTAATACTGCGTGCTACCCATCGCATGGGTCCCAAATCTCCAGGTTCAAGGGCATCTTCCTACATCGAAAACCTGCATGAGAAACCCAGAAGATTGTACACCGTGTGATGGGAAAAGGTTTCTAAAACGCACCGCATTTCTCATCTCCTTGTGCTCGGGTTCGCCATTCCAGCCACTTTACTAGCAATCTCCCTACTTGGAGCATCAGCACCTTTAACCTCCTGTTCCGTACAGGTTGCAATTTGTCCTGAGGATGAACGGGAAGACGGGGAACCAATGAGAGACTAGCTCTTGGTGTTGGGACAGGCACAGGTCACTCAATTTTCCCATCAGGAAGAAGAATTAACCACAGGCTCAGCCTGCCCCCCGGAACCAGAACAGGGCCTGAAGCCATCCTGCGCTTTTGCGGCCGACTCCCAAAAAAGCGACTTGTAAAATGGAGCTTCAGGGCACTGCAATTCACAAACCTGCAGAGTTATAAATGATAACTCTCGTCCACAAATATATTGAGGGAAGGCAAAGAAGAGGATTTGAAATCAAGGCAGAATTGCAGGAAACAGATTTCAGGAGGTAGATTTGAATCGCCTTTAAAGCACATGAAAAGCGGCAAAACGTTGACAATGATGCCCTTGGCCAAAAAGGGCGTATGCGTTTTTTCCTGAATATATTCAAGAAAAAACGCATACGCCCTTTTTGGCCAACCAAGCAACCTGGAAAGGCAAATCAGCGCTACAAAGAAGTCTCGCTTCCCATCGGTCAAAAGGGACATGCTGAAAAAGGTGTCAAAACCAGAAATGCAGGAGAGGGCATGGAGAAATGGGAGCCTTGCTACACTGATGGGCGGGATGTAAATTGCCAACAGCCACTCTGGAGAAGTGTACGGTGTGTCCTGAAACATCTAAAAAACACAGCTTAGAGAGCATAGGGCACTTCTACGCATGGGGGGATAAAGTGGGAAAATTGAAAATCAGCAAGACACAAGCACCCGAAAGTTTAGGGCTGCTCTGTTGACAAGGACCTCCACTTCATTCCACCTTAAATATCCCAGGAAAGCGAAAAATGGATAAAAAAGTTGTGGTCCTTATGTACAATGGAATATCACTCAGCCATGAAATCAATGTCATAAGGCTAGTAGCAGCATGATGAGTGGATTTAGGTAAGACGATTCTAAGTGAAATAAGTCACACAGAAAAGGACACTTCTCATAAGGTGTCACTTATAGAGGGAATGTAAAAACCGTTACACTTGAACTGAATTACAAAACAGAACAGAGTCACACATGCAGAAAACACACTATGGCTGCTTAACGGGAAAGGTGAGGTGGAGTGATACATAAAACAAGAGTTTCAAATTAGCTCAGATACCGTTCCATAAACCCAATATGGAATAGACAAGACCTACTCCTTGCTCAGAGAACTGGACTCAACACGCCCGATTCACCGCACAAGAATATATCTGACTAGTAATAATCTTAAAACCTATGTATTGATATCTCTCTGTTAGTGTGTCAAGTGGGTGTAAAGCGGCCTAAACTCAGCCGTGAAAAGCAGCTAAACCCCATTATAAAAATAAATTACTTTTAAAAACCCATGAAACAAAGACAGGGAAAGAGAGAGAAATTCTTACACAATTCGTTCGGGGGCTGTGATGCAACCTGGATTGACCATATCTAGACCCACAGCTGGATGAGACATAAGGGTGGACACTCTTGGGGCTGAGAGGTTTGGTGAGGTTGGGTGAGCAAACGCAGACCCTTTAAAGTAATACTGCGTGCTACCCATCGCATGGGTCCCAAATCTCCAGGTTCAAGGGCATCTTCCTACATCAAAAACATGCATGAGAACCCCAGAAGATGGTACACCGTGTGATGGGGAAAGGTTTCTAAAACGCACCTCATTTCTCACCTCCTTGTGCTCGTGTTCGCCATTCCAGCCACTTTACTAGCAATCTCCCTACTTGGAGCATCAGCACCTTTAACCTCCTGTTCCGTACAGGTTGCAATTTGTCCTGAGGATGAACGGGAAGACGGGAAACCAATGAGAGACTAGCTCTTGGTGTTGGGACAGGCACAGGTCACTCTATTTTCCCATCAGGAAGAAGAATTAACCACAGGCTCAGCCGGCCCCCCGGAACCAGAACAGGGCCTGAAGCCATCCTGCGCTTTTGCGGCCGGCTCCCAAAAAAGCGACTTGTAAAATGGAGCTTCAGGGCACTGCAATTCACAAACCTGCAGAGTTATAAATGATAACTCTCGTCCACAAATATATTGAGGGAAGGCAAAGAAGAGGATTTGAAATCAAGGCAGAATTGCAGGAAACAGATTTCAGGAGGTAGATTCGAATCGCATTTAAAGCACTTGAAAAGCGGAAAAACGTTGACAATGATGCCCTTGGCCAAAAAGGGCGTATGCCTTTTTTCCTGAATATATTCAGGAAAAAACGCATACGCCCTTTTTGGCCAACCAAGCAACCTGGAAAGGCAAATCAGCGCTACAAAGAAGTCTCGCTTCCCATCGGTCAAAAGGGACATGCTGAAAAAAGTGTCAAAACCAGAAATGCAGGACAGGCCATGGAGAAATGGGAGCCTTGCTACACTGATGGGCGGGATGTAAATTGCCAACAGCCACTCTGGAGAAGTGTACGGTGTGTCCTGAAACATCTAAAAAACACAGCTTAGAGAGCATAGGGCACTTCTACGCATGGGGGGATAAAGTGGGAAAATTGAAAATCAGCAAGACACAAGCACCCGAAAGTTTAGGGCTGCTCTGTTGAGAAGGACCTCCACTTCATTCCACCTTAAATATCCCAGGAAAGCGAAAAATGGATAAAAAAGTTGTGGTCCTTATGTACAATGGACTATCACTCAGCCATGAAATCAATGTCATAAGGCTAGTAGCAGCATGATGAGTGGATTTAGGTAAGACGATTCTAAGTGAAATAAGTCACACAGAAAAGGACACTTCTCATAAGGTGTCACTTATAGAGGGAATGTAAAAACCGTTACACTTGAACTGAATTACAAAACAGAACAGAGTCACACATGCAGAAAACACACTATGGCTGCTTAACGGGAAAGGTGAGGTGGGGTGATACATAAAACAAGAGTTTCAAATTAGCTCAGATACCGTTCCATAAACCCAATATGGAATAGACAAGACCTACTCCTTGCTCAGAGAACTGGACTCAACACGCCCGATTCACCGCACAAGAATATATCTGACTAGTAATAATCTTAAAACCTATGTATTGATATCTCTCTGTTAGTGTGTCAAGTGTGTGTAAGGCGGCATAAACACGGCCGTGAAAAGCAGCTAAACCCCATTATAAAAATAAATTACTTTTAAAAACCCATGAAACAAAGACAAGGAAAGAGAGAGAAATTCTTACACAATTCGTTCGGGGGCTGTGATGCAACCTGGATTGACCATATCTAGACCCACAGCTGGATGAGACATAAGGGTGGACACTCTTGGGGCTGAGAGGTTTGGTGAGGTTGGGTGAGCAAACGCAGACCCTTTAAAGTAATACTGCGTGCTACCCATCGCATGGGTCCCAAATCTCCAGGTTCAAGGGCATCTTCCTACATCGAAAACCTGCATGAGAAACCCAGAAGATGGTACACCGTGTGATGGGGAAAGGTTTCTAAAACGCACCGCATTTCTCATCTCCTTGTGCTCGGGTTCGCCATTCCAGCCACTTTACTAGCAATCTCCCTACTTGGAGCATCAGCACCTTTAACCTCCTGTTCCGTACAGGTTGCAATTTGTCCTGAGGATGAACGGGAAGACGGGGAACCAATGAGAGACTAGCTCTTGGTGTTGGGACAGGCACAGGTCACTCAATTTTCCCATCAGGAAGAAGAATTAACCACAGGCTCAGCCTGCCCCCCGGAACCAGAACAGGGCCTGAAGCCATCCTGCGCTTTTGCGGCCGACTCCCAAAAAAGCGACTTGTAAAATGGAGCTTCAGGGCACTGCAATTCACAAACCTGCAGAGTTATAAATGATAACTCTCGTCCACAAATATATTGAGGGAAGGCAAAGAAGAGGATTTGAAATCAAGGCAGAATTGCAGGGAACAGATTTCAGGAGGTAGATTTGAATCGCCTTTAAAGCACATGAAAAGCGGCAAAACGTTGACAATGATGCCCTTGGCCAAAAAGGGCGTATGCGTTTTTTCCTGAATATATTCAGGAAAAAACGCATACGCCCTTTTTGGCCAACCAAGCAACCTGGAAAGGCAAATCAGCGCTACAAAGAAGTCTCGCTTCCCATCGGTCAAAAGGGACATGCTGAAAAAGGTGTCAAAACCAGAAATGCAGGAGAGGGCATGGAGAAATGGGAGCCTTGCTACACTGATGGGCGGGATGTAAATTGCCAACAGCCACTCTGGAGAAGTGTACGGTGTGTCCTGAAACATCTAAAAAACACAGCTTAGAGAGCATAGGGCACTTCTACGCATGGGGGGATAAAGTGGGAAAATTGAAAATCAGCAAGACACAAGCACCCGAAAGTTTAGGGCTGCTCTGTTGACAAGGACCTCCACTTCATTCCACCTTAAATATCCCAGGAAAGCGAAAAATGGATAAAAAAGTTGTGGTCCTTATGTACAATGGAATATCACTCAGCCATGAAATCAATGTCATAAGGCTAGTAGCAGCATGATGAGTGGATTTAGGTAAGACGATTCTAAGTGAAATAAGTCACACAGAAAAGGACACTTCTCATAAGGTGTCACTTATAGAGGGAATGTAAAAACCGTTACACTTGAACTGAATTACAAAACAGAACAGAGTCACACATGCAGAAAACACACTATGGCTGCTTAACGGGAAAGGTGAGGTGGGGTGATACATAAAACAAGAGTTTCAAATTAGCTCAGATACCGTTCCATAAACCCAATATGGAATAGACAAGACCTACTCCTTGCTCAGAGAACTGGACTCAACACGCCCGATTCACCGCACAAGAATATATCTGACTAGTAATAATCTTAAAACCTATGTATTGATATCTCTCTGTTAGTGTGTCAAGTGGGTGTAAAGCGGCCTAAACTCAGCCGTGAAAAGCAGCTAAACCCCATTATAAAAATAAATTACTTTTAAAAACCCATGAAACAAAGACAGGGAAAGAGAGAGAAATTCTTACACAATTCGTTCGGGGGCTGTGATGCAACCTGGATTGACCATATCTAGACCCACAGCTGGATGAGACATAAGGGTGGACACTCTTGGGGCTGAGAGGTTTGGTGAGGTTGGGTGAGCAAACGCAGACCCTTTAAAGTAATACTGCGTGCTACCCATCGCATGGGTCCCAAATCTCCAGGTTCAAGGGCATCTTCCTACATCAAAAACATGCATGAGAACCCCAGAAGATGGTACACCGTGTGATGGGGAAAGGTTTCTAAAACGCACCTCATTTCTCACCTCCTTGTGCTCGTGTTCGCCATTCCAGCCACTTTACTAGCAATCTCCCTACTTGGAGCATGAGCACCTTTAACCTCCTGTTCCGTACAGGTTGCAATTTGTCCTGAGGATGAACGGGAAGACGGGAAACCAATGAGAGACTAGCTCTTGGTGTTGGGACAGGCACAGGTCACTCTATTTTCCCATCAGGAAGAAGAATTAACCACAGGCTCAGCCGGCCCCCCGGAACCAGAACAGGGCCTGAAGCCATCCTGCGCTTTTGCGGCCGGCTCCCAAAAAAGCGACTTGTAAAATGGAGCTTCAGGGCACTGCAATTCACAAACCTGCAGAGTTATAAATGATAACTCTCGTCCACAAATATATTGAGGGAAGGCAAAGAAGAGGATTTGAAATCAAGGCAGAATTGCAGGAAACAGATTTCAGGAGGTAGATTCGAATCGCATTTAAAGCACTTGAAAAGCGGAAAAACGTTGACAATGATGCCCTTGGCCAAAAAGGGCGTATGCCTTTTTTCCTGAATATATTCAGGAAAAAACGCATACGCCCTTTTTGGCCAACCAAGCAACCTGGAAAGGCAAATCAGCGCTACAAAGAAGTCTCGATTCCCATCGGTCAAAAGGGACATGCTGAAAAAAGTGTCAAAACCAGAAATGCAGGACAGGCCATGGAGAAATGGGAGCCTTGCTACACTGATGGGCGGGATGTAAATTGCCAACAGCCACTCTGGAGAAGTGTACGGTGTGTCCTGAAACATCTAAAAAACACAGCTTAGAGAGCATAGGGCACTTCTACGCATGGGGGGATAAAGTGGGAAAATTGAAAATCAGCAAGACACAAGCACCCGAAAGTTTAGGGCTGCTCTGTTGACAAGGACCTCCACTTCATTCCACCTTAAATATCCCAGGAAAGCGAAAAATGGATAAAAAAGTTGTGGTCCTTATGTACAATGGACTATCACTCAGCCATGAAATCAATGTCATAAGGCTAGTAGCAGCATGATGAGTGGATTTAGGTAAGACGATTCTAAGTGAAATAAGTCACACAGAAAAGGACACTTCTCATAAGGTGTCACTTATAGAGGGAATGTAAAAACCGTTACACTTGAACTGAATTACAAAACAGAACAGAGTCACACATGCAGAAAACACACTATGGCTGCTTAACGGGAAAGGTGAGGTGGGGTGATACATAAAACAAGAGTTTCAAATTAGCTCAGATACCGTTCCATAAACCCAATATGGAATAGACAAGACCTACTCCTTGCTCAGAGAACTGGACTCAACACGCCCGATTCACCGCACAAGAATATATCTGACTACTAATAATCTTAAAACCTATGTATTGATATCTCTCTGTTAGTGTGTCAAGTGTGTGTAAGGCGGCATAAACACGGCCGTGAAAAGCAGCTAAACCCCATTATAAAAATAAATTACTTTTAAAAACCCATGAAACAAAGACAGGGAAAGAGAGAGAAATTCTTACACAATTCGTTCGGGGGCTGTGATGCAACCTGCATTGACCATATCTAGACCCACAGCTGGATGAGACATAAGGGTGGACACTCTTGGGGCTGAGAGGTTTGGTGAGGTTGGGTGAGCAAACGCAGACCCTTTAAAGTAATACTGCGTGCTACCCATCGCATGGGTCCCAAATCTCCAGGTTCAAGGGCATCTTCCTACATCGAAAACATGCATGAGAAACCCAGAAGATGGTACACCGTGTGATGGGGAAAGGTTTCTAAAACGCACCGCATTTCTCATCTCCTTGTGCTCGGGTTCGCCATTCCAGCCACTTTACTAGCAATCTCCCTACTTGGAGCATCAGCACCTTTAACCTCCTGTTCCGTACAGGTTGCAATTTGTCCTGAGGATGAACGGGAAGACGGGGAACCAATGAGAGACTAGCTCTTGGTGTTGGGACAGGCACAGGTCACTCAATTTTCCCATCAGGAAGAAGAATTAACCACAGGCTCAGCCTGCCCCCCGGAACCAGAACAGGGCCTGAAGCCATCCTGCGCTTTTGCGGCCGACTCCCAAAAAAGCGACTTGTAAAATGCAGCTTCAGGGCACTGCAATTCACAAACCTGCAGAGTTATAAATGATAACTCTCGTCCACAAATATATTGAGGGAAGGCAAAGAAGAGGATTTGAAATCAAGGCAGAATTGCAGGAAACAGATTTCAGGAGGTAGATTCGAATCGCCTTTAAAGCACATGAAAAGCGGCAAAACGTTGACAATGGTGCCCTTGGCCAAAAAGGGCGTATGCGTTTTTTCCTGAATATATTCAGGAAAAAACGCATACGCCCTTTTTGGCCAACCAAGCAACCTGGAAAGGCAAATCAGCGCTACAAAGAAGTCTCGCTTCCCATCGGTCAAAAGGGTCATGCTGAAAAAAGTGTCAAAACCAGAAATGCAGGACAGGCCATGGAGAAATGGGAGCCTTGCTACACTGATGGGCGGGATGTAAATTGCAAACAGCCACTCTGGAGAAGTGTACGGTGTGTCCTGAAACATCTGAAAAACACAGCTTAGAGAGCATAGGGCACTTCTACGCATGGGGGGATAAAGTGGGAAAATTGAAAATCAGCAAGACACAAGCACCCCAAAGTTTAGGGCTGCTCTGTTGACAAGACCTCCACTTCATTCCACCTTAAATATCCCAGGAAAGCGAAAAATGGATAAAAAAGTTGTGGTCCTTATGTACAATGGAATATCACTCAGCCATGAAATCAATGTCATAAGGCTAGTAGCAGCATGATGAGTGGATTTAGGTAAGACGATTCTAAGTGAAATAAGTCACACAGAAAAGGACACTTCTCATAAGGTGTCACTTATAGAGGGAATGTAAAAACCGTTACACTTGAACTGAATTACAAAACAGAACAGAGTCACACATGCAGAAAACACACTATGGCTGCTTAACGGGAAAGGTGAGGTGGGGTGATACATAAAACAAGAGTTTCAAATTAGCTCAGATACCGTTCCATAAACCCAATATGGAATAGACAAGACCTACTCCTTGCTCAGAGAACTGGACTCAACACGCCCGATTCACCGCACAAGAATATATCTGACTAGTAATAATCTTAAAACCTATGTATTGATATCTCTCTGTTAGTGTGTCAAGTGTGTGTAAGGCGGCATAAACACGACCGTGAAAAGCAGCTAAACCCCATTATAAAAATAAATTACTTTTAAAAACCCATGAAACAAAGACAGGGAAAGAGAGAGAAATTCTTACACAATTCGTTCGGGGGCTGTGATGCAACCTGGATTGACCATATCTAGACCCACAGCTGGATGAGACATAAGGGTGGACACTCTTGGGGCTGAGAGGTTTGGTGAGGTTGGGTGAGCAAACGCAGACCCTTTAAAGTAATACTGCGTGCTACCCATCGCATGGGTCCCAAATCTCCAGGTTCAAGGGCATCTTCCTACATCGAAAACATGCATGAGAAACCCAGAAGATGGTACACCGTGTGATGGGGAAAGGTTTCTAAAACGCACCGCATTTCTCATCTCCTTGTGCTCGGGTTCGCCATTCCAGCCACTTTACTAGCAATCTCCCTACTTGGAGCATCAGCACCTTTAACCTCCTGTTCCGTACAGGTTGCAATTTGTCCTGAGGATGAACGGGAAGACGGGGAACCAATGAGAGACTAGCTCTTGGTGTTGGGACAGGCACAGGTCACTCAATTTTCCCATCAGGAAGAAGAATTAACCACAAGCTCAGCCTGCCCCCCGGAACCAGAACAGGGCCTGAAGCCATCCTGCGCTTTTGCGGCCGACTCCCAAAAAAGCGACTTGTAAAATGCAGCTTCAGGGCACTGCAATTCACAAACCTGCAGAGTTATAAATGATAACTCTCGTCCACAAATATATTGAGGGAAGGCAAAGAAGAGGATTTGAAATCAAGGCAGAATTGCAGGAAACAGATTTCAGGAGGTAGATTCGAATCGCCTTTAAAGCACATGAAAAGCGGCAAAACGTTGACAATGGTGCCCTTGGCCAAAAAGGGCGTATGCGTTTTTTCCTGAATATATTCAGGAAAAAACGCATACGCCCTTTTTGGCCAACCAAGCAACCTGGAAAGGCAAATCAGCGCTACAAAGAAGTCTCGCTTCCCATCGGTCAAAAGGGCCATGCTGAAAAAAGTGTCAAAACCAGAAATGCAGGACAGGCCATGGAGAAATGGGAGCCTTGCTACACTGATGGGCGGGATGTAAATTGCAAACAGCCACTCTGGAGAAGTGTACGGTGTGTCCTGAAACATCTAAAAAACACAGCTTAGAGAGCATAGGGCACTTCTACGCATGGGGGGAAAAAGTGGGAAAATTGAAAATCAGCAAGACACAAGCACCCCAAAGTTTAGGGCTGCTCTGTTGACAAGACCTCCACTTCATTCCACCTTAAATATCCCAGGAAAGCGAAAAATGGATAAAAAAGTTGTGGTCCATATGTACAATGGAATATCACTCAGCCATGAAAACAATGTCATAAGGCTAGTAGCAGCATGATGAGTGGATTTAGGTAAGACGATTCTAAGCGAAATAAGTCACACAGAAAAGGACACTTCTCATAAGGTGTCACTTATAGAGGGAATGTAAAAACCGTTACACTTGAACTGAATTACAAAACAGAACAGAGTCACACATGCACAAAACACACTATGGCTGCTTAACGGGAAAGGTGAGGTGGGGTGATACATAAAACAAGAGTTTCAAATTAGCTCAGATACCGTTCCATAAACCCAATATGGAATAGACAAGACCTACTCCTTGCTCAGAGAACTGGACTCAACACGCCCGATTCACCGCACAAGAATATATCTGACTAGTAATAATCTTAAAACCTATGTATTGATATCTCTCTGTTAGTGTGTCAAGTGTGTGTAAGGCGGCATAAACACGGCCGTGAAAAGCAGCTAAACCCCATTATAAAAATAAATTACTTTTAAAAACCCATGAAACAAAGACAGGGAAAGAGAGAGAAATTCTTACACAATTCGTTCGGGGGCTGTGATGCAACCTGGATTGACCATATCTAGACCCACAGCTGGATGAGACATAAGGGTGGACACTCTTGGGGCTGAGAGGTTTGGTGAGGTTGGGTGAGCAAACGCAGACCCTTTAAAGTAATACTGCGTGCTACCCATCGCATGGGTCCCAAATCTCCAGGTTCAAGGGCATCTTCCTACATCGAAAACATGCATGAGAAACCCAGAAGATGGTACACCGTGTGATGGGGAAAGGTTTCTAAAACGCACCGCATTTCTCATCTCCTTGTGCTCGGGTTCGCCATTCCAGCCACTTTACTAGCAATCTCCCTACTTGGAGCATCAGCACCTTTAACCACCTGTTCCGTACAGGTTGCAATTTGTCCTGAGGATGAACGGGAAGACGGGGAACCAATGAGAGACTAGCTCTTGGTGTTGGGACAGGCACAGGTCACTCAATTTTCCCATCAGGAAGAAGAATTAACCACAGGCTCAGCCTGCCCCCCGGAACCAGAACAGGGCCTGAAGCCATCCTGCGCTTTTGCGGCCGACTCCCAAAAAAGCGACTTGTAAAATGCAGCTTCAGGGCACTGCAATTCACAAACCTGCAGAGTTATAAATGATAACTCTCGTCCACAAATATATTGAGGGAAGGCAAAGAAGAGGATTTGAAATCAAGGCAGAATTGCAGGAAACAGATTTCAGGAGGTAGATTCGAATCGCCTTTAAAGCACATGAAAAGCGGGAAAACGTTGACAATGATGCCCTTGGCCAAAAAGGGCGTATGCGTTTTTTCCTGAATATATTCAGGAAAAAACGCATACGCCCTTTTTGGCCAACCAAGCAACCTGGAAAGGCAAATCAGCGCTACAAAGAAGTCTCGCTTCCCATCGATCAAAAGGGACATGCTGAAAAAGGTGTCAAAACCAGAAATGCAGGACAGGCCATGGATAAATGGGAGCCTTGCTACACTGATGGGCGGGATGTAAATTGCCAACAGCCACTCTGGAGAAGTGTACGGTGTGTCCTGAAACATCTAAAAAACACAGCTTAGAGAGCATAGGGCACTCCTACGCATGGGGGGATAAAGTGGGAAAATTGAAAATCAGCAAGACACAAGCACCCGAAAGTTTAGGGCTGCTCTGTTGACAAGGACCTCCACTTCATTCCACCTTAAATATCCCAGGAAAGCGAAAAATGGATAAAAAAGTTGTGGTCCTTATGTACAATGGACTATCACTCAGCCATGAAATCAATGTCATAAGGCTAGTAGCAGCATGATGAGTGGATTTAGGTAAGACGATTCTAAGTGAAATAAGTCACACAGAAAAGGACACTTCTCATAAGGTGTCACTTATAGAGGGAATGTAAAAACCGTTACACTTGAACTGAATTACAAAACAGAACAGAGTCACACATGCAGAAAACACACTATGGCTGCTTAACGGGAAAGGTGAGGTGGGGTGATACATAAAACAAGAGTTTCAAATTAGCTCAGATACCGTTCCATAAACCCAATATGGAATAGACAAGACCTACTCCTTGCTCAGAGAACTGGACTCAACACGCCCGATTCACCGCACAAGAATATATCTGACTACTAATAATCTTAAAACCTATGTATTGATATCTCTCTGTTAGTGTGTCAAGTGTGTGTAAGGCGGCATAAACACGGCCGTGAAAAGCAGCTAAACCCCATTATAAAAATAAATTACTTTTAAAAACCCATGAAACAAAGACAAGGAAAGAGAGAGAAATTCTTACACAATTCGTTCGGGGGCTGTGATGCAACCTGCATTGACCATATCTAGACCCACAGCTAGATGAGACATAAGGGTGGACACTCTTGGGGCTGAGAGGTTTGGTGAGGTTGGGTGAGCAAACGCAGACCCTTTAAAGTAATACTGCGTGCTACCCATCGCATGGGTCCCAAATCTCCAGGTTCAAGGGCATCTTCCTACATCGAAAACCTGCATGAGAAACCCAGAAGATGGTACACCGTGTGATGGGGAAAGGTTTCTAAAACGCACCGCATTTCTCATCTCCTTGTGCTCGGGTTCGCCATTCCAGCCACTTTACTAGCAATCTCCCTACTTGGAGCATCAGCACCTTTAACCTCCTGTTCCGTACAGGTTGCAATTTGTCCTGAGGATGAACGGGAAGACGGGGAACCAATGAGAGACTAGCTCTTGGTGTTGGGACAGGCACAGGTCACTCAATTTTCCCATCAGGAAGAAGAATTAACCACAGGCTCAGCCTGCCCCCCGGAACCAGAACAGGGCCTGAAGCCATCCTGCGCTTTTGCGGCCGACTCCCAAAAAAGCGACTTGTAAAATGGAGCTTCAGGGCACTGCAATTCACAAACCTGCAGAGTTATAAATGATAACTCTCGTCCACAAATATATTGAGGGAAGGCAAAGAAGAGGATTTGAAATCAAGGCAGAATTGCAGGAAACAGATTTCAGGAGGTAGATTTGAATCGCCTTTAAAGCACATGAAAAGCGGCAAAACGTTGACAATGATGCCCTTGGCCAAAAAGGGCGTATGCGTTTTTTCCTGAATATATTCAGGAAAAAACGCATACGCCCTTTTTGGCCAACCAAGCAACCTGGAAAGGCAAATCAGCGCTACAAAGAAGTCTCGCTTCCCATCGGTCAAAAGGGACATGCTGAAAAAGGTGTCAAAACCAGAAATGCAGGAGAGGGCATGGAGAAATGGGAGCCTTGCTACACTGATGGGCGGGATGTAAATTGCCAACAGCCACTCTGGAGAAGTGTACGGTGTGTCCTGAAACATCTAAAAAACACAGCTTAGAGAGCATAGGGCACTTCTACGCATGGGGGGATAAAGTGGGAAAATTGAAAATCAGCAAGACACAAGCACCCGAAAGTTTAGGGCTGCTCTGTTGACAAGGACCTCCACTTCATTCCACCTTAAATATCCCAGGAAAGCGAAAAATGGATAAAAAAGTTGTGGTCCTTATGTACAATGGAATATCACTCAGCCATGAAATCAATGTCATAAGGCTAGTAGCAGCATGATGAGTGGATTTAGGTAAGACGATTCTAAGTGAAATAAGTCACACAGAAAAGGACACTTCTCATAAGGTGTCACTTATAGAGGGAATGTAAAAACCGTTACACTTGAACTGAATTACAAAACAGAACAGAGTCACACATGCAGAAAACACACTATGGCTGCTTAACGGGAAAGGTGAGGTGGGGTGATACATAAAACAAGAGTTTCAAATTAGCTCAGATACCGTTCCATAAACCCAATATGGAATAGACAAGACCTACTCCTTGCTCAGAGAACTGGACTCAACACGCCCGATTCACCGCACAAGAATATATCTGACTAGTAATAATCTTAAAACCTATGTATTGATATCTCTCTGTTAGTGTGTCAAGTGGGTGTAAAGCGGCCTAAACTCAGCCGTGAAAAGCAGCTAAACCCCATTATAAAAATAAATTACTTTTAAAAACCCATGAAACAAAGACAGGGAAAGAGAGAGAAATTCTTACACAATTCGTTCGGGGGCTGTGATGCAACCTGGATTGACCATATCTAGACCCACAGCTGGATGAGACATAAGGGTGGACACTCTTGGGGCTGAGAGGTTTGGTGAGGTTGGGTGAGCAAACGCAGACCCTTTAAAGTAATACTGCGTGCTACCCATCGCATGGGTCCCAAATCTCCAGGTTCAAGGGCATCTTCCTACATCAAAAACATGCATGAGAACCCCAGAAGATGGTACACCGTGTGATGGGGAAAGGTTTCTAAAACGCACCTCATTTCTCACCTCCTTGTGCTCGTGTTCGCCATTCCAGCCACTTTACTAGCAATCTCCCTACTTGGAGCATCAGCACCTTTAACCTCCTGTTCCGTACAGGTTGCAATTTGTCCTGAGGATGAACGGGAAGACGGGAAACCAATGAGAGACTAGCTCTTGGTGTTGGGACAGGCACAGGTCACTCTATTTTCCCATCAGGAAGAAGAATTAACCACAGGCTCAGCCGGCCCCCCGGAACCAGAACAGGGCCTGAAGCCATCCTGCGCTTTTGCGGCCGGCTCCCAAAAAAGCGACTTGTAAAATGGAGCTTCAGGGCACTGCAATTCACAAACCTGCAGAGTTATAAATGATAACTCTCGTCCACAAATATATTGAGGGAAGGCAAAGAAGAGGATTTGAAATCAAGGCAGAATTGCAGGAAACAGATTTCAGGAGGTAGATTCGAATCGCATTTAAAGCACTTGAAAAGCGGAAAAACGTTGACAATGATGCCCTTGGCCAAAAAGGGCGTATGCCTTTTTTCCTGAATATATTCAGGAAAAAACGCATACGCCCTTTTTGGCCAACCAAGCAACCTGGAAAGGCAAATCAGCGCTACAAAGAAGTCTCGCTTCCCATCGGTCAAAAGGGACATGCTGAAAAAAGTGTCAAAACCAGAAATGCAGGACAGGCCATGGAGAAATGGGAGCCTTGCTACACTGATGGGCGGGATGTAAATTGCCAACAGCCACTCTGGAGAAGTGTACGGTGTGTCCTGAAACATCTAAAAAACACAGCTTAGAGAGCATAGGGCACTTCTACGCATGGGGGGATAAAGTGGGAAAATTGAAAATCAGCAAGACACAAGCACCCGAAAGTTTAGGGCTGCTCTGTTGACAAGGACCTCCACTTCATTCCACCTTAAATATCCCAGGAAAGCGAAAAATGGATAAAAAAGTTGTGGTCCTTATGTACAATGGACTATCACTCAGCCATGAAATCAATGTCATAAGGCTAGTAGCAGCATGATGAGTGGATTTAGGTAAGACGATTCTAAGTGAAATAAGTCACACAGAAAAGGACACTTCTCATAAGGTGTCACTTATAGAGGGAATGTAAAAACCGTTACACTTGAACTGAATTACAAAACAGAACAGAGTCACACATGCAGAAAACACACTATGGCTGCTTAACGGGAAAGGTGAGGTGGGGTGATACATAAAACAAGAGTTTCAAATTAGCTCAGATACCGTTCCATAAACCCAATATGGAATAGACAAGACCTACTCCTTGCTCAGAGAACTGGACTCAACACGCCCGATTCACCGCACAAGAATATATCTGACTACTAATAATCTTAAAACCTATGTATTGATATCTCTCTGTTAGTGTGTCAAGTGTGTGTAAGGCGGCATAAACACGGCCGTGAAAAGCAGCTAAACCCCATTATAAAAATAAATTACTTTTAAAAACCCATGAAACAAAGACAGGGAAAGAGAGAGAAATTCTTACACAATTCGTTCGGGGGCTGTGATGCAACCTGCATTGACCATATCTAGACCCACAGCTGGATGAGACATAAGGGTGGACACTCTTGGGGCTGAGAGGTTTGGTGAGGTTGGGTGAGCAAACGCAGACCCTTTAAAGTAATACTGCGTGCTACCCATCGCATGGGTCCCAAATCTCCAGGTTCAAGGGCATCTTCCTACATCGAAAACATGCATGAGAAACCCAGAAGATGGTACACCGTGTGATGGGGAAAGTTTTCTAAAACGCACCGCATTTCTCATCTCCTTGTGCTCGGGTTCGCCATTCCAGCCACTTTACTAGCAATCTCCCTACTTGGAGCATCAGCACCTTTAACCTCCTGTTCCGTACAGGTTGCAATTTGTCCTGAGGATGAACGGGAAGACGGGGAACCAATGAGAGACTAGCTCTTGGTGTTGGGACAGGCACAGGTCACTCAATTTTCCCATCAGGAAGAAGAATTAACCACAGGCTCAGCCTGCCCCCCGGAACCAGAACAGGGCCTGAAGCCATCCTGCGCTTTTGCGGCCGACTCCCAAAAAAGCGACTTGTAAAATGCAGCTTCAGGGCACTGCAATTCACAAACCTGCAGAGTTATAAATGATAACTCTCGTCCACAAATATATTGAGGGAAGGCAAAGAAGAGGATTTGAAATCAAGGCAGAATTGCAGGAAACAGATTTCAGGAGGTAGATTCGAATCGCCTTTAAAGCACATGAAAAGCGGCAAAACGTTGACAATGGTGCCCTTGGCCAAAAAGGGCGTATGCGTTTTTTCCTGAATATATTCAGGAAAAAACGCATACGCCCTTTTTGGCCAACCAAGCAACCTGGAAAGGCAAATCAGCGCTACAAAGAAGTCTCGCTTCCCATCGGTCAAAAGGGTCATGCTGAAAAAAGTGTCAAAACCAGAAATGCAGGACAGGCCATGGAGAAATGGGAGCCTTGCTACACTGATGGGCGGGATGTAAATTGCAAACAGCCACTCTGGAGAAGTGTACGGTGTGTCCTGAAACATCTGAAAAACACAGCTTAGAGAGCATAGGGCACTTCTACGCATGGGGGGATAAAGTGGGAAAATTGAAAATCAGCAAGACACAAGCACCCCAAAGTTTAGGGCTGCTCTGTTGACAAGACCTCCACTTCATTCCACCTTAAATATCCCAGGAAAGCGAAAAATGGATAAAAAAGTTGTGGTCCTTATGTACAATGGAATATCACTCAGCCATGAAATCAATGTCATAAGGCTAGTAGCAGCATGATGAGTGGATTTAGGTAAGACGATTCTAAGTGAAATAAGTCACACAGAAAAGGACACTTCTCATAAGGTGTCACTTATAGAGGGAATGTAAAAACCGTTACACTTGAACTGAATTACAAAACAGAACAGAGTCACACATGCAGAAAACACACTATGGCTGCTTAACGGGAAAGGTGAGGTGGGGTGATACATAAAACAAGAGTTTCAAATTAGCTCAGATACCGTTCCATAAACCCAATATGGAATAGACAAGACCTACTCCTTGCTCAGAGAACTGGACTCAACACGCCCGATTCACCGCACAAGAATATATCTGACTAGTAATAATCTTAAAACCTATGTATTGATATCTCTCTGTTAGTGTGTCAAGTGTGTGTAAGGCGGCATAAACACGACCGTGAAAAGCAGCTAAACCCCATTATAAAAATAAATTACTTTTAAAAACCCATGAAACAAAGACAGGGAAAGAGAGAGAAATTCTTACACAATTCGTTCGGGGGCTGTGATGCAACCTGGATTGACCATATCTAGACCCACAGCTGGATGAGACATAAGGGTGGACACTCTTGGGGCTGAGAGGTTTGGTGAGGTTGGGTGAGCAAACGCAGACCCTTTAAAGTAATACTGCGTGCTACCCATCGCATGGGTCCCAAATCTCCAGGTTCAAGGGCATCTTCCTACATCGAAAACATGCATGAGAAACCCAGAAGATGGTACACCGTGTGATGGGGAAAGGTTTCTAAAACGCACCGCATTTCTCATCTCCTTGTGCTCGGGTTCGCCATTCCAGCCACTTTACTAGCAATCTCCCTACTTGGAGCATCAGCACCTTTAACCTCCTGTTCCGTACAGGTTGCAATTTGTCCTGAGGATGAACGGGAAGACGGGGAACCAATGAGAGACTAGCTCTTGGTGTTGGGACAGGCACAGGTCACTCAATTTTCCCATCAGGAAGAAGAATTAACCACAAGCTCAGCCTGCCCCCCGGAACCAGAACAGGGCCTGAAGCCATCCTGCGCTTTTGCGGCCGACTCCCAAAAAAGCGACTTGTAAAATGCAGCTTCAGGGCACTGCAATTCACAAACCTGCAGAGTTATAAATGATAACTCTCGTCCACAAATATATTGAGGGAAGGCAAAGAAGAGGATTTGAAATCAAGGCAGAATTGCAGGAAACAGATTTCAGGAGGTAGATTCGAATCGCCTTTAAAGCACATGAAAAGCGGCAAAACGTTGACAATGGTGCCCTTGGCCAAAAAGGGCGTATGCGTTTTTTCCTGAATATATTCAGGAAAAAACGCATACGCCCTTTTTGGCCAACCAAGCAACCTGGAAAGGCAAATCAGCGCTACAAAGAAGTCTCGCTTCCCATCGGTCAAAAGGGCCATGCTGAAAAAAGTGTCAAAACCAGAAATGCAGGACAGGCCATGGAGAAATGGGAGCCTTGCTACACTGATGGGCGGGATGTAAATTGCAAACAGCCACTCTGGAGAAGTGTACGGTGTGTCCTGAAACATCTAAAAAACACAGCTTAGAGAGCATAGGGCACTTCTACGCATGGGGGGAAAAAGTGGGAAAATTGAAAATCAGCAAGACACAAGCACCCCAAAGTTTAGGGCTGCTCTGTTGACAAGACCTCCACTTCATTCCACCTTAAATATCCCAGGAAAGCGAAAAATGGATAAAAAAGTTGTGGTCCATATGTACAATGGAATATCACTCAGCCATGAAAACAATGTCATAAGGCTAGTAGCAGCATGATGAGTGGATTTAGGTAAGACGATTCTAAGCGAAATAAGTCACACAGAAAAGGACACTTCTCATAAGGTGTCACTTATAGAGGGAATGTAAAAACCGTTACACTTGAACTGAATTACAAAACAGAACAGAGTCACACATGCACAAAACACACTATGGCTGCTTAACGGGAAAGGTGAGGTGGGGTGATACATAAAACAAGAGTTTCAAATTAGCTCAGATACCGTTCCATAAACCCAATATGGAATAGACAAGACCTACTCCTTGCTCAGAGAACTGGACTCAACACGCCCGATTCACCGCACAAGAATATATCTGACTAGTAATAATCTTAAAACCTATGTATTGATATCTCTCTGTTAGTGTGTCAAGTGTGTGTAAGGCGGCATAAACACGGCCGTGAAAAGCAGCTAAACCCCATTATAAAAATAAATTACTTTTAAAAACCCATGAAACAAAGACAGGGAAAGAGAGAGAAATTCTTACACAATTCGTTCGGGGGCTGTGATGCAACCTGGATTGACCATATCTAGACCCACAGCTGGATGAGACATAAGGGTGGACACTCTTGGGGCTGAGAGGTTTGGTGAGGTTGGGTGAGCAAACGCAGACCCTTTAAAGTAATACTGCGTGCTACCCATCGCATGGGTCCCAAATCTCCAGGTTCAAGGGCATCTTCCTACATCGAAAACATGCATGAGAAACCCAGAAGATGGTACACCGTGTGATGGGGAAAGGTTTCTAAAACGCACCGCATTTCTCATCTCCTTGTGCTCGGGTTCGCCATTCCAGCCACTTTACTAGCAATCTCCCTACTTGGAGCATCAGCACCTTTAACCACCTGTTCCGTACAGGTTGCAATTTGTCCTGAGGATGAACGGGAAGACGGGGAACCAATGAGAGACTAGCTCTTGGTGTTGGGACAGGCACAGGTCACTCAATTTTCCCATCAGGAAGAAGAATTAACCACAGGCTCAGCCTGCCCCCCGGAACCAGAACAGGGCCTGAAGCCATCCTGCGCTTTTGCGGCCGACTCCCAAAAAAGCGACTTGTAAAATGCAGCTTCAGGGCACTGCAATTCACAAACCTGCAGAGTTATAAATGATAACTCTCGTCCACAAATATATTGAGGGAAGGCAAAGAAGAGGATTTGAAATCAAGGCAGAATTGCAGGAAACAGATTTCAGGAGGTAGATTCGAATCGCCTTTAAAGCACATGAAAAGCGGGAAAACGTTGACAATGATGCCCTTGGCCAAAAAGGGCGTATGCGTTTTTTCCTGAATATATTCAGGAAAAAACGCATACGCCCTTTTTGGCCAACCAAGCAACCTGGAAAGGCAAATCAGCGCTACAAAGAAGTCTCGCTTCCCATCGATCAAAAGGGACATGCTGAAAAAGGTGTCAAAACCAGAAATGCAGGACAGGCCATGGATAAATGGGAGCCTTGCTACACTGATGGGCGGGATGTAAATTGCCAACAGCCACTCTGGAGAAGTGTACGGTGTGTCCTGAAACATCTAAAAAACACAGCTTAGAGAGCATAGGGCACTCCTACGCATGGGGGGATAAAGTGGGAAAATTGAAAATCAGCAAGACACAAGCACCCGAAAGTTTAGGGCTGCTCTGTTGACAAGGACCTCCACTTCATTCCACCTTAAATATCCCAGGAAAGCGAAAAATGGATAAAAAAGTTGTGGTCCTTATGTACAATGGACTATCACTCAGCCATGAAATCAATGTCATAAGGCTAGTAGCAGCATGATGAGTGGATTTAGGTAAGACGATTCTAAGTGAAATAAGTCACACAGAAAAGGACACTTCTCATAAGGTGTCACTTATAGAGGGAATGTAAAAACCGTTACACTTGAACTGAATTACAAAACAGAACAGAGTCACACATGCAGAAAACACACTATGGCTGCTTAACGGGAAAGGTGAGGTGGGGTGATACATAAAACAAGAGTTTCAAATTAGCTCAGATACCGTTCCATAAACCCAATATGTAATAGACAAGACCTACTCCTTGCTCAGAGAACTGGACTCAACACGCCCGATTCACCGCACAAGAATATATCTGACTAGTAATAATCTTAAAACCTATGTATTGATATCTCTCTGTTAGTGTGTCAAGTGGGTGTAAAGCGGCCTAAACACAGCCGTGAAAAGCAGCTAAACCCCATTATAAAAATAAATTACTTTTAAAAACACATGAAACAAAGACAGGGAAAGAGAGAGAAATTCTTACACAATTCGTTCAGGGGCTGTGATGCAACCTGCATTGACCATATCTAGACCCACAGCTGGATGAGACATAAGGGTGGACACTCTTGGGGCTGAGAGGTTTGGTGAGGTTGGGTGAGCAAACGCAGACCCTTTAAAGTAATACTGCGTGCTACCCATCGCATGGGTCCCAAATCTCCAGGTTCAAGGGCATCTTCCTACATCGAAAACATGCATGAGAAACCCAGAAGATGGTACACCGTGTGATGGGGAAAGGTTTCTAAAACGCACCGCATTTCTCATCTCCTTGTGCTCGGGTTCGCCATTCCAGCCACTTTACTAGCAATCTCCCTACTTGGAGCATCAGCACCTTTAACCTCCTGTTCCGTACAGGTTGCAATTTGTCCTGAGGATGAACGGGAAGACGGGGAACCAATGAGAGACTAGCTCTTGGTGTTGGGACAGGCACAGGTCACTCAATTTTCCCATCAGGAAGAAGAATTAACCACAGGCTCAGCCTGCCCCCCGGAACCAGAACAGGGCCTGAAGCCATCCTGCGCTTTTGCGGCCGACTCCCAAAAAAGCGACTTGTAAAATGCAGCTTCAGGGCACTGCAATTCACAAACCTGCAGAGTTATAAATGATAACTCTCGTCCACAAATATATTGAGGGAAGGCAAAGAAGAGGATTTGAAATCAAGGCAGAATTGCAGGAAACAGATTTCAGGAGGTAGATTCGAATCGCCTTTAAAGCACATGAAAAGCGGCAAAACGTTGACAATGGTGCCCTTGGCCAAAAAGGGCGTATGCGTTTTTTCCTGAATATATTCAGGAAAAAACGCATACGCCCTTTTTGGCCAAACAAGCAACCTGGAAAGGCAAATCAGCGCTACAAAGAAGTCTCGCTTCCCATCGGTCAAAAGGGCCATGCTGAAAAAAGTGTCAAAACCAGAAATGCAGGACAGGCCATGGAGAAATGGGAGCCTTGCTACACTGATGGGCGGGATGTAAATTGCAAACAGCCACTCTGGAGAAGTGTACGGTGTGTCCTGAAACATCTGAAAAACACAGCTTAGAGAGCATAGGGCACTTCTACGCATGGGGGGATAAAGTGGGAAAATTGAAAATCAGCAAGACACAAGCACCCCAAAGTTTAGGGCTGCTCTGTTGACAAGACCTCCACTTCATTCCACCTTAAATATCCCAGGAAAGCGAAAAATGGATAAAAAAGTTGTGGTCCTTATGTACAATGGAATATCACTCAGCCATGAAATCAATGTCATAAGGCTAGTAGCAGCATGATGAGTGGATTTAGGTAAGACGATTCTAAGCGAAATAAGTCACACAGAAAAGGACACTTCTCATAAGGTGTCACTTATAGAGGGAATATAAAAACCGTTACACTTGAACTGAATTACAAAACAGAACAGAGTCACACATGCACAAAACACACTATGGCTGCTTAACGGGAAAGGTGAGGTGGGGTGATACATAAAACAAGAGTTTCAAATTAGCTCAGATACCGTTCCATAAACCCAATATGGAATAGACAAGACCTACTCCTTGCTCAGAGAACTGGACTCAACACGCCCGATTCACCGCACAAGAATATATCTGACTAGTAATAATCTTAAAACCTATGTATTGATATCTCTCTGTTAGTGTGTCAAGTGTGTGTAAGGCGGCATAAACACGGCCGTGAAAAGCAGCTAAACCCCATTATAAAAATAAATTACTTTTAAAAACCCATGAAACAAAGACAGGGAAAGAGAGAGAAATTCTTACACAATTCGTTCGGGGGCTGTGATGCAACCTGGATTGACCATATCTAGACCCACAGCTGGATGAGACATAAGGGTGGACACTCTTGGGGCTGAGAGGTTTGGTGAGGTTGGGTGAGCAAACGCAGACCCTTTAAAGTAATACTGCGTGCTACCCATCGCATGGGTCCCAAATCTCCAGGTTCAAGGGCATCTTCCTACATCGAAAACATGCATGAGAAACCCAGAAGATGGTACACCGTGTGATGGGGAAAGGTTTCTAAAACGCACCGCATTTCTCATCTCCTTGTGCTCGGGTTCGCCATTCCAGCCACTTTACTAGCAATCTCCCTACTTGGAGCATCAGCACCTTTAACCTCCTGTTCCGTACAGGTTGCAATTTGTCCTGAGGATGAACGGGAAGACGGGGAACCAATGAGAGACTAGCTCTTGGTGTTGGGACAGGCACAGGTCACTCAATTTTCCCATCAGGAAGAAGAATTAACCACAGGCTCAGCCTGCCCCCCGGAACCAGAACAGGGCCTGAAGCCATCCTGCGCTTTTGCGGCCGACTCCCAAAAAAGCGACTTGTAAAATGCAGCTTCAGGGCACTGCAATTCACAAACCTGCAGAGTTATAAATGATAACTCTCGTCCACAAATATATTGAGGGTAGGCAAAGAAGAGGATTTGAAATCAAGGCAGAATTGCAGGAAACAGATTTCAGGAGGTAGATTCGAATCGCCTTTAAAGCACATGAAAAGCGGCAAAACGTTGACAATGGTGCCCTTGGCCAAAAAGGGCGTATGCGTTTTTTCCTGAATATATTCAGGAAAAAACGCATACGCCCTTTTTGGCCAACCAAGCAACCTGGAAAGGCAAATCAGCGCTACAAAGAAGTCTCGCTTCCCATCGGTCAAAAGGGCCATGCGGAAAAAAGTGTCAAAACCAGAAATGCAGGACAGGCCATGGAGAAATGGGAGCCTTGCTACACTGATGGGCGGGATGTAAATTGCCAACAGCCACTCTGGAGAAGTGTACGGTGTGTCCTGAAACATCTAAAAAACACAGCTTAGAGAGCATAGGGCACTTCTACGCATGGGGGGATAAAGTGGGAAAATTGAAAATCAGCAAGACACAAGCACCCCAAAGTTTAGGGCTGCTCTGTTGACAAGACCTCCACTTCATTCCACCTTAAATATCCCAGGAAAGCGAAAAATGGATAAAAAAGTTGTGGTCCTTATGTACAATGGAATATCACTCAGCCATGAAATCAATGTCATAAGGCTAGTAGCAGCATGATGAGTGGATTTAGGTAAGACGATTCTAAGCGAAATAAGTCACACAGAAAAGGACACTTCTCATAAGGTGTCACTTATAGAGGGAATGTAAAAACCGTTACACTTGAACTGAATTACAAAACAGAACAGAGTCACACATGCAGAAAACACACTATGGCTGCTTAACGGGAAAGGTGAGGTGGGGTGATACATAAAACAAGAGTTTCAAATTAGCTCAGATACCGTTCCATAAACCCAATATGGAATAGACAAGACCTACTCCTTGCTCAGAGAACTGGACTCAACACGCCCGATTCACCGCACAAGAATATATCTGACTAGTAATAATCTTAAAACCTATGTATTGATATCTCTCTGTTAGTGTGTCAAGTATGTGTAAGGCGGCATAAACACGGCCGTGAAAAGCAGCTAAACCCCATTATAAAAATAAATTACTTTTAAAAACCCATGAAACAAAGACAGGGAAAGAGAGAGAAATTCTTACACAATTCGTTCGGGGGCTGTGATGCAACCTGGATTGACCATATCTAGACCCACAGCTGGATGAGACATAAGGGTGGACACTCTTGGGGCTGAGAGGTTTGGTGAGGTTGGGTGAGCAAACGCAGACCCTTTAAAGTAATACTGCGTGCTACCCATCGCATGGGTCCCAAATCTCCAGGTTCAAGGGCATCTTCCTACATCGAAAACATGCATGAGAAACCCAGAAGATGGTACACCGTGTGATGGGGAAAGGTTTCTAAAACGCACCGCATTTCTCATCTCCTTGTGCTCGGGTTCGCCATTCCAGCCACTTTACTAGCAATCTCCCTACTTGGAGCATCAGCACCTTTAACCTCCTGTTCCGTACAGGTTGCAATTTGTCCTGAGGATGAACGGGAAGACGGGGAACCAATGAGAGACTAGCTCTTGGTGTTGGGACAGGCACAGGTCACTCAATTTTCCCATCAGGAAGAAGAATTAACCACAGGCTCAGCCTGCCCCCCGGAACCAGAACAGGGCCTGAAGCCATCCTGCGCTTTTGCGGCCGACTCCCAAAAAAGCGACTTGTAAAATGCAGCTTCAGGGCACTGCAATTCACAAACCTGCAGAGTTATAAATGATAACTCTCGTCCACAAATATATTGAGGGAAGGCAAAGAAGAGGATTTGAAATCAAGGCAGAATTGCAGGAAACAGATTTCAGGAGGTAGATTCGAATCGCCTTTAAAGCACATGAAAAGCGGCAAAACGTTGACAATGGTGCCCTTGGCCAAAAAGGGCGTATGCGTTTTTTCCTGAATATATTCAGGAAAAAACGCATACGCCCTTTTTGGCCAACCAAGCAACCTGGAAAGGCAAATCAGCGCTACAAAGAAGTCTCGCTTCCCATCGGTCAAAAGGGCCATGCTGAAAAAAGTGTCAAAACCAGAAATGCAGGACAGGCCATGGAGAAATGGGAGCCTTGCTACACTGATGGGCGGGATGTAAATTGCAAACAGCCACTCTGGAGAAGTGTACGTTGTGTCCTGAAACATCTAAAAAACACAGCTTAGAGAGCATAGGGCACTTCTACGCATGGGGGGATAAAGTGGGAAAATTGAAAATCAGCAAGACACAAGCACCCGAAAGTTTAGGGCTGCTCTGTTGACAAGGACCTCCACTTCATTCCACCTTAAATATCCCAGGAAAGCGAAAAATGGATAAAAAAGTTGTGGTCCTTATGTACAATGGAATATCACTCAGCCATGAAATCAATGTCATAAGGCTAGTAGCAGCATGATGAGTGGATTTAGGTAAGACGATTCTAAGTGAAATAAGTCACACAGAAAAGGACACTTCTCATAAGGTGTCACTTATAGAGGGAATGTAAAAACCGTTACACTTGAACTGAATTACAAAACAGAACAGAGTCACACATGCAGAAAACACACTATGGCTGCTTAACGGGAAAGGTGAGGTGGGGTGATACATAAAACAAGAGTTTCAAATTAGCTCAGATACCGTTCCATAAACCCAATATGGAATAGACAAGACCTACTCCTTGCTCAGAGAACTGGACTCAACACGCCCGATTCACCGCACAAGAATATATCTGACTAGTAATAATCTTAAAACCTATGTATTGATATCTCTCTGTTAGTGTGTCAAGTGGGTGTAAAGCGGCCTAAACTCAGCCGTGAAAAGCAGCTAAACCCCATTATAAAAATAAATTACTTTTAAAAACCCATGAAACAAAGACAGGGAAAGAGAGAGAAATTCTTACACAATTCGTTCGGGGGCTGTGATGCAACCTGGATTGACCATATCTAGACCCACAGCTGGATGAGACATAAGGGTGGACACTCTTGGGGCTGAGAGGTTTGGTGAGGTTGGGTGAGCAAACGCAGACCCTTTAAAGTAATACTGCGTGCTACCCATCGCATGGGTCCCAAATCTCCAGGTTCAAGGGCATCTTCCTACATCAAAAACATGCATGAGAACCCCAGAAGATGGTACACCGTGTGATGGGGAAAGGTTTCTAAAACGCACCTCATTTCTCACCTCCTTGTGCTCGTGTTCGCCATTCCAGCCACTTTACTAGCAATCTCCCTACTTGGAGCATCAGCACCTTTAACCTCCTGTTCCGTACAGGTTGCAATTTGTCCTGAGGATGAACGGGAAGACGGGAAACCAATGAGAGACTAGCTCTTGGTGTTGGGACAGGCACAGGTCACTCTATTTTCCCATCAGGAAGAAGAATTAACCACAGGCTCAGCCGGCCCCCCGGAACCAGAACAGGGCCTGAAGCCATCCTGCGCTTTTGCGGCCGGCTCCCAAAAAAGCGACTTGTAAAATGGAGCTTCAGGGCACTGCAATTCACAAACCTGCAGAGTTATAAATGATAACTCTCGTCCACAAATATATTGAGGGAAGGCAAAGAAGAGGATTTGAAATCAAGGCAGAATTGCAGGAAACAGATTTCAGGAGGTAGATTCGAATCGCATTTAAAGCACTTGAAAAGCGGAAAAACGTTGACAATGATGCCCTTGGCCAAAAAGGGCGTATGCCTTTTTTCCTGAATATATTCAGGAAAAAACGCATACGCCCTTTTTGGCCAACCAAGCAACCTGGAAAGGCAAATCAGCGCTACAAAGAAGTCTCGCTTCCCATCGGTCAAAAGGGACATGCTGAAAAAAGTGTCAAAACCAGAAATGCAGGACAGGCCATGGAGAAATGGGAGCCTTGCTACACTGATGGGCGGGATGTAAATTGCCAACAGCCACTCTGGAGAAGTGTACGGTGTGTCCTGAAACATCTAAAAAACACAGCTTAGAGAGCATAGGGCACTTCTACGCATGGGGGGATAAAGTGGGAAAATTGAAAATCAGCAAGACACAAGCACCCGAAAGTTTAGGGCTGCTCTGTTGACAAGGACCTCCACTTCATTCCACCTTAAATATCCCAGGAAAGCGAAAAATGGATAAAAAAGTTGTGGTCCTTATGTACAATGGACTATCACTCAGCCATGAAATCAATGTCATAAGGCTAGTAGCAGCATGATGAGTGGATTTAGGTAAGACGATTCTAAGTGAAATAAGTCACACAGAAAAGGACACTTCTCATAAGGTGTCACTTATAGAGGGAATGTAAAAACCGTTACACTTGAACTGAATTACAAAACAGAACAGAGTCACACATGCAGAAAACACACTATGGCTGCTTAACGGGAAAGGTGAGGTGGGGTGATACATAAAACAAGAGTTTCAAATTAGCTCAGATACCGTTCCATAAACCCAATATGGAATAGACAAGACCTACTCCTTGCTCAGAGAACTGGACTCAACACGCCCGATTCACCGCACAAGAATATATCTGACTACTAATAATCTTAAAACCTATGTATTGATATCTCTCTGTTAGTGTGTCAAGTGTGTGTAAGGCGGCATAAACACGGCCGTGAAAAGCAGCTAAACCCCATTATAAAAATAAATTACTTTTAAAAACCCATGAAACAAAGACAGGGAAAGAGAGAGAAATTCTTACACAATTCGTTCGGGGGCTGTGATGCAACCTGCATTGACCATATCTAGACCCACAGCTGGATGAGACATAAGGGTGGACACTCTTGGGGCTGAGAGGTTTGGTGAGGTTGGGTGAGCAAACGCAGACCCTTTAAAGTAATACTGCGTGCTACCCATCGCATGGGTCCCAAATCTCCAGGTTCAAGGGCATCTTCCTACATCGAAAACATGCATGAGAAACCCAGAAGATGGTACACCGTGTGATGGGGAAAGTTTTCTAAAACGCACCGCATTTCTCATCTCCTTGTGCTCGGGTTCGCCATTCCAGCCACTTTACTAGCAATCTCCCTACTTGGAGCATCAGCACCTTTAACCTCCTGTTCCGTACAGGTTGCAATTTGTCCTGAGGATGAACGGGAAGACGGGGAACCAATGAGAGACTAGCTCTTGGTGTTGGGACAGGCACAGGTCACTCAATTTTCCCATCAGGAAGAAGAATTAACCACAGGCTCAGCCTGCCCCCCGGAACCAGAACAGGGCCTGAAGCCATCCTGCGCTTTTGCGGCCGACTCCCAAAAAAGCGACTTGTAAAATGCAGCTTCAGGGCACTGCAATTCACAAACCTGCAGAGTTATAAATGATAACTCTCGTCCACAAATATATTGAGGGAAGGCAAAGAAGAGGATTTGAAATCAAGGCAGAATTGCAGGAAACAGATTTCAGGAGGTAGATTCGAATCGCCTTTAAAGCACATGAAAAGCGGCAAAACGTTGACAATGGTGCCCTTGGCCAAAAAGGGCGTATGCGTTTTTTCCTGAATATATTCAGGAAAAAACGCATACGCCCTTTTTGGCCAACCAAGCAACCTGGAAAGGCAAATCAGCGCTACAAAGAAGTCTCGCTTCCCATCGGTCAAAAGGGTCATGCTGAAAAAAGTGTCAAAACCAGAAATGCAGGACAGGCCATGGAGAAATGGGAGCCTTGCTACACTGATGGGCGGGATGTAAATTGCAAACAGCCACTCTGGAGAAGTGTACGGTGTGTCCTGAAACATCTGAAAAACACAGCTTAGAGAGCATAGGGCACTTCTACGCATGGGGGGATAAAGTGGGAAAATTGAAAATCAGCAAGACACAAGCACCCCAAAGTTTAGGGCTGCTCTGTTGACAAGACCTCCACTTCATTCCACCTTAAATATCCCAGGAAAGCGAAAAATGGATAAAAAAGTTGTGGTCCTTATGTACAATGGAATATCACTCAGCCATGAAATCAATGTCATAAGGCTAGTAGCAGCATGATGAGTGGATTTAGGTAAGACGATTCTAAGTGAAATAAGTCACACAGAAAAGGACACTTCTCATAAGGTGTCACTTATAGAGGGAATGTAAAAACCGTTACACTTGAACTGAATTACAAAACAGAACAGAGTCACACATGCAGAAAACACACTATGGCTGCTTAACGGGAAAGGTGAGGTGGGGTGATACATAAAACAAGAGTTTCAAATTAGCTCAGATACCGTTCCATAAACCCAATATGGAATAGACAAGACCTACTCCTTGCTCAGAGAACTGGACTCAACACGCCCGATTCACCGCACAAGAATATATCTGACTAGTAATAATCTTAAAACCTATGTATTGATATCTCTCTGTTAGTGTGTCAAGTGTGTGTAAGGCGGCATAAACACGACCGTGAAAAGCAGCTAAACCCCATTATAAAAATAAATTACTTTTAAAAACCCATGAAACAAAGACAGGGAAAGAGAGAGAAATTCTTACACAATTCGTTCGGGGGCTGTGATGCAACCTGGATTGACCATATCTAGACCCACAGCTGGATGAGACATAAGGGTGGACACTCTTGGGGCTGAGAGGTTTGGTGAGGTTGGGTGAGCAAACGCAGACCCTTTAAAGTAATACTGCGTGCTACCCATCGCATGGGTCCCAAATCTCCAGGTTCAAGGGCATCTTCCTACATCGAAAACATGCATGAGAAACCCAGAAGATGGTACACCGTGTGATGGGGAAAGGTTTCTAAAACGCACCGCATTTCTCATCTCCTTGTGCTCGGGTTCGCCATTCCAGCCACTTTACTAGCAATCTCCCTACTTGGAGCATCAGCACCTTTAACCTCCTGTTCCGTACAGGTTGCAATTTGTCCTGAGGATGAACGGGAAGACGGGGAACCAATGAGAGACTAGCTCTTGGTGTTGGGACAGGCACAGGTCACTCAATTTTCCCATCAGGAAGAAGAATTAACCACAAGCTCAGCCTGCCCCCCGGAACCAGAACAGGGCCTGAAGCCATCCTGCGCTTTTGCGGCCGACTCCCAAAAAAGCGACTTGTAAAATGCAGCTTCAGGGCACTGCAATTCACAAACCTGCAGAGTTATAAATGATAACTCTCGTCCACAAATATATTGAGGGAAGGCAAAGAAGAGGATTTGAAATCAAGGCAGAATTGCAGGAAACAGATTTCAGGAGGTAGATTCGAATCGCCTTTAAAGCACATGAAAAGCGGCAAAACGTTGACAATGGTGCCCTTGGCCAAAAAGGGCGTATGCGTTTTTTCCTGAATATATTCAGGAAAAAACGCATACGCCCTTTTTGGCCAACCAAGCAACCTGGAAAGGCAAATCAGCGCTACAAAGAAGTCTCGCTTCCCATCGGTCAAAAGGGCCATGCTGAAAAAAGTGTCAAAACCAGAAATGCAGGACAGGCCATGGAGAAATGGGAGCCTTGCTACACTGATGGGCGGGATGTAAATTGCAAACAGCCACTCTGGAGAAGTGTACGGTGTGTCCTGAAACATCTAAAAAACACAGCTTAGAGAGCATAGGGCACTTCTACGCATGGGGGGAAAAAGTGGGAAAATTGAAAATCAGCAAGACACAAGCACCCCAAAGTTTAGGGCTGCTCTGTTGACAAGACCTCCACTTCATTCCACCTTAAATATCCCAGGAAAGCGAAAAATGGATAAAAAAGTTGTGGTCCATATGTACAATGGAATATCACTCAGCCATGAAAACAATGTCATAAGGCTAGTAGCAGCATGATGAGTGGATTTAGGTAAGACGATTCTAAGCGAAATAAGTCACACAGAAAAGGACACTTCTCATAAGGTGTCACTTATAGAGGGAATGTAAAAACCGTTACACTTGAACTGAATTACAAAACAGAACAGAGTCACACATGCAGAAAACACACTATGGCTGCTTAACGGGAAAGGTGAGGTGGGGTGATACATAAAACAAGAGTTTCAAATTAGCTCAGATACCGTTCCATAAACCCAATATGGAATAGACAAGACCTACTCCTTGCTCAGAGAACTGGACTCAACACGCCCGATTCACCGCACAAGAATATATCTGACTAGTAATAATCTTAAAACCTATGTATTGATATCTCTCTGTTAGTGTGTCAAGTGTGTGTAAGGCGGCATAAACACGGCCGTGAAAAGCAGCTAAACCCCATTATAAAAATAAATTACTTTTAAAAACCCATGAAACAAAGACAGGGAAAGAGAGAGAAATTCTTACACAATTCGTTCGGGGGCTGTGATGCAACCTGGATTGACCATATCTAGACCCACAGCTGGATGAGACATAAGGGTGGACACTCTTGGGGCTGAGAGGTTTGGTGAGGTTGGGTGAGCAAACGCAGACCCTTTAAAGTAATACTGCGTGCTACCCATCGCATGGGTCCCAAATCTCCAGGTTCAAGGGCATCTTCCTACATCGAAAACATGCATGAGAAACCCAGAAGATGGTACACCGTGTGATGGGGAAAGGTTTCTAAAACGCACCGCATTTCTCATCTCCTTGTGCTCGGGTTCGCCATTCCAGCCACTTTACTAGCAATCTCCCTACTTGGAGCATCAGCACCTTTAACCACCTGTTCCGTACAGGTTGCAATTTGTCCTGAGGATGAACGGGAAGACGGGGAACCAATGAGAGACTAGCTCTTGGTGTTGGGACAGGCACAGGTCACTCAATTTTCCCATCAGGAAGAAGAATTAACCACAGGCTCAGCCTGCCCCCCGGAACCAGAACAGGGCCTGAAGCCATCCTGCGCTTTTGCGGCCGACTCCCAAAAAAGCGACTTGTAAAATGCAGCTTCAGGGCACTGCAATTCACAAACCTGCAGAGTTATAAATGATAACTCTCGTCCACAAATATATTGAGGGAAGGCAAAGAAGAGGATTTGAAATCAAGGCAGAATTGCAGGAAACAGATTTCAGGAGGTAGATTCGAATCGCCTTTAAAGCACATGAAAAGCGGGAAAACGTTGACAATGATGCCCTTGGCCAAAAAGGGCGTATGCGTTTTTTCCTGAATATATTCAGGAAAAAACGCATACGCCCTTTTTGGCCAACCAAGCAACCTGGAAAGGCAAATCAGCGCTACAAAGAAGTCTCGCTTCCCATCGATCAAAAGGGACATGCTGAAAAAGGTGTCAAAACCAGAAATGCAGGACAGGCCATGGATAAATGGGAGCCTTGCTACACTGATGGGCGGGATGTAAATTGCCAACAGCCACTCTGGAGAAGTGTACGGTGTGTCCTGAAACATCTAAAAAACACAGCTTAGAGAGCATAGGGCACTCCTACGCATGGGGGGATAAAGTGGGAAAATTGAAAATCAGCAAGACACAAGCACCCGAAAGTTTAGGGCTGCTCTGTTGACAAGGACCTCCACTTCATTCCACCTTAAATATCCCAGGAAAGCGAAAAATGGATAAAAAAGTTGTGGTCCTTATGTACAATGGACTATCACTCAGCCATGAAATCAATGTCATAAGGCTAGTAGCAGCATGATGAGTGGATTTAGGTAAGACGATTCTAAGTGAAATAAGTCACACAGAAAAGGACACTTCTCATAAGGTGTCACTTATAGAGGGAATGTAAAAACCGTTACACTTGAACTGAATTACAAAACAGAACAGAGTCACACATGCAGAAAACACACTATGGCTGCTTAACGGGAAAGGTGAGGTGGGGTGATACATAAAACAAGAGTTTCAAATTAGCTCAGATACCGTTCCATAAACCCAATATGTAATAGACAAGACCTACTCCTTGCTCAGAGAACTGGACTCAACACGCCCGATTCACCGCACAAGAATATATCTGACTAGTAATAATCTTAAAACCTATGTATTGATATCTCTCTGTTAGTGTGTCAAGTGGGTGTAAAGCGGCCTAAACACAGCCGTGAAAAGCAGCTAAACCCCATTATAAAAATAAATTACTTTTAAAAACACATGAAACAAAGACAGGGAAAGAGAGAGAAATTCTTACACAATTCGTTCAGGGGCTGTGATGCAACCTGCATTGACCATATCTAGACCCACAGCTGGATGAGACATAAGGGTGGACACTCTTGGGGCTGAGAGGTTTGGTGAGGTTGGGTGAGCAAACGCAGACCCTTTAAAGTAATACTGCGTGCTACCCATCGCATGGGTCCCAAATCTCCAGGTTCAAGGGCATCTTCCTACATCGAAAACATGCATGAGAAACCCAGAAGATGGTACACCGTGTGATGGGGAAAGGTTTCTAAAACGCACCGCATTTCTCATCTCCTTGTGCTCGGGTTCGCCATTCCAGCCACTTTACTAGCAATCTCCCTACTTGGAGCATCAGCACCTTTAACCTCCTGTTCCGTACAGGTTGCAATTTGTCCTGAGGATGAACGGGAAGACGGGGAACCAATGAGAGACTAGCTCTTGGTGTTGGGACAGGCACAGGTCACTCAATTTTCCCATCAGTAAGAAGAATTAACCACAGGCTCAGCCTGCCCCCCGGAACCAGAACAGGGCCTGAAGCCATCCTGCGCTTTTGCGGCCGACTCCCAAAAAAGCGACTTGTAAAATGCAGCTTCAGGGCACTGCAATTCACAAACCTGCAGAGTTATAAATGATAACTCTCGTCCACAAATATATTGAGGGAAGGCAAAGAAGAGGATTTGAAATCAAGGCAGAATTGCAGGAAACAGATTTCAGGAGGTAGATTCGAATCGCCTTTAAAGCACATGAAAAGCGGCAAAACGTTGACAATGGTGCCCTTGGCCAAAAAGGGCGTATGCGTTTTTTCCTGAATATATTCAGGAAAAAACGCATACGCCCTTTTTGGCCAAACAAGCAACCTGGAAAGGCAAATCAGCGCTACAAAGAAGTCTCGCTTCCCATCGGTCAAAAGGGCCATGCTGAAAAAAGTGTCAAAACCAGAAATGCAGGACAGGCCATGGAGAAATGGGAGCCTTGCTACACTGATGGGCGGGATGTAAATTGCAAACAGCCACTCTGGAGAAGTGTACGGTGTGTCCTGAAACATCTGAAAAACACAGCTTAGAGAGCATAGGGCACTTCTACGCATGGGGGGATAAAGTGGGAAAATTGAAAATCAGCAAGACACAAGCACCCCAAAGTTTAGGGCTGCTCTGTTGACAAGACCTCCACTTCATTCCACCTTAAATATCCCAGGAAAGCGAAAAATGGATAAAAAAGTTGTGGTCCTTATGTACAATGGAATATCACTCAGCCATGAAATCAATGTCATAAGGCTAGTAGCAGCATGATGAGTGGATTTAGGTAAGACGATTCTAAGCGAAATAAGTCACACAGAAAAGGACACTTCTCATAAGGTGTCACTTATAGAGGGAATGTAAAAACCGTTACACTTGAACTGAATTACAAAACAGAACAGAGTCACACATGCACAAAACACACTATGGCTGCTTAACGGGAAAGGTGAGGTGGGGTGATACATAAAACAAGAGTTTCAAATTAGCTCAGATACCGTTCCATAAACCCAATATGGAATAGACAAGACCTACTCCTTGCTCAGAGAACTGGACTCAACACGCCCGATTCACCGCACAAGAATATATCTGACTAGTAATAATCTTAAAACCTATGTATTGATATCTCTCTGTTAGTGTGTCAAGTGTGTGTAAGGCGGCATAAACACGGCCGTGAAAAGCAGCTAAACCCCATTATAAAAATAAATTACTTTTAAAAACCCATGAAACAAAGACAGGGAAAGAGAGAGAAATTCTTACACAATTCGTTCGGGGGCTGTGATGCAACCTGGATTGACCATATCTAGACCCACAGCTGGATGAGACATAAGGGTGGACACTCTTGGGGCTGAGAGGTTTGGTGAGGTTGGGTGAGCAAACGCAGACCCTTTAAAGTAATACTGCGTGCTACCCATCGCATGGGTCCCAAATCTCCAGGTTCAAGGGCATCTTCCTACATCGAAAACATGCATGAGAAACCCAGAAGATGGTACACCGTGTGATGGGGAAAGGTTTCTAAAACGCACCGCATTTCTCATCTCCTTGTGCTCGGGTTCGCCATTCCAGCCACTTTACTAGCAATCTCCCTACTTGGAGCATCAGCACCTTTAACCTCCTGTTCCGTACAGGTTGCAATTTGTCCTGAGGATGAACGGGAAGACGGGGAACCAATGAGAGACTAGCTCTTGGTGTTGGGACAGGCACAGGTCACTCAATTTTCCCATCAGGAAGAAGAATTAACCACAGGCTCAGCCTGCCCCCCGGAACCAGAACAGGGCCTGAAGCCATCCTGCGCTTTTGCGGCCGACTCCCAAAAAAGCGACTTGTAAAATGCAGCTTCAGGGCACTGCAATTCACAAACCTGCAGAGTTATAAATGATAACTCTCGTCCACAAATATATTGAGGGTAGGCAAAGAAGAGGATTTGAAATCAAGGCAGAATTGCAGGAAACAGATTTCAGGAGGTAGATTCGAATCGCCTTTAAAGCACATGAAAAGCGGCAAAACGTTGACAATGGTGCCCTTGGCCAAAAAGGGCGTATGCGTTTTTTCCTGAATATATTCAGGAAAAAACGCATACGCCCTTTTTGGCCAACCAAGCAACCTGGAAAGGCAAATCAGCGCTACAAAGAAGTCTCGCTTCCCATCGGTCAAAAGGGCCATGCGGAAAAAAGTGTCAAAACCAGAAATGCAGGACAGGCCATGGAGAAATGGGAGCCTTGCTACACTGATGGGCGGGATGTAAATTGCCAACAGCCACTCTGGAGAAGTGTACGGTGTGTCCTGAAACATCTAAAAAACACAGCTTAGAGAGCATAGGGCACTTCTACGCATGGGGGGATAAAGTGGGAAAATTGAAAATCAGCAAGACACAAGCACCCCAAAGTTTAGGGCTGCTCTGTTGACAAGACCTCCACTTCATTCCACCTTAAATATCCCAGGAAAGCGAAAAATGGATAAAAAAGTTGTGGTCCTTATGTACAATGGAATATCACTCAGCCATGAAATCAATGTCATAAGGCTAGTAGCAGCATGATGAGTGGATTTAGGTAAGACGATTCTAAGCGAAATAAGTCACACAGAAAAGGACACTTCTCATAAGGTGTCACTTATAGAGGGAATGTAAAAACCGTTACACTTGAACTGAATTACAAAACAGAACAGAGTCACACATGCAGAAAACACACTATGGCTGCTTAACGGGAAAGGTGAGGTGGGGTGATACATAAAACAAGAGTTTCAAATTAGCTCAGATACCGTTCCATAAACCCAATATGGAATAGACAAGACCTACTCCTTGCTCAGAGAACTGGACTCAACACGCCCGATTCACCGCACAAGAATATATCTGACTAGTAATAATCTTAAAACCTATGTATTGATATCTCTCTGTTAGTGTGTCAAGTATGTGTAAGGCGGCATAAACACGGCCGTGAAAAGCAGCTAAACCCCATTATAAAAATAAATTACTTTTAAAAACCCATGAAACAAAGACAGGGAAAGAGAGAGAAATTCTTACACAATTCGTTCGGGGGCTGTGATGCAACCTGGATTGACCATATCTAGACCCACAGCTGGATGAGACATAAGGGTGGACACTCTTGGGGCTGAGAGGTTTGGTGAGGTTGGGTGAGCAAACGCAGACCCTTTAAAGTAATACTGCGTGCTACCCATCGCATGGGTCCCAAATCTCCAGGTTCAAGGGCATCTTCCTACATCGAAAACATGCATGAGAAACCCAGAAGATGGTACACCGTGTGATGGGGAAAGGTTTCTAAAACGCACCGCATTTCTCATCTCCTTGTGCTCGGGTTCGCCATTCCAGCCACTTTACTAGCAATCTCCCTACTTGGAGCATCAGCACCTTTAACCTCCTGTTCCGTACAGGTTGCAATTTGTCCTGAGGATGAACGGGAAGACGGGGAACCAATGAGAGACTAGCTCTTGGTGTTGGGACAGGCACAGGTCACTCAATTTTCCCATCAGGAAGAAGAATTAACCACAGGCTCAGCCTGCCCCCCGGAACCAGAACAGGGCCTGAAGCCATCCTGCGCTTTTGCGGCCGACTCCCAAAAAAGCGACTTGTAAAATGCAGCTTCAGGGCACTGCAATTCACAAACCTGCAGAGTTATAAATGATAACTCTCGTCCACAAATATATTGAGGGAAGGCAAAGAAGAGGATTTGAAATCAAGGCAGAATTGCAGGAAACAGATTTCAGGAGGTAGATTCGAATCGCCTTTAAAGCACATGAAAAGCGGCAAAACGTTGACAATGGTGCCCTTGGCCAAAAAGGGCGTATGCGTTTTTTCCTGAATATATTCAGGAAAAAACGCATACGCCCTTTTTGGCCAACCAAGCAACCTGGAAAGGCAAATCAGCGCTACAAAGAAGTCTCGCTTCCCATCGGTCAAAAGGGCCATGCTGAAAAAAGTGTCAAAACCAGAAATGCAGGACAGGCCATGGAGAAATGGGAGCCTTGCTACACTGATGGGCGGGATGTAAATTGCAAACAGCCACTCTGGAGAAGTGTACGTTGTGTCCTGAAACATCTAAAAAACACAGCTTAGAGAGCATAGGGCACTTCTACGCATGGGGGGATAAAGTGGGAAAATTGAAAATCAGCAAGACACAAGCACCCCAAAGTTTAGGGCTGCTCTGTTGACAAGACCTCCACTTCATTCCACCTTAAATATCCCAGGAAAGCGAAAAATGGATAAAAAAGTTGTGGTCCTTATGTACAATGGAATATCACTCAGCCATGAAATCAATGTCATAAGGCTAGTAGCAGCATGATGAGTGGATTTAGGTAAGACGATTCTAAGTGAAATAAGTCACACAGAAAAGGACACTTCTCATAAGGTGTCACTTATAGAGGGAATGTAAAAACCGTTACACTTGAACTGAATTACAAAACAGAACAGAGTCACACATGCAGAAAACACACTATGGCTGCTTAACGGGAAAGGTGAGGTGGGGTGATACATAAAACAAGAGTTTCAAATTAGCTCAGATACCGTTCCATAAACCCAATATGGAATAGACAAGACCTACTCCTTGCTCAGAGAACTGGACTCAACACGCCCGATTCACCGCACAAGAATATATCTGACTAGTAATAATCTTAAAACCTATGTATTGATATCTCTCTGTTAGTGTGTCAATTGGGTGTAAAGCGGCCTAAACACAGCCGTGAAAAGCAGCTAAACCCCATTATAAAAATAAATTACTTTTAAAAACCCATGAAACAAAGACAGGGAAAGAGAGAGAAATTCTTACACAATTCGTTCGGGGGCTGTGATGCAACCTGGATTGACCATATCTAGACCCACAGCTGGATGAGACATAAGGGTGGACACTCTTGGGGCTGAGAGGTTTGGTGAGGTTGGGTGAGCAAACGCAGACCCTTTAAACTAATACTGCGTGCTACCCATCGCATGGGTCCCAAATCTCCAGGTTCAAGGGCATCTTCCTACATCGAAAACATGCATGAGAAACCCAGAAGATGGTACACCGTGTGATGGGGAAAGGTTTCTAAAACGCACCTCATTTCTCACCTCCTTGTGCTCGTGTTCGCCATTCCAGCCACTTTACTAGCAATCTCCCTACTTGGAGCATCAGCACCTTTAACCTCCTGTTCCGTACAGGTTGCAATTTGTCCTGAGGATGAACGGGAAGACGGGAAACCAATGAGAGACTAGCTCTTGGTGTTGGGACAGGCACAGGTCACTCTATTTTCCCATCAGGAAGAAGAATTAACCACAGGCTCAGCCTGCCCCCCGGAACCAGAACAGGGCCTGAAGCCATCCTGCGCTTTTGCGGCCGGCTCCCAAAAAAGCGACTTGTAAAATGCAGCTTCAGGGCACTGCAATTCACAAACCTGCAGAGTTATAAATGATAACTCTCGTCCACAAATATATTGAGGGAAGGCAAAGAAGAGGATTTGAAATCAAGGCAGAATTGCAGGAAACAGATTTCAGGAGGTAGATTCGAATCGCCTTTAAAGCACATGAAAAGCGGGAAAACGTTGACAATGATGCCCTTGGCCAAAAAGGGCGTATGCGTTTTTTCCTGAATATATTCAGGAAAAAACGCATACGCCCTTTTTGGCCAACCAAGCAACCTGGAAAGGCAAATCAGCGCTACAAAGAAGTCTCGCTTCCCATCGGTCAAAAGGGACATGCTGAAAAAGGTGTCAAAACCAGAAATGCAGGAGAGGGCATGGAGAAATGGGAGCCTTGCTACACTGATGGGCGGGATGTAAATTGCCAACAGCCACTCTGGAGAAGTGTACGGTGTGTCCTGAAACATCTAAAAAACACAGCTTAGAGAGCATAGGGCACTTCTACGCATGGGGGGATAAAGTGGGAAAACTGAAAATCAGCAAGACACAAGCACCCGAAAGTTTAGGGCTGCTCTGTTGACAAGGACCTCCAATTCATTCCACCTTAAATATCCCAGGAAAGCGAAAAATGGATAAAAAAGTTGTGGTCCTTATGTACAATGGAATATCACTCAGCCATGAAATCAATGTCATAAGGCTAGTAGCAGCATGATGAGTGGATTTAGGTAAGACGATTCTAAGTGAAATAAGTCACACAGAAAAGGACACTTCTCATAAGGTGTCACTTATAGAGGGAATGTAAAAACCGTTACACTTGAACTGAATTACAAAACAGAACAGAGTCACACATGCAGAAAACACACTATGGCTGCTTAACGGGAAAGGTGAGGTGGGGTGATACATAAAACAAGAGTTTCAAATTAGCTCAGATACCGTTCCATAAACCCAATATGGAATAGACATGACCTACTCCTTGCTCAGAGAACTGGACTCAACACGCCCGATTTACCGCACAAGAATATATCTGACTACTAATAATCTTAAAACCTATGTATTGATATCTCTCTGTTAGTGTGTCAAGTGGGTGTAAAGCGGCCTAAACACAGCCGTGAAAAGCAGCTAAACCCCATTATAAAAATAAATTACTTTTAAAAACCCATGAAACAAAGACAGGGAAAGAGAGAGAAATTCTTACACAATTCGTTCGGGGGCTGTGATGCAACCTGGATTGACCATATCTAGACCCACAGCTGGATGAGACATAAGGGTGGACACTCTTGGGGCTGAGAGGTTTGGTGAGGTTGGGTGAGCAAACGCAGACCCTTTAAAGTAATACTGCGTGCTACCCATCGCATGGGTCCCAAATCTCCAGGTTCAAGGGCATCTTCCTACATCAAAAACATGCATGAGAACCCCAGAAGATGGTACACCGTGTGATGGGGAAAGGTTTCTAAAACGCACCTCATTTCTCACCTCCTTGTGCTCGTGTTCGCCATTCCAGCCACTTTACTAGCAATCTCCCTACTTGGAGCATCAGCACCTTTAACCTCCTGTTCCGTACAGGTTGCAATTTGTCCTGAGGATGAACGGGAAGACGGGAAACCAATGAGAGACTAGCTCTTGGTGTTGGGACAGGCACAGGTCACTCTATTTTCCCATCAGGAAGAAGAATTAACCACAGGCTCAGCCTGCCCCCCGGAACCAGAACAGGGCCTGAAGCCATCCTGCGCTTTTGCGGCCGGCTCCCAAAAAAGCGACTTGTAAAATGCAGCTTCAGGGCACTGCAATTCACAAACCTGCAGAGTTATAAATGATAACTCTCGTCCACAAATATATTGAGGGAAGGCAAAGAAGAGGATTTGAAATCAAGGTAGAATTGCAGGAAACAGATTTCAGGAGGTAGATTCGAATCGCATTTAAAGCACTTGAAA
Organism: Balaenoptera physalus; assembly: GCF_965194825.1. Classification (NCBI taxonomy): domain Eukaryota; kingdom Metazoa; phylum Chordata; class Mammalia; order Artiodactyla; family Balaenopteridae; genus Balaenoptera; species Balaenoptera physalus. The sequence continues at coordinate 244,044 of NW_028126374.1, forward strand.
AGCGGCAAAACGTTGACAATGATGCCCTTGGCCAAAAAGTGCGTATGCCTTTTTTCCTGAATATATTCAGGAAAAAACGCATACGCCCTTTTTGGCCAACCAAGCAACCTGGAAAGGCAAATCAGCGCTACAAAGAAGTCTCGCTTCCCATCGGTCAAAAGGGCCATGCTGAAAAAAGTGTCAAAACCAGAAATGCAGGACAGGCCATGGAGAAATGGGAGCCTTGCTACACTGATGGGCGGGATGTAAATTGCAAACAGCCACTCTGGAGAAGTGTACGGTGTGTCCTGAAACATCTGAAAAACACAGCTTAGAGAGCATAGGGCACTTCTACGCATGGGGGGATAAAGTGGGAAAATTGAAAATCAGCAAGACACAAGCACCCCAAAGTTTAGGGCTGCTCTGTTGACAAGACCTCCACTTCATTCCACCTTAAATATCCCAGGAAAGCGAAAAATGGATAAAAAAGTTGTGGTTCTTATGTACAATGGAATATCACTCAGCCATGAAATCAATGTCATAAGGCTAGTAGCAGCATGATGAGTGGATTTAGGTAAGACGATTCTAAGCGAAATAAGTCACACAGAAAAGGACACTTCTCATAAGGTGTCACTTATAGAGGGAATGTAAAAACCGTTACACTTGAACTGAATTACAAAACAGAACAGAGTCACACATGCAGAAAACACACTATGGCTGCTTAACGGGAAAGGTGAGGTGGGGTGATACATAAAACAAGAGTTTCAAATTAGCTCAGATACCGTTCCATAAACCCAATATGGAATAGACAAGACCTACTCCTTGCTCAGAGAACTGGACTCAACACGCCCGATTCACCGCACAAGAATATATCTGACTAGTAATAATCTTAAAACCTATGTATTGATATCTCTCTGTTAGTGTGTCAAGTGTGTGTAAGGCGGCATAAACACGGCCGTGAAAAGCAGCTAAACCCCATTATAAAAATAAATTACTTTTAAAAACCCATGAAACAAAGACAGGGAAAGAGAGAGAAATTCTTACACAATTCGTTCGGGGGCTGTGATGCAACCTGCATTGACCATATCTAGACCCACAGCTGGATGAGACATAAGGGTGGACACTCTTGGGGCTGAGAGGTTTGGTGAGGTTGGGTGAGCAAACGCAGACCCTTTAAAGTAATACTGCGTGCTACCCATCGCATGGGTCCCAAATCTCCAGGTTCAAGGGCATCTTCCTACATCGAAAACATGCATGAGAAACCCAGAAGATGGTACACCGTGTGATGGGGAAAGGTTTCTAAAACGCACCGCATTTCTCATCTCCTTGTGCTCGGGTTCGTCATTCCAGCCACTTTACTAGCAATCTCCCTACTTGGAGCATCAGCACCTTTAACCTCCTGTTCCGTACAGGTTGCAATTTGTCCTGAGGATGAACGGGAAGACGGGGAACCAATGAGAGACTAGCTCTTGGTGTTGGGACAGGCACAGGTCACTCAATTTTCCCATCAGGAAGAAGAATTAACCACAGGCTCAGCCTGCCCCCCGGAACCAGAACAGGGCCTGAAGCCATCCTGCGCTTTTGCGGCCGACTCCCAAAAAAGCGACTTGTAAAATGCAGCTTCAGGGCACTGCAATTCACAAACCTGCAGAGTTATAAATGATAACTCTCGTCCACAAATATATTGAGGGAAGGCAAAGAAGAGGATTTGAAATCAAGGCAGAATTGCAGGAAACAGATTTCAGGAGGTAGATTCGAATCGCCTTTAAAGCACATGAAAAGCGGCAAAACGTTGACAATGGTGCCCTTGGCCAAAAAGGGCGTATGCGTTTTTTCCTGAATATATTCAGGAAAAAACGCATACGCCCTTTTTGGCCAACCAAGCAACCTGGAAAGGCAAATCAGCGCTACAAAGAAGTCTCGCTTCCCATCGGTCAAAAGGGCCATGCTGAAAAAAGTGTCAAAACCAGAAATGCAGGACAGGCCATGGAGAAATGGGAGCCTTGCTACACTGATGGGCGGGATGTAAATTGCCAACAGCCACTCTGGAAAAGTGTACGGTGTGTCCTGAAACATCTGAAAAACACAGCTTAGAGAGCATAGGGCACTTCTACGCATGGGGGGATAAAGTGGGAAAATTGAAAATCAGCAAGACACAAGCACCCCAAAGTTTAGGGCTGCTCTGTTGACAAGACCTCCACTTCATTCCACCTTAAATATCCCAGGAAAGCGAAAAATGGATAAAAAAGTTGTGGTCCTTATGTACAATGGAATATCACTCAGCCATGAAATCAATGTCATAAGGCTAGTAGCAGCATGATGAGTGGATTTAGGTAAGACGATTCTAAGTGAAATAAGTCACACAGAAAAGGACACTTCTCATAAGGTGTCACTTATAGAGGGAATGTAAAAACCGTTACACTTGAACTGAATTACAAAACAGAACAGAGTCACACATGCAGAAAACGCACTATGGCTGCTTAACGGGAAAGGTGAGGTGGGGTGATACATAAAACAAGAGTTTCAAATTAGCTCAGATACCGTTCCATAAACCCAATATGGAATAGACAAGACCTACTCCTTGCTCAGAGAACTGGACTCAACACGCCCGATTCACCGCACAAGAATATATCTGACTAGTAATAATCTTAAAACCTATGTATTGATATCTCTCTGTTAGTGTGTCAAGTGTGTGTAAGGCGGCATAAACACGGCCGTGAAAAGCAGCTAAACCCCATTATAAAAATAAATTACTTTTAAAAACCCATGAAACAAAGACAGGGAAAGAGAGAGAAATTCTTACACAATTCGTTCGGGGGCTGTGATGCAACCTGCATTGACCATATCTAGACCCACAGCTGGATGAGACATAAGGGTGGACACTCTTGGGGCTGAGAGGTTTGGTGAGGTTGGGTGAGCAAACGCAGACCCTTTAAAGTAATACTGCGTGCTACCCATCGCATGGGTCCCAAATCTCCAGGTTCAAGGGCATCTTCCTACATCGAAAACATGCATGAGAAACCCAGAAGATGGTACACCGTGTGATGGGGAAAGGTTTCTAAAACGCACCGCATTTCTCATCTCCTTGTGCTCGGGTTCGCCATTCCAGCCACTTTACTAGCAATCTCCCTACTTGGAGCATCAGCACCTTTAACCTCCTGTTCCGTACAGGTTGCAATTTGTCCTGAGGATGAACGGGAAGACGGGGAACCAATGAGAGACTAGCTCTTGGTGTTGGGACAGGCACAGGTCACTCAATTTTCCCATCAGGAAGAAGAATTAACCACAGGCTCAGCCTGCCCCCCGGAACCAGAACAGGGCCTGAAGCCATCCTGCGCTTTTGCGGCCGACTCCCAAAAAAGCGACTTGTAAAATGCAGCTTCAGGGCACTGCAATTCACAAACCTGCAGAGTTATAAATGATAACTCTCGTCCACAAATATATTGAGGGAAGGCAAAGAAGAGGATTTGAAATCAAGGCAGAATTGCAGGAAACAGATTTCAGGAGGTAGATTCGAATCGCCTTTAACGCACATGAAAAGCGGCAAAACGTTGACAATGGTGCCCTTGGCCAAAAAGGGCGTATGCGTTTTTTCCTGAATATATTCAGGAAAAAACGCATACGCCCTTTTTGGCCAACCAAGCAACCTGGAAAGGCAAATCAGCGCTACAAAGAAGTCTCGCTTCCCATCGGTCAAAAGGGCCATGCTGAAAAAAGTGTCAAAACCAGAAATGCAGGACAGGCCATGGAGAAATGGGAGCCTTGCTACACTGATGGGCGGGATGTAAATTGCAAACAGCCACTCTGGAGAAGTGTACGGTGTGTCCTGAAACATCTAAAAAACACAGCTTAGAGAGCATAGGGCACTTCTACGCATGGGGGGATAAAGTGGGAAAATTGAAAATCAGCAAGACACAAGCACCCGAAAGTTTAGGGCTGCTCTGTTGACAAGACCTCCACTTCATTCCACCTTAAATATCCCAGGAAAGCGAAAAATGGATAAAAAAGTTGTGGTCCTTATGTACAATGGAATATCACTCAGCCATGAAATCAATGTCATAAGGCTAGTAGCAGCATGATGAGTGGATTTAGGTAAGACGATTCTAAGTGAAATAAGTCACACAGAAAAGGACACTTCTCATAAGGTGTCACTTATAGAGGGAATGTAAAAACCGTTACACTTGAACTGAATTACAAAACAGAACAGAGTCACACATGCAGAAAACACACTATGGCTGCTTAACGGGAAAGGTGAGGTGGGGTGATACATAAAACAAGAGTTTCAAATTAGCTCAGATACCGTTCCATAAACCCAATATGGAATAGACAAGACCTACTCCTTGCTCAGAGAACTGGACTCAACACGCCCGATTCACCGCACAAGAATATATCTGACTAGTAATAATCTTAAAACCTATGTATTGATATCTCTCTGTTAGTGTGTCAAGTGTGTGTAAGGCGGCATAAACACGGCCGTGAAAAGCAGCTAAACCCCATTATAAAAATAAATTACTTTTAAAAACCCATGAAACAAAGACAGGGAAAGAGAGAGAAATTCTTACACAATTCGTTCGGGGGCTGTGATGCAACCTGGATTGACCATATCTAGACCCACAGCTGGATGAGACATAAGGGTGGACACTCTTGGGGCTGAGAGGTTTGGTGAGGTTGGGTGAGCAAACGCAGACCCTTTAAAGTAATACTGCGTGCTACCCATCGCATGGGTCCCAAATCTCCAGGTTCAAGGGCATCTTCCTACATCGAAAACGTGCATGAGAAACCCAGAAGATGGTACACCGTGTGATGGGGAAAGGTTTCTAAAACGCACCTCATTTCTCACCTCCTTGTGCTCGTGTTCGCCATTCCAGCCACTTTACTAGCAATCTCCCTACTTGGAGCATGAGCACCTTTAACCTCCTGTTCCGTACAGGTTGCAATTTGTCCTGAGGATGAACGGGAAGACGGGAAACCAATGAGAGACTAGCTCTTGGTGTTGGGACAGGCACAGGTCACTCTATTTTCCCATCAGGAAGAAGAATTAACCACAGGCTCAGCCTGCCCCCCGGAACCAGAACAGGGCCTGAAGCCATCCTGCGCTTTTGCGGCCGGCTCCCAAAAAAGCGACTTGTAAAATGCAGCTTCAGGGCACTGCAATTCACAAACCTGCAGAGTTATAAATGATAACTCTCGTCCACAAATATATTGAGGGAAGGCAAAGAAGAGGATTTGAAATCAAGGCAGAATTGCAGGAAACTGATTTCAGGAGGTAGATTCGAATCGCCTTTAAAGCACATGAAAAGCGGCAAAACGTTGACAATGATGCCCTTGGCCAAAAAGGGCGTATGCGTTTTTTCCTGAATATATTCAGGAAAAAACGCATACGCCCTTTTTGGCCAACCAAGCAACCTGGAAAGGCAAATCAGCGCTACAAAGAAGTCTCGCTTCCCATCGGTCAAAAGGGCCATGCTGAAAAAAGTGTCAAAACCAGTAATGCAGGACAGGCCATGGAGAAATGGGAGCCTTGCTACACTGATGGGCGGGATGTAAATTGCCAACAGCCACTCTGGAGAAGTGTACGGTGTGTCCTGAAACATCTAAAAAACACAGCTTAGAGAGCATAGGGCACTTCCACACATGGGGGGATAAAGTGGGAAAATTGAAAATCAGCAAGACACAAGCACCCCAAAGTTTAGGGCTGCTCTGTTGACAAGGACCTCCACTTCATTCCACCTTAAATATCCCAGGAAAGCGAAAAATGGATAAAAAAGTTGTGGTCCTTATGTAGAATGGAACATCACTCAGCCATGAAATCAATATCATAAGGCTAGTAGCAGCATGATGAGTGGATTTAGGTAAGACGATTCTAAGTGAAATAAGTCACACAGAAAAGGACACTTCTCATAAGGTGTCACTTATAGAGGGAATGTAAAAACCGTTACACTTGAACTGAATTACAAAACAGAACAGAGTCACACATGCAGAAAACACACTATGGCTGCTTAACGGGAAAGGTGAGGTGGGGTGATACATAAAACAAGAGTTTCAAATTAGCTCAGATACCGTTCCATAAACCCAATATGTAATAGACAAGACCTACTCCTTGCTCAGAGAACTGGACTCAACACGCCCGATTCACCGCACAAGAATATATCTGACTAGTAATAATCTTAAAACCTATGTATTGATATTTCTCTGTTAGTGTGTCAAGTGTGTGTAAGGCGGCATAAACACAGCCGTGAAAAGCAGCTAAACCCCATTATAAAAATAAATTACTTTTAAAAACCCATGAAACAAAGACAGGGAAAGAGAGAGAAATTCTTACACAATTCGTTCAGGGGCTGTGATGCAACCTGCATTGACCATATCTAGACCCACAGCTGGATGAGACATAAGGGTGGACACTCTTTGGGCTGAGAGGTTTGGTGAGGTTGGGTGAGCAAACGCAGACCCTTTAAAGTAATACTGCGTGCTACCCATCACATGGGTCCCAAATCTCCAGGTTCAAGGGCATCTTCCTACATCGAAAACATGCATGAGAAACCCAGAAGATGGTACACCGTGTGATGGGGAAAGGTTTCTAAAACGCACCGCATTTCTCATCTCCTTGTGCTCGGGTTCGCCATTCCAGCCACTTTACTAGCAATCTCCCTACTTGGAGCATCAGCACCTTTAACCTCCTGTTCCGTACAGGTTGCAATTTGTCCTGAGGATGAACGGGAAGACGGGGAACCAATGAGAGACTAGCTCTTGGTGTTGGGACAGGCACAGGTCACTCAATTTTCCCATCAGGAAGAAGAATTAACCACAGGCTCAGCCTGCTCCCCGGAACCAGAACAGGGCCTGAAGCCATCCTGCGCTTTTGCGGCCGACTCCCAAAAAAGCGACTTGTAAAATGGAGCTTCAGGGCACTGCAATTCACAAACCTGCAGAGTTATAAATGATAACTCTCGTCCACAAATATATTGAGGGAAGGCAAAGAAGAGGATTTGAAATCAAGGCAGAATTGCAGGAAACAGATTTCAGGAGGTAGATTCGAATCGCCTTTAAAGCACATGAAAAGCGGCAAAACGTTGACAATGATGCCCTTGGCCAAAAAGGGCGTATGCGTTTTTTCCTGAATATATTCAGGAAAAAACGCATACGCCCTTTTTGGCCAACCAAGCAACCTGGAAAGGCAAATCAGCGCTACAAAGAAGTCTCGCTTCCCATCGGTCAAAAGGGACATGCTGAAAAAGGTGTCAAAACCAGAAATGCAGGACAGGCCATGGAGAAATGGGAGCCTTGCTACACTGATGGGCGGGATGTAAATTGCCAACAGCCACTCTGGAGAAGTGTACGGTGTGTCCTGAAACATCTAAAAAACACAGCTTAGAGAGCATAGGGCACTTCTACGCATGGGGGGATAAAGTGGGAAAATTGAAAATCAGCAAGACACAAGCACCCGAAAGTTTAGGGCTGCTCTGTTGACAAGGACCTCCACTTCATTCCACCTTAAATATCCCAGGAAAGCGAAAAATGGATAAAAAAGTTGTGGTCCTTATGTACAATGGAATATCACTCAGCCATGAAATCAATGTCATAAGACTAGTAGCAGCATGATGAGTGGATTTAGGTAAGACGATTCTAAGTGAAATAAGTCACACAGAAAAGGACACTTCTCATAAGGTGTCACTTATAGAGGGAATGTAAAAACCGTTACACTTGAACTGAATTACAAAACAGAACAGAGTCACACATGCAGAAAACACACTATGGCTGCTTAACGGGAAAGGTGAGGTGGGGTGATACATAAAACAAGAGTTTCAAATTAGCTCAGATACCATTCCATAAACCCAATATGGAATAGACAAGACCTACTCCTTGCTCAGAGAACTGGACTCAACACGCCCGATTCACCTCACAAGAATATATCTGACTAGTAATAATCTTAAAACCTATGTATTGATATCTCTCTGTTAGTGTGTCAGGTGTGTGTAAGGCGGCATAAACACAGCCGTGAAAAGCAGCTAAACCCCATTATAAAAATAAATTACTTTTAAAAACCCATGAAACAAAGACAGGGAAAGAGAGAGAAATTCTTACACAATTCGTTCAGGGGCTGTGATGCAACCTGCATTGACCATATCTAGACCCACAGCTGGATGAGACATAAGGGTGGACACTCTTGGGGCTGAGAGGTTTGGTGAGGTTGGGTGAGCAAACGCAGACCCTTTAAAGTAATACTGCGTGCTACCCATCGCATGGGTCCCAAATCTCCAGGTTCAAGGGCATCTTCCTACATCGAAAACATGCATGAGAAACCCAGAAGATGGTACACCGTGTGATGGGGAAAGGTTTCTAAAACGCACCGCATTTCTCATCTCCTTGTGCTCGGGTTCGCCATTCCAGCCACTTTACTAGCAATCTCCCTACTTGGAGCATCAGCACCTTTAACCTCCTGTTCCGTACAGGTTGCAATTTGTCCTGAGGATGAACGGGAAGACGGGGAACCAATGAGAGACTAGCTCTTGGTGTTGGGACAGGCACAGGTCACTCAATTTTCCCATCAGTAAGAAGAATTAACCACAGGCTCAGCCTGCCCCCCGGAACCAGAACAGGGCCTGAAGCCATCCTGCGCTTTTGCGGCCGACTCCCAAAAAAGCGACTTGTAAAATGGAGCTTCAGGGCACTGCAATTCACAAACCTGCAGAGTTATAAATGATAACTCTCGTCCACAAATATATTGAGGGAAGGCAAAGAAGAGGATTTGAAATCAAGGCAGAATTGCAGGAAACAGATTTCAGGAGGTAGATTCGAATCGCCTTTAAAGCACATGAAAAGCGGCAAAACGTTGACAATGGTGCCCTTGGCCAAAAAGGGCGTATGCGTTTTTTCCTGAATATATTCAGGAAAAAACGCATACGCCCTTTTTGGCCAACCAAGCAACCTGGAAAGGCAAATCAGCGCTACAAAGAAGTCTCGCTTCCCATCGGTCAAAAGGGCCATGCTGAAAAAAGTGTCAAAACCAGAAATGCAGGACAGGCCATGGAGAAATGGGAGCCTTGCTACACTGATGGGCGGGATGTAAATTGCAAACAGCCACTCTGGAGAAGTGTACGGTGTGTCCTGAAACATCTAAAAAACACAGCTTAGAGAGCATAGGGCACTTCTACGCATGGGGGGATAAAGTGGGAAAATTGAAAATCAGCAAGACACAAGCACCCGAAAGTTTAGGGCTGCTCTGTTGACAAGACCTCCACTTCATTCCACCTTAAATATCCCAGGAAAGCGAAAAATGGATAAAAAAGTTGTGGTCCTTATGTACAATGGAATATCACTCAGCCATGAAATCAATGTCATAAGGCTAGTAGCAGCATGATGAGTGGATTTAGGTAAGACGATTCTAAGTGAAATAAGTCACACAGAAAAGGACACTTCTCATAAGGTGTCACTTATAGAGGGAATGTAAAAACCGTTACACTTGAACTGAATTACAAAACAGAACAGAGTCACACATGCAGAAAACACACTATGGCTGCTTAACGGGAAAGGTGAGGTGGGGTGATACATAAAACAAGAGTTTCAAATTAGCTCAGATACCGTTCCATAAACCCAATATGGAATAGACAAGACCTACTCCTTGCTCAGAGAACTGGACTCAACACGCCCGATTCACCGCACAAGAATATATCTGACTAGTAATAATCTTAAAACCTATGTATTGATATCTCTCTGTTAGTGTGTCAAGTGTGTGTAAGGCGGCATAAACACGGCCGTGAAAAGCAGCTAAACCCCATTATAAAAATAAATTACTTTTAAAAACCCATGAAACAAAGACAGGGAAAGAGAGAGAAATTCTTACACAATTCGTTCGGGGGCTGTGATGCAACCTGGATTGACCATATCTAGACCCACAGCTGGATGAGACATAAGGGTGGACACTCTTGGGGCTGAGAGGTTTGGTGAGGTTGGGTGAGCAAACACAGACCCTTTAAAGTAATACTGCGTGCTACCCATCGCATGGGTCCCAAATCTCCAGGTTCAAGGGCATCTTCCTACATCGAAAACGTGCATGAGAAACCCAGAAGATGGTACACCGTGTGATGGGGAAAGGTTTCTAAAACGCACCTCATTTCTCACCTCCTTGTGCTCGTGTTCGCCATTCCAGCCACTTTACTAGCAATCTCCCTACTTGGAGCATGAGCACCTTTAACCTCCTGTTCCGTACAGGTTGCAATTTGTCCTGAGGATGAACGGGAAGACGGGAAACCAATGAGAGACTAGCTCTTGGTGTTGGGACAGGCACAGGTCACTCTATTTTCCCATCAGGAAGAAGAATTAACCACAGGCTCAGCCTGCCCCCCGGAACCAGAACAGGGCCTGAAGCCATCCTGCGCTTTTGCGGCCGGCTCCCAAAAAAGCGACTTGTAAAATGCAGCTTCAGGGCACTGCAATTCACAAACCTGCAGAGTTATAAATGATAACTCTCGTCCACAAATATATTGAGGGAAGGCAAAGAAGAGGATTTGAAATCAAGGCAGAATTGCAGGAAACTGATTTCAGGAGGTAGATTCGAATCGCCTTTAAAGCACATGAAAAGCGGCAAAACGTTGACAATGATGCCCTTGGCCAAAAAGGGCGTATGCGTTTTTTCCTGAATATATTCAGGAAAAAACGCATACGCCCTTTTTGGCCAACCAAGCAACCTGGAAAGGCAAATCAGCGCTACAAAGAAGTCTCGCTTCCCATCGGTCAAAAGGGCCATGCTGAAAAAAGTGTCAAAACCAGTAATGCAGGACAGGCCATGGAGAAATGGGAGCCTTGCTACACTGATGGGCGGGATGTAAATTGCCAACAGCCACTCTGGAGAAGTGTACGGTGTGTCCTGAAACATCTAAAAAACACAGCTTAGAGAGCATAGGGCACTTCCACACATGGGGGGATAAAGTGGGAAAATTGAAAATCAGCAAGACACAAGCACCCCAAAGTTTAGGGCTGCTCTGTTGACAAGGACCTCCACTTCATTCCACCTTAAATATCCCAGGAAAGCGAAAAATGGATAAAAAAGTTGTGGTCCTTATGTAGAATGGAACATCACTCAGCCATGAAATCAATATCATAAGGCTAGTAGCAGCATGATGAGTGGATTTAGGTAAGACGATTCTAAGTGAAATAAGTCACACAGAAAAGGACACTTCTCATAAGGTGTCACTTATAGAGGGAATGTAAAAACCGTTACACTTGAACTGAATTACAAAACAGAACAGAGTCACACATGCAGAAAACACACTATGGCTGCTTAACGGGAAAGGTGAGGTGGGGTGATACATAAAACAAGAGTTTCAAATTAGCTCAGATACCGTTCCATAAACCCAATATGTAATAGACAAGACCTACTCCTTGCTCAGAGAACTGGACTCAACACGCCCGATTCACCGCACAAGAATATATCTGACTAGTAATAATCTTAAAACCTATGTATTGATATTTCTCTGTTAGTGTGTCAAGTGTGTGTAAGGCGGCATAAACACAGCCGTGAAAAGCAGCTAAACCCCATTATAAAAATAAATTACTTTTAAAAACCCATGAAACAAAGACAGGGAAAGAGAGAGAAATTCTTACACAATTCGTTCAGGGGCTGTGATGCAACCTGCATTGACCATATCTAGACCCACAGCTGGATGAGACATAAGGGTGGACACTCTTTGGGCTGAGAGGTTTGGTGAGGTTGGGTGAGCAAACGCAGACCCTTTAAAGTAATACTGCGTGCTACCCATCACATGGGTCCCAAATCTCCAGGTTCAAGGGCATCTTCCTACATCGAAAACGTGCATGAGAAACCCAGAAGATGGTACACCGTGTGATGGGGAAAGGTTTCTAAAACGCACCTCATTTCTCACCTCCTTGTGCTCGTGTTCGCCATTCCAGCCACTTTACTAGCAATCTCCCTACTTGGAGCATGAGCACCTTTAACCTCCTGTTCCGTACAGGTTGCAATTTGTCCTGAGGATGAACGGGAAGACGGGAAACCAATGAGAGACTAGCTCTTGGTGTTGGGACAGGCACAGGTCACTCTATTTTCCCATCAGGAAGAAGAATTAACCACAGGCTCAGCCTGCCCCCCGGAACCAGAACAGGGCCTGAAGCCATCCTGCGCTTTTGCGGCCGGCTCCCAAAAAAGCGACTTGTAAAATGCAGCTTCAGGGCACTGCAATTCACAAACCTGCAGAGTTATAAATGATAACTCTCGTCCACAAATATATTGAGGGAAGGCAAAGAAGAGGATTTGAAATCAAGGCAGAATTGCAGGAAACTGATTTCAGGAGGTAGATTCGAATCGCCTTTAAAGCACATGAAAAGCGGCAAAACGTTGACAATGATGCCCTTGGCCAAAAAGGGCGTATGCGTTTTTTCCTGAATATATTCAGGAAAAAACGCATACGCCCTTTTTGGCCAACCAAGCAACCTGGAAAGGCAAATCAGCGCTACAAAGAAGTCTCGCTTCCCATCGGTCAAAAGGGCCATGCTGAAAAAAGTGTCAAAACCAGTAATGCAGGACAGGCCATGGAGAAATGGGAGCCTTGCTACACTGATGGGCGGGATGTAAATTGCCAACAGCCACTCTGGAGAAGTGTACGGTGTGTCCTGAAACATCTAAAAAACACAGCTTAGAGAGCATAGGGCACTTCCACACATGGGGGGATAAAGTGGGAAAATTGAAAATCAGCAAGACACAAGCACCCCAAAGTTTAGGGCTGCTCTGTTGACAAGGACCTCCACTTCATTCCACCTTAAATATCCCAGGAAAGCGAAAAATGGATAAAAAAGTTGTGGTCCTTATGTAGAATGGAACATCACTCAGCCATGAAATCAATATCATAAGGCTAGTAGCAGCATGATGAGTGGATTTAGGTAAGACGATTCTAAGTGAAATAAGTCACACAGAAAAGGACACTTCTCATAAGGTGTCACTTATAGAGGGAATGTAAAAACCGTTACACTTGAACTGAATTACAAAACAGAACAGAGTCACACATGCAGAAAACACACTATGGCTGCTTAACGGGAAAGGTGAGGTGGGGTGATACATAAAACAAGAGTTTCAAATTAGCTCAGATACCGTTCCATAAACCCAATATGTAATAGACAAGACCTACTCCTTGCTCAGAGAACTGGACTCAACACGCCCGATTCACCGCACAAGAATATATCTGACTAGTAATAATCTTAAAACCTATGTATTGATATTTCTCTGTTAGTGTGTCAAGTGTGTGTAAGGCGGCATAAACACAGCCGTGAAAAGCAGCTAAACCCCATTATAAAAATAAATTACTTTTAAAAACCCATGAAACAAAGACAGGGAAAGAGAGAGAAATTCTTACACAATTCGTTCAGGGGCTGTGATGCAACCTGCATTGACCATATCTAGACCCACAGCTGGATGAGACATAAGGGTGGACACTCTTTGGGCTGAGAGGTTTGGTGAGGTTGGGTGAGCAAACGCAGACCCTTTAAAGTAATACTGCGTGCTACCCATCACATGGGTCCCAAATCTCCAGGTTCAAGGGCATCTTCCTACATCGAAAACATGCATGAGAAACCCAGAAGATGGTACACCGTGTGATGGGGAAAGGTTTCTAAAACGCACCGCATTTCTCATCTCCTTGTGCTCGGGTTCGCCATTCCAGCCACTTTACTAGCAATCTCCCTACTTGGAGCATCAGCACCTTTAACCTCCTGTTCCGTACAGGTTGCAATTTGTCCTGAGGATGAACGGGAAGACGGGGAACCAATGAGAGACTAGCTCTTGGTGTTGGGACAGGCACAGGTCACTCAATTTTCCCATCAGGAAGAAGAATTAACCACAGGCTCAGCCTGCTCCCCGGAACCAGAACAGGGCCTGAAGCCATCCTGCGCTTTTGCGGCCGACTCCCAAAAAAGCGACTTGTAAAATGGAGCTTCAGGGCACTGCAATTCACAAACCTGCAGAGTTATAAATGATAACTCTCGTCCACAAATATATTGAGGGAAGGCAAAGAAGAGGATTTGAAATCAAGGCAGAATTGCAGGAAACAGATTTCAGGAGGTAGATTCGAATCGCCTTTAAAGCACATGAAAAGCGGCAAAACGTTGACAATGATGCCCTTGGCCAAAAAGGGCGTATGCGTTTTTTCCTGAATATATTCAGGAAAAAACGCATACGCCCTTTTTGGCCAACCAAGCAACCTGGAAAGGCAAATCAGCGCTACAAAGAAGTCTCGCTTCCCATCGGTCAAAAGTGACATGCTGAAAAAGGTGTCAAAACCAGAAATGCAGGACAGGCCATGGAGAAATGGGAGCCTTGCTACACTGATGGGCGGGATGTAAATTGCCAACAGCCACTCTGGAGAAGTGTACGGTGTGTCCTGAAACATCTAAAAAACACAGCTTAGAGAGCATAGGGCACTTCTACGCATGGGGGGATAAAGTGGGAAAATTGAAAATCAGCAAGACACAAGCACCCGAAAGTTTAGGGCTGCTCTGTTGACAAGGACCTCCACTTCATTCCACCTTAAATATCCCAGGAAAGCGAAAAATGGATAAAAAAGTTGTGGTCCTTATGTACAATGGAATATCACTCAGCCATGAAATCAATGTCATAAGACTAGTAGCAGCATGATGAGTGGATTTAGGTAAGACGATTCTAAGTGAAATAAGTCACACAGAAAAGGACACTTCTCATAAGGTGTCACTTATAGAGGGAATGTAAAAACCGTTACACTTGAACTGAATTACAAAACAGAACAGAGTCACACATGCAGAAAACACACTATGGCTGCTTAACGGGAAAGGTGAGGTGGGGTGATACATAAAACAAGAGTTTCAAATTAGCTCAGATACCGTTCCATAAACCCAATATGGAATAGACAAGACCTACTCCTTGCTCAGAGAACTGGACTCAACACGCCCGATTCACCTCACAAGAATATATCTGACTAGTAATAATCTTAAAACCTATGTATTGATATCTCTCTGTTAGTGTGTCAGGTGTGTGTAAGGCGGCATAAACACAGCCGTGAAAAGCAGCTAAACCCCATTATAAAAATAAATTACTTTTAAAAACCCATGAAACAAAGACAGGGAAAGAGAGAGAAATTCTTACACAATTCGTTCAGGGGCTGTGATGCAACCTGCATTGACCATATCTAGACCCACAGCTGGATGAGACATAAGGGTGGACACTCTTGGGGCTGAGAGGTTTGGTGAGGTTGGGTGAGCAAACGCAGACCCTTTAAAGTAATACTGCGTGCTACCCATCGCATGGGTCCCAAATCTCCAGGTTCAAGGGCATCTTCCTACATCGAAAACATGCATGAGAAACCCAGAAGATGGTACACCGTGTGATGGGGAAAGGTTTCTAAAACGCACCGCATTTCTCATCTCCTTGTGCTCGGGTTCGCCATTCCAGCCACTTTACTAGCAATCTCCCTACTTGGAGCATCAGCACCTTTAACCTCCTGTTCCGTACAGGTTGCAATTTGTCCTGAGGATGAACGGGAAGACGGGGAACCAATGAGAGACTAGCTCTTGGTGTTGGGACAGGCACAGGTCACTCAATTTTCCCATCAGGAAGAAGAATTAACCACAGGCTCAGCCTGCCCCCCGGAACCAGAACAGGGCCTGAAGCCATCCTGCGCTTTTGCGGCCGACTCCCAAAAAAGCGACTTGTAAAATGGAGCTTCAGGGCACTGCAATTCACAAACCTGCAGAATTATAAATGATAACTCTCGTCCACAAATATATTGAGGGAAGGCAAAGAAGAGGATTTGAAATCAAGGCAGAATTGCAGGAAACAGATTTCAGGAGGTAGATTCGAATCGCCTTTAAAGCACATGAAAAGCGGCAAAACGTTGACAATGGTGCCCTTGGCCAAAAAGGGCGTATGCGTTTTTTCCTGAATATATTCAGGAAAAAACGCATACGCCCTTTTTGGCCAACCAAGCAACCTGGAAAGGCAAATCAGCGCTACAAAGAAGTCTCGCTTCCCATCGGTCAAAAGGGACATGCTGAAAAAAGTGTCAAAACCAGAAATGCAGGACAGGCCATGGAGAAATGGGAGCCTTGCTACACTGATGGGCGGGATGTAAATTGCAAACAGCCACTCTGGAGAAGTGTACGGTGTGTCCTGAAACATCTAAAAAACACAGCTTAGAGAGCATAGGGCACTTCTACGCATGGGGGGATAAAGTGGGAAAATTGAAAATCAGCAAGACACAAGCACCCGAAAGTTTAGGGCTGCTCTGTTGACAAGACCTCCACTTCATTCCACCTTAAATATCCCAGGAAAGCGAAAAATGGATAAAAAAGTTGTGGTCCTTATGTACAATGGAATATCACTCAGCCATGAAATCAATGTCATAAGGCTAGTAGCAGCATGATGAGTGGATTTAGGTAAGACGATTCTAAGTGAAATAAGTCACACAGAAAAGGACACTTCTCATAAGGTGTCACTTATAGAGGGAATGTAAAAACCGTTACACTTGAACTGAATTACAAAACAGAACAGAGTCACACATGCAGAAAACACACTATGGCTGCTTAACGGGAAAGGTGAGGTGGGGTGATACATAAAACAAGAGTTTCAAATTAGCTCAGATACCGTTCCATAAACCCAATATGGAATAGACAAGACCTACTCCTTGCTCAGAGAACTGGACTCAACACGCCCGATTCACCGCACAAGAATATATCTGACTAGTAATAATCTTAAAACCTATGTATTGATATCTCTCTGTTAGTGTGTCAAGTGTGTGTAAGGCGGCATAAACACGGCCGTGAAAAGCAGCTAAACCCCATTATAAAAATAAATTACTTTTAAAAACCCATGAAACAAAGACAGGGAAAGAGAGAGAAATTCTTACACAATTCGTTCGGGGGCTGTGATGCAACCTGGATTGACCATATCTAGACCCACAGCTGGATGAGACATAAGGGTGGACACTCTTGGGGCTGAGAGGTTTGGTGAGGTTGGGTGAGCAAACACAGACCCTTTAAAGTAATACTGCGTGCTACCCATCGCATGGGTCCCAAATCTCCAGGTTCAAGGGCATCTTCCTACATCGAAAACGTGCATGAGAAACCCAGAAGATGGTACACCGTGTGATGGGGAAATATTTCTAAAACGCACCTCATTTCTCACCTCCTTGTGCTCGTGTTCGCCATTCCAGCCACTTTACTAGCAATCTCCCTACTTGGAGCATGAGCACCTTTAACCTCCTGTTCCGTACAGGTTGCAATTTGTCCTGAGGATGAACGGGAAGACGGGAAACCAATGAGAGACTAGCTCTTGGTGTTGGGACAGGCACAGGTCACTCTATTTTCCCATCAGGAAGAAGAATTAACCACAGGCTCAGCCTGCCCCCCGGAACCAGAACAGGGCCTGAAGCCATCCTGCGCTTTTGCGGCCGGCTCCCAAAAAAGCGACTTGTAAAATGCAGCTTCAGGGCACTGCAATTCACAAACCTGCAGAGTTATAAATGATAACTCTCGTCCACAAATATATTGAGGGAAGGCAAAGAAGAGGATTTGAAATCAAGGCAGAATTGCAGGAAACTGATTTCAGGAGGTAGATTCGAATCGCCTTTAAAGCACATGAAAAGCGGCAAAACGTTGACAATGATGCCCTTGGCCAAAAAGGGCGTATGCGTTTTTTCCTGAATATATTCAGGAAAAAACGCATACGCCCTTTTTGGCCAACCAAGCAACCTGGAAAGGCAAATCAGCGCTACAAAGAAGTCTCGCTTCCCATCGGTCAAAAGGGCCATGCTGAAAAAAGTGTCAAAACCAATAATGCAGGACAGGCCATGGAGAAATGGGAGCCTTGCTACACTGATGGGCGGGATGTAAATTGCCAACAGCCACTCTGGAGAAGTGTACGGTGTGTCCTGAAACATCTAAAAAACACAGCTTAGAGAGCATAGGGCACTTCCACACATGGGGGGATAAAGTGGGAAAATTGAAAATCAGCAAGACACAAGCACCCCAAAGTTTAGGGCTGCTCTGTTGACAAGGACCTCCACTTCATTCCACCTTAAATATCCCAGGAAAGCGAAAAATGGATAAAAAAGTTGTGGTCCTTATGTAGAATGGAACATCACTCAGCCATGAAATCAATATCATAAGGCTAGTAGCAGCATGATGAGTGGATTTAGGTAAGACGATTCTAAGTGAAATAAGTCACACAGAAAAGGACACTTCTCATAAGGTGTCACTTATAGAGGGAATGTAAAAACCGTTACACTTGAACTGAATTACAAAACAGAACAGAGTCACACATGCAGAAAACACACTATGGCTGCTTAACGGGAAAGGTGAGGTGGGGTGATACATAAAACAAGAGTTTCAAATTAGCTCAGATACCGTTCCATAAACCCAATATGTAATAGACAAGACCTACTCCTTGCTCAGAGAACTGGACTCAACACGCCCGATTCACCGCACAAGAATATATCTGACTAGTAATAATCTTAAAACCTATGTATTGATATTTCTCTGTTAGTGTGTCAAGTGTGTGTAAGGCGGCATAAACACAGCCGTGAAAAGCAGCTAAACCCCATTATAAAAATAAATTACTTTTAAAAACCCATGAAACAAAGACAGGGAAAGAGAGAGAAATTCTTACACAATTCGTTCAGGGGCTGTGATGCAACCTGCATTGACCATATCTAGACCCACAGCTGGATGAGACATAAGGGTGGACACTCTTTGGGCTGAGAGGTTTGGTGAGGTTGGGTGAGCAAACGCAGACCCTTTAAAGTAATACTGCGTGCTACCCATCACATGGGTCCCAAATCTCCAGGTTCAAGGGCATCTTCCTACATCGAAAACATGCATGAGAAACCCAGAAGATGGTACACCGTGTGATGGGGAAAGGTTTCTAAAACGCACCGCATTTCTCATCTCCTTGTGCTCGGGTTCGCCATTCCAGCCACTTTACTAGCAATCTCCCTACTTGGAGCATCAGCACCTTTAACCTCCTGTTCCGTACAGGTTGCAATTTGTCCTGAGGATGAACGGGAAGACGGGGAACCAATGAGAGACTAGCTCTTGGTGTTGGGACAGGCACAGGTCACTCAATTTTCCCATCAGGAAGAAGAATTAACCACAGGCTCAGCCTGCTCCCCGGAACCAGAACAGGGCCTGAAGCCATCCTGCGCTTTTGCGGCCGACTCCCAAAAAAGCGACTTGTAAAATGGAGCTTCAGGGCACTGCAATTCACAAACCTGCAGAGTTATAAATGATAACTCTCGTCCACAAATATATTGAGGGAAGGCAAAGAAGAGGATTTGAAATCAAGGCAGAATTGCAGGAAACAGATTTCAGGAGGTAGATTCGAATCGCCTTTAAAGCACATGAAAAGCGGCAAAACGTTGACAATGATGCCCTTGGCCAAAAAGGGCGTATGCGTTTTTTCCTGAATATATTCAGGAAAAAACGCATACGCCCTTTTTGGCCAACCAAGCAACCTGGAAAGGCAAATCAGCGCTACAAAGAAGTCTCGCTTCCCATCGGTCAAAAGGGACATGCTGAAAAAGGTGTCAAAACCAGAAATGCAGGACAGGCCATGGAGAAATGGGAGCCTTGCTACACTGATGGGCGGGATGTAAATTGCCAACAGCCACTCTGGAGAAGTGTACGGTGTGTCCTGAAACATCTAAAAAACACAGCTTAGAGAGCATAGGGCACTTCTACGCATGGGGGGATAAAGTGGGAAAATTGAAAATCAGCAAGACACAAGCACCCGAAAGTTTAGGGCTGCTCTGTTGACAAGGACCTCCACTTCATTCCACCTTAAATATCCCAGGAAAGCGAAAAATGGATAAAAAAGTTGTGGTCCTTATGTACAATGGAATATCACTCAGCCATGAAATCAATGTCATAAGACTAGTAGCAGCATGATGAGTGGATTTAGGTAAGACGATTCTAAGTGAAATAAGTCACACAGAAAAGGACACTTCTCATAAGGTGTCACTTATAGAGGGAATGTAAAAACCGTTACACTTGAACTGAATTACAAAACAGAACAGAGTCACACATGCAGAAAACACACTATGGCTGCTTAACGGGAAAGGTGAGGTGGGGTGATACATAAAACAAGAGTTTCAAATTAGCTCAGATACCGTTCCATAAACCCAATATGGAATAGACAAGACCTACTCCTTGCTCAGAGAACTGGACTCAACACGCCCGATTCACCTCACAAGAATATATCTGACTAGTAATAATCTTAAAACCTATGTATTGATATCTCTCTGTTAGTGTGTCAGGTGTGTGTAAGGCGGCATAAACACAGCCGTGAAAAGCAGCTAAACCCCATTATAAAAATAAATTACTTTTAAAAACCCATGAAACAAAGACAGGGAAAGAGAGAGAAATTCTTACACAATTCGTTCAGGGGCTGTGATGCAACCTGCATTGACCATATCTAGACCCACAGCTGGATGAGACATAAGGGTGGACACTCTTGGGGCTGAGAGGTTTGGTGAGGTTGGGTGAGCAAACGCAGACCCTTTAAAGTAATACTGCGTGCTACCCATCGCATGGGTCCCAAATCTCCAGGTTCAAGGGCATCTTCCTACATCGAAAACATGCATGAGAAACCCAGAAGATGGTACACCGTGTGATGGGGAAAGGTTTCTAAAACGCACCGCATTTCTCATCTCCTTGTGCTCGGGTTCGCCATTCCAGCCACTTTACTAGCAATCTCCCTACTTGGAGCATCAGCACCTTTAACCTCCTGTTCCGTACAGGTTGCAATTTGTCCTGAGGATGAACGGGAAGACGGGGAACCAATGAGAGACTAGCTCTTGGTGTTGGGACAGGCACAGGTCACTCAATTTTCCCATCAGGAAGAAGAATTAACCACAGGCTCAGCCTGCCCCCCGGAACCAGAACAGGGCCTGAAGCCATCCTGCGCTTTTGCGGCCGACTCCCAAAAAAGCGACTTGTAAAATGGAGCTTCAGGGCACTGCAATTCACAAACCTGCAGAATTATAAATGATAACTCTCGTCCACAAATATATTGAGGGAAGGCAAAGAAGAGGATTTGAAATCAAGGCAGAATTGCAGGAAACAGATTTCAGGAGGTAGATTCGAATCGCCTTTAAAGCACATGAAAAGCGGCAAAACGTTGACAATGGTGCCCTTGGCCAAAAAGGGCGTATGCGTTTTTTCCTGAATATATTCAGGAAAAAACGCATACGCCCTTTTTGGCCAACCAAGCAACCTGGAAAGGCAAATCAGCGCTACAAAGAAGTCTCGCTTCCCATCGGTCAAAAGGGACATGCTGAAAAAAGTGTCAAAACCAGAAATGCAGGACAGGCCATGGAGAAATGGGAGCCTTGCTACACTGATGGGCGGGATGTAAATTGCAAACAGCCACTCTGGAGAAGTGTACGGTGTGTCCTGAAACATCTAAAAAACACAGCTTAGAGAGCATAGGGCACTTCTACGCATGGGGGGATAAAGTGGGAAAATTGAAAATCAGCAAGACACAAGCACCCGAAAGTTTAGGGCTGCTCTGTTGACAAGACCTCCACTTCATTCCACCTTAAATATCCCAGGAAAGCGAAAAATGGATAAAAAAGTTGTGGTCCTTATGTACAATGGAATATCACTCAGCCATGAAATCAATGTCATAAGGCTAGTAGCAGCATGATGAGTGGATTTAGGTAAGACGATTCTAAGTGAAATAAGTCACACAGAAAAGGACACTTCTCATAAGGTGTCACTTATAGAGGGAATGTAAAAACCGTTACACTTGAACTGAATTACAAAACAGAACAGAGTCACACATGCAGAAAACACACTATGGCTGCTTAACGGGAAAGGTGAGGTGGGGTGATACATAAAACAAGAGTTTCAAATTAGCTCAGATACCGTTCCATAAACCCAATATGGAATAGACAAGACCTACTCCTTGCTCAGAGAACTGGACTCAACACGCCCGATTCACCGCACAAGAATATATCTGACTAGTAATAATCTTAAAACCTATGTATTGATATCTCTCTGTTAGTGTGTCAAGTGTGTGTAAGGCGGCATAAACACGGCCGTGAAAAGCAGCTAAACCCCATTATAAAAATAAATTACTTTTAAAAACCCATGAAACAAAGACAGGGAAAGAGAGAGAAATTCTTACACAATTCGTTCGGGGGCTGTGATGCAACCTGGATTGACCATATCTAGACCCACAGCTGGATGAGACATAAGGGTGGACACTCTTGGGGCTGAGAGGTTTGGTGAGGTTGGGTGAGCAAACACAGACCCTTTAAAGTAATACTGCGTGCTACCCATCGCATGGGTCCCAAATCTCCAGGTTCAAGGGCATCTTCCTACATCGAAAACGTGCATGAGAAACCCAGAAGATGGTACACCGTGTGATGGGGAAATATTTCTAAAACGCACCTCATTTCTCACCTCCTTGTGCTCATGTTCGCCATTCCAGCCACTTTACTAGCAATCTCCCTACTTGGAGCATGAGCACCTTTAACCTCCTGTTCCGTACAGGTTGCAATTTGTCCTGAGGATGAACGGGAAGACGGGAAACCAATGAGAGACTAGCTCTTGGTGTTGGGACAGGCACAGGTCACTCTATTTTCCCATCAGGAAGAAGAATTAACCACAGGCTCAGCCTGCCCCCCGGAACCAGAACAGGGCCTGAAGCCATCCTGCGCTTTTGCGGCCGGCTCCCAAAAAAGCGACTTGTAAAATGCAGCTTCAGGGCACTGCAATTCACAAACCTGCAGAGTTATAAATGATAACTCTCGTCCACAAATATATTGAGGGAAGGCAAAGAAGAGGATTTGAAATCAAGGCAGAATTGCAGGAAACTGATTTCAGGAGGTAGATTCGAATCGCCTTTAAAGCACATGAAAAGCGGCAAAACGTTGACAATGATGCCCTTGGCCAAAAAGGGCGTATGCGTTTTTTCCTGAATATATTCAGGAAAAAACGCATACGCCCTTTTTGGCCAACCAAGCAACCTGGAAAGGCAAATCAGCGCTACAAAGAAGTCTCGCTTCCCATCGGTCAAAAGGGCCATGCTGAAAAAAGTGTCAAAACCAATAATGCAGGACAGGCCATGGAGAAATGGGAGCCTTGCTACACTGATGGGCGGGATGTAAATTGCCAACAGCCACTCTGGAGAAGTGTACGGTGTGTCCTGAAACATCTAAAAAACACAGCTTAGAGAGCATAGGGCACTTCCACACATGGGGGGATAAAGTGGGAAAATTGAAAATCAGCAAGACACAAGCACCCCAAAGTTTAGGGCTGCTCTGTTGACAAGGACCTCCACTTCATTCCACCTTAAATATCCCAGGAAAGCGAAAAATGGATAAAAAAGTTGTGGTCCTTATGTAGAATGGAACATCACTCAGCCATGAAATCAATATCATAAGGCTAGTAGCAGCATGATGAGTGGATTTAGGTAAGACGATTCTAAGTGAAATAAGTCACACAGAAAAGGACACTTCTCATAAGGTGTCACTTATAGAGGGAATGTAAAAACCGTTACACTTGAACTGAATTACAAAACAGAACAGAGTCACACATGCAGAAAACACACTATGGCTGCTTAACGGGAAAGGTGAGGTGGGGTGATACATAAAACAAGAGTTTCAAATTAGCTCAGATACCGTTCCATAAACCCAATATGTAATAGACAAGACCTACTCCTTGCTCAGAGAACTGGACTCAACACGCCCGATTCACCGCACAAGAATATATCTGACTAGTAATAATCTTAAAACCTATGTATTGATATTTCTCTGTTAGTGTGTCAAGTGTGTGTAAGGCGGCATAAACACAGCCGTGAAAAGCAGCTAAACCCCATTATAAAAATAAATTACTTTTAAAAACCCATGAAACAAAGACAGGGAAAGAGAGAGAAATTCTTACACAATTCGTTCAGGGGCTGTGATGCAACCTGCATTGACCATATCTAGACCCACAGCTGGATGAGACATAAGGGTGGACACTCTTTGGGCTGAGAGGTTTGGTGAGGTTGGGTGAGCAAACGCAGACCCTTTAAAGTAATACTGCGTGCTACCCATCACATGGGTCCCAAATCTCCAGGTTCAAGGGCATCTTCCTACATCGAAAACATGCATGAGAAACCCAGAAGATGGTACACCGTGTGATGGGGAAAGGTTTCTAAAATGCACCGCATTTCTCATCTCCTTGTGCTCGGGTTCGCCATTCCAGCCACTTTACTAGCAATCTCCCTACTTGGAGCATCAGCACCTTTAACCTCCTGTTCCGTACAGGTTGCAATTTGTCCTGAGGATGAACGGGAAGACGGGGAACCAATGAGAGACTAGCTCTTGGTGTTGGGACAGGCACAGGTCACTCAATTTTCCCATCAGGAAGAAGAATTAACCACAGGCTCAGCCTGCCCCCCGGAACCAGAACAGGGCCTGAAGCCATCCTGCGCTTTTGCGGCCGACTCCCAAAAAAGCGACTTGTAAAATGGAGCTTCAGGTCACTGCAATTCACAAACCTGCAGAGTTATAAATGATAACTCTCGTCCACAAATATATTGAGGGAAGGCAAAGAAGAGGATTTGAAATCAAGGCAGAATTGCAGGAAACAGATTTCAGGAGGTAGATTCGAATCGCCTTTAAAGCACATGAAAAGCGGCAAAACGTTGACAATGATGCCCTTGGCCAAAAAGGGCGTATGCGTTTTTTCCTGAATATATTCAGGAAAAAACGCATACGCCCTTTTTGGCCAACCAAGCAACCTGGAAAGGCAAATCAGCGCTACAAAGAAGTCTCGCTTCCCATCGGTCAAAAGGGACATGCTGAAAAAGGTGTCAAAACCAGAAATGCAGGACAGGCCATGGAGAAATGGGAGCCTTGCTACACTGATGGGCGGGATGTAAATTGCCAACAGCCACTCTGGAGAAGTGTACGGTGTGTCCTGAAACATCTAAAAAACACAGCTTAGAGAGCATAGGGCACTTCTACGCATGGGGGGATAAAGTGGGAAAATTGAAAATCAGCAAGACACAAGCACCCGAAAGTTTAGGGCTGCTCTGTTGACAAGGACCTCCACTTCATTCCACCTTAAATATCCCAGGAAAGCGAAAAATGGATAAAAAAGTTGTGGTCCTTATGTACAATGGAATATCACTCAGCCATGAAATCAATGTCATAAGACTAGTAGCAGCATGATGAGTGGATTTAGGTAAGACGATTCTAAGTGAAATAAGTCACACAGAAAAGGACACTTCTCATAAGGTGTCACTTATAGAGGGAATGTAAAAACCGTTACACTTGAACTGAATTACAAAACAGAACAGAGTCACACATGCAGAAAACACACTATGGCTGCTTAACGGGAAAGGTGAGGTGGGGTGATACATAAAACAAGAGTTTCAAATTAGCTCAGATACCGTTCCATAAACCCAATATGGAATAGACAAGACCTACTCCTTGCTCAGAGAACTGGACTCAACACGCCCGATTCACCTCACAAGAATATATCTGACTAGTAATAATCTTAAAACCTATGTATTGATATCTCTCTGTTAGTGTGTCAGGTGTGTGTAAGGCGGCATAAACACAGCCGTGAAAAGCAGCTAAACCCCATTATAAAAATAAATTACTTTTAAAAACCCATGAAACAAAGACAGGGAAAGAGAGAGAAATTCTTACACAATTCGTTCAGGGGCTGTGATGCAACCTGCATTGACCATATCTAGACCCACAGCTGGATGAGACATAAGGGTGGACACTCTTGGGGCTGAGAGGTTTGGTGAGGTTGGGTGAGCAAACGCAGACCCTTTAAAGTAATACTGCGTGCTACCCATGGCATGGGTCCCAAATCTCCAGGTTCAAGGGCATCTTCCTACATCGAAAACGTGCATGAGAAACCCAGAAGATGGTACACCGTGTGATGGGGAAAGGTTTCTAAAACGCACCTCATTTCTCACCTCCTTGTGCTCGTGTTCGCCATTCCAGCCACTTTACTAGCAATCTCCCTACTTGGAGCATGAGCACCTTTAACCTCCTGTTCCGTACAGGTTGCAATTTGTCCTGAGGATGAACGGGAAGACGGGAAACCAATGAGAGACTAGCTCTTGGTGTTGGGACAGGCACAGGTCACTCTATTTTCCCATCAGGAAGAAGAATTAACCACAGGCTCAGCCTGCCCCCCGGAACCAGAACAGGGCCTGAAGCCATCCTGCGCTTTTGCGGCCGGCTCCCAAAAAAGCGACTTGTAAAATGCAGCTTCAGGGCACTGCAATTCACAAACCTGCAGAGTTATAAATGATAACTCTCGTCCACAAATATATTGAGGGAAGGCAAAGAAGAGGATTTGAAATCAAGGCAGAATTGCAGGAAACTGATTTCAGGAGGTAGATTCGAATCGCCTTTAAAGCACATGAAAAGCGGCAAAACGTTGACAATGATGCCCTTGGCCAAAAAGGGCGTATGCGTTTTTTCCTGAATATATTCAGGAAAAAACGCATACGCCCTTTTTGGCCAACCAAGCAACCTGGAAAGGCAAATCAGCGCTACAAAGAAGTCTCGCTTCCCATCGGTCAAAAGGGCCATGCTGAAAAAAGTGTCAAAACCAATAATGCAGGACAGGCCATGGAGAAATGGGAGCCTTGCTACACTGATGGGCGGGATGTAAATTGCCAACAGCCACTCTGGAGAAGTGTACGGTGTGTCCTGAAACATCTAAAAAACACAGCTTATAGAGCATAGGGCACTTCCACACATGGGGGGATAAAGTGGGAAAATTGAAAATCAGCAAGACACAAGCACCCCAAAGTTTAGGGCTGCTCTGTTGACAAGGACCTCCACTTCATTCCACCTTAAATATCCCAGGAAAGCGAAAAATGGATAAAAAAGTTGTGGTCCTTATGTAGAATGGAACATCACTCAGCCATGAAATCAATATCATAAGGCTAGTAGCAGCATGATGAGTGGATTTAGGTAAGACGATTCTAAGTGAAATAAGTCACACAGAAAAGGACACTTCTCATAAGGTGTCACTTATAGAGGGAATGTAAAAACCGTTACACTTGAACTGAATTACAAAACAGAACAGAGTCACACATGCAGAAAACACACTATGGCTGCTTAACGGGAAAGGTGAGGTGGGGTGATACATAAAACAAGAGTTTCAAATTAGCTCAGATACCGTTCCATAAACCCAATATGTAATAGACAAGACCTACTCCTTGCTCAGAGAACTGGACTCAACACGCCCGATTCACCGCACAAGAATATATCTGACTAGTAATAATCTTAAAACCTATGTATTGATATTTCTCTGTTAGTGTGTCAAGTGTGTGTAAGGCGGCATAAACACAGCCGTGAAAAGCAGCTAAACCCCATTATAAAAATAAATTACTTTTAAAAACCCATGAAACAAAGACAGGGAAAGAGAGAGAAATTCTTACACAATTCGTTCAGGGGCTGTGATGCAACCTGCATTGACCATATCTAGACCCACAGCTGGATGAGACATAAGGGTGGACACTCTTTGGGCTGAGAGGTTTGGTGAGGTTGGGTGAGCAAACGCAGACCCTTTAAAGTAATACTGCGTGCTACCCATCACATGGGTCCCAAATCTCCAGGTTCAAGGGCATCTTCCTACATCGAAAACATGCATGAGAAACCCAGAAGATGGTACACCGTGTGATGGGGAAAGGTTTCTAAAACGCACCGCATTTCTCATCTCCTTGTGCTCGGGTTCGCCATTCCAGCCACTTTACTAGCAATCTCCCTACTTGGAGCATCAGCACCTTTAACCTCCTGTTCCGTACAGGTTGCAATTTGTCCTGAGGATGAACGGGAAGACGGGGAACCAATGAGAGACTAGCTCTTGGTGTTGGGACAGGCACAGGTCACTCAATTTTCCCATCAGGAAGAAGAATTAACCACAGGCTCAGCCTGCTCCCCGGAACCAGAACAGGGCCTGAAGCCATCCTGCGCTTTTGCGGCCGACTCCCAAAAAAGCGACTTGTAAAATGGAGCTTCAGGGCACTGCAATTCACAAACCTGCAGAGTTATAAATGATAACTCTCGTCCACAAATATATTGAGGGAAGGCAAAGAAGAGGATTTGAAATCAAGGCAGAATTGCAGGAAACAGATTTCAGGAGGTAGATTCGAATCGCCTTTAAAGCACATGAAAAGCGGCAAAACGTTGACAATGATGCCCTTGGCCAAAAAGGGCGTATGCGTTTTTTCCTGAATATATTCAGGAAAAAACGCATACGCCCTTTTTGGCCAACCAAGCAACCTGGAAAGGCAAATCAGCGCTACAAAGAAGTCTCGCTTCCCATCGGTCAAAAGGGACATGCTGAAAAAGGTGTCAAAACCAGAAATGCAGGACAGGCCATGGAGAAATGGGAGCCTTGCTACACTGATGGGCGGGATGTAAATTGCCAACAGCCACTCTGGAGAAGTGTACGGTGTGTCCTGAAACATCTAAAAAACACAGCTTAGAGAGCATAGGGCACTTCTACGCATGGGGGGATAAAGTGGGAAAATTGAAAATCAGCAAGACACAAGCACCCGAAAGTTTAGGGCTGCTCTGTTGACAAGGACCTCCACTTCATTCCACCTTAAATATCCCAGGAAAGCGAAAAATGGATAAAAAAGTTGTGGTCCTTATGTACAATGGAATATCACTCAGCCATGAAATCAATGTCATAAGACTAGTAGCAGCATGATGAGTGGATTTAGGTAAGACGATTCTAAGTGAAATAAGTCACACAGAAAAGGACACTTCTCATAAGGTGTCACTTATAGAGGGAATGTAAAAACCGTTACACTTGAACTGAATTACAAAACAGAACAGAGTCACACATGCAGAAAACACACTATGGCTGCTTAACGGGAAAGGTGAGGTGGGGTGATACATAAAACAAGAGTTTCAAATTAGCTCAGATACCGTTCCATAAACCCAATATGGAATAGACAAGACCTACTCCTTGCTCAGAGAACTGGACTCAACACGCCCGATTCACCTCACAAGAATATATCTGACTAGTAATAATCTTAAAACCTATGTATTGATATCTCTCTGTTAGTGTGTCAGGTGTGTGTAAGGCGGCATAAACACAGCCGTGAAAAGCAGCTAAACCCCATTATAAAAATAAATTACTTTTAAAAACCCATGAAACAAAGACAGGGAAAGAGAGAGAAATTCTTACACAATTCGTTCAGGGGCTGTGATGCAACCTGCATTGACCATATCTAGACCCACAGCTGGATGAGACATAAGGGTGGACACTCTTGGGGCTGAGAGGTTTGGTGAGGTTGGGTGAGCAAACGCAGACCCTTTAAAGTAATACTGCGTGCTACCCATCGCATGGGTCCCAAATCTCCAGGTTCAAGGGCATCTTCCTACATCGAAAACATGCATGAGAAACCCAGAAGATGGTACACCGTGTGATGGGGAAAGGTTTCTAAAACGCACCGCATTTCTCATCTCCTTGTGCTCGGGTTCGCCATTCCAGCCACTTTACTAGCAATCTCCCTACTTGGAGCATCAGCACCTTTAACCTCCTGTTCCGTACAGGTTGCAATTTGTCCTGAGGATGAACGGGAAGACGGGGAACCAATGAGAGACTAGCTCTTGGTGTTGGGACAGGCACAGGTCACTCAATTTTCCCATCAGGAAGAAGAATTAACCACAGGCTCAGCCTGCCCCCCGGAACCAGAACAGGGCCTGAAGCCATCCTGCGCTTTTGCGGCCGACTCCCAAAAAAGCGACTTGTAAAATGGAGCTTCAGGGCACTGCAATTCACAAACCTGCAGAATTATAAATGATAACTCTCGTCCACAAATATATTGAGGGAAGGCAAAGAAGAGGATTTGAAATCAAGGCAGAATTGCAGGAAACAGATTTCAGGAGGTAGATTCGAATCGCCTTTAAAGCACATGAAAAGCGGCAAAACGTTGACAATGATGCCCTTGGCCAAAAAGGGCGTATGCGTTTTTTCCTGAATATATTCAGGAAAAAACGCATACGCCCTTTTTGGCCAACCAAGCAACCTGGAAAGGCAAATCAGCGCTACAAAGAAGTCTCGCTTCCCATCGGTCAAAAGGGACATGCTGGAAAAGGTGTCAAAACCAGAAATGCAGGACAGGCCACGGAGAAATGGGAGCCTTGCTACACTGATGGGCGGGATGTAAATTGCCAACAGCCACTCTGGAGAAGTGTACGGTGTGTCCTGAAACATCTAAAAAACACAGCTTAGAGAGCATAGGGCACTTCTACGCATGGGGGGATAAAGTGGGAAAATTGAAAATCAGCAAGACACAAGCACCCGAAAGTTTAGGGCTGCTCTGTTGACAAGGACCTCCACTTCCTTCCACCTTAAATATCCCAGGAAAGCGAAAAATGGATAAAAAAGTTGTGGTCCTTATGTACAATGGAATATCACTCAGCCATGAAATCAATGTCATAAGGCTAGTAGCAGCATGATGAGTGGATTTAGGTAAGACGATTCTAAGTGAAATAAGTCACACAGAAAAGGACACTTCTCATAAGGTGTCACTTATAGAGGGAATGTAAAAACCGTTACACTTGAACTGAATTACAAAACAGAACAGAGTCACACATGCAGAAAACACACTATGGCTGCTTAACGGGAAAGGTGAGGTGGGCTGATACATAAAACAAGAGTTTCAAATTAGCTCAGATACCGTTCCATAAACCCAATATGGAATAGACAAGACCTACTCCTTGCTCAGAGAACTGGACTCAACACGCCCGATTCACCGCACAAGAATATATCTGACTAGTAATAATCTTAAAACCTATGTATTGATATCTCTCTATTAGTGTGTCAAGTGTGTGTAAGGCGGCATAAACACAGCCGTGAAAAGCAGCTAAACCCCATTATAAAAATAAATTACTTTTAAAAACCCATAAAACAAAGACAGGGAAAGAGAGAGAAATTCTTACACAATTCGTTCAGGGGCTGTGATGCAACCTGCATTGACCATATCTAGACCCACAGCTGGATGAGACATAAGGGTGGACACTCTTGGGGCTGAGAGGTTTGGTGAGGTTGGGTGAGCAAACGCAGACCCTTTAAAGTAATACTGCGTGCTACCCATCGCATGGGTCCCAAATCTCCAGGTTCAAGGGCATCTTCCTACATCGAAAACATGCATGAGAAACCCAGAAGATGGTACACCGTGTGATGGGGAAAGGTTTCTAAAACGCACCGCATTTCTCATCTCCTTGTGCTCGGGTTCGCCATTCCAGCCACTTTACTAGCAATCTCCCTACTTGGAGCATCAGCACCTTTAACCTCCTGTTCCGTACAGGTTGCAATTTGTCCTGAGGATGAACGGGAAGACGGGGAACCAATGAGAGACTAGCTCTTGGTGTTGGGACAGGCACAGGTCACTCAATTTTCCCATCAGAGAGAAGAATTAACCACAGGCTCAGCCTGCCCCCCGGAACCAGAACAGGGCCTGAAGCCATCCTGCGCTTTTGCGGCCGACTCCCAAAAAAGCGACTTGTAAAATGGAGCTTCAGGGCACTGCAATTCACAAACCTGCAGAATTATAAATGATAACTCTCGTCCACAAATATATTGAGGGAAGGCAAAGAAGAGGATTTGAAATCAAGGCAGAATTGCAGGAAACAGATTTCAGGAGGTAGATTCGAATCGCCTTTAAAGCACATGAAAAGCGGCAAAACGTTGACAATGATGCCCTTGGCCAAAAAGGGCGTATGCGTTTTTTCCTGAATATATTCAGGAAAAAACGCATACGCCCTTTTTGGCCAACCAAGCAACCTGGAAAGGCAAATCAGCGCTACAAAGAAGTCTCGCTTCCCATCGGTCAAAAGGGACATGCTGAAAAAGGTGTCAAAACCAGAAATGCAGGACAGGCCATGGAGAAATGGGAGCCTTGCTACACTGATGGGCGGGATGTAAATTGCCAACAGCCACTCTGGAGAAGTGTACGGTGTGTCCTGAAACATCTAAAAAACACAGCTTAGAGAGCATAGGGCACTTCTACGCATGGGGGGATAAAGTGGGAAAATTGAAAATCAGCAAGACACAAGCACCCGAAAGTTTAGGGCTGCTCTGTTGACAAGGACCTCCACTTCCTTCCACCTTAAATATCCCAGGAAAGCGAAAAATGGATAAAAAAGTTGTGGTCCTTATGTACAATGGAATATCACTCAGCCATGAAATCAATGTCATAAGGCTAGTAGCAGCATGATGAGTGGATTTAGGTAAGACGATTCTAAGTGAAATAAGTCACACAGAAAAGGACACTTCTCATAAGGTGTCACTTATAGAGGGAATGTAAAAACCGTTACACTTGAACTGAATTACAAAACAGAACAGAGTCACACATGCAGAAAACACACTATGGCTGCTTAACGGGAAAGGTGAGGTGGGCTGATACATAAAACAAGAGTTTCAAATTAGCTCAGATACCGTTCCATAAACCCAATATGGAATAGACAAGACCTACTCCTTGCTCAGAGAACTGGACTCAACACGCCCGATTCACCGCACAAGAATATATCTGACTAGTAATAATCTTAAAACCTATGTATTGATATCTCTCTGTTAGTGTGTCAAGTGTGTGTAAGGCGGCATAAACACAGCCGTGAAAAGCAGCTAAACCCCATTATAAAAATAAATTACTTTTAAAAACCCATGAAACAAAGACAGGGAAAGAGAGAGAAATTCTTACACAATTCGTTCAGGGGCTGTGATGCAACCTGCATTGACCATATCTAGACCCACAGCTGGATGAGACATAAGGGTGGACACTCTTGGGGCTGAGAGGTTTGGTGAGGTTGGGTGAGCAAACGCAGACCCTTTAAAGTAATACTGCGTGCTACCCATCGCATGGGTCCCAAATCTCCAGGTTCAAGGGCATCTTCCTACATCGAAAACATGCATGAGAAACCCAGAAGATGGTACACCGTGTGATGGGGAAAGGTTTCTAAAACGCACCGCATTTCTCATCTCCTTGTGCTCGGGTTCGCCATTCCAGCCACTTTACTAGCAATCTCCCTACTTGGAGCATCAGCACCTTTAACCTCCTGTTCCGTACAGGTTGCAATTTGTCCTGAGGATGAACGGGAAGACGGGGAACCAATGAGAGACTAGCTCTTGGTGTTGGGACAGGCACAGGTCACTCAATTTTCCCATCAGGAAGAAGAATTAACCACAGGCTCAGCCTGCCCCCCGGAACCAGAACAGGGCCTGAAGCCATCCTGCGCTTTTGCGGCCGACTCCCAAAAAAGCGACTTGTAAAATGCAGCTTCAGGGCACTGCAATTCACAAATCTGCAGAGTTATAAATGATAACTCTCGTCCACAAATATATTGAGGGAAGGCAAAGAAGAGGATTTGAAATCAAGGCAGAATTGCAGGAAACAGATTTCAGGAGGTAGATTCGAATCGCCTTTAAAGCACATGAAAAGCGGCAAAACGTTGACAATGGTGCCCTTGGCCAAAAAGGGCGTATGCGTTTTTTCCTGAATATATTCAGGAAAAAACGCATACGCCCTTTTTGGCCAACCAAGCAACCTGGAAAGGCAAATCAGCGCTACAAAGAAGTCTCGCTTCCCATCGGTCAAAAGGGCCATGCTGAAAAAAGTGTCAAAACCAGAAATGCAGGACAGGCCATGGAGAAATGGGAGCCTTGCTACACTGATGGGCGGGATGTAAATTGCCAACAGCCACTCTGGAGAAGTGTACGGTGTGTCCTGAAACATCTAAAAAACACAGCTTAGAGAGCATAGGGCACTTCCACACATGGGGGGATAAAGTGGGAAAATTGAAAATCAGCAAGACACAAGCACCCCAAAGTTTATGGCTGCTCTGTTGACAAGGACCTCCACTTCTTTCCACCTTAAATATCCCAGGAAAGCGAAAAATGGATAAAAAAGTTGTGGTCCTTATGTACAATGGAATATCACTCAGCCATGAAATCAATGTCATAAGGCTAGTAGCAGCATGATGAGTGGATTTAGGTAAGACGATTCTAAGTGAAATAAGTCACACAGAAAAGGACACTTCTCATAAGGTGTCACTTATAGAGGGAATGTAAAAACCGTTACACTTGAACTGAATTACAAAACAGAACAGAGTCACACATGCAGAAAACACACTATGGCTGCTTAACGGGAAATGTGAGGTGGGGTGATACATAAAACAAGAGTTTCAAATTAGCTCAGATACCGTTCCATAAACCCAATATGGAATAGACAAGACCTACTCCTTGCTCAGAGAACTGGACTCAACACGCCCGATTCACCGCACAAGAATATATCTGACTAGTAATAATCTTAAAACCTATGTATTGATATCTCTCTGTTAGTGTGTCAAGTGTGTGTAAGGCGGCATAAACACGGCCGTGAAAAGCAGCTAAACCCCATTATAAAAATAAATTACTTTTAAAAACCCATGAAACAAAGACAGGGAAAGAGAGAGAAATTCTTACACAATTCGTTCGGGGGCTGTGATGCAACCTGGATTGACCATATCTAGACCCACAGCTGGATGAGACATAAGGGTGGACACTCTTGGGGCTGAGAGGTTTGGTGAGGTTGGGTGAGCAAACGCAGACCCTTTAAAGTAATACTGCGTGCTACCCATCGCATGGGTCCCAAATCTCCAGGTTCAAGGGCATTTTCCTACA
Organism: Balaenoptera physalus; assembly: GCF_965194825.1. Taxonomy (NCBI): domain Eukaryota; kingdom Metazoa; phylum Chordata; class Mammalia; order Artiodactyla; family Balaenopteridae; genus Balaenoptera; species Balaenoptera physalus. The sequence continues at coordinate 278,700 of NW_028126374.1, forward strand.
TCGAAAACATGCATGAGAAACCCAGAAGATGGTACACCGTGTGATGGGGAAAGGTTTCTAAAACACACCTCATTTCTCACCTCCTTGTGCTCGTGTTCGCCATTCCAGCCACTTTACTAGCAATCTCCCTACTTGGAGCATCAGCACCTTTAACCTCCTGTTCCGTACAGGTTGCAATTTGTCCTGAGGATGAACGGGAAGACGGGAAACCAATGAGAGACTAGCTCTTGGTGTTGGGACAGGCACAGGTCACTCTATTTTCCCATCAGGAAGAAGAATTAACCACAGGCTCAGCCTGCCCCCCGGAACCAGAACAGGGCCTGAAGCCATCCTGCGCTTTTGCGGCCGGCTCCCAAAAAAGCGACTTGTAAAATGCAGCTTCAGGGCACTGCAATTCACAAACCTGCAGAGTTATAAATGATAACTCTCGTCCACAAATATATTGAGGGAAGGCAAAGAAGAGGATTTGAAATCAAGGCAGAATTGCAGGAAACTGATTTCAGGAGGTAGATTCGAATCGCCTTTAAAGCACATGAAAAGCGGCAAAACGTTGACAATGATGCCCTTGGCCAAAAAGGGCGTATGCGTTTTTTCCTGAATATATTCAGGAAAAAACGCATACGCCCTTTTTGGCCAACCAAGCAACCTGGAAAGGCAAATCAGCGCTACAAAGAAGTCTCGCTTCCCATCGGTCAAAAGGGCCATGCTGAAAAAAGTGTCAAAACCAGAAATGCAGGACAGGCCATGGAGAAATGGGAGCCTTGCTACACTGATGGGCGGGATGTAAATTGCCAACAGCCACTCTGGAGAAGTGTACGGTGTGTCCTGAAACATCTAAAAAACACAGCTTAGAGAGCATAGGGCACTTCCCCACATGGGGGGATAAAGTGGGAAAATTGAAAATCAGCAAGACACAAGCACCCCAAAGTTTAGGGCTGCTCTGTTGACAAGGACCTCCACTTCATTCCACCTTAAATATCCCAGGAAAGCGAAAAATGGATAAAAAAGTTGTGGTCCTTATGTAGAATGGAACATCACTCAGCCATGAAATCAATGTCATAAGGCTAGTAGCAGCATGATGAGTGGATTTAGGTAAGACGATTCTAAGTGAAATAAGTCACACAGAAAAGGACACTTCTCATAAGGTGTCACTTATAGAGGGAATGTAAAAACCGTTACACTTGAACTGAATTACAAAACAGAACAGAGTCACACATGCAGAAAACACACTATGGCTGCTTAACGGGAAAGGTGAGGTGGGGTGATACATAAAACAAGAGTTTCAAATTAGCTCAGATACCGTTCCATAAACCCAATATGGAATAGACAAGACCTACTCCTTGCTCAGAGAACTGGACTCAACACGCCCGATTCACCGCACAAGAATATATCTGACTAGTAATAATCTTAAAACCTATGTATTGATATTTCTCTGTTAGTGTGTCAAGTGTGTGTAAGGCGGCATAAACACAGCCGTGAAAAGCAGCTAAACCCCATTATAAAAATAAATTACTTTTAAAAACCCATGAAACAAAGACAGGGAAAGAGAGAGAAATTCTTACACAATTCGTTCAGGGGCTGTGATGCAACCTGCATTGACCATATCTAGACCCACAGCTGGATGAGACATAAGGGTGGACACTCTTTGGGCTGAGAGGTTTGGTGAGGTTGGGTGAGCAAACGCAGACCCTTTAAAGTAATACTGCGTGCTACCCATCACATGGGTCCCAAATCTCCAGGTTCAAGGGCATCTTCCTACATCGAAAACATGCATGAGAAACCCAGAAGATGGTACACCGTGTGATGGGGAAAGGTTTCTAAAATGCACCGCATTTCTCATCTCCTTGTGCTCGGGTTCGCCATTCCAGCCACTTTACTAGCAATCTCCCTACTTGGAGCATCAGCACCTTTAACCTCCTGTTCCGTACAGGTTGCAATTTGTCCTGAGGATGAACGGGAAGACGGGGAACCAATGAGAGACTAGCTCTTGGTGTTGGGACAGGCACAGGTCACTCAATTTTCCCATCAGGAAGAAGAATTAACCACAGGCTCAGCCTGCCCCCCGGAACCAGAACAGGGCCTGAAGCCATCCTGCGCTTTTGCGGCCGACTCCCAAAAAAGCGACTTGTAAAATGGAGCTTCAGGTCACTGCAATTCACAAACCTGCAGAGTTATAAATGATAACTCTCGTCCACAAATATATTGAGGGAAGGCAAAGAAGAGGATTTGAAATCAAGGCAGAATTGCAGGAAACAGATTTCAGGAGGTAGATTCGAATCGCCTTTAAAGCACATGAAAAGCGGCAAAACGTTGACAATGATGCCCTTGGCCAAAAAGGGCGTATGCGTTTTTTCCTGAATATATTCAGGAAAAAACGCATACGCCCTTTTTGGCCAACCAAGCAACCTGGAAAGGCAAATCAGCGCTACAAAGAAGTCTCGCTTCCCATCGGTCAAAAGGGACATGCTGAAAAAGGTGTCAAAACCAGAAATGCAGGACAGGCCATGGAGAAATGGGAGCCTTGCTACACTGATGGGCGGGATGTAAATTGCCAACAGCCACTCTGGAGAAGTGTACGGTGTGTCCTGAAACATCTAAAAAACACAGCTTAGAGAGCATAGGGCACTTCTACGCATGGGGGGATAAAGTGGGAAAATTGAAAATCAGCAAGACACAAGCACCCGAAAGTTTAGGGCTGCTCTGTTGACAAGGACCTCCACTTCATTCCACCTTAAATATCCCAGGAAAGCGAAAAATGGATAAAAAAGTTGTGGTCCTTATGTACAATGGAATATCACTCAGCCATGAAATCAATGTCATAAGACTAGTAGCAGCATGATGAGTGGATTTAGGTAAGACGATTCTAAGTGAAATAAGTCACACAGAAAAGGACACTTCTCATAAGGTGTCACTTATAGAGGGAATGTAAAAACCGTTACACTTGAACTGAATTACAAAACAGAACAGAGTCACACATGCAGAAAACACACTATGGCTGCTTAACGGGAAAGGTGAGGTGGGGTGATACATAAAACAAGAGTTTCAAATTAGCTCAGATACCGTTCCATAAACCCAATATGGAATAGACAAGACCTACTCCTTGCTCAGAGAACTGGACTCAACACGCCCGATTCACCGCACAAGAATATATCTGACTAGTAATAATCTTAAAACCTATGTATTGATATCTCTCTGTTAGTGTGTCAGGTGTGTGTAAGGCGGCATAAACACAGCAGTGAAAAGCAGCTAAACCCCATTATAAAAATAAATTACTTTTAAAAACCCATGAAACAAAGACAGGGAAAGAGAGAGAAATTCTTACACAATTCGTTCAGGGGCTGTGATGCAACCTGCATTGACCATATCTAGACCCACAGCTGGATGAGACATAAGGGTGGACACTCTTGGGGCTGAGAGGTTTGGTGAGGTTGGGTGAGCAAACGCAGACCCTTTAAAGTAATACTGCGTGCTACCCATCGCATGGGTCCCAAATCTCCAGGTTCAAGGGCATCTTCCTACATCGAAAACATGCATGAGAAACCCAGAAGATGGTACACCGTGTGATGGGGAAAGGTTTCTAAAACGCACCGCATTTCTCATCTCCTTGTGCTCGGGTTCGCCATTCCAGCCACTTTACTAGCAATCTCCCTACTTGGAGCATCAGCACCTTTAACCTCCTGTTCCGTACAGGTTGCAATTTGTCCTGAGGATGAACGGGAAGACGGGGAACCAATGAGAGACTAGCTCTTGGTGTTGGGACAGGCACAGGTCACTCAATTTTCCCATCAGGAAGAAGAATTAACCACAGGCTCAGCCTGCCCCCCGGAACCAGAACAGGGCCTGAAGCCATCCTGCGCTTTTGCGGCCGACTCCCAAAAAAGCGACTTGTAAAATGGAGCTTCAGGGCACTGCAATTCACAAACCTGCAGAATTATAAATGATAACTCTCGTCCACAAATATATTGAGGGAAGGCAAAGAAGAGGATTTGAAATCAAGGCAGAATTGCAGGAAACAGATTTCAGGAGGTAGATTCGAATCGCCTTTAAAGCACATGAAAAGCGGCAAAACGTTGACAATGATGCCCTTGGCCAAAAAGGGCGTATGCGTTTTTTCCTGAATATATTCAGGAAAAAACGCATACGCCCTTTTTGGCCAACCAAGAAACCTGGAAAGGCAAATCAGCGCTACAAAGAAGTCTCGCTTCCCATCGGTCAAAAGGGACATGCTGAAAAAGGTGTCAAAACCAGAAATGCAGGACAGGCCATGGAGAAATGGGAGCCTTGCTACACTGATGGGCGGGATGTAAATTGCCAACAGCCACTCTGGAGAAGTGTACGGTGTGTCCTGAAACATCTAAAAAACACAGCTTAGAGAGCATAGGGCACTTCTACGCATGGGGGGATAAAGTGGGAAAATTGAAAATCAGCAAGACACAAGCACCCGAAAGTTTAGGGCTGCTCTGTTGACAAGGACCTCCACTTCATTCCACCTTAAATATCCCAGGAAAGCGAAAAATGGATAAAAAAGTTGTGGTCCTTATGTACAATGGAATATCACTCAGCCATGAAATCAATGTCATAAGGCTAGTAGCAGCATGATGAGTGGATTTAGGTAAGACGATTCTAAGTGAAATAAGTCACACAGAAAAGGACACTTCTCATAAGGTGTCACTTATAGAGGGAATGTAAAAACCGTTACACTTGAACTGAATTACAAAACAGAACAGAGTCACACATGCAGAAAACACACTATGGCTGCTTAACGGGAAAGGTGAGGTGGGCTGATACATAAAACAAGAGTTTCAAATTAGCTCAGATACCGTTCCATAAACCCAATATGGAATAGACAAGACCTACTCCTTGCTCAGAGAACTGGACTCAACACGCCCGATTCACCGCACAAGAATATATCTGACTAGTAATAATCTTAAAACCTATGTATTGATATCTCTCTGTTAGTGTGTCAAGTGTGTGTAAGGCGGCATAAACACAGCCGTGAAAAGCAGCTAAACCCCATTATAAAAATAAATTACTTTTAAAAACCCATGAAACAAAGACAGGGAAAGAGAGAGAAATTCTTACACAATTCGTTCAGGGGCTGTGATGCAACCTGCATTGACCATATCTAGACCCACAGCTGGATGAGACATAAGGGTGGACACTCTTGGGGCTGAGAGGTTTGGTGAGGTTGGGTGAGCAAACGCAGACCCTTTAAAGTAATACTGCGTGCTACCCATCGCATGGGTCCCAAATCTCCAGGTTCAAGGGCATCTTCCTACATCGAAAACATGCATGAGAAACCCAGAAGATGGTACACCGTGTGATGGGGAAATGTTTCTAAAACGCACCGCATTTCTCATCTCCTTGTGCTCGGGTTCGCCATTCCAGCCACTTTACTAGCAATCTCCCTACTTGGAGCATCAGCACCTTTAACCTCCTGTTCCGTACAGGTTGCAATTTGTCCTGAGGATGAACGGGAAGACGGGGAACCAATGAGAGACTAGCTCTTGGTGTTGGGACAGGCACAGGTCACTCAATTTTCCCATCAGGAAGAAGAATTAACCACAGGCTCAGCCTGCCCCCCGGAACCAGAACAGGGCCTGAAGCCATCCTGCGCTTTTGCGGCCGACTCCCAAAAAAGCGACTTGTAAAATGGAGCTTCAGGGCACTGCAATTCACAAACCTGCAGAATTATAAATGATAACTCTCGTCCACAAATATATTGAGGGAAGGCAAAGAAGAGGATTTGAAATCAAGGCAGAATTGCAGGAAACAGATTTCAGGAGGTAGATTCGAATCGCCTTTAAAGCACATGAAAAGCGGCAAAACGTTGACAATGATGCCCTTGGCCAAAAAGGGCGTATGCGTTTTTTCCTGAATATATTCAGGAAAAAACGCATACGCCCTTTTTGGCCAACCAAGCAACCTGGAAAGGCAAATCAGCGCTACAAAGAAGTCTCGCTTCCCATCGGTCAAAAGGGACATGCTGAAAAAGGTGTCAAAACCAGAAATGCAGGACAGGCCATGGAGAAATGGGAGCCTTGCTACACTGATGGGCGGGATGTAAATTGCCAACAGCCACTCTGGAGAAGTGTACGGTGTGTCCTGAAACATCTAAAAAACACAGCTTAGAGAGCATAGGGCACTTCTACGCATGGGGGGATAAAGTGGGAAAATTGAAAATCAGCAAGACACAAGCACCCGAAAGTTTAGGGCTGCTCTGTTGACAAGGACCTCCACTTCCTTCCACCTTAAATATCCCAGGAAAGCGAAAAATGGATAAAAAAGTTGTGGTCCTTATGTACAATGGAATATCACTCAGCCATGAAATCAATGTCATAAGGCTAGTAGCAGCATGATGAGTGGATTTAGGTAAGACGATTCTAAGTGAAATAAGTCACACAGAAAAGGACACTTCTCATAAGGTGTCACTTATAGAGGGAATGTAAAAACCGTTACACTTGAACTGAATTACAAAACAGAACAGAGTCACACATGCAGAAAACACACTATGGCTGCTTAACGGGAAAGGTGAGGTGGGCTGATACATAAAACAAGAGTTTCAAATTAGCTCAGATACCGTTCCATAAACCCAATATGGAATAGACAAGACCTACTCCTTGCTCAGAGAACTGGACTCAACACGCCCGATTCACCGCACAAGAATATATCTGACTAGTAATAATCTTAAAACCTATGTATTGATATCTCTCTGTTAGTGTGTCAAGTGTGTGTAAGGCGGCATAAACACAGCCGTGAAAAGCAGCTAAACCCCATTATAAAAATAAATTACTTTTAAAAACCCATGAAACAAAGACAGGGAAAGAGAGAGAAATTCTTACACAATTCGTTCAGGGGCTGTGATGCAACCTGCATTGACCATATCTAGACCCACAGCTGGATGAGACATAAGGGTGGACACTCTTGGGGCTGAGAGGTTTGGTGAGGTTGGGTGAGCAAACGCAGACCCTTTAACGTAATACTGCGTGCTACCCATCGCATGGGTCCCAAATCTCCAGGTTCAAGGGCATCTTCCTACATCGAAAACATGCATGAGAAACCCAGAAGATGGTACACCGTGTGATGGGGAAAGGTTTCTAAAACGCACCGCATTTCTCATCTCCTTGTGCTCGGGTTCGCCATTCCAGCCACTTTACTAGCAATCTCCCTACTTGGAGCATCAGCACCTTTAACCTCCTGTTCCGTACAGGTTGCAATTTGTCCTGAGGATGAACGGGAAGACGGGGAACCAATGAGAGACTAGCTCTTGGTGTTGGGACAGGCACAGGTCACTCAATTTTCCCATCAGGAAGAAGAATTAACCACAGGCTCAGCCTGCCCCCCGGAACCAGAACAGGGCCTGAAGCCATCCTGCGCTTTTGCAGCCGACTCCCAAAAAAGCGACTTGTAAAATGCAGCTTCAGGGCACTGCAATTCACAAATCTGCAGAGTTATAAATGATAACTCTCGTCCACAAATATATTGAGGGAAGGCAAAGAAGAGGATTTGAAATCAAGGCAGAATTGCAGGAAACAGATTTCAGGAGGTAGATTCGAATCGCCTTTAAAGCACATGAAAAGCGGCAAAACGTTGACAATGGTGCCCTTGGCCAAAAAGGGCGTATGCGTTTTTTCCTGAATATATTCAGGAAAAAACGCATACGCCCTTTTTGGCCAACCAAGCAACCTGGAAAGGCAAATCAGCGCTACAAAGAAGTCTCGCTTCCCATCGGTCAAAAGGGCCATGCTGAAAAAAGTGTCAAAACCAGAAATGCAGGACAGGCCATGGAGAAATGGGAGCCTTGCTACACTGATGGGCGGGATGTAAATTGCCAACAGCCACTCTGGAGAAGTGTACGGTGTGTCCTGAAACATCTAAAAAACACAGCTTAGAGAGCATAGGGCACTTCCACACATGGGGGGATAAAGTGGGAAAATTGAAAATCAGCAAGACACAAGCACCCCAAAGTTTATGGCTGCTCTGTTGACAAGGACCTCCACTTCTTTCCACCTTAAATATCCCAGGAAAGCGAAAAATGGATAAAAAAGTTGTGGTCCTTATGTACAATGGAATATCACTCAGCCATGAAATCAATGTCATAAGGCTAGTAGCAGCATGATGAGTGGATTTAGGTAAGACGATTCTAAGTGAAATAAGTCACACAGAAAAGGACACTTCTCATAAGGTGTCACTTATAGAGGGAATGTAAAAACCGTTACACTTGAACTGAATTACAAAACAGAACAGAGTCACACATGCAGAAAACACACTATGGCTGCTTAACGGGAAATGTGAGGTGGGGTGATACATAAAACAAGAGTTTCAAATTAGCTCAGATACCGTTCCATAAACCCAATATGGAATAGACAAGACCTACTCCTTGCTCAGAGAACTGGACTCAACACGCCCGATTCACCGCACAAGAATATATCTGACTAGTAATAATCTTAAAACCTATGTATTGATATCTCTCTGTTAGTGTGTCAAGTGTGTGTAAGGCGGCATAAACACGGCCGTGAAAAGCAGCTAAACCCCATTATAAAAATAAATTACTTTTAAAAACCCATGAAACAAAGACAGGGAAAGAGAGAGAAATTCTTACACAATTCGTTCGGGGGCTGTGATGCAACCTGGATTGACCATATCTAGACCCACAGCTGGATGAGACATAAGGGTGGACACTCTTGGGGCTGAGAGGTTTGGTGAGGTTGGGTGAGCAAACGCAGACCCTTTAAAGTAATACTGCGTGCTACCCATCGCATGGGTCCCAAATCTCCAGGTTCAAGGGCATCTTCCTACATCGAAAACATGCATGAGAAACCCAGAAGATGGTACACCGTGTGATGGGGAAAGGTTTCTAAAACACACCTCATTTCTCACCTCCTTGTGCTCGTGTTCGCCATTCCAGCCACTTTACTAGCAATCTCCCTACTTGGAGCATCAGCACCTTTAACCTCCTGTTCCGTACAGGTTGCAATTTGTCCTGAGGATGAACGGGAAGACGGGAAACCAATGAGAGACTAGCTCTTGGTGTTGGGACAGGCACAGGTCACTCTATTTTCCCATCAGGAAGAAGAATTAACCACAGGCTCAGCCTGCCCCCCGGAACCAGAACAGGGCCTGAAGCCATCCTGCGCTTTTGCGGCCGGCTCCCAAAAAAGCGACTTGTAAAATGCAGCTTCAGGGCACTGCAATTCACAAACCTGCAGAGTTATAAATGATAACTCTCGTCCACAAATATATTGAGGGAAGGCAAAGAAGAGGATTTGAAATCAAGGCAGAATTGCAGGAAACTGATTTCAGGAGGTAGATTCGAATCGCCTTTAAAGCACATGAAAAGCGGCAAAACGTTGACAATGATGCCCTTGGCCAAAAAGGGCGTATGCGTTTTTTCCTGAATATATTCAGGAAAAAACGCATACGCCCTTTTTGGCCAACCAAGCAACCTGGAAAGGCAAATCAGCGCTACAAAGAAGTCTCGCTTCCCATCGGTCAAAAGGGCCATGCTGAAAAAAGTGTCAAAACCAGAAATGCAGGACAGGCCATGGAGAAATGGGAGCCTTGCTACACTGATGGGCGGGATGTAAATTGCCAACAGCCACTCTGGAGAAGTGTACGGTGTGTCCTGAAACATCTAAAAAACACAGCTTAGAGAGCATAGGGCACTTCCACACATGGGGGGATAAAGTGGGAAAATTGAAAATCAGCAAGACACAAGCACCCCAAAGTTTAGGGCTGCTCTGTTGACAAGGACCTCCACTTCATTCCACCTTAAATATCCCAGGAAAGCGAAAAATGGATAAAAAAGTTGTGGTCCTTATGTAGAATGGAACATCACTCAGCCATGAAATCAATGTCATAAGGCTAGTAGCAGCATGATGAGTGGATTTAGGTAAGACGATTCTAAGTGAAATAAGTCACACAGAAAAGGACACTTCTCATAAGGTGTCACTTATAGAGGGAATGTAAAAACCGTTACACTTGAACTGAATTACAAAACAGAACAGAGTCACACATGCAGAAAACACACTATGGCTGCTTAACGGGAAAGGTGAGGTGGGGTGATACATAAAACAAGAGTTTCAAATTAGCTCAGATACCGTTCCATAAACCCAATATGTAATAGACAAGACCTACTCCTTGCTCAGAGAACTGGACTCAACACGCCCGATTCACCGCACAAGAATATATCTGACTAGTAATAATCTTAAAACCTATGTATTGATATTTCTCTGTTAGTGTGTCAAGTGTGTGTAAGGCGGCATAAACACAGCCGTGAAAAGCAGCTAAACCCCATTATAAAAATAAATTACTTTTAAAAACCCATGAAACAAAGACAGGGAAAGAGAGAGAAATTCTTACACAATTCGTTCAGGGGCTGTGATGCAACCTGCATTGACCATATCTAGACCCACAGCTGGATGAGACATAAGGGTGGACACTCTTTGGGCTGAGAGGTTTGGTGAGGTTGGGTGAGCAAACGCAGACCCTTTAAAGTAATACTGCGTGCTACCCATCACATGGGTCCCAAATCTCCAGGTTCAAGGGCATCTTCCTACATCGAAAACATGCATGAGAAACCCAGAAGATGGTACACCGTGTGATGGGGAAAGGTTTCTAAAATGCACCGCATTTCTCATCTCCTTGTGCTCGGGTTCGCCATTCCAGCCACTTTACTAGCAATCTCCCTACTTGGAGCATCAGCACCTTTAACCTCCTGTTCCGTACAGGTTGCAATTTGTCCTGAGGATGAACGGGAAGACGGGGAACCAATGAGAGACTAGCTCTTGGTGTTGGGACAGGCACAGGTCACTCAATTTTCCCATCAGGAAGAAGAATTAACCACAGGCTCAGCCTGCCCCCCGGAACCAGAACAGGGCCTGAAGCCATCCTGCGCTTTTGCGGCCGACTCCCAAAAAAGCGACTTGTAAAATGGAGCTTCAGGGCACTGCAATTCACAAACCTGCAGAGTTATAAATGATAACTCTCGTCCACAAATATATTGAGGGAAGGCAAAGAAGAGGATTTGAAATCAAGGCAGAATTGCAGGAAACAGATTTCAGGAGGTAGATTCGAATCGCCTTTAAAGCACATGAAAAGCGGCAAAACGTTGACAATGATGCCCTTGGCCAAAAAGGGCGTATGCGTTTTTTCCTGAATATATTCAGGAAAAAACGCATACGCCCTTTTTGGCCAACCAAGCAACCTGGAAAGGCAAATCAGCGCTACAAAGAAGTCTCGCTTCCCATCGGTCAAAAGGGACAAGCTGAAAAAGGTGTCAAAACCAGAAATGCAGGACAGGCCATGGAGAAATGGGAGCCTTGCTACACTGATGGGCGGGATGTAAATTGCCAACAGCCACTCTGGAGAAGTGTACGGTGTGTCCTGAAACATCTAAAAAACACAGCTTAGAGAGCATAGGGCACTTCTACGCATGGGGGGATAAAGTGGGAAAATTGAAAATCAGCAAGACACAAGCACCCGAAAGTTTAGGGCTGCTCTGTTGACAAGGACCTCCACTTCATTCCACCTTAAATATCCCAGGAAAGCGAAAAATGGATAAAAAAGTTGTGGTCCTTATGTACAATGGAATATCACTCAGCCATGAAATCAATGTCATAAGACTAGTAGCAGCATGATGAGTGGATTTAGGTAAGACGATTCTAAGTGAAATAAGTCACACAGAAAAGGACACTTCTCATAAGGTGTCACTTATAGAGGGAATGTAAAAACCGTTACACTTGAACTGAATTACAAAACAGAACAGAGTCACACATGCAGAAAACACACTATGGCTGCTTAACGGGAAAGGTGAGGTGGGGTGATACATAAAACAAGAGTTTCAAATTAGCTCAGATACCGTTCCATAAACCCAATATGGAATAGACAAGACCTACTCCTTGCTCAGAGAACTGGACTCAACACGCCCGATTCACCGCACAAGAATATATCTGACTAGTAATAATCTTAAAACCTATGTATTGATATCTCTCTGTTAGTGTGTCAGGTGTGTGTAAGGCGGCATAAACACAGCAGTGAAAAGCAGCTAAACCCCATTATAAAAATAAATTACTTTTAAAAACCCATGAAACAAAGACAGGGAAAGAGAGAGAAATTCTTACACAATTCGTTCAGGGGCTGTGATGCAACCTGCATTGACCATATCTAGACCCACAGCTGGATGAGACATAAGGGTGGACACTCTTGGGGCTGAGAGGTTTGGTGAGGTTGGGTGAGCAAACGCAGACCCTTTAAAGTAATACTGCGTGCTACCCATCGCATGGGTCCCAAATCTCCAGGTTCAAGGGCATCTTCCTACATCGAAAACATGCATGAGAAACCCAGAAGATGGTACACCGTGTGATGGGGAAAGGTTTCTAAAACGCACCGCATTTCTCATCTCCTTGTGCTCGGGTTCGCCATTCCAGCCACTTTACTAGCAATCTCCCTACTTGGAGCATCAGCACCTTTAACCTCCTGTTCCGTACAGGTTGCAATTTGTCCTGAGGATGAACGGGAAGACGGGGAACCAATGAGAGACTAGCTCTTGGTGTTGGGACAGGCACAGGTCACTCAATTTTCCCATCAGGAAGAAGAATTAACCACAGGCTCAGCCTGCTCCCCGGAACCAGAACAGGGCCTGAAGCCATCCTGCGCTTTTGCGGCCGACTCCCAAAAAAGCGACTTGTAAAATGGAGCTTCAGGGCACTGCAATTCACAAACCTGCAGAATTATAAATGATAACTCTCGTCCACAAATATATTGAGGGAAGGCAAAGAAGAGGATTTGAAATCAAGGCAGAATTGCAGGAAACAGATTTCAGGAGGTAGATTCGAATCGCCTTTAAAGCACATGAAAAGCGGCAAAACGTTGACAATGATGCCCTTGGCCAAAAAGGGCGTATGCGTTTTTTCCTGAATATATTCAGGAAAAAACGCATACGCCCTTTTTGGCCAACCAAGCAACCTGGAAAGGCAAATCAGCACTACAAAGAAGTCTCGCTTCCCATCGGTCAAAAGGGACATGCTGAAAAAGGTGTCAAAACCAGAAATGCAGGACAGGCCATGGAGAAATGGGAGCCTTGCTACACTGATGGGCGGGATGTAAATTGCCAACAGCCACTCTGGAGAAGTGTACGGTGTGTCCTGAAACATCTAAAAAACACAGCTTAGAGAGCATAGGGCACTTCTACGCATGGGGGAATAAAGTGGGAAAATTGAAAATCAGCAAGACACAAGCACCCGAAAGTTTAGGGCTGCTCTGTTGACAAGGACCTCCACTTCATTCCACCTTAAATATCCCAGGAAAGCGAAAAATGGATAAAAAAGTTGTGGTCCTTATGTACAATGGAATATCACTCAGCCATGAAATCAATGTCATAAGGCTAGTAGCAGCATGATGAGTGGATTTAGGTAAGACGATTCTAAGTGAAATAAGTCACACAGAAAAGGACACTTCTCATAAGGTGTCACTTATAGAGGGAATGTAAAAACCGTTACACTTGAACTGAATTACAAAACAGAACAGAGTCACACATGCAGAAAACACACTATGGCTGCTTAACGGGAAAGGTGAGGTGGGCTGATACATAAAACAAGAGTTTCAAATTAGCTCAGATACCGTTCCATAAACCCAATATGGAATAGACAAGACCTACTCCTTGCTCAGAGAACTGGACTCAACACGCCCGATTCACCGCACAAGAATATATCTGACTAGTAATAATCTTAAAACCTATGTATTGATATCTCTCTGTTAGTGTGTCAAGTGTGTGTAAGGCGGCATAAACACAGCCGTGAAAAGCAGCTAAACCCCATTATAAAAATAAATTACTTTTAAAAACCCATGAAACAAAGACAGGGAAAGAGAGAGAAATTCTTACACAATTCGTTCAGGGGCTGTGATGCAACCTGCATTGACCATATCTAGACCCACAGCTGGATGAGACATAAGGGTGGACACTCTTGGGGCTGAGAGGTTTGGTGAGGTTGGGTGAGCAAACGCAGACCCTTTAAAGTAATACTGCGTGCTACCCATCGCATGGGTCCCAAATCTCCAGGTTCAAGGGCATCTTCCTACATCAAAAACATGCATGAGAAACCCAGAAGATGGTACACCGTGTGATGGGGAAATGTTTCTAAAACGCACCGCATTTCTCATCTCCTTGTGCTCGGGTTCGCCATTCCAGCCACTTTACTAGCAATCTCCCTACTTGGAGCATCAGCACCTTTAACCTCCTGTTCCGTACAGGTTGCAATTTGTCCTGAGGATGAACGGGAAGACGGGGAACCAATGAGAGACTAGCTCTTGGTGTTGGGACAGGCACAGGTCACTCAATTTTCCCATCAGGAAGAAGAATTAACCACAGGCTCAGCCTGCCCCCCGGAACCAGAACAGGGCCTGAAGCCATCCTGCGCTTTTGCGGCCGACTCCCAAAAAAGCGACTTGTAAAATGGAGCTTCAGGGCACTGCAATTCACAAACCTGCAGAATTATAAATGATAACTCTCGTCCACAAATATATTGAGGGAAGGCAAAGAAGAGGATTTGAAATCAAGGCAGAATTGCAGGAAACAGATTTCAGGAGGTAGATTCGAATCGCCTTTAAAGCACATGAAAAGCGGCAAAACGTTGACAATGATGCCCTTGGCCAAAAAGGGCGTATGCGTTTTTTCCTGAATATATTCAGGAAAAAACGCATACGCCCTTTTTGGCCAACCAAGCAACCTGGAAAGGCAAATCAGCGCTACAAAGAAGTCTCGCTTCCCATCGGTCAAAAGGGACATGCTGAAAAAGGTGTCAAAACCAGAAATGCAGGACAGGCCATGGAGAAATGGGAGCCTTGCTACACTGATGGGCGGGATGTAAATTGCCAACAGCCACTCTGGAGAAGTGTACGGTGTGTCCTGAAACATCTAAAAAACACAGCTTAGAGAGCATAGGGCACTTCTACGCATGGGGGGATAAAGTGGGAAAATTGAAAATCAGCAAGACACAAGCACCCGAAAGTTTAGGGCTGCTCTGTTGACAAGGACCTCCACTTCCTTCCACCTTAAATATCCCAGGAAAGCGAAAAATGGATAAAAAAGTTGTGGTCCTTATGTACAATGGAATATCACTCAGCCATGAAATCAATGTCATAAGGCTAGTAGCAGCATGATGAGTGGATTTAGGTAAGACGATTCTAAGTGAAATAAGTCACACAGAAAAGGACACTTCTCATAAGGTGTCACTTATAGAGGGAATGTAAAAACCGTTACACTTGAACTGAATTACAAAACAGAACAGAGTCACACATGCAGAAAACACACTATGGCTGCTTAACGGGAAAGGTGAGGTGGGCTGATACATAAAACAAGAGTTTCAAATTAGCTCAGATACCGTTCCATAAACCCAATATGGAATAGACAAGACCTACTCCTTGCTCAGAGAACTGGACTCAACACGCCCGATTCACCGCACAAGAATATATCTGACTAGTAATAATCTTAAAACCTATGTATTGATATCTCTCTGTTAGTGTGTCAAGTGTGTGTAAGGCGGCATAAACACAGCCGTGAAAAGCAGCTAAACCCCATTATAAAAATAAATTACTTTTAAAAACCCATGAAACAAAGACAGGGAAAGAGAGAGAAATTCTTACACAATTCGTTCAGGGGCTGTGATGCAACCTGCATTGACCATATCTAGACCCACAGCTGGATGAGACATAAGGGTGGACACTCTTGGGGCTGAGAGGTTTGGTGAGGTTGGGTGAGCAAACGCAGACCCTTTAAAGTAATACTGCGTGCTACCCATCGCATGGGTCCCAAATCTCCAGGTTCAAGGGCATCTTCCTACATCGAAAACATGCATGAGAAACCCAGAAGATGGTACACCGTGTGATGGGGAAAGGTTTCTAAAACGCACCGCATTTCTCATCTCCTTGTGCTCGGGTTCGCCATTCCAGCCACTTTACTAGCAATCTCCCTACTTGGAGCATCAGCACCTTTAACCTCCTGTTCCGTACAGGTTGCAATTTGTCCTGAGGATGAACGGGAAGACGGGGAACCAATGAGAGACTAGCTCTTGGTGTTGGGACAGGCACAGGTCACTCAATTTTCCCATCAGGAAGAAGAATTAACCACAGGCTCAGCCTGCCCCCCGGAACCAGAACAGGGCCTGAAGCCATCCTGCGCTTTTGCGGCCGACTCCCAAAAAAGCGACTTGTAAAATGCAGCTTCAGGGCACTGCAATTCACAAATCTGCAGAGTTATAAATGATAACTCTCGTCCACAAATATATTGAGGGAAGGCAAAGAAGAGGATTTGAAATCAAGGCAGAATTGCAGGAAACAGATTTCAGGAGGTAGATTCGAATCGCCTTTAAAGCACATGAAAAGCGGCAAAACGTTGACAATGGTGCCCTTGGCCAAAAAGGGCGTATGCGTTTTTTCCTGAATATATTCAGGAAAAAACGCATACGCCCTTTTTGGCCAACCAAGCAACCTGGAAAGGCAAATCAGCGCTACAAAGAAGTCTCGCTTCCCATCGGTCAAAAGGGCCATGCTGAAAAAAGTGTCAAAACCAGAAATGCAGGACAGGCCATGGAGAAATGGGAGCCTTGCTACACTGATGGGCGGGATGTAAATTGCCAACAGCCACTCTGGAGAAGTGTACGGTGTGTCCTGAAACATCTAAAAAACACAGCTTAGAGAGCATAGGGCACTTCCACACATGGGGGGATAAAGTGGGAAAATTGAAAATCAGCAAGACACAAGCACCCCAAAGTTTATGGCTGCTCTGTTGACAAGGACCTCCACTTCTTTCCACCTTAAATATCCCAGGAAAGCGAAAAATGGATAAAAAAGTTGTGGTCCTTATGTACAATGGAATATCACTCAGCCATGAAATCAATGTCATAAGGCTAGTAGCAGCATGATGAGTGGATTTAGGTAAGACGATTCTAAGTGAAATAAGTCACACAGAAAAGGACACTTCTCATAAGGTGTCACTTATAGAGGGAATGTAAAAACCGTTACACTTGAACTGAATTACAAAACAGAACAGAGTCACACATGCAGAAAACACACTATGGCTGCTTAACGGGAAATGTGAGGTGGGGTGATACATAAAACAAGAGTTTCAAATTAGCTCAGATACCGTTCCATAAACCCAATATGGAATAGACAAGACCTACTCCTTGCTCAGAGAACTGGACTCAACACGCCCGATTCACCGCACAAGAATATATCTGACTAGTAATAATCTTAAAACCTATGTATTGATATCTCTCTGTTAGTGTGTCAAGTGTGTGTAAGGCGGCATAAACACGGCCGTGAAAAGCAGCTAAACCCCATTATAAAAATAAATTACTTTTAAAAACCCATGAAACAAAGACAGGGAAAGAGAGAGAAATTCTTACACAATTCGTTCGGGGGCTGTGATGCAACCTGGATTGACCATATCTAGACCCACAGCTGGATGAGACATAAGGGTGGACACTCTTGGGGCTGAGAGGTTTGGTGAGGTTGGGTGAGCAAACGCAGACCCTTTAAAGTAATACTGCGTGCTACCCATCGCATGGGTCCCAAATCTCCAGGTTCAAGGGCATCTTCCTACATCGAAAACATGCATGAGAAACCCAGAAGATGGTACACCGTGTGATGGGGAAAGGTTTCTAAAACACACCTCATTTCTCACCTCCTTGTGCTCGTGTTCGCCATTCCAGCCACTTTACTAGCAATCTCCCTACTTGGAGCATCAGCACCTTTAACCTCCTGTTCCGTACAGGTTGCAATTTGTCCTGAGGATGAACGGGAAGACGGGAAACCAATGAGAGACTAGCTCTTGGTGTTGGGACAGGCACAGGTCACTCTATTTTCCCATCAGGAAGAAGAATTAACCACAGGCTCAGCCTGCCCCCCGGAACCAGAACAGGGCCTGAAGCCATCCTGCGCTTTTGCGGCCGGCTCCCAAAAAAGCGACTTGTAAAATGCAGCTTCAGGGCACTGCAATTCACAAACCTGCAGAGTTATAAATGATAACTCTCGTCCACAAATATATTGAGGGAAGGCAAAGAAGAGGATTTGAAATCAAGGCAGAATTGCAGGAAACTGATTTCAGGAGGTAGATTCGAATCGCCTTTAAAGCACATGAAAAGCGGCAAAACGTTGACAATGATGCCCTTGGCCAAAAAGGGCGTATGCGTTTTTTCCTGAATATATTCAGGAAAAAACGCATACGCCCTTTTTGGCCAACCAAGCAACCTGGAAAGGCAAATCAGCGCTACAAAGAAGTCTCGCTTCCCATCGGTCAAAAGGGCCATGCTGAAAAAAGTGTCAAAACCAGAAATGCAGGACAGGCCATGGAGAAATGGGAGCCTTGCTACACTGATGGGCGGGATGTAAATTGCCAACAGCCACTCTGGAGAAGTGTACGGTGTGTCCTGAAACATCTAAAAAACACAGCTTAGAGAGCATAGGCACTTCCACACATGGGGGGATAAAGTGGGAAAATTGAAAATCAGCAAGACACAAGCACCCCAAAGTTTAGGGCTGCTCTGTTGACAAGGACCTCCACTTCATTCCACCTTAAATATCCCAGGAAAGCGAAAAATGGATAAAAAAGTTGTGGTCCTTATGTAGAATGGAACATCACTCAGCCATGAAATCAATGTCATAAGGCTAGTAGCAGCATGATGAGTGGATTTAGGTAAGACGATTCTAAGTGAAATAAGTCACACAGAAAAGGACACTTCTCATAAGGTGTCACTTATAGAGGGAATGTAAAAACCGTTACACTTGAACTGAATTACAAAACAGAACAGAGTCACACATGCAGAAAACACACTATGGCTGCTTAACGGGAAAGGTGAGGTGGGGTGATACATAAAACAAGAGTTTCAAATTAGCTCAGATACCGTTCCATAAACCCAATATGGAATAGACAAGACCTACTCCTTGCTCAGAGAACTGGACTCAACACGCCCGATTCACCGCACAAGAATATATCTGACTAGTAATAATCTTAAAACCTATGTATTGATATCTCTCTGTTAGTGTGTCAGGTGTGTGTAAGGCGGCATAAACACAGCCGTGAAAAGCAGCTAAACCCCATTATAAAAATAAATTACTTTTAAAACCCATGAAACAAAGACAGGGAAAGAGAGAGAAATTCTTACACAATTCGTTCAGGGGCTGTGATGCAACCTGCATTGACCATATCTAGACCCACAGCTGGATGAGACATAAGGGTGGACACTCTTTGGGCTGAGAGGTTTGGTGAGGTTGGGTGAGCAAACGCAGACCCTTTAAAGTAATACTGCGTGCTACCCATCACATGGGTCCCAAATCTCCAGGTTCAAGGGCATCTTCCTACATCGAAAACATGCATGAGAAACCCAGAAGATGGTACACCGTGTGATGGGGAAAGGTTTCTAAAATGCACCGCATTTCTCATCTCCTTGTGCTCGGGTTCGCCATTCCAGCCACTTTACTAGCAATCTCCCTACTTGGAGCATCAGCACCTTTAACCTCCTGTTCCGTACAGGTTGCAATTTGTCCTGAGGATGAACGGGAAGACGGGGAACCAATGAGAGACTAGCTCTTGGTGTTGGGACAGGCACAGGTCACTCAATTTTCCCATCAGGAAGAAGAATTAACCACAGGCTCAGCCTGCCCCCCGGAACCAGAACAGGGCCTGAAGCCATCCTGCGCTTTTGCGGCCGACTCCCAAAAAAGCGACTTGTAAAATGGAGCTTCAGGGCACTGCAATTCACAAACCTGCAGAGTTATAAATGATAACTCTCGTCCACAAATATATTGAGGGAAGGCAAAGAAGAGGATTTGAAATCAAGGCAGAATTGCAGGAAACAGATTTCAGGAGGTAGATTCGAATCGCCTTTAAAGCACATGAAAAGCGGCAAAACGTTGACAATGATGCCCTTGGCCAAAAAGGGCGTATGCGTTTTTTCCTGAATATATTCAGGAAAAAACGCATACGCCCTTTTTGGCCAACCAAGCAACCTGGAAAGGCAAATCAGCGCTACAAAGAAGTCTCGCTTCCCATCGGTCAAAAGGGACATGCTGAAAAAGGTGTCAAAACCAGAAATGCAGGACAGGCCATGGAGAAATGGGAGCCTTGCTACACTGATGGGCGGGATGTAAATTGCCAACAGCCACTCTGGAGAAGTGTACGGTGTGTCCTGAAACATCTAAAAAACACAGCTTAGAGAGCATAGGGCACTTCTACGCATGGGGGGATAAAGTGGGAAAATTGAAAATCAGCAAGACACAAGCACCCGAAAGTTTAGGGCTGCTCTGTTGACAAGGACCTCCACTTCATTCCACCTTAAATATCCCAGGAAAGCGAAAAATGGATAAAAAAGTTGTGGTCCTTATGTACAATGGAATATCACTCAGCCATGAAATCAATGTCATAAGACTAGTAGCAGCATGATGAGTGGATTTAGGTAAGACGATTCTAAGTGAAATAAGTCACACAGAAAAGGACACTTCTCATAAGGTGTCACTTATAGAGGGAATGTAAAAACCGTTACACTTGAACTGAATTACAAAACAGAACAGAGTCACACATGCAGAAAACACACTATGGCTGCTTAACGGGAAAGGTGAGGTGGGGTGATACATAAAACAAGAGTTTCAAATTAGCTCAGATACCGTTCCATAAACCCAATATGGAATAGACAAGACCTACTCCTTGCTCAGAGAACTGGACTCAACACGCCCGATTCACCGCACAAGAATATATCTGACTAGTAATAATCTTAAAACCTATGTATTGATATCTCTCTGTTAGTGTGTCAGGTGTGTGTAAGGCGGCATAAACACAGCAGTGAAAAGCAGCTAAACCCCATTATAAAAATAAATTACTTTTAAAAACCCATGAAACAAAGACAGGGAAAGAGAGAGAAATTCTTACACAATTCGTTCAGGGGCTGTGATGCAACCTGCATTGACCATATCTAGACCCACAGCTGGATGAGACATAAGGGTGGACACTCTTGGGGCTGAGAGGTTTGGTGAGGTTGGGTGAGCAAACGCAGACCCTTTAAAGTAATACTGCGTGCTACCCATCGCATGGGTCCCAAATCTCCAGGTTCAAGGGCATCTTCCTACATCGAAAACATGCATGAGAAACCCAGAAGATGGTACACCGTGTGATGGGGAAAGGTTTCTAAAACGCACCGCATTTCTCATCTCCTTGTGCTCGGGTTCGCCATTCCAGCCACTTTACTAGCAATCTCCCTACTTGGAGCATCAGCACCTTTAACCTCCTGTTCCGTACAGGTTGCAATTTGTCCTGAGGATGAACGGGAAGACGGGGAACCAATGAGAGACTAGCTCTTGGTGTTGGGACAGGCACAGGTCACTCAATTTTCCCATCAGGAAGAAGAATTAACCACAGGCTCAGCCTGCCCCCCGGAACCAGAACAGGGCCTGAAGCCATCCTGCGCTTTTGCGGCCGACTCCCAAAAAAGCGACTTGTAAAATGGAGCTTCAGGGCACTGCAATTCACAAACCTGCAGAATTATAAATGATAACTCTCGTCCACAAATATATTGAGGGAAGGCAAAGAAGAGGATTTGAAATCAAGGCAGAATTGCAGGAAACAGATTTCAGGAGGTAGATTCGAATCGCCTTTAAAGCACATGAAAAGCGGCAAAACGTTGACAATGATGCCCTTGGCCAAAAAGGGCGTATGCGTTTTTTCCTGAATATATTCAGGAAAAAACGCATACGCCCTTTTTGGCCAACCAAGCAACCTGGAAAGGCAAATCAGCACTACAAAGAAGTCTCGCTTCCCATCGGTCAAAAGGGACATGCTGAAAAAGGTGTCAAAACCAGAAATGCAGGACAGGCCATGGAGAAATGGGAGCCTTGCTACACTGATGGGCGGGATGTAAATTGCCAACAGCCACTCTGGAGAAGTGTACGGTGTGTCCTGAAACATCTAAAAAACACAGCTTAGAGAGCATAGGGCACTTCTACGCATGGGGGGATAAAGTGGGAAAATTGAAAATCAGCAAGACACAAGCACCCGAAAGTTTAGGGCTGCTCTGTTGACAAGGACCTCCACTTCCTTCCACCTTAAATATCCCAGGAAAGCGAAAAATGGATAAAAAAGTTGTGGTCCTTATGTACAATGGAATATCACTCAGCCATGAAATCAATGTCATAAGGCTAGTAGCAGCATGATGAGTGGATTTAGGTAAGACGATTCTAAGTGAAATAAGTCACACAGAAAAGGACACTTCTCATAAGGTGTCACTTATAGAGGGAATGTAAAAACCGTTACACTTGAACTGAATTACAAAACAGAACAGAGTCACACATGCAGAAAACACACTATGGCTGCTTAACGGGAAAGGTGAGGTGGGCTGATACATAAAACAAGAGTTTCAAATTAGCTCAGATACCGTTCCATAAACCCAATATGGAATAGACAAGACCTACTCCTTGCTCAGAGAACTGGACTCAACACGCCCGATTCACCGCACAAGAATATATCTGACTAGTAATAATCTTAAAACCTATGTATTGATATCTCTCTGTTAGTGTGTCAAGTGTGTGTAAGGCGGCATAAACACAGCCGTGAAAAGCAGCTAAACCCCATTATAAAAATAAATTACTTTTAAAAACCCATGAAACAAAGACAGGGAAAGAGAGAGAAATTCTTACACAATTCGTTCAGGGGCTGTGATGCAACCTGCATTGACCATATCTAGACCCACAGCTGGATGAGACATAAGGGTGGACACTCTTGGGGCTGAGAGGTTTGGTGAGGTTGGGTGAGCAAACGCAGACCCTTTAAAGTAATACTGCGTGCTACCCATCGCATGGGTCCCAAATCTCCAGGTTCAAGGGCATCTTCCTACATCGAAAACATGCATGAGAAACCCAGAAGATGGTACACCGTGTGATGGGGAAAGGTTTCTAAAACGCACCGCATTTCTCATCTCCTTGTGCTCGGGTTCGCCATTCCAGCCACTTTACTAGCAATCTCCCTACTTGGAGCATCAGCACCTTTAACCTCCTGTTCCGTACAGGTTGCAATTTGTCCTGAGGATGAACGGGAAGACGGGGAACCAATGAGAGACTAGCTCTTGGTGTTGGGACAGGCACAGGTCACTCAATTTTCCCATCAGGAAGAAGAATTAACCACAGGCTCAGCCTGCCCCCCGGAACCAGAACAGGGCCTGAAGCCATCCTGCGCTTTTGCGGCCGACTCCCAAAAAAGCGACTTGTAAAATGGAGCTTCAGGGCACTGCAATTCACAAACCTGCAGAATTATAAATGATAACTCTCGTCCACAAATATATTGAGGGAAGGCAAAGAAGAGGATTTGAAATCAAGGCAGAATTGCAGGAAACAGATTTCAGGAGGTAGATTCGAATCGCCTTTAAAGCACATGAAAAGCGGCAAAACGTTGACAATGATGCCCTTGGCCAAAAAGGGCGTATGCGTTTTTTCCTGAATATATTCAGGAAAAAACGCATACGCCCTTTTTGGCCAACCAAGCAACCTGGAAAGGCAAATCAGCACTACAAAGAAGTCTCGCTTCCCATCGGTCAAAAGGGACATGCTGAAAAAGGTGTCAAAACCAGAAATGCAGGACAGGCCATGGAGAAATGGGAGCCTTGCTACACTGATGGGCGGGATGTAAATTGCCAACAGCCACTCTGGAGAAGTGTACGGTGTGTCCTGAAACATCTAAAAAACACAGCTTAGAGAGCATAGGGCACTTCTACGCATGGGGGGATAAAGTGGGAAAATTGAAAATCAGCAAGACACAAGCACCCGAAAGTTTAGGGCTGCTCTGTTGACAAGGACCTCCACTTCCTTCCACCTTAAATATCCCAGGAAAGCGAA
This sequence comes from Balaenoptera physalus, assembly GCF_965194825.1. Classification (NCBI taxonomy): domain Eukaryota; kingdom Metazoa; phylum Chordata; class Mammalia; order Artiodactyla; family Balaenopteridae; genus Balaenoptera; species Balaenoptera physalus. The sequence continues at coordinate 302,571 of NW_028126374.1, forward strand.
AAATGGATAAAAAAGTTGTGGTCCTTATGTACAATGGAATATCACTCAGCCATGAAATCAATGTCATAAGGCTAGTAGCAGCATGATGAGTGGATTTAGGTAAGACGATTCTAAGTGAAATAAGTCACACAGAAAAGGACACTTCTCATAAGGTGTCACTTATAGAGGGAATGTAAAAACCGTTACACTTGAACTGAATTACAAAACAGAACAGAGTCACACATGCAGAAAACACACTATGGCTGCTTAACGGGAAAGGTGAGGTGGGCTGATACATAAAACAAGAGTTTCAAATTAGCTCAGATACCGTTCCATAAACCCAATATGGAATAGACAAGACCTACTCCTTGCTCAGAGAACTGGACTCAACACGCCCGATTCACCGCACAAGAATATATCTGACTAGTAATAATCTTAAAACCTATGTATTGATATCTCTCTGTTAGTGTGTCAAGTGTGTGTAAGGCGGCATAAACACAGCCGTGAAAAGCAGCTAAACCCCATTATAAAAATAAATTACTTTTAAAAACCCATGAAACAAAGACAGGGAAAGAGAGAGAAATTCTTACACAATTCGTTCAGGGGCTGTGATGCAACCTGCATTGACCATATCTAGACCCACAGCTGGATGAGACATAAGGGTGGACACTCTTGGGGCTGAGAGGTTTGGTGAGGTTGGGTGAGCAAACGCAGACCCTTTAAAGTAATACTGCGTGCTACCCATCGCATGGGTCCCAAATCTCCAGGTTCAAGGGCATCTTCCTACATCGAAAACATGCATGAGAAACCCAGAAGATGGTACACCGTGTGATGGGGAAATGTTTCTAAAACGCACCGCATTTCTCATCTCCTTGTGCTCGGGTTCGCCATTCCAGCCACTTTACTAGCAATCTCCCTACTTGGAGCATCAGCACCTTTAACCTCCTGTTCCGTACAGGTTGCAATTTGTCCTGAGGATGAACGGGAAGACGGGGAACCAATGAGAGACTAGCTCTTGGTGTTGGGACAGGCACAGGTCACTCAATTTTCCCATCAGGAAGAAGAATTAACCACAGGCTCAGCCTGCCCCCCGGAACCAGAACAGGGCCTGAAGCCATCCTGCGCTTTTGCGGCCGACTCCCAAAAAAGCGACTTGTAAAATGGAGCTTCAGGGCACTGCAATTCACAAACCTGCAGAATTATAAATGATAACTCTCGTCCACAAATATATTGAGGGAAGGCAAAGAAGAGGATTTGAAATCAAGGCAGAATTGCAGGAAACAGATTTCAGGAGGTAGATTCAAATCGCCTTTAAAGCACATGAAAAGCGGCAAAACGTTGACAATGATGCCCTTGGCCAAAAAGGGCGTATGCGTTTTTTCCTGAATATATTCAGGAAAAAACGCATACGCCCTTTTTGGCCAACCAAGCAACCTGGAAAGGCAAATCAGCGCTACAAAGAAGTCTCGCTTCCCATCGGTCAAAAGGGACATGCTGAAAAAGGTGTCAAAACCAGAAATGCAGGACAGGCCATGGAGAAATGGGAGCCTTGCTACACTGATGGGCGGGATGTAAATTGCCAACAGCCACTCTGGAGAAGTGTACGGTGTGTCCTGAAACATCTAAAAAACACAGCTTAGAGAGCATAGGGCACTTCTACGCATGGGGGGATAAAGTGGGAAAATTGAAAATCAGCAAGACACAAGCACCCGAAAGTTTAGGGCTGCTCTGTTGACAAGGACCTCCACTTCATTCCACCTTAAATATCCCAGGAAAGCGAAAAATGGATAAAAAAGTTGTGGTCCTTATGTACAATGGAATATCACTCAGCCATGAAATCAATGTCATAAGACTAGTAGCAGCATGATGAGTGGATTTAGGTAAGACGATTCTAAGTGAAATAAGTCACACAGAAAAGGACACTTCTCATAAGGTGTCACTTATAGAGGGAATGTAAAAACCGTTACACTTGAACTGAATTACAAAACAGAACAGAGTCACACATGCAGAAAACACACTATGGCTGCTTAACGGGAAAGGTGAGGTGGGGTGATACATAAAACAAGAGTTTCAAATTAGCTCAGATACCGTTCCATAAACCCAATATGGAATAGACAAGACCTACTCCTTGCTCAGAGAACTGGACTCAACACGCCCGATTCACCGCCCAAGAATATATCTGACTAGTAATAATCTTAAAACCTATGTATTGATATCTCTCTGTTAGTGTGTCAGGTGTGTGTAAGGCGGCATAAACACAGCCGTGAAAAGCAGCTAAACCCCATTATAAAAATAAATTACTTTTAAAAACCCATGAAACAAAGACAGGGAAAGAGAGAGAAATTCTTACACAATTCGTTCAGGGGCTGTGATGCAACCTGCATTGACCATATCTAGACCCACAGCTGGATGAGACATAAGGGTGGACACTCTTGGGGCTGAGAGGTTTGGTGAGGTTGGGTGAGCAAACGCAGACCCTTTAAAGTAATACTGCGTGCTACCCATCGCATGGGTCCCAAATCTCCAGGTTCAAGGGCATCTTCCTACATCGAAAACATGCATGAGAAACCCAGAAGATGGTACACCGTGTGATGGGGAAAGGTTTCTAAAACGCACCGCATTTCTCATCTCCTTGTGCTCGGGTTCGCCATTCCAGCCACTTTACTAGCAATCTCCCTACTTGGAGCATCAGCACCTTTAACCTCCTGTTCCGTACAGGTTGCAATTTGTCCTGAGGATGAACGGGAAGACGGGGAACCAATGAGAGACTAGCTCTTGGTGTTGGGACAGGCACAGGTCACTCAATTTTCCCATCAGGAAGAAGAATTAACCACAGGCTCAGCCTGCCCCCCGGAACCAGAACAGGGCCTGAAGCCATCCTGCGCTTTTGCGGCCGACTCCCAAAAAAGCGACTTGTAAAATGGAGCTTCAGGGCACTGCAATTCACAAACCTGCAGAATTATAAATGATAACTCTCGTCCACAAATATATTGAGGGAAGGCAAAGAAGAGGATTTGAAATCAAGGCAGAATTGCAGGAAACAGATTTCAGGAGGTAGATTCGAATCGCCTTTAAAGCACATGAAAAGCGGCAAAACGTTGACAATGATGCCCTTGGCCAAAAAGGGCGTATGCGTTTTTTCCTGAATATATTCAGGAAAAAACGCATACGCCCTTTTTGGCCAACCAAGCAACCTGGAAAGGCAAATCAGCACTACAAAGAAGTCTCGCTTCCCATCGGTCAAAAGGGACATGCTGAAAAAGGTGTCAAAACCAGAAATGCAGGACAGGCCATGGAGAAATGGGAGCCTTGCTACACTGATGGGCGGGATGTAAATTGCCAACAGCCACTCTGGAGAAGTGTACGGTGTGTCCTGAAACATCTAAAAAACACAGCTTAGAGAGCATAGGGCACTTCTACGCATGGGGGGATAAAGTGGGAAAATTGAAAATCAGCAAGACACAAGCACCCGAAAGTTTAGGGCTGCTCTGTTGACAAGGACCTCCACTTCCTTCCACCTTAAATATCCCAGGAAAGCGAAAAATGGATAAAAAAGTTGTGGTCCTTATGTACAATGGAATATCACTCAGCCATGAAATCAATGTCATAAGGCTAGTAGCAGCATGATGAGTGGATTTAGGTAAGACGATTCTAAGTGAAATAAGTCACACAGAAAAGGACACTTCTCATAAGGTGTCACTTATAGAGGGAATGTAAAAACCGTTACACTTGAACTGAATTACAAAACAGAACAGAGTCACACATGCAGAAAACACACTATGGCTGCTTAACGGGAAAGGTGAGGTGGGCTGATACATAAAACAAGAGTTTCAAATTAGCTCAGATACCGTTCCATAAACCCAATATGGAATAGACAAGACCTACTCCTTGCTCAGAGAACTGGACTCAACACGCCCGATTCACCGCACAAGAATATATCTGACTAGTAATAATCTTAAAACCTATGTATTGATATCTCTCTGTTAGTGTGTCAAGTGTGTGTAAGGCGGCATAAACACAGCCGTGAAAAGCAGCTAAACCCCATTATAAAAATAAATTACTTTTAAAAACCCATGAAACAAAGACAGGGAAAGAGAGAGAAATTCTTACACAATTCGTTCAGGGGCTGTGATGCAACCTGCATTGACCATATCTAGACCCACAGCTGGATGAGACATAAGGGTGGACACTCTTGGGGCTGAGAGGTTTGGTGAGGTTGGGTGAGCAAACGCAGACCCTTTAAAGTAATACTGCGTGCTACCCATCGCATGGGTCCCAAATCTCCAGGTTCAAGGGCATCTTCCTACATCGAAAACATGCATGAGAAACCCAGAAGATGGTACACCGTGTGATGGGGAAATGTTTCTAAAACGCACCGCATTTCTCATCTCCTTGTGCTCGGGTTCGCCATTCCAGCCACTTTACTAGCAATCTCCCTACTTGGAGCATCAGCACCTTTAACCTCCTGTTCCGTACAGGTTGCAATTTGTCCTGAGGATGAACGGGAAGACGGGGAACCAATGAGAGACTAGCTCTTGGTGTTGGGACAGGCACAGGTCACTCAATTTTCCCATCAGGAAGAAGAATTAACCACAGGCTCAGCCTGCCCCCCGGAACCAGAACAGGGCCTGAAGCCATCCTGCGCTTTTGCGGCCGACTCCCAAAAAAGCGACTTGTAAAATGGAGCTTCAGGGCACTGCAATTCACAAACCTGCAGAATTATAAATGATAACTCTCGTCCACAAATATATTGAGGGAAGGCAAAGAAGAGGATTTGAAATCAAGGCAGAATTGCAGGAAACAGATTTCAGGAGGTAGATTCAAATCGCCTTTAAAGCACATGAAAAGCGGCAAAACGTTGACAATGATGCCCTTGGCCAAAAAGGGCGTATGCGTTTTTTCCTGAATATATTCAGGAAAAAACGCATACGCCCTTTTTGGCCAACCAAGCAACCTGGAAAGGCAAATCAGCGCTACAAAGAAGTCTCGCTTCCCATCGGTCAAAAGGGACATGCTGAAAAAGGTGTCAAAACCAGAAATGCAGGACAGGCCATGGAGAAATGGGAGCCTTGCTACACTGATGGGCGGGATGTAAATTGCCAACAGCCACTCTGGAGAAGTGTACGGTGTGTCCTGAAACATCTAAAAAACACAGCTTAGAGAGCATAGGGCACTTCTACGCATGGGGGGATAAAGTGGGAAAATTGAAAATCAGCAAGACACAAGCACCCGAAAGTTTAGGGCTGCTCTGTTGACAAGGACCTCCACTTCCTTCCACCTTAAATATCCCAGGAAAGCGAAAAATGGATAAAAAAGTTGTGGTCCTTATGTACAATGGAATATCACTCAGCCATGAAATCAATGTCATAAGGCTAGTAGCAGCATGATGAGTGGATTTAGGTAAGACGATTCTAAGTGAAATAAGTCACACAGAAAAGGACACTTCTCATAAGGTGTCACTTATAGAGGGAATGTAAAAACCGTTACACTTGAACTGAATTACAAAACAGAACAGAGTCACACATGCAGAAAACACACTATGGCTGCTTAACGGGAAAGGTGAGGTGGGCTGATACATAAAACAAGAGTTTCAAATTAGCTCAGATACCGTTCCATAAACCCAATATGGAATAGACAAGACCTACTCCTTGCTCAGAGAACTGGACTCAACACGCCCGATTCACCGCACAAGAATATATCTGACTAGTAATAATCTTAAAACCTATGTATTGATATCTCTCTGTTAGTGTGTCAAGTGTGTGTAAGGCGGCATAAACACAGCCGTGAAAAGCAGCTAAACCCCATTATAAAAATAAATTACTTTTAAAAACCCATGAAACAAAGACAGGGAAAGAGAGAGAAATTCTTATACAATTCGTTCAGGGGCTGTGATGCAACCTGCATTGACCATATCTAGACCCACAGCTGGATGAGACATAAGGGTGGACACTCTTGGGGCTGAGAGGTTTGGTGAGGTTGGGTGAGCAAACGCAGACCCTTTAAAGTAATACTGCGTGCTACCCATCGCATGGGTCCCAAATCTCCAGGTTCAAGGGCATCTTCCTACATCGAAAACATGCATGAGAAACCCAGAAGATGGTACACCGTGTGATGGGGAAAGGTTTCTAAAACGCACCGCATTTCTCATCTCCTTGTGCTCGGGTTCGCCATTCCAGCCACTTTACTAGCAATCTCCCTACTTGGAGCATCAGCACCTTTAACCTCCTGTTCCGTACAGGTTGCAATTTGTCCTGAGGATGAACGGGAAGACGGGGAACCAATGAGAGACTAGCTCTTGGTGTTGGGACAGGCACAGGTCACTCAATTTTCCCATCAGGAAGAAGAATTAACCACAGGCTCAGCCTGCCCCCCGGAACCAGAACAGGGCCTGAAGCCATCCTGCGCTGTTGCGGCCGACTCCCAAAAAAGCGACTTGTAAAATGGAGCTTCAGGGCACTGCAATTCACAAACCTGCAGAATTATAAATGATAACTCTCGTCCACAAATATATTGAGGGAAGGCAAAGAAGAGGATTTGAAATCAAGGCAGAATTGCAGGAAACAGATTTCAGGAGGTAGATTCGAATCGCCTTTAAAGCACATGAAAAGCGGCAAAACGTTGACAATGATGCCCTTGGCCAAAAAGGGCGTATGCGTTTTTTCCTGAATATATTCAGGAAAAAACGCATACGCCCTTTTTGGCCAACCAAGCAACCTGGAAAGGCAAATCAGCACTACAAAGAAGTCTCGCTTCCCATCGGTCAAAAGGGACATGCTGAAAAAGGTGTCAAAACCAGAAATGCAGGACAGGCCATGGAGAAATGGGAGCCTTGCTACACTGATGGGCGGGATGTAAATTGCCAACAGCCACTCTGGAGAAGTGTACGGTGTGTCCTGAAACATCTAAAAAACACAGCTTAGAGAGCATAGGGCACTTCTACGCATGGGGGGATAAAGTGGGAAAATTGAAAATCAGCAAGACACAAGCACCCGAAAGTTTAGGGCTGCTCTGTTGACAAGGACCTCCACTTCCTTCCACCTTAAATATCCCAGGAAAGCGAAAAATGGATAAAAAAGTTGTGGTCCTTATGTACAATGGAATATCACTCAGCCATGAAATCAATGTCATAAGGCTAGTAGCAGCATGATGAGTGGATTTAGGTAAGACGATTCTAAGTGAAATAAGTCACACAGAAAAGGACACTTCTCATAAGGTGTCACTTATAGAGGGAATGTAAAAACCGTTACACTTGAACTGAATTACAAAACAGAACAGAGTCACACATGCAGAAAACACACTATGGCTGCTTAACGGGAAAGGTGAGGTGGGCTGATACATAAAACAAGAGTTTCAAATTAGCTCAGATACCGTTCCATAAACCCAATATGGAATAGACAAGACCTACTCCTTGCTCAGAGAACTGGACTCAACACGCCCGATTCACCGCACAAGAATATATCTGACTAGTAATAATCTTAAAACCTATGTATTGATACCTCTCTGTTAGTGTGTCAAGTGTGTGTAAGGCGGCATAAACACAGCCGTGAAAAGCAGCTAAACCCCATTATAAAAATAAATTACTTTTAAAAACCCATGAAACAAAGACAGGGAAAGAGAGAGAAATTCTTACACAATTCGTTCAGGGGCTGTGATGCAACCTGCATTGACCATATCTAGACCCACAGCTGGATGAGACATAAGGGTGGACACTCTTGGGGCTGAGAGGTTTGGTGAGGTTGGGTGAGCAAACGCAGACCCTTTAAAGTAATACTGCGTGCTACCCATCGCATGGGTCCCAAATCTCCAGGTTCAAGGGCATCTTCCTACATCGAAAACATGCATGAGAAACCCAGAAGATGGTACACCGTGTGATGGGGAAATGTTTCTAAAACGCACCGCATTTCTCATCTCCTTGTGCTCGGGTTCGCCATTCCAGCCACTTTACTAGCAATCTCCCTACTTGGAGCATCAGCACCTTTAACCTCCTGTTCCGTACAGGTTGCAATTTGTCCTGAGGATGAACGGGAAGACGGGGAACCAATGAGAGACTAGCTCTTGGTGTTGGGACAGGCACAGGTCACTCAATTTTCCCATCAGGAAGAAGAATTAACCACAGGCTCAGCCTGCCCCCCGGAACCAGAACAGGGCCTGAAGCCATCCTGCGCTTTTGCGGCCGACTCCCAAAAAAGCGACTTGTAAAATGGAGCTTCAGGGCACTGCAATTCACAAACCTGCAGAATTATAAATGATAACTCTCGTCCACAAATATATTGAGGGAAGGCAAAGAAGAGGATTTGAAATCAAGGCAGAATTGCAGGAAACAGATTTCAGGAGGTAGATTCAAATCGCCTTTAAAGCACATGAAAAGCGGCAAAACGTTGACAATGATGCCCTTGGCCAAAAAGGGCGTATGCGTTTTTTCCTGAATATATTCAGGAAAAAACGCATACGCCCTTTTTGGCCAACCAAGCAACCTGGAAAGGCAAATCAGCGCTACAAAGAAGTCTCGCTTCCCATCGGTCAAAAGGGACATGCTGAAAAAGGTGTCAAAACCAGAAATGCAGGACAGGCCATGGAGAAATGGGAGCCTTGCTACACTGATGGGCGGGATGTAAATTGCCAACAGCCACTCTGGAGAAGTGTACGGTGTGTCCTGAAACATCTAAAAAACACAGCTTAGAGAGCATAGGGCACTTCTACGCATGGGGGGATAAAGTGGGAAAATTGAAAATCAGCAAGACACAAGCACCCGAAAGTTTAGGGCTGCTCTGTTGACAAGGACCTCCACTTCCTTCCACCTTAAATATCCCAGGAAAGCGAAAAATGGATAAAAAAGTTGTGGTCCTTATGTACAATGGAATATCACTCAGCCATGAAATCAATGTCATAAGGCTAGTAGCAGCATGATGAGTGGATTTAGGTAAGACGATTCTAAGTGAAATAAGTCACACAGAAAAGGACACTTCTCATAAGGTGTCACTTATAGAGGGAATGTAAAAACCGTTACACTTGAACTGAATTACAAAACAGAACAGAGTCACACATGCAGAAAACACACTATGGCTGCTTAACGGGAAAGGTGAGGTGGGCTGATACATAAAACAAGAGTTTCAAATTAGCTCAGATACCGTTCCATAAACCCAATATGGAATAGACAAGACCTACTCCTTGCTCAGAGAACTGGACTCAACACGCCCGATTCACCGCACAAGAATATATCTGACTAGTAATAATCTTAAAACCTATGTATTGATATCTCTCTGTTAGTGTGTCAAGTGTGTGTAAGGCGGCATAAACACAGCCGTGAAAAGCAGCTAAACCCCATTATAAAAATAAATTACTTTTAAAAACCCATGAAACAAAGACAGGGAAAGAGAGAGAAATTCTTACACAATTCGTTCAGGGGCTGTGATGCAACCTGCATTGACCATATCTAGACCCACAGCTGGATGAGACATAAGGGTGGACACTCTTGGGGCTGAGAGGTTTGGTGAGGTTGGGTGAGCAAACGCAGACCCTTTAAAGTAATACTGCGTGCTACCCATCGCATGGGTCCCAAATCTCCAGGTTCAAGGGCATCTTCCTACATCGAAAACATGCATGAGAAACCCAGAAGATGGTACACCGTGTGATGGGGAAATGTTTCTAAAACGCACCGCATTTCTCATCTCCTTGTGCTCGGGTTCGCCATTCCAGCCACTTTACTAGCAATCTCCCTACTTGGAGCATCAGCACCTTTAACCTCCTGTTCCGTACAGGTTGCAATTTGTCCTGAGGATGAACGGGAAGACGGGGAACCAATGAGAGACTAGCTCTTGGTGTTGGGACAGGCACAGGTCACTCAATTTTCCCATCAGGAAGAAGAATTAACCACAGGCTCAGCCTGCCCCCCGGAACCAGAACAGGGCCTGAAGCCATCCTGCGCTTTTGCGGCCGACTCCCAAAAAAGCGACTTGTAAAATGGAGCTTCAGGGCACTGCAATTCACAAACCTGCAGAATTATAAATGATAACTCTCGTCCACAAATATATTGAGGGAAGGCAAAGAAGAGGATTTGAAATCAAGGCAGAATTGCAGGAAACAGATTTCAGGAGGTAGATTCAAATCGCCTTTAAAGCACATGAAAAGCGGCAAAACGTTGACAATGATGCCCTTGGCCAAAAAGGGCGTATGCGTTTTTTCCTGAATATATTCAGGAAAAAACGCATACGCCCTTTTTGGCCAACCAAGCAACCTGGAAAGGCAAATCAGCGCTACAAAGAAGTCTCGCTTCCCATCGGTCAAAAGGGACATGCTGAAAAAGGTGTCAAAACCAGAAATGCAGGACAGGCCATGGAGAAATGGGAGCCTTGCTACACTGATGGGCGGGATGTAAATTGCCAACAGCCACTCTGGAGAAGTGTACGGTGTGTCCTGAAACATCTAAAAAACACAGCTTAGAGAGCATAGGGCACTTCTACGCATGGGGGGATAAAGTGGGAAAATTGAAAATCAGCAAGACACAAGCACCCGAAAGTTTAGGGCTGCTCTGTTGACAAGGACCTCCACTTCCTTCCACCTTAAATATCCCAGGAAAGCGAAAAATGGATAAAAAAGTTGTGGTCCTTATGTACAATGGAATATCACTCAGCCATGAAATCAATGTCATAAGGCTAGTAGCAGCATGATGAGTGGATTTAGGTAAGACGATTCTAAGTGAAATAAGTCACACAGAAAAGGACACTTCTCATAAGGTGTCACTTATAGAGGGAATGTAAAAACCGTTACACTTGAACTGAATTACAAAACAGAACAGAGTCACACATGCAGAAAACACACTATGGCTGCTTAACGGGAAAGGTGAGGTGGGCTGATACATAAAACAAGAGTTTCAAATTAGCTCAGATACCGTTCCATAAACCCAATATGGAATAGACAAGACCTACTCCTTGCTCAGAGAACTGGACTCAACACGCCCGATTCACCGCACAAGAATATATCTGACTAGTAATAATCTTAAAACCTATGTATTGATATCTCTCTGTTAGTGTGTCAAGTGTGTGTAAGGCGGCATAAACACAGCCGTGAAAAGCAGCTAAACCCCATTATAAAAATAAATTACTTTTAAAAACCCATGAAACAAAGACAGGGAAAGAGAGAGAAATTCTTATACAATTCGTTCAGGGGCTGTGATGCAACCTGCATTGACCATATCTAGACCCACAGCTGGATGAGACATAAGGGTGGACACTCTTGGGGCTGAGAGGTTTGGTGAGGTTGGGTGAGCAAACGCAGACCCTTTAAAGTAATACTGCGTGCTACCCATCGCATGGGTCCCAAATCTCCAGGTTCAAGGGCATCTTCCTACATCGAAAACATGCATGAGAAACCCAGAAGATGGTACACCGTGTGATGGGGAAAGGTTTCTAAAACGCACCGCATTTCTCATCTCCTTGTGCTCGGGTTCGCCATTCCAGCCACTTTACTAGCAATCTCCCTACTTGGAGCATCAGCACCTTTAACCTCCTGTTCCGTACAGGTTGCAATTTGTCCTGAGGATGAACGGGAAGACGGGGAACCAATGAGAGACTAGCTCTTGGTGTTGGGACAGGCACAGGTCACTCAATTTTCCCATCAGGAAGAAGAATTAACCACAGGCTCAGCCTGCCCCCCGGAACCAGAACAGGGCCTGAAGCCATCCTGCGCTTTTGCGGCCGACTCCCAAAAAAGCGACTTGTAAAATGGAGCTTCAGGGCACTGCAATTCACAAACCTGCAGAATTATAAATGATAACTCTCGTCCACAAATATATTGAGGGAAGGCAAAGAAGAGGATTTGAAATCAAGGCAGAATTGCAGGAAACAGATTTCAGGAGGTAGATTCGAATCGCCTTTAAAGCACATGAAAAGCGGCAAAACGTTGACAATGATGCCCTTGGCCAAAAAGGGCGTATGCGTTTTTTCCTGAATATATTCAGGAAAAAACGCATACGCCCTTTTTGGCCAACCAAGCAACCTGGAAAGGCAAATCAGCACTACAAAGAAGTCTCGCTTCCCATCGGTCAAAAGGGACATGCTGAAAAAGGTGTCAAAACCAGAAATGCAGGACAGGCCATGGAGAAATGGGAGCCTTGCTACACTGATGGGCGGGATGTAAATTGCCAACAGCCACTCTGGAGAAGTGTACGGTGTGTCCTGAAACATCTAAAAAACACAGCTTAGAGAGCATAGGGCACTTCTACGCATGGGGGGATAAAGTGGGAAAATTGAAAATCAGCAAGACACAAGCACCCGAAAGTTTAGGGCTGCTCTGTTGACAAGGACCTCCACTTCCTTCCACCTTAAATATCCCAGGAAAGCGAAAAATGGATAAAAAAGTTGTGGTCCTTATGTACAATGGAATATCACTCAGCCATGAAATCAATGTCATAAGGCTAGTAGCAGCATGATGAGTGGATTTAGGTAAGACGATTCTAAGTGAAATAAGTCACACAGAAAAGGACACTTCTCATAAGGTGTCACTTATAGAGGGAATGTAAAAACCGTTACACTTGAACTGAATTACAAAACAGAACAGAGTCACACATGCAGAAAACACACTATGGCTGCTTAACGGGAAAGGTGAGGTGGGCTGATACATAAAACAAGAGTTTCAAATTAGCTCAGATACCGTTCCATAAACCCCATATGGAATAGACAAGACCTACTCCTTGCTCAGAGAACTGGACTCAACACGCCCGATTCACCGCACAAGAATATATCTGACTAGTAATAATCTTAAAACCTATGTATTGATATCTCTCTGTTAGTGTGTCAAGTGTGTGTAAGGCGGCATAAACACAGCCGTGAAAAGCAGCTAAACCCCATTATAAAAATAAATTACTTTTAAAAACCCATGAAACAAAGACAGGGAAAGAGAGAGAAATTCTTACACAATTCGTTCAGGGGCTGTGATGCAACCTGCATTGACCATATCTAGACCCACAGCTGGATGAGACATAAGGGTGGACACTCTTGGGGCTGAGAGGTTTGGTGAGGTTGGGTGAGCAAACGCAGACCCTTTAAAGTAATACTGCGTGCTACCCATCGCATGGGTCCCAAATCTCCAGGTTCAAGGGCATCTTCCTACATCGAAAACATGCATGAGAAACCCAGAAGATGGTACACCGTGTGATGGGGAAAGGTTTCTAAAACGCACCTCATTTCTCACCTCCTTGTGCTCGTGTTCGCCATTCCAGCCACTTTACTAGCAATCTCCCTACTTGGAGCATCAGCACCTTTAACCTCCTGTTCCGTACAGGTTGCAATTTGTCCTGAGGATGAACGGGAAGACGGGAAACCAATGAGAGACTAGCTCTTGGTGTTGGGACAGGCACAGGTCACTCTATTTTCCCATCAGGAAGAAGAATTAACCACAGGCTCAGCCTGCCCCCCGGAACCAGAACAGGGCCTGAAACCATCCTGCGCTTTTGCGGCCGGCTCCCAAAAAAGCAACTTGTAAAATGCAGCTTCAGGGCACTGCAAATCACAAACCTGCAGAGTTATAAATGATAACTCTCGTCCACAAATATATTGAGGGAAGGCAAAGAAGAGGATTTGAAATCAAGGCAGAATTGCAGGAAACTGATTTCAGGAGGTAGATTCGAATCGCCTTTAAAGCACATGAAAAGCGGCAAAACGTTGACAATGATGCCCTTGGCCAAAAAGGGCGTATGCGTTTTTTCCTGAATATATTCAGGAAAAAACGCATACGCCCTTTTTGGCCAACCAAGCAACCTGGAAAGGCAAATCAGCGCTACAAAGAAGTCTCGCTTCCCATCGGTCAAAAGGGCCATGCTGAAAAAAGTGTCAAAACCAGAAATGCAGGACAGGCCATGGAGAAATGGGAGCCTTGCTACACTGATGGGCGGGATGTAAATTGCCAACAGCCACTCTGGAGAAGTGTACGGTGTGTCCTGAAACATCTAAAAAACACAGCTTAGAGAACATAGGGCACTTCCACACATGGGGGGATAAAGTGGGAAAATTGAAAATCAGCAAGACACAAGCACCCCAAAGTTTAGGGCTGCTCTGTTGACAAGGACCTCCACTTCATTCCACCTTAAATATCCCAGGAAAGCGAAAAATGGATAAAAAAGTTGTGGTCCTTATGTACAATGGAATATCACTCAGCCATGAAATCAATGTCATAAGGCTAGTAGCAGCATGATGAGTGGATTTAGGTAAGACGATTCTAAGTGAAATAAGTCACACAGAAAAGGACACTTCTCATAAGGTGTCACTTATAGAGGGAATGTAAAAACCGTTACACTTGAACTGAATTACAAAACAGAACAGAGTCACACATGCAGAAAACACACTATGGCTGCTTAACGGGAAAGGTGAGGTGGGGTGATACATAAAACAAGAGTTTCAAATTAGCTCAGATACCGTTCCATAAACCCAATATGGAATAGACAAGACCTACTCCTTGCTCAGAGAACTGGACTCAACACGCCCGATTCACCGCACAAGAATATATCTGACTAGTAATAATCTTAAAACCTATGTATTGATATCTCTCTGTTAGTGTGTCAAGTGTGTGTAAGGCGGCATAAACACAGCAGTGAAAAGCAGCTAAACCCCATTATAAAAATAAATTACTTTTAAAAACCCATGAAACAAAGACAGGGAAAGAGAGAGAAATTCTTACACAATTCGTTCAGGGGCTGTGATGCAACCTGCATTGACCATATCTAGACCCACAGCTGGATGAGACATAAGGGTGGACACTCTTGGGGCTGAGAGGTTTGGTGAGGTTGGGTGAGCAAACGCAGACCCTTTAAAGTAATACTGCGTGCTACCCATCGCATGGGTCCCAAATCTCCAGGTTCAAGGGCATCTTCCTACATCGAAAACATGCATGAGAAACCCAGAAGATGGTACACCGTGTGATGGGGAAAGGTTTCTAAAACGCACCGCATTTCTCATCTCCTTGTGCTCGGGTTCGCCATTCCAGCCACTTTACTAGCAATCTCCCTACTTGGAGCATCAGCACCTTTAACCTCCTGTTCCGTACAGGTTGCAATTTGTCCTGAGGATGAACGGGAAGACGGGGAACCAATGAGAGACTAGCTCTTGGTGTTGGGACAGGCACAGGTCACTCAATTTTCCCATCAGGAAGAAGAATTAACCACAGGCTCAGCCTGCCACCCGGAACCAGAACAGGGCCTGAAGCCATCCTGCGCTTTTGCGGCCGACTCCCAAAAAAGCGACTTGTAAAATGGAGCTTCAGGGCACTGCAATTCACAAACCTGCAGAATTATAAATGATAACTCTCGTCCACAAATATATTGAGGGAAGGCAAAGAAGAGGATTTGAAATCAAGGCAGAATTGCAGGAAACAGATTTCAGGAGGTAGATTCGAATCGCCTTTAAAGCACATGAAAAGCGGCAAAACGTTGACAATGATGCCCTTGGCCAAAAAGGGCGTATGCGTTTTTTCCTGAATATATTCAGGAAAAAACGCATACGCCCTTTTTGGCCAACCAAGCAACCTGGAAAGGCAAATCAGCGCTACAAAGAAGTCTCGCTTCCCATCGGTCAAAAGGGACATGCTGAAAAAGGTGTCAAAACCAGAAATGCAGGACAGGCCATGGAGAAATGGGAGCCTTGCTACACTGATGGGCGGGATGTAAATTGCCAACAGCCACTCTGGAGAAGTGTACGGTGTGTCCTGAAACATCTAAAAAACACAGCTTAGAGAGCATAGGGCACTTCTACGCATGGGGGGATAAAGTGGGAAAATTGAAAATCAGCAAGACACAAGCACCCGAAAGTTTAGGGCTGCTCTGTTGACAAGGACCTCCACTTCCTTCCACCTTAAATATCCCAGGAAAGCGAAAAATGGATAAAAAAGTTGTGGTCCTTATGTACAATGGAATATCACTCAGCCATGAAATCAATGTCATAAGACTAGTAGCAGCATGATGAGTGGATTTAGGTAAGACGATTCTAAGTGAAATAAGTCACACAGAAAAGGACACTTCTCATAAGGTGTCACTTATAGAGGGAATGTAAAAACCGTTACACTTGAACTGAATTACAAAACAGAACAGAGTCACACATGCAGAAAACACACTATGGCTGCTTAACGGGAAAGGTGAGGTGGGGTGATACATAAAACAAGAGTTTCAAATTAGCTCAGATACCGTTCCATAAACCCAATATGGAATAGACAAGACCTACTCCTTGCTCAGAGAACTGGACTCAACACGCCCGATTCACCGCACAAGAATATATCTGACTAGTAATAATCTTAAAACCTATGTATTGATATCTCTCTGTTAGTGTGTCAAGTGTGTGTAAGGCGGCATAAACACAGCAGTGAAAAGCAGCTAAACCCCATTATAAAAATAAATTACTTTTAAAAACCCATGAAACAAAGACAGGGAAAGAGAG
Organism: Balaenoptera physalus; assembly: GCF_965194825.1. Classification (NCBI taxonomy): domain Eukaryota; kingdom Metazoa; phylum Chordata; class Mammalia; order Artiodactyla; family Balaenopteridae; genus Balaenoptera; species Balaenoptera physalus. The sequence goes on from NW_028126374.1 coordinate 318,968, forward strand.
AGAAATTCTTACACAATTCGTTCAGGGGCTGTGATGCAACCTGCATTGACCATATCTAGACCCACAGCTGGATGAGACATAAGGGTGGACACTCTTGGGGCTGAGAGGTTTGGTGAGGTTGGGTGAGCAAACGCAGACCCTTTAAAGTAATACTGCGTGCTACCCATCGCATGGGTCCCAAATCTCCAGGTTCAAGGGCATCTTCCTACATCGAAAACATGCATGAGAAACCCAGAAGATGGTACACCGTGTGATGGGGAAAGGTTTCTAAAACGCACCGCATTTCTCATCTCCTTGTGCTCGGGTTCGCCATTCCAGCCACTTTACTAGCAATCTCCCTACTTGGAGCATCAGCACCTTTAACCTCCTGTTCCGTACAGGTTGCAATTTGTCCTGAGGATGAACGGGAAGACGGGGAACCAATGAGAGACTAGCTCTTGGTGTTGGGACAGGCACAGGTCACTCAATTTTCCCATCAGGAAGAAGAATTAACCACAGGCTCAGCCTGCCCCCCGGAACCAGAACAGGGCCTGAAGCCATCCTGCGCTTTTGCGGCCGACTCCCAAAAAAGCGACTTGTAAAATGGAGCTTCAGGGCACTGCAATTCACAAACCTGCAGAATTATAAATGATAACTCTCGTCCACAAATATATTGAGGGAAGGCAAAGAAGAGGATTTGAAATCAAGGCAGAATTGCAGGAAACAGATTTCAGGAGGTAGATTCGAATCGCCTTTAAAGCACATGAAAAGCGGCAAAACGTTGACAATGATGCCCTTGGCCAAAAAGGGCGTATGCGTTTTTTCCTGAATATATTCAGGAAAAAACGCATACGCCCTTTTTGGCCAACCAAGCAACCTGGAAAGGCAAATCAGCGCTACAAAGAAGTCTCGCTTCCCATCGGTCAAAAGGGACATGCTGAAAAAGGTGTCAAAACCAGAAATGCAGGACAGGCCATGGAGAAATGGGAGCCTTGCTACACTGATGGGCGGGATGTAAATTGCCAACAGCCACTCTGGAGAAGTGTACGGTGTGTCCTGAAACATCTAAAAAACACAGCTTAGAGAGCATAGGGCACTTCTACGCATGGGGGGATAAAGTGGGAAAATTGAAAATCAGCAAGACACAAGCACCCGAAAGTTTAGGGCTGCTCTGTTGACAAGGACCTCCACTTCCTTCCACCTTAAATATCCCAGGAAAGCGAAAAATGGATAAAAAAGTTGTGGTCCTTATGTACAATGGAATATCACTCAGCCATGAAATCAATGTCATAAGGCTAGTAGCAGCATGATGAGTGGATTTAGGTAAGACGATTCTAAGTGAAATAAGTCACACAGAAAAGGACACTTCTCATAAGGTGTCACTTATAGAGGGAATGTAAAAACCGTTACACTTGAACTGAATTACAAAACAGAACAGAGTCACACATGCAGAAAACACACTATGGCTGCTTAACGGGAAAGGTGAGGTGGGGTGATACATAAAACAAGAGTTTCAAATTAGCTCAGATACCGTTCCATAAACCCAACATGGAATAGACAAGACCTACTCCTTGCTCAGAGAACTGGACTCAACACGCCCGATTCACCGCACAAGAATATATCTGACTAGTAATAATCTTAAAACCTATGTATTGATATCTCTCTGTTAGTGTGTCAAGTGTGTGTAAGGCGGCATAAACACGGCCGTGAAAAGCAGCTAAACCCCATTATAAAAATAAATTACTTTTAAAAACCCATGAAACAAAGACAGGGAAAGAGAGAGAAATTCTTACACAATTCGTTCAGGGGCTGTGATGCAACCTGCATTGACCATATCTAGACCCACAGCTGGATGAGACATAAGGGTGGACACTCTTGGGGCTGAGAGGTTTGGTGAGGTTGGGTGAGCAAACGCAGACCCTTTAAAGTAATACTGCGTGCTACCCATCGCATGGGTCCCAAATCTCCAGGTTCAAGGGCATCTTCCTACATCGAAAACATGCATGAGAAACCCAGAAGATGGTACACCGTGTGATGGGGAAAGGTTTCTAAAACGCACCGCATTTCTCATCTCCTTGTGCTCGGGTTCGCCATTCCAGCCACTTTACTAGCAATCTCCCTACTTGGAGCATCAGCACCTTTAACCTCCTGTTCCGTACAGGTTGCAATTTGTCCTGAGGATGAACGGGAAGACGGGGAACCAATGAGAGACTAGCTCTTGGTGTTGGGACAGGCACAGGTCACTCAATTTTCCCATCAGGAAGAAGAATTAACCACAGGCTCAGCCTGCCCCCCGGAACCAGAACAGGGCCTGAAGCCATCCTGCGCTTTTGCGGCCGACTCCCAAAAAAGCGACTTGTAAAATGGAGCTTCAGGGCACTGCAATTCACAAACCTGCAGAATTATAAATGATAACTCTCGTCCACAAATATATTGAGGGAAGGCAAAGAAGAGGATTTGAAATCAAGGCAGAATTGCAGGAAACAGATTTCAGGAGGTAGATTCGAATCGCCTTTAAAGCACATGAAAAGCGGCAAAACGTTGACAATGATGCCCTTGGCCAAAAAGGGCGTATGCGTTTTTTCCTGAATATATTCAGGAAAAAACGCATACGCCCTTTTTGGCCAACCAAGCAACCTGGAAAGGCAAATCAGCGCTACAAAGAAGTCTCGCTTCCCATCGGTCAAAAGGGACATGCTGAAAAAGGTGTCAAAACCAGAAATGCAGGACAGGCCATGGAGAAATGGAAGCCTTGCTACACTGATGGGCGGGATGTAAATTGCCAACAGCCACTCTGGAGAAGTGTACGGTGTGTCCTGAAACATCTAAAAAACACAGCTTAGAGAGCATAGGGCACTTCTACGCATGGGGGGATAAAGTGGGAAAATTGAAAATCAGCAAGACACAAGCACCCGAAAGTTTAGGGCTGCTCTGTTGACAAGGACCTCCACTTCCTTCCACCTTAAATATCCCAGGAAAGCGAAAAATGGATAAAAAAGTTGTGGTCCTTATGTACAATGGAATATCACTCAGCCATGAAATCAATGTCATAAGGCTAGTAGCAGCATGATGAGTGGATTTAGGTAAGACGATTCTAAGTGAAATAAGTCACACAGAAAAGGACACTTCTCATAAGGTGTCACTTATAGAGGGAATGTAAAAACCGTTACACTTGAACTGAATTACAAAACAGAACAGAGTCACACATGCAGAAAACACACTATGGCTGCTTAACGGGAAAGGTGAGGTGGGGTGATACATAAAACAAGAGTTTCAAATTAGCTCAGATACCGTTCCATAAACCCAACATGGAATAGACAAGACCTACTCCTTGCTCAGAGAACTGGACTCAACACGCCCGATTCACCGCACAAGAATATATCTGACTAGTAATAATCTTAAAACCTATGTATTGATATCTCTCTGTTAGTGTGTCAAGTGTGTGTAAGGCGGCATAAACACGGCCGTGAAAAGCAGCTAAACCCCATTATAAAAATAAATTACTTTTAAAAACCCATGAAACAAAGACAGGGAAAGAGAGAGAAATTCTTACACAATTCGTTCAGGGGCTGTGATGCAACCTGCATTGACCATATCTAGACCCACAGCTGGATGAGACATAAGGGTGGACACTCTTGGGGCTGAGAGGTTTGGTGAGGTTGGGTGAGCAAACGCAGACCCTTTAAAGTAATACTGCGTGCTACCCATCGCATGGGTCCCAAATCTCCAGGTTCAAGGGCATCTTCCTACATCGAAAACATGCATGAGAAACCCAGAAGATGGTACACCGTGTGATGGGGAAAGGTTTCTAAAACGCACCGCATTTCTCATCTCCTTGTGCTCGGGTTCGCCATTCCAGCCACTTTACTAGCAATCTCCCTACTTGGAGCATCAGCACCTTTAACCTCCTGTTCCGTACAGGTTGCAATTTGTCCTGAGGATGAACGGGAAGACGGGGAACCAATGAGAGACTAGCTCTTGGTGTTGGGACAGGCACAGGTCACTCAATTTTCCCATCAGGAAGAAGAATTAACCACAGGCTCAGCCTGCCCCCCGGAACCAGAACAGGGCCTGAAGCCATCCTGCGCTTTTGCGGCCGACTCCCAAAAAAGCGACTTGTAAAATGGAGCTTCAGGGCACTGCAATTCACAAACCTGCAGAATTATAAATGATAACTCTCGTCCACAAATATATTGAGGGAAGGCAAAGAAGAGGATTTGAAATCAAGGCAGAATTGCAGGAAACAGATTTCAGGAGGTAGATTCGAATCGCCTTTAAAGCACATGAAAAGCGGCAAAACGTTGACAATGATGCCCTTGGCCAAAAAGGGCGTATGCGTTTTTTCCTGAATATATTCAGGAAAAAACGCATACGCCCTTTTTGGCCAACCAAGCAACCTGGAAAGGCAAATCAGCGCTACAAAGAAGTCTCGCTTCCCATCGGTCAAAAGGGACATGCTGAAAAAGGTGTCAAAACCAGAAATGCAGGACAGGCCATGGAGAAATGGAAGCCTTGCTACACTGATGGGCGGGATGTAAATTGCCAACAGCCACTCTGGAGAAGTGTACGGTGTGTCCTGAAACATCTAAAAAACACAGCTTAGAGAGCATAGGGCACTTCTACGCATGGGGGGATAAAGTGGGAAAATTGAAAATCAGCAAGACACAAGCACCCGAAAGTTTAGGGCTGCTCTGTTGACAAGGACCTCCACTTCCTTCCACCTTAAATATCCCAGGAAAGCGAAAAATGGATAAAAAAGTTGTGGTCCTTATGTACAATGGAATATCACTCAGCCATGAAATCAATGTCATAAGGCTAGTAGCAGCATGATGAGTGGATTTAGGTAAGACGATTCTAAGTGAAATAAGTCACACAGAAAAGGACACTTCTCATAAGGTGTCACTTATAGAGGGAATGTAAAAACCGTTACACTTGAACTGAATTACAAAACAGAACAGAGTCACACATGCAGAAAACACACTATGGCTGCTTAACGGGAAAGGTGAGGTGGGGTGATACATAAAACAAGAGTTTCAAATTAGCTCAGATACCGTTCCATAAACCCAACATGGAATAGACAAGACCTACTCCTTGCTCAGAGAACTGGACTCAACACGCCCGATTCACCGCACAAGAATATATCTGACTAGTAATAATCTTAAAACCTATGTATTGATATCTCTCTGTTAGTGTGTCAAGTGTGTGTAAGGCGGCATAAACACGGCCGTGAAAAGCAGCTAAACCCCATTATAAAAATAAATTACTTTTAAAAACCCATGAAACAAAGACAGGGAAAGAGAGAGAAATTCTTACACAATTCGTTCAGGGGCTGTGATGCAACCTGCATTGACCATATCTAGACCCACAGCTGGATGAGACATAAGGGTGGACACTCTTGGGGCTGAGAGGTTTGGTGAGGTTGGGTGAGCAAACGCAGACCCTTTAAAGTAATACTGCGTGCTACCCATCGCATGGGTCCCAAATCTCCAGGTTCAAGGGCATCTTCCTACATCGAAAACATGCATGAGAAACCCAGAAGATGGTACACCGTGTGATGGGGAAAGGTTTCTAAAACGCACCGCATTTCTCATCTCCTTGTGCTCGGGTTCGCCATTCCAGCCACTTTACTAGCAATCTCCCTACTTGGAGCATCAGCACCTTTAACCTCCTGTTCCGTACAGGTTGCAATTTGTCCTGAGGATGAACGGGAAGACGGGGAACCAATGAGAGACTAGCTCTTGGTGTTGGGACAGGCACAGGTCACTCAATTTTCCCATCAGGAAGAAGAATTAACCACAGGCTCAGCCTGCCCCCCGGAACCAGAACAGGGCCTGAAGCCATCCTGCGCTTTTGCGGCCGACTCCCAAAAAAGCGACTTGTAAAATGGAGCTTCAGGGCACTGCAATTCACAAACCTGCAGAATTATAAATGATAACTCTCGTCCACAAATATATTGAGGGAAGGCAAAGAAGAGGATTTGAAATCAAGGCAGAATTGCAGGAAACAGATTTCAGGAGGTAGATTCGAATCGCCTTTAAAGCACATGAAAAGCGGCAAAACGTTGACAATGATGCCCTTGGCCAAAAAGGGCGTATGCGTTTTTTCCTGAATATATTCAGGAAAAAACGCATACGCCCTTTTTGGCCAACCAAGCAACCTGGAAAGGCAAATCAGCGCTACAAAGAAGTCTCGCTTCCCATCGGTCAAAAGGGACATGCTGAAAAAGGTGTCAAAACCAGAAATGCAGGACAGGCCATGGAGAAATGGGAGCCTTGCTACACTGATGGGCGGGATGTAAATTGCCAACAGCCACTCTGGAGAAGTGTACGGTGTGTCCTGAAACATCTAAAAAACACAGCTTAGAGAGCATAGGGCACTTCCACGCATGGGGGGATAAAGTGGGAAAATTGAAAATCAGCAAGACACAAGCACCCCAAAGTTTAGGGCTGCTCTGTTGACAAGGACCTCCACTTCCTTCCACCTTAAATATCCCAGGAAAGCGAAAAATGGATAAAAAAGTTGTGGTCCTTATGTACAATGGAATATCACTCAGCCATGAAATCAATGTCATAAGGCTAGTAGCAGCATGATGAGTGGATTTAGGTAAGACGATTCTAAGTGAAATAAGTCACACAGAAAAGGACACTTCTCATAAGGTGTCACTTATAGAGGGAATGTAAAAACCGTTACACTTGAACTGAATTACAAAACAGAACAGAGTCACACATGCAGAAAACACACTATGGCTGCTTAACGGGAAAGGTGAGGTGGGGTGATACATAAAACAAGAGTTTCAAATTAGCTCAGATACCGTTCCATAAACCCAACATGGAATAGACAAGACCTACTCCTTGCTCAGAGAACTGGACTCAACACGCCCGATTCACCGCACAAGAATATATCTGACTAGTAATAATCTTAAAACCTATGTATTGATATCTCTCTGTTAGTGTGTCAAGTGTGTGTAAGGCGGCATAAACACGGCCGTGAAAAGCAGCTAAACCCCATTATAAAAATAAATTACTTTTAAAAACCCATGAAACAAAGACAGGGAAAGAGAGAGAAATTCTTACACAATTCGTTCAGGGGCTGTGATGCAACCTGCATTGACCATATCTAGACCCACAGCTGGATGAGACATAAGGGTGGACACTCTTGGGGCTGAGAGGTTTGGTGAGGTTGGGTGAGCAAACGCAGACCCTTTAAAGTAATACTGCGTGCTACCCATCGCATGGGTCCCAAATCTCCAGGTTCAAGGGCATCTTCCTACATCGAAAACATGCATGAGAAACCCAGAAGATGGTACACCGTGTGATGGGGAAAGGTTTCTAAAACGCACCGCATTTCTCATCTCCTTGTGCTCGGGTTCGCCATTCCAGCCACTTTACTAGCAATCTCCCTACTTGGAGCATCAGCACCTTTAACCTCCTGTTCCGTACAGGTTGCAATTTGTCCTGAGGATGAACGGGAAGACGGGGAACCAATGAGAGACTAGCTCTTGGTGTTGGGACAGGCACAGGTCACTCAATTTTCCCATCAGGAAGAAGAATTAACCACAGGCTCAGCCTGCCCCCCGGAACCAGAACAGGGCCTGAAGCCATCCTGCGCTTTTGCGGCCGACTCCCAAAAAAGCGACTTGTAAAATGGAGCTTCAGGGCACTGCAATTCACAAACCTGCAGAATTATAAATGATAACTCTCGTCCACAAATATATTGAGGGAAGGCAAAGAAGAGGATTTGAAATCAAGGCAGAATTGCAGGAAACAGATTTCAGGAGGTAGATTCGAATCGCCTTTAAAGCACATGAAAAGCGGCAAAACGTTGACAATGATGCCCTTGGCCAAAAAGGGCGTATGCGTTTTTTCCTGAATATATTCAGGAAAAAACGCATACGCCCTTTTTGGCCAACCAAGCAACCTGGAAAGGCAAATCAGCGCTACAAAGAAGTCTCGCTTCCCATCGGTCAAAAGGGACATGCTGAAAAAGGTGTCAAAACCAGAAATGCAGGACAGGCCATGGAGAAATGGAAGCCTTGCTACACTGATGGGCGGGATGTAAATTGCCAACAGCCACTCTGGAGAAGTGTACGGTGTGTCCTGAAACATCTAAAAAACACAGCTTAGAGAGCATAGGGCACTTCTACGCATGGGGGGATAAAGTGGGAAAATTGAAAATCAGCAAGACACAAGCACCCGAAAGTTTAGGGCTGCTCTGTTGACAAGGACCTCCACTTCCTTCCACCTTAAATATCCCAGGAAAGCGAAAAATGGATAAAAAAGTTGTGGTCCTTATGTACAATGGAATATCACTCAGCCATGAAATCAATGTCATAAGGCTAGTAGCAGCATGATGAGTGGATTTAGGTAAGACGATTCTAAGTGAAATAAGTCACACAGAAAAGGACACTTCTCATAAGGTGTCACTTATAGAGGGAATGTAAAAACCGTTACACTTGAACTGAATTACAAAACAGAACAGAGTCACACATGCAGAAAACACACTATGGCTGCTTAACGGGAAAGGTGAGGTGGGGTGATACATAAAACAAGAGTTTCAAATTAGCTCAGATACCGTTCCATAAACCCAACATGGAATAGACAAGACCTACTCCTTGCTCAGAGAACTGGACTCAACACGCCCGATTCACCGCACAAGAATATATCTGACTAGTAATAATCTTAAAACCTATGTATTGATATCTCTCTGTTAGTGTGTCAAGTGTGTGTAAGGCGGCATAAACACGGCCGTGAAAAGCAGCTAAACCCCATTATAAAAATAAATTACTTTTAAAAACCCATGAAACAAAGACAGGGAAAGAGAGAGAAATTCTTACACAATTCGTTCAGGGGCTGTGATGCAACCTGCATTGACCATATCTAGACCCACAGCTGGATGAGACATAAGGGTGGACACTCTTGGGGCTGAGAGGTTTGGTGAGGTTGGGTGAGCAAACGCAGACCCTTTAAAGTAATACTGCGTGCTACCCATCGCATGGGTCCCAAATCTCCAGGTTCAAGGGCATCTTCCTACATCGAAAACATGCATGAGAAACCCAGAAGATGGTACACCGTGTGATGGGGAAAGGTTTCTAAAACGCACCGCATTTCTCATCTCCTTGTGCTCGGGTTCGCCATTCCAGCCACTTTACTAGCAATCTCCCTACTTGGAGCATCAGCACCTTTAACCTCCTGTTCCGTACAGGTTGCAATTTGTCCTGAGGATGAACGGGAAGACGGGGAACCAATGAGAGACTAGCTCTTGGTGTTGGGACAGGCACAGGTCACTCAATTTTCCCATCAGGAAGAAGAATTAACCACAGGCTCAGCCTGCCCCCCGGAACCAGAACAGGGCCTGAAGCCATCCTGCGCTTTTGCGGCCGACTCCCAAAAAAGCGACTTGTAAAATGGAGCTTCAGGGCACTGCAATTCACAAACCTGCAGAATTATAAATGATAACTCTCGTCCACAAATATATTGAGGGAAGGCAAAGAAGAGGATTTGAAATCAAGGCAGAATTGCAGGAAACAGATTTCAGGAGGTAGATTCGAATCGCCTTTAAAGCACATGAAAAGCGGCAAAACGTTGACAATGATGCCCTTGGCCAAAAAGGGCGTATGCGTTTTTTCCTGAATATATTCAGGAAAAAACGCATACGCCCTTTTTGGCCAACCAAGCAACCTGGAAAGGCAAATCAGCGCTACAAAGAAGTCTCGCTTCCCATCGGTCAAAAGGGACATGCTGAAAAAGGTGTCAAAACCAGAAATGCAGGACAGGCCATGGAGAAATGGAAGCCTTGCTACACTGATGGGCGGGATGTAAATTGCCAACAGCCACTCTGGAGAAGTGTACGGTGTGTCCTGAAACATCTAAAAAACACAGCTTAGAGAGCATAGGGCACTTCTACGCATGGGGGGATAAAGTGGGAAAATTGAAAATCAGCAAGACACAAGCACCCGAAAGTTTAGGGCTGCTCTGTTGACAAGGACCTCCACTTCCTTCCACCTTAAATATCCCAGGAAAGCGAAAAATGGATAAAAAAGTTGTGGTCCTTATGTACAATGGAATATCACTCAGCCATGAAATCAATGTCATAAGGCTAGTAGCAGCATGAGGAGTGGATTTAGGTAAGACGATTCTAAGTGAAATAAGTCACACAGAAAAGGACACTTCTCATAAGGTGTCACTTATAGAGGGAATGTAAAAACCGTTACACTTGAACTGAATTACAAAACAGAACAGAGTCACACATGCAGAAAACACACTATGGCTGCTTAACGGGAAAGGTGAGGTGGGGTGATACATAAAACAAGAGTTTCAAATTAGCTCAGATACCGTTCCATAAACCCAACATGGAATAGACAAGACCTACTCCTTGCTCAGAGAACTGGACTCAACACGCCCGATTCACCGCACAAGAATATATCTGACTAGTAATAATCTTAAAACCTATGTATTGATATCTCTCTGTTAGTGTGTCAAGTGTGTGTAAGGCGGCATAAACACGGCCGTGAAAAGCAGCTAAACCCCATTATAAAAATAAATTACTTTTAAAAACCCATGAAACAAAGACAGGGAAAGAGAGAGAAATTCTTACACAATTCGTTCAGGGGCTGTGATGCAACCTGCATTGACCATATCTAGACCCACAGCTGGATGAGACATAAGGGTGGACACTCTTGGGGCTGAGAGGTTTGGTGAGGTTGGGTGAGCAAACGCAGACCCTTTAAAGTAATACTGCGTGCTACCCATCGCATGGGTCCCAAATCTCCAGGTTCAAGGGCATCTTCCTACATCGAAAACATGCATGAGAAACCCAGAAGATGGTACACCGTGTGATGGGGAAAGGTTTCTAAAACGCACCGCATTTCTCATCTCCTTGTGCTCGGGTTCGCCATTCCAGCCACTTTACTAGCAATCTCCCTACTTGGAGCATCAGCACCTTTAACCTCCTGTTCCGTACAGGTTGCAATTTGTCCTGAGGATGAACGGGAAGACGGGGAACCAATGAGAGACTAGCTCTTGGTGTTGGGACAGGCACAGGTCACTCAATTTTCCCATCAGGAAGAAGAATTAACCACAGGCTCAGCCTGCCCCCCGGAACCAGAACAGGGCCTGAAGCCATCCTGCGCTTTTGCGGCCGGCTCCCAAAAAACCGACTTGTAAAATGGAGCTTCAGGGCACTGCAATTCACAAACCTGCAGAGTTATAAATGATAACTCTCGTCCACAAATATATTGAGGGAAGGCAAAGAAGAGGATTTGAAATCAAGGCAGAATTGCAGGAAACAGATTTCAGGAGGTAGATTCGAATCGCCTTTAAAGCACATGAAAAGCGGCAAAACGTTGACAATGATGCCCTTGGCCAAAAAGGGCGTATGCGTTTTTTCCTGAATATATTCAGGAAAAAACGCATATGCCCTTTTTGGCCAACCAAGCAACCTGGAAAGGCAAATCAGCGCTACAAAGAAGTCTCGCTTCCCATCGGTCAAAAGGGACATGCTGAAAAAGGTGTCAAAACCAGAAATGCAGGACAGGCCATGGAGAAATGGGAGCCTTGCTACACTGATGGGCGGGATGTAAATTGCCAACAGCCACTCTGGAGAAGTGTACGGTGTGTCCTGAAACATCTAAAAAACACAGCTTAGAGAGCATAGGGCACTTCTACGCATGGGGGGATAAAGTGGGAAAATTGAAAATCAGCAAGACACAAGCACCCGAAAGTTTAGGGCTGCTCTGTTGACAAGGACCTCCACTTCCTTCCACCTTAAATATCCCAGGAAAGCGAAAAATGGATAAAAAAGTTGTGGTCCTTATGTACAATGGAATATCACTCAGCCATGAAATCAATGTCATAAGGCTAGTAGCAGCATGATGAGTGGATTTAGGTAAGACGATTCTAAGTGAAATAAGTCACACAGAAAAGGACACTTCTCATAAGGTGTCACTTATAGAGGGAATGTAAAAACCGTTACACTTGAACTGAATTACAAAACAGAACAGAGTCACACATGCAGAAAACACACTATGGCTGCTTAACGGGAAAGGTGAGGTGGGGTGATACATAAAACAAGAGTTTCAAATTAGCTCAGATACCGTTCCATAAACCCAACATGGAATAGACAAGACCTACTCCTTGCTCAGAGAACTGGACTCAACACGCCCGATTCACCGCACAAGAATATATCTGACTAGTAATAATCTTAAAACCTATGTATTGATATCTCTCTGTTAGTGTGTCAAGTGTGTGTAAGGCGGCATAAACACGGCCGTGAAAAGCAGCTAAACCCCATTATAAAAATAAATTACTTTTAAAAACCCATGAAACAAAGACAGGGAAAGAGAGAGAAATTCTTACACAATTCGTTCAGGGGCTGTGATGCAACCTGCATTGACCATATCTAGACCCACAGCTGGATGAGACATAAGGGTGGACACTCTTGGGGCTGAGAGGTTTGGTGAGGTTGGGTGAGCAAACGCAGACCCTTTAAAGTAATACTGCGTGCTACCCATCGCATGGGTCCCAAATCTCCAGGTTCAAGGGCATCTTCCTACATCGAAAACATGCATGAGAAACCCAGAAGATGGTACACCGTGTGATGGGGAAAGGTTTCTAAAACGCACCGCATTTCTCATCTCCTTGTGCTCGGGTTCGCCATTCCAGCCACTTTACTAGCAATCTCCCTACTTGGAGCATCAGCACCTTTAACCTCCTGTTCCGTACAGGTTGCAATTTGTCCTGAGGATGAACGGGAAGACGGGGAACCAATGAGAGACTAGCTCTTGGTGTTGGGACAGGCACAGGTCACTCAATTTTCCCATCAGGAAGAAGAATTAACCACAGGCTCAGCCTGCCCCCCGGAACCAGAACAGGGCCTGAAGCCATCCTGCGCTTTTGCGGCCGACTCCCAAAAAAGCGACTTGTAAAATGGAGCTTCAGGGCACTGCAATTCACAAACCTGCAGAATTATAAATGATAACTCTCGTCCACAAATATATTGAGGGAAGGCAAAGAAGAGGATTTGAAATCAAGGCAGAATTGCAGGAAACAGATTTCAGGAGGTAGATTCGAATCGCCTTTAAAGCACATGAAAAGCGGCAAAACGTTGACAATGATGCCCTTGGCCAAAAAGGGCGTATGCGTTTTTTCCTGAATATATTCAGGAAAAAACGCATACGCCCTTTTTGGCCAACCAAGCAACCTGGAAAGGCAAATCAGCGCTACAAAGAAGTCTCGCTTCCCATCGGTCAAAAGGGACATGCTGAAAAAGGTGTCAAAACCAGAAATGCAGGACAGGCCATGGAGAAATGGAAGCCTTGCTACACTGATGGGCGGGATGTAAATTGCCAACAGCCACTCTGGAGAAGTGTACGGTGTGTCCTGAAACATCTAAAAAACACAGCTTAGAGAGCATAGGGCACTTCTACGCATGGGGGGATAAAGTGGGAAAATTGAAAATCAGCAAGACACAAGCACCCGAAAGTTTAGGGCTGCTCTGTTGACAAGGACCTCCACTTCCTTCCACCTTAAATATCCCAGGAAAGCGAAAAATGGATAAAAAAGTTGTGGTCCTTATGTACAATGGAATATCACTCAGCCATGAAATCAATGTCATAAGGCTAGTAGCAGCATGATGAGTGGATTTAGGTAAGACGATTCTAAGTGAAATAAGTCACACAGAAAAGGACACTTCTCATAAGGTGTCACTTATAGAGGGAATGTAAAAACCGTTACACTTGAACTGAATTACAAAACAGAACAGAGTCACACATGCAGAAAACACACTATGGCTGCTTAACGGGAAAGGTGAGGTGGGGTGATACATAAAACAAGAGTTTCAAATTAGCTCAGATACCGTTCCATAAACCCAACATGGAATAGACAAGACCTACTCCTTGCTCAGAGAACTGGACTCAACACGCCCGATTCACCGCACAAGAATATATCTGACTAGTAATAATCTTAAAACCTATGTATTGATATCTCTCTGTTAGTGTGTCAAGTGTGTGTAAGGCGGCATAAACACGGCCGTGAAAAGCAGCTAAACCCCATTATAAAAATAAATTACTTTTAAAAACCCATGAAACAAAGACAGGGAAAGAGAGAGAAATTCTTACACAATTCGTTCAGGGGCTGTGATGCAACCTGCATTGACCATATCTAGACCCACAGCTGGATGAGACATAAGGGTGGACACTCTTGGGGCTGAGAGGTTTGGTGAGGTTGGGTGAGCAAACGCAGACCCTTTAAAGTAATACTGCGTGCTACCCATCGCATGGGTCCCAAATCTCCAGGTTCAAGGGCATCTTCCTACATCGAAAACATGCATGAGAAACCCAGAAGATGGTACACCGTGTGATGGGGAAAGGTTTCTAAAACGCACCGCATTTCTCATCTCCTTGTGCTCGGGTTCGCCATTCCAGCCACTTTACTAGCAATCTCCCTACTTGGAGCATCAGCACCTTTAACCTCCTGTTCCGTACAGGTTGCAATTTGTCCTGAGGATGAACGGGAAGACGGGGAACCAATGAGAGACTAGCTCTTGGTGTTGGGACAGGCACAGGTCACTCAATTTTCCCATCAGGAAGAAGAATTAACCACAGGCTCAGCCTGCCCCCCGGAACCAGAACAGGGCCTGAAGCCATCCTGCGCTTTTGCGGCCGACTCCCAAAAAAGCGACTTGTAAAATGGAGCTTCAGGGCACTGCAATTCACAAACCTGCAGAATTATAAATGATAACTCTCGTCCACAAATATATTGAGGGAAGGCAAAGAAGAGGATTTGAAATCAAGGCAGAATTGCAGGAAACAGATTTCAGGAGGTAGATTCGAATCGCCTTTAAAGCACATGAAAAGCGGCAAAACGTTGACAATGATGCCCTTGGCCAAAAAGGGCGTATGCGTTTTTTCCTGAATATATTCAGGAAAAAACGCATACGCCCTTTTTGGCCAACCAAGCAACCTGGAAAGGCAAATCAGCGCTACAAAGAAGTCTCGCTTCCCATCGGTCAAAAGGGACATGCTGAAAAAGGTGTCAAAACCAGAAATGCAGGACAGGCCATGGAGAAATGGAAGCCTTGCTACACTGATGGGCGGGATGTAAATTGCCAACAGCCACTCTGGAGAAGTGTACGGTGTGTCCTGAAACATCTAAAAAACACAGCTTAGAGAGCATAGGGCACTTCTACGCATGGGGGGATAAAGTGGGAAAATTGAAAATCAGCAAGACACAAGCACCCGAAAGTTTAGGGCTGCTCTGTTGACAAGGACCTCCACTTCCTTCCACCTTAAATATCCCAGGAAAGCGAAAAATGGATAAAAAAGTTGTGGTCCTTATGTACAATGGAATATCACTCAGCCATGAAATCAATGTCATAAGGCTAGTAGCAGCATGATGAGTGGATTTAGGTAAGACGATTCTAAGTGAAATAAGTCACACAGAAAAGGACACTTCTCATAAGGTGTCACTTATAGAGGGAATGTAAAAACCGTTACACTTGAACTGAATTACAAAACAGAACAGAGTCACACATGCAGAAAACACACTATGGCTGCTTAACGGGAAAGGTGAGGTGGGGTGATACATAAAACAAGAGTTTCAAATTAGCTCAGATACCGTTCCATAAACCCAACATGGAATAGACAAGACCTACTCCTTGCTCAGAGAACTGGACTCAACACGCCCGATTCACCGCACAAGAATATATCTGACTAGTAATAATCTTAAAACCTATGTATTGATATCTCTCTGTTAGTGTGTCAAGTGTGTGTAAGGCGGCATAAACACGGCCGTGAAAAGCAGCTAAACCCCATTATAAAAATAAATTACTTTTAAAAACCCATGAAACAAAGACAGGGAAAGAGAGAGAAATTCTTACACAATTCGTTCAGGGGCTGTGATGCAACCTGCATTGACCATATCTAGACCCACAGCTGGATGAGACATAAGGGTGGACACTCTTGGGGCTGAGAGGTTTGGTGAGGTTGGGTGAGCAAACGCAGACCCTTTAAAGTAATACTGCGTGCTACCCATCGCATGGGTCCCAAATCTCCAGGTTCAAGGGCATCTTCCTACATCGAAAACATGCATGAGAAACCCAGAAGATGGTACACCGTGTGATGGGGAAAGGTTTCTAAAACGCACCGCATTTCTCATCTCCTTGTGCTCGGGTTCGCCATTCCAGCCACTTTACTAGCAATCTCCCTACTTGGAGCATCAGCACCTTTAACCTCCTGTTCCGTACAGGTTGCAATTTGTCCTGAGGATGAACGGGAAGACGGGGAACCAATGAGAGACTAGCTCTTGGTGTTGGGACAGGCACAGGTCACTCAATTTTCCCATCAGGAAGAAGAATTAACCACAGGCTCAGCCTGCCCCCCGGAACCAGAACAGGGCCTGAAGCCATCCTGCGCTTTTGCGGCCGACTCCCAAAAAAGCGACTTGTAAAATGGAGCTTCAGGGCACTGCAATTCACAAACCTGCAGAATTATAAATGATAACTCTCGTCCACAAATATATTGAGGGAAGGCAAAGAAGAGGATTTGAAATCAAGGCAGAATTGCAGGAAACAGATTTCAGGAGGTAGATTCGAATCGCCTTTAAAGCACATGAAAAGCGGCAAAACGTTGACAATGATGCCCTTGGCCAAAAAGGGCGTATGCGTTTTTTCCTGAATATATTCAGGAAAAAACGCATACGCCCTTTTTGGCCAACCAAGCAACCTGGAAAGGCAAATCAGCGCTACAAAGAAGTCTCGCTTCCCATCGGTCAAAAGGGACATGCTGAAAAAGGTGTCAAAACCAGAAATGCAGGACAGGCCATGGAGAAATGGGAGCCTTGCTACACTGATGGGCGGGATGTAAATTGCCAACAGCCACTCTGGAGAAGTGTACGGTGTGTCCTGAAACATCTAAAAAACACAGCTTAGAGAGCATAGGGCACTTCCACGCATGGGGGGATAAAGTGGGAAAATTGAAAATCAGCAAGACACAAGCACCCCAAAGTTTAGGGCTGCTCTGTTGACAAGGACCTCCACTTCCTTCCACCTTAAATATCCCAGGAAAGCGAAAAATGGATAAAAAAGTTGTGGTCCTTATGTACAATGGAATATCACTCAGCCATGAAATCAATGTCATAAGGCTAGTAGCAGCATGATGAGTGGATTTAGGTAAGACGATTCTAAGTGAAATAAGTCACACAGAAAAGGACACTTCTCATAAGGTGTCACTTATAGAGGGAATGTAAAAACCGTTACACTTGAACTGAATTACAAAACAGAACAGAGTCACACATGCAGAAAACACACTATGGCTGCTTAACGGGAAAGGTGAGGTGGGGTGATACATAAAACAAGAGTTTCAAATTAGCTCAGATACCGTTCCATAAACCCAACATGGAATAGACAAGACCTACTCCTTGCTCAGAGAACTGGACTCAACACGCCCGATTCACCGCACAAGAATATATCTGACTAGTAATAATCTTAAAACCTATGTATTGATATCTCTCTGTTAGTGTGTCAAGTGTGTGTAAGGCGGCATAAACACGGCCGTGAAAAGCAGCTAAACCCCATTATAAAAATAAATTACTTTTAAAAACCCATGAAACAAAGACAGGGAAAGAGAGAGAAATTCTTACACAATTCGTTCAGGGGCTGTGATGCAACCTGCATTGACCATATCTAGACCCACAGCTGGATGAGACATAAGGGTGGACACTCTTGGGGCTGAGAGGTTTGGTGAGGTTGGGTGAGCAAACGCAGACCCTTTAAAGTAATACTGCGTGCTACCCATCGCATGGGTCCCAAATCTCCAGGTTCAAGGGCATCTTCCTACATCGAAAACATGCATGAGAAACCCAGAAGATGGTACACCGTGTGATGGGGAAAGGTTTCTAAAACGCACCGCATTTCTCATCTCCTTGTGCTCGGGTTCGCCATTCCAGCCACTTTACTAGCAATCTCCCTACTTGGAGCATCAGCACCTTTAACCTCCTGTTCCGTACAGGTTGCAATTTGTCCTGAGGATGAACGGGAAGACGGGGAACCAATGAGAGACTAGCTCTTGGTGTTGGGACAGGCACAGGTCACTCAATTTTCCCATCAGGAAGAAGAATTAACCACAGGCTCAGCCTGCCCCCCGGAACCAGAACAGGGCCTGAAGCCATCCTGCGCTTTTGCGGCCGACTCCCAAAAAAGCGACTTGTAAAATGGAGCTTCAGGGCACTGCAATTCACAAACCTGCAGAATTATAAATGATAACTCTCGTCCACAAATATATTGAGGGAAGGCAAAGAAGAGGATTTGAAATCAAGGCAGAATTGCAGGAAACAGATTTCAGGAGGTAGATTCGAATCGCCTTTAAAGCACATGAAAAGCGGCAAAACGTTGACAATGATGCCCTTGGCCAAAAAGGGCGTATGCGTTTTTTCCTGAATATATTCAGGAAAAAACGCATACGCCCTTTTTGGCCAACCAAGCAACCTGGAAAGGCAAATCAGCGCTACAAAGAAGTCTCGCTTCCCATCGGTCAAAAGGGACATGCTGAAAAAGGTGTCAAAACCAGAAATGCAGGACAGGCCATGGAGAAATGGAAGCCTTGCTACACTGATGGGCGGGATGTAAATTGCCAACAGCCACTCTGGAGAAGTGTACGGTGTGTCCTGAAACATCTAAAAAACACAGCTTAGAGAGCATAGGGCACTTCTACGCATGGGGGGATAAAGTGGGAAAATTGAAAATCAGCAAGACACAAGCACCCGAAAGTTTAGGGCTGCTCTGTTGACAAGGACCTCCACTTCCTTCCACCTTAAATATCCCAGGAAAGCGAAAAATGGATAAAAAAGTTGTGGTCCTTATGTACAATGGAATATCACTCAGCCATGAAATCAATGTCATAAGGCTAGTAGCAGCATGATGAGTGGATTTAGGTAAGACGATTCTAAGTGAAATAAGTCACACAGAAAAGGACACTTCTCATAAGGTGTCACTTATAGAGGGAATGTAAAAACCGTTACACTTGAACTGAATTACAAAACAGAACAGAGTCACACATGCAGAAAACACACTATGGCTGCTTAACGGGAAAGGTGAGGTGGGGTGATACATAAAACAAGAGTTTCAAATTAGCTCAGATACCGTTCCATAAACCCAACATGGAATAGACAAGACCTACTCCTTGCTCAGAGAACTGGACTCAACACGCCCGATTCACCGCACAAGAATATATCTGACTAGTAATAATCTTAAAACCTATGTATTGATATCTCTCTGTTAGTGTGTCAAGTGTGTGTAAGGCGGCATAAACACGGCCGTGAAAAGCAGCTAAACCCCATTATAAAAATAAATTACTTTTAAAAACCCATGAAACAAAGACAGGGAAAGAGAGAGAAATTCTTACACAATTCGTTCAGGGGCTGTGATGCAACCTGCATTGACCATATCTAGACCCACAGCTGGATGAGACATAAGGGTGGACACTCTTGGGGCTGAGAGGTTTGGTGAGGTTGGGTGAGCAAACGCAGACCCTTTAAAGTAATACTGCGTGCTACCCATCGCATGGGTCCCAAATCTCCAGGTTCAAGGGCATCTTCCTACATCGAAAACATGCATGAGAAACCCAGAAGATGGTACACCGTGTGATGGGGAAAGGTTTCTAAAACGCACCGCATTTCTCATCTCCTTGTGCTCGGGTTCGCCATTCCAGCCACTTTACTAGCAATCTCCCTACTTGGAGCATCAGCACCTTTAACCTCCTGTTCCGTACAGGTTGCAATTTGTCCTGAGGATGAACGGGAAGACGGGGAACCAATGAGAGACTAGCTCTTGGTGTTGGGACAGGCACAGGTCACTCAATTTTCCCATCAGGAAGAAGAATTAACCACAGGCTCAGCCTGCCCCCCGGAACCAGAACAGGGCCTGAAGCCATCCTGCGCTTTTGCGGCCGACTCCCAAAAAAGCGACTTGTAAAATGGAGCTTCAGGGCACTGCAATTCACAAACCTGCAGAATTATAAATGATAACTCTCGTCCACAAATATATTGAGGGAAGGCAAAGAAGAGGATTTGAAATCAAGGCAGAATTGCAGGAAACAGATTTCAGGAGGTAGATTCGAATCGCCTTTAAAGCACATGAAAAGCGGCAAAACGTTGACAATGATGCCCTTGGCCAAAAAGGGCGTATGCGTTTTTTCCTGAATATATTCAGGAAAAAACGCATACGCCCTTTTTGGCCAACCAAGCAACCTGGAAAGGCAAATCAGCGCTACAAAGAAGTCTCGCTTCCCATCGGTCAAAAGGGACATGCTGAAAAAGGTGTCAAAACCAGAAATGCAGGACAGGCCATGGAGAAATGGAAGCCTTGCTACACTGATGGGCGGGATGTAAATTGCCAACAGCCACTCTGGAGAAGTGTACGGTGTGTCCTGAAACATCTAAAAAACACAGCTTAGAGAGCATAGGGCACTTCTACGCATGGGGGGATAAAGTGGGAAAATTGAAAATCAGCAAGACACAAGCACCCGAAAGTTTAGGGCTGCTCTGTTGACAAGGACCTCCACTTCCTTCCACCTTAAATATCCCAGGAAAGCGAAAAATGGATAAAAAAGTTGTGGTCCTTATGTACAATGGAATATCACTCAGCCATGAAATCAATGTCATAAGGCTAGTAGCAGCATGAGGAGTGGATTTAGGTAAGACGATTCTAAGTGAAATAAGTCACACAGAAAAGGACACTTCTCATAAGGTGTCACTTATAGAGGGAATGTAAAAACCGTTACACTTGAACTGAATTACAAAACAGAACAGAGTCACACATGCAGAAAACACACTATGGCTGCTTAACGGGAAAGGTGAGGTGGGGTGATACATAAAACAAGAGTTTCAAATTAGCTCAGATACCGTTCCATAAACCCAACATGGAATAGACAAGACCTACTCCTTGCTCAGAGAACTGGACTCAACACGCCCGATTCACCGCACAAGAATATATCTGACTAGTAATAATCTTAAAACCTATGTATTGATATCTCTCTGTTAGTGTGTCAAGTGTGTGTAAGGCGGCATAAACACGGCCGTGAAAAGCAGCTAAACCCCATTATAAAAATAAATTACTTTTAAAAACCCATGAAACAAAGACAGGGAAAGAGAGAGAAATTCTTACACAATTCGTTCAGGGGCTGTGATGCAACCTGCATTGACCATATCTAGACCCACAGCTGGATGAGACATAAGGGTGGACACTCTTGGGGCTGAGAGGTTTGGTGAGGTTGGGTGAGCAAACGCAGACCCTTTAAAGTAATACTGCGTGCTACCCATCGCATGGGTCCCAAATCTCCAGGTTCAAGGGCATCTTCCTACATCGAAAACATGCATGAGAAACCCAGAAGATGGTACACCGTGTGATGGGGAAAGGTTTCTAAAACGCACCGCATTTCTCATCTCCTTGTGCTCGGGTTCGCCATTCCAGCCACTTTACTAGCAATCTCCCTACTTGGAGCATCAGCACCTTTAACCTCCTGTTCCGTACAGGTTGCAATTTGTCCTGAGGATGAACGGGAAGACGGGGAACCAATGAGAGACTAGCTCTTGGTGTTGGGACAGGCACAGGTCACTCAATTTTCCCATCAGGAAGAAGAATTAACCACAGGCTCAGCCTGCCCCCCGGAACCAGAACAGGGCCTGAAGCCATCCTGCGCTTTTGCGGCCGGCTCCCAAAAAACCGACTTGTAAAATGGAGCTTCAGGGCACTGCAATTCACAAACCTGCAGAGTTATAAATGATAACTCTCGTCCACAAATATATTGAGGGAAGGCAAAGAAGAGGATTTGAAATCAAGGCAGAATTGCAGGAAACAGATTTCAGGAGGTAGATTCGAATCGCCTTTAAAGCACATGAAAAGCGGCAAAACGTTGACAATGATGCCCTTGGCCAAAAAGGGCGTATGCGTTTTTTCCTGAATATATTCAGGAAAAAACGCATATGCCCTTTTTGGCCAACCAAGCAACCTGGAAAGGCAAATCAGCGCTACAAAGAAGTCTCGCTTCCCATCGGTCAAAAGGGACATGCTGAAAAAGGTGTCAAAACCAGAAATGCAGGACAGGCCATGGAGAAATGGGAGCCTTGCTACACTGATGGGCGGGATGTAAATTGCCAACAGCCACTCTGGAGAAGTGTACGGTGTGTCCTGAAACATCTAAAAAACACAGCTTAGAGAGCATAGGGCACTTCTACGCATGGGGGGATAAAGTGGGAAAATTGAAAATCAGCAAGACACAAGCACCCGAAAGTTTAGGGCTGCTCTGTTGACAAGGACCTCCACTTCCTTCCACCTTAAATATCCCAGGAAAGCGAAAAATGGATAAAAAAGTTGTGGTCCTTATGTACAATGGAATATCACTCAGCCATGAAATCAATGTCATAAGACTAGTAGCAGCATGATGAGTGGATTTAGGTAAGACGATTCTAAGTGAAATAAGTCACACAGAAAAGGACACTTCTCATAAGGTGTCACTTATAGAGGGAATGTAAAAACCGTTACACTTGAACTGAATTACAAAACAGAACAGAGTCACACATGCAGAAAACACACTATGGCTGCTTAACGGGAAAGGTGAGGTGGGGTGATACATAAAACAAGAGTTTCAAATTAGCTCAGATACCGTTCCATAAACCCAATATGGAATAGACAAGACCTACTCCTTGCTCAGAGAACTGGACTCAACACGCCCGATTCACCGCACAAGAATATATCTGACTAGTAATAATCTTAAAACCTATGTATTGATATCTCTCTGTTAGTGTGTCAAGTGTGTGTAAGGCGGCATAAACACAGCAGTGAAAAGCAGCTAAACCCCATTATAAAAATAAATTACTTTTAAAAACCCATGAAACAAAGACAGGGAAAGAGAGAGAAATTCTTACACAATTCGTTCAGGGGCTGTGATGCAACCTGCATTGACCATATCTAGACCCACAGCTGGATGAGACATAAGGGTGGACACTCTTGGGGCTGAGAGGTTTGGTGAGGTTGGGTGAGCAAACGCAGACCCTTTAAAGTAATACTGCGTGCTACCCATCGCATGGGTCCCAAATCTCCAGGTTCAAGGGCATCTTCCTACATCGAAAACATGCATGAGAAACCCAGAAGATGGTACACCGTGTGATGGGGAAAGGTTTCTAAAACGCACCGCATTTCTCATCTCCTTGTGCTCGGGTTCGCCATTCCAGCCACTTTACTAGCAATCTCCCTACTTGGAGCATCAGCACCTTTAACCTCCTGTTCCGTACAGGTTGCAATTTGTCCTGAGGATGAACGGGAAGACGGGGAACCAATGAGAGACTAGCTCTTGGTGTTGGGACAGGCACAGGTCACTCAATTTTCCCATCAGGAAGAAGAATTAACCACAGGCTCAGCCTGCCCCCCGGAACCAGAACAGGGCCTGAAGCCATCCTGCGCTTTTGCGGCCGACTCCCAAAAAAGCGACTTGTAAAATGGAGCTTCAGGGCACTGCAATTCACAAACCTGCAGAATTATAAATGATAACTCTCGTCCACAAATATATTGAGGGAAGGCAAAGAAGAGGATTTGAAATCAAGGCAGAATTGCAGGAAACAGATTTCAGGAGGTAGATTCGAATCGCCTTTAAAGCACATGAAAAGCGGCAAAACGTTGACAATGATGCCCTTGGCCAAAAAGGGCGTATGCGTTTTTTCCTGAATATATTCAGGAAAAAACGCATACGCCCTTTTTGGCCAACCAAGCAACCTGGAAAGGCAAATCAGCGCTACAAAGAAGTCTCGCTTCCCATCGGTCAAAAGGGACATGCTGAAAAAGGTGTCAAAACCAGAAATGCAGGACAGGCCATGGAGAAATGGGAGCCTTGCTACACTGATGGGCGGGATGTAAATTGCCAACAGCCACTCTGGAGAAGTGTACGGTGTGTCCTGAAACATCTAAAAAACACAGCTTAGAGAGCATAGGGCACTTCTACGCATGGGGGGATAAAGTGGGAAAATTGAAAATCAGCAAGACACAAGCACCCGAAAGTTTAGGGCTGCTCTGTTGACAAGGACCTCCACTTCCTTCCACCTTAAATATCCCAGGAAAGCGAAAAATGGATAAAAAAGTTGTGGTCCTTATGTACAATGGAATATCACTCAGCCATGAAATCAATGTCATAAGGCTAGTAGCAGCATGATGAGTGGATTTAGGTAAGACGATTCTAAGTGAAATAAGTCACACAGAAAAGGACACTTCTCATAAGGTGTCACTTATAGAGGGAATGTAAAAACCGTTACACTTGAACTGAATTACAAAACAGAACAGAGTCACACATGCAGAAAACACACTATGGCTGCTTAACGGGAAAGGTGAGGTGGGGTGATACATAAAACAAGAGTTTCAAATTAGCTCAGATACCGTTCCATAAACCCAACATGGAATAGACAAGACCTACTCCTTGCTCAGAGAACTGGACTCAACACGCCCGATTCACCGCACAAGAATATATCTGACTAGTAATAATCTTAAAACCTATGTATTGATATCTCTCTGTTAGTGTGTCAAGTGTGTGTAAGGCGGCATAAACACGGCCGTGAAAAGCAGCTAAACCCCATTATAAAAATAAATTACTTTTAAAAACCCATGAAACAAAGACAGGGAAAGAGAGAGAAATTCTTACACAATTCGTTCAGGGGCTGTGATGCAACCTGCATTGACCATATCTAGACCCACAGCTGGATGAGACATAAGGGTGGACACTCTTGGGGCTGAGAGGTTTGGTGAGGTTGGGTGAGCAAACGCAGACCCTTTAAAGTAATACTGCGTGCTACCCATCGCATGGGTCCCAAATCTCCAGGTTCAAGGGCATCTTCCTACATCGAAAACATGCATGAGAAACCCAGAAGATGGTACACCGTGTGATGGGGAAAGGTTTCTAAAACGCACCGCATTTCTCATCTCCTTGTGCTCGGGTTCGCCATTCCAGCCACTTTACTAGCAATCTCCCTACTTGGAGCATCAGCACCTTTAACCTCCTGTTCCGTACAGGTTGCAATTTGTCCTGAGGATGAACGGGAAGACGGGGAACCAATGAGAGACTAGCTCTTGGTGTTGGGACAGGCACAGGTCACTCAATTTTCCCATCAGGAAGAAGAATTAACCACAGGCTCAGCCTGCCCCCCGGAACCAGAACAGGGCCTGAAGCCATCCTGCGCTTTTGCGGCCGACTCCCAAAAAAGCGACTTGTAAAATGGAGCTTCAGGGCACTGCAATTCACAAACCTGCAGAATTATAAATGATAACTCTCGTCCACAAATATATTGAGGGAAGGCAAAGAAGAGGATTTGAAATCAAGGCAGAATTGCAGGAAACAGATTTCAGGAGGTAGATTCGAATCGCCTTTAAAGCACATGAAAAGCGGCAAAACGTTGACAATGATGCCCTTGGCCAAAAAGGGCGTATGCGTTTTTTCCTGAATATATTCAGGAAAAAACGCATACGCCCTTTTTGGCCAACCAAGCAACCTGGAAAGGCAAATCAGCGCTACAAAGAAGTCTCGCTTCCCATCGGTCAAAAGGGACATGCTGAAAAAGGTGTCAAAACCAGAAATGCAGGACAGGCCATGGAGAAATGGAAGCCTTGCTACACTGATGGGCGGGATGTAAATTGCCAACAGCCACTCTGGAGAAGTGTACGGTGTGTCCTGAAACATCTAAAAAACACAGCTTAGAGAGCATAGGGCACTTCTACGCATGGGGGGATAAAGTGGGAAAATTGAAAATCAGCAAGACACAAGCACCCGAAAGTTTAGGGCTGCTCTGTTGACAAGGACCTCCACTTCCTTCCACCTTAAATATCCCAGGAAAGCGAAAAATGGATAAAAAAGTTGTGGTCCTTATGTACAATGGAATATCACTCAGCCATGAAATCAATGTCATAAGGCTAGTAGCAGCATGATGAGTGGATTTAGGTAAGACGATTCTAAGTGAAATAAGTCACACAGAAAAGGACACTTCTCATAAGGTGTCACTTATAGAGGGAATGTAAAAACCGTTACACTTGAACTGAATTACAAAACAGAACAGAGTCACACATGCAGAAAACACACTATGGCTGCTTAACGGGAAAGGTGAGGTGGGGTGATACATAAAACAAGAGTTTCAAATTAGCTCAGATACCGTTCCATAAACCCAACATGGAATAGACAAGACCTACTCCTTGCTCAGAGAACTGGACTCAACACGCCCGATTCACCGCACAAGAATATATCTGACTAGTAATAATCTTAAAACCTATGTATTGATATCTCTCTGTTAGTGTGTCAAGTGTGTGTAAGGCGGCATAAACACGGCCGTGAAAAGCAGCTAAACCCCATTATAAAAATAAATTACTTTTAAAAACCCATGAAACAAAGACAGGGAAAGAGAGAGAAATTCTTACACAATTCGTTCAGGGGCTGTGATGCAACCTGCATTGACCATATCTAGACCCACAGCTGGATGAGACATAAGGGTGGACACTCTTGGGGCTGAGAGGTTTGGTGAGGTTGGGTGAGCAAACGCAGACCCTTTAAAGTAATACTGCGTGCTACCCATCGCATGGGTCCCAAATCTCCAGGTTCAAGGGCATCTTCCTACATCGAAAACATGCATGAGAAACCCAGAAGATGGTACACCGTGTGATGGGGAAAGGTTTCTAAAACGCACCGCATTTCTCATCTCCTTGTGCTCGGGTTCGCCATTCCAGCCACTTTACTAGCAATCTCCCTACTTGGAGCATCAGCACCTTTAACCTCCTGTTCCGTACAGGTTGCAATTTGTCCTGAGGATGAACGGGAAGACGGGGAACCAATGAGAGACTAGCTCTTGGTGTTGGGACAGGCACAGGTCACTCAATTTTCCCATCAGGAAGAAGAATTAACCACAGGCTCAGCCTGCCCCCCGGAACCAGAACAGGGCCTGAAGCCATCCTGCGCTTTTGCGGCCGACTCCCAAAAAAGCGACTTGTAAAATGGAGCTTCAGGGCACTGCAATTCACAAACCTGCAGAATTATAAATGATAACTCTCGTCCACAAATATATTGAGGGAAGGCAAAGAAGAGGATTTGAAATCAAGGCAGAATTGCAGGAAACAGATTTCAGGAGGTAGATTCGAATCGCCTTTAAAGCACATGAAAAGCGGCAAAACGTTGACAATGATGCCCTTGGCCAAAAAGGGCGTATGCGTTTTTTCCTGAATATATTCAGGAAAAAACGCATACGCCCTTTTTGGCCAACCAAGCAACCTGGAAAGGCAAATCAGCGCTACAAAGAAGTCTCGCTTCCCATCGGTCAAAAGGGACATGCTGAAAAAGGTGTCAAAACCAGAAATGCAGGACAGGCCATGGAGAAATGGAAGCCTTGCTACACTGATGGGCGGGATGTAAATTGCCAACAGCCACTCTGGAGAAGTGTACGGTGTGTCCTGAAACATCTAAAAAACACAGCTTAGAGAGCATAGGGCACTTCTACGCATGGGGGGATAAAGTGGGAAAATTGAAAATCAGCAAGACACAAGCACCCGAAAGTTTAGGGCTGCTCTGTTGACAAGGACCTCCACTTCCTTCCACCTTAAATATCCCAGGAAAGCGAAAAATGGATAAAAAAGTTGTGGTCCTTATGTACAATGGAATATCACTCAGCCATGAAATCAATGTCATAAGGCTAGTAGCAGCATGATGAGTGGATTTAGGTAAGACGATTCTAAGTGAAATAAGTCACACAGAAAAGGACACTTCTCATAAGGTGTCACTTATAGAGGGAATGTAAAAACCGTTACACTTGAACTGAATTACAAAACAGAACAGAGTCACACATGCAGAAAACACACTATGGCTGCTTAACGGGAAAGGTGAGGTGGGGTGATACATAAAACAAGAGTTTCAAATTAGCTCAGATACCGTTCCATAAACCCAACATGGAATAGACAAGACCTACTCCTTGCTCAGAGAACTGGACTCAACACGCCCGATTCACCGCACAAGAATATATCTGACTAGTAATAATCTTAAAACCTATGTATTGATATCTCTCTGTTAGTGTGTCAAGTGTGTGTAAGGCGGCATAAACACGGCCGTGAAAAGCAGCTAAACCCCATTATAAAAATAAATTACTTTTAAAAACCCATGAAACAAAGACAGGGAAAGAGAGAGAAATTCTTACACAATTCGTTCAGGGGCTGTGATGCAACCTGCATTGACCATATCTAGACCCACAGCTGGATGAGACATAAGGGTGGACACTCTTGGGGCTGAGAGGTTTGGTGAGGTTGGGTGAGCAAACGCAGACCCTTTAAAGTAATACTGCGTGCTACCCATCGCATGGGTCCCAAATCTCCAGGTTCAAGGGCATCTTCCTACATCGAAAACATGCATGAGAAACCCAGAAGATGGTACACCGTGTGATGGGGAAAGGTTTCTAAAACGCACCGCATTTCTCATCTCCTTGTGCTCGGGTTCGCCATTCCAGCCACTTTACTAGCAATCTCCCTACTTGGAGCATCAGCACCTTTAACCTCCTGTTCCGTACAGGTTGCAATTTGTCCTGAGGATGAACGGGAAGACGGGGAACCAATGAGAGACTAGCTCTTGGTGTTGGGACAGGCACAGGTCACTCAATTTTCCCATCAGGAAGAAGAATTAACCACAGGCTCAGCCTGCCCCCCGGAACCAGAACAGGGCCTGAAGCCATCCTGCGCTTTTGCGGCCGACTCCCAAAAAAGCGACTTGTAAAATGGAGCTTCAGGGCACTGCAATTCACAAACCTGCAGAATTATAAATGATAACTCTCGTCCACAAATATATTGAGGGAAGGCAAAGAAGAGGATTTGAAATCAAGGCAGAATTGCAGGAAACAGATTTCAGGAGGTAGATTCGAATCGCCTTTAAAGCACATGAAAAGCGGCAAAACGTTGACAATGATGCCCTTGGCCAAAAAGGGCGTATGCGTTTTTTCCTGAATATATTCAGGAAAAAACGCATACGCCCTTTTTGGCCAACCAAGCAACCTGGAAAGGCAAATCAGCGCTACAAAGAAGTCTCGCTTCCCATCGGTCAAAAGGGACATGCTGAAAAAGGTGTCAAAACCAGAAATGCAGGACAGGCCATGGAGAAATGGAAGCCTTGCTACACTGATGGGCGGGATGTAAATTGCCAACAGCCACTCTGGAGAAGTGTACGGTGTGTCCTGAAACATCTAAAAAACACAGCTTAGAGAGCATAGGGCACTTCTACGCATGGGGGGATAAAGTGGGAAAATTGAAAATCAGCAAGACACAAGCACCCGAAAGTTTAGGGCTGCTCTGTTGACAAGGACCTCCACTTCCTTCCACCTTAAATATCCCAGGAAAGCGAAAAATGGATAAAAAAGTTGTGGTCCTTATGTACAATGGAATATCACTCAGCCATGAAATCAATGTCATAAGGCTAGTAGCAGCATGATGAGTGGATTTAGGTAAGACGATTCTAAGTGAAATAAGTCACACAGAAAAGGACACTTCTCATAAGGTGTCACTTATAGAGGGAATGTAAAAACCGTTACACTTGAACTGAATTACAAAACAGAACAGAGTCACACATGCAGAAAACACACTATGGCTGCTTAACGGGAAAGGTGAGGTGGGGTGATACATAAAACAAGAGTTTCAAATTAGCTCAGATACCGTTCCATAAACCCAACATGGAATAGACAAGACCTACTCCTTGCTCAGAGAACTGGACTCAACACGCCCGATTCACCGCACAAGAATATATCTGACTAGTAATAATCTTAAAACCTATGTATTGATATCTCTCTGTTAGTGTGTCAAGTGTGTGTAAGGCGGCATAAACACGGCCGTGAAAAGCAGCTAAACCCCATTATAAAAATAAATTACTTTTAAAAACCCATGAAACAAAGACAGGGAAAGAGAGAGAAATTCTTACACAATTCGTTCAGGGGCTGTGATGCAACCTGCATTGACCATATCTAGACCCACAGCTGGATGAGACATAAGGGTGGACACTCTTGGGGCTGAGAGGTTTGGTGAGGTTGGGTGAGCAAACGCAGACCCTTTAAAGTAATACTGCGTGCTACCCATCGCATGGGTCCCAAATCTCCAGGTTCAAGGGCATCTTCCTACATCGAAAACATGCATGAGAAACCCAGAAGATGGTACACCGTGTGATGGGGAAAGGTTTCTAAAACGCACCGCATTTCTCATCTCCTTGTGCTCGGGTTCGCCATTCCAGCCACTTTACTAGCAATCTCCCTACTTGGAGCATCAGCACCTTTAACCTCCTGTTCCGTACAGGTTGCAATTTGTCCTGAGGATGAACGGGAAGACGGGGAACCAATGAGAGACTAGCTCTTGGTGTTGGGACAGGCACAGGTCACTCAATTTTCCCATCAGGAAGAAGAATTAACCACAGGCTCAGCCTGCCCCCCGGAACCAGAACAGGGCCTGAAGCCATCCTGCGCTTTTGCGGCCGACTCCCAAAAAAGCGACTTGTAAAATGGAGCTTCAGGGCACTGCAATTCACAAACCTGCAGAATTATAAATGATAACTCTCGTCCACAAATATATTGAGGGAAGGCAAAGAAGAGGATTTGAAATCAAGGCAGAATTGCAGGAAACAGATTTCAGGAGGTAGATTCGAATCGCCTTTAAAGCACATGAAAAGCGGCAAAACGTTGACAATGATGCCCTTGGCCAAAAAGGGCGTATGCGTTTTTTCCTGAATATATTCAGGAAAAAACGCATACGCCCTTTTTGGCCAACCAAGCAACCTGGAAAGGCAAATCAGCGCTACAAAGAAGTCTCGCTTCCCATCGGTCAAAAGGGACATGCTGAAAAAGGTGTCAAAACCAGAAATGCAGGACAGGCCATGGAGAAATGGAAGCCTTGCTACACTGATGGGCGGGATGTAAATTGCCAACAGCCACTCTGGAGAAGTGTACGGTGTGTCCTGAAACATCTAAAAAACACAGCTTAGAGAGCATAGGGCACTTCTACGCATGGGGGGATAAAGTGGGAAAATTGAAAATCAGCAAGACACAAGCACCCGAAAGTTTAGGGCTGCTCTGTTGACAAGGACCTCCACTTCCTTCCACCTTAAATATCCCAGGAAAGCGAAAAATGGATAAAAAAGTTGTGGTCCTTATGTACAATGGAATATCACTCAGCCATGAAATCAATGTCATAAGGCTAGTAGCAGCATGATGAGTGGATTTAGGTAAGACGATTCTAAGTGAAATAAGTCACACAGAAAAGGACACTTCTCATAAGGTGTCACTTATAGAGGGAATGTAAAAACCGTTACACTTGAACTGAATTACAAAACAGAACAGAGTCACACATGCAGAAAACACACTATGGCTGCTTAACGGGAAAGGTGAGGTGGGGTGATACATAAAACAAGAGTTTCAAATTAGCTCAGATACCGTTCCATAAACCCAATATGGAATAGACAAGACCTACTCCTTGCTCAGAGAACTGGACTCAACACGCCCGATTCACCGCACAAGAATATATCTGACTAGTAATAATCTTAAAACCTATGTATTGATATCTCTCTGTTAGTGTGTCAAGTGTGTGTAAGGCGGCATAAACACAGCAGTGAAAAGCAGCTAAACCCCATTATAAAAATAAATTACTTTTAAAAACCCATGAAACAAAGACAGGGAAAGAGAGAGAAATTCTTACACAATTCGTTCAGGGGCTGTGATGCAACCTGCATTGACCATATCTAGACCCACAGCTGGATGAGACATAAGGGTGGACACTCTTGGGGCTGAGAGGTTTGGTGAGGTTGGGTGAGCAAACGCAGACCCTTTAAAGTAATACTGCGTGCTACCCATCGCATGGGTCCCAAATCTCCAGGTTCAAGGGCATCTTCCTACATCGAAAACATGCATGAGAAACCCAGAAGATGGTACACCGTGTGATGGGGAAAGGTTTCTAAAACGCACCGCATTTCTCATCTCCTTGTGCTCGGGTTCGCCATTCCAGCCACTTTACTAGCAATCTCCCTACTTGGAGCATCAGCACCTTTAACCTCCTGTTCCGTACAGGTTGCAATTTGTCCTGAGGATGAACGGGAAGACGGGGAACCAATGAGAGACTAGCTCTTGGTGTTGGGACAGGCACAGGTCACTCAATTTTCCCATCAGGAAGAAGAATTAACCACAGGCTCAGCCTGCCCCCCGGAACCAGAACAGGGCCTGAAGCCATCCTGCGCTTTTGCGGCCGACTCCCAAAAAAGCGACTTGTAAAATGGAGCTTCAGGGCACTGCAATTCACAAACCTGCAGAATTATAAATGATAACTCTCGTCCACAAATATATTGAGGGAAGGCAAAGAAGAGGATTTGAAATCAAGGCAGAATTGCAGGAAACAGATTTCAGGAGGTAGATTCGAATCGCCTTTAAAGCACATGAAAAGCGGCAAAACGTTGACAATGATGCCCTTGGCCAAAAAGGGCGTATGCGTTTTTTCCTGAATATATTCAGGAAAAAACGCATACGCCCTTTTTGGCCAACCAAGCAACCTGGAAAGGCAAATCAGCGCTACAAAGAAGTCTCGCTTCCCATCGGTCAAAAGGGACATGCTGAAAAAGGTGTCAAAACCAGAAATGCAGGACAGGCCATGGAGAAATGGGAGCCTTGCTACACTGATGGGCGGGATGTAAATTGCCAACAGCCACTCTGGAGAAGTGTACGGTGTGTCCTGAAACATCTAAAAAACACAGCTTAGAGAGCATAGGGCACTTCTACGCATGGGGGGATAAAGTGGGAAAATTGAAAATCAGCAAGACACAAGCACCCGAAAGTTTAGGGCTGCTCTGTTGACAAGGACCTCCACTTCCTTCCACCTTAAATATCCCAGGAAAGCGAAAAATGGATAAAAAAGTTGTGGTCCTTATGTACAATGGAATATCACTCAGCCATGAAATCAATGTCATAAGGCTAGTAGCAGCATGATGAGTGGATTTAGGTAAGACGATTCTAAGTGAAATAAGTCACACAGAAAAGGACACTTCTCATAAGGTGTCACTTATAGAGGGAATGTAAAAACCGTTACACTTGAACTGAATTACAAAACAGAACAGAGTCACACATGCAGAAAACACACTATGGCTGCTTAACGGGAAAGGTGAGGTGGGCTGATACATAAAACAAGAGTTTCAAATTAGCTCAGATACCGTTCCATAAACCCAACATGGAATAGACAAGACCTACTCCTTGCTCAGAGAACTGGACTCAACACGCCCGATTCACCGCACAAGAATATATCTGACTAGTAATAATCTTAAAACCTATGTATTGATATCTCTCTGTTAGTGTGTCAAGTGTGTGTAAGGCGGCATAAACACAGCCGTGAAAAGCAGCTAAACCCCATTATAAAAATAAATTACTTTTAAAAACCCATGAAACAAAGACAGGGAAAGAGAGAGAAATTCTTACACAATTCGTTCAGGGGCTGTGATGCAACCTGCATTGACCATATCTAGACCCACAGCTGGATGAGACATAAGGGTGGACACTCTTGGGGCTGAGAGGTTTGGTGAGGTTGGGTGAGCAAACGCAGACCCTTTAAAGTAATACTGCGTGCTACCCATCGCATGGGTCCCAAATCTCCAGGTTCAAGGGCATCTTCCTACATCGAAAACATGCATGAGAAACCCAGAAGATGGTACACCGTGTGATGGGGAAAGGTTTCTAAAACGCACCGCATTTCTCATCTCCTTGTGCTCGGGTTCGCCATTCCAGCCACTTTACTAGCAATCTCCCTACTTGGAGCATCAGCACCTTTAACCTCCTGTTCCGTACAGGTTGCAATTTGTCCTGAGGATGAACGGGAAGACGGGGAACCAATGAGAGACTAGCTCTTGGTGTTGGGACAGGCACAGGTCACTCAATTTTCCCATCAGGAAGAAGAATTAACCACAGGCTCAGCCTGCCCCCCGGAACCAGAACAGGGCCTGAAGCCATCCTGCGCTTTTGCGGCCGACTCCCAAAAAAGCGACTTGTAAAATGGAGCTTCAGGGCACTGCAATTCACAAACCTGCAGAATTATAAATGATAACTCTCGTCCACAAATATATTGAGGGAAGGCAAAGAAGAGGATTTGAAATCAAGGCAGAATTGCAGGAAACAGATTTCAGGAGGTAGATTCGAATCGCCTTTAAAGCACATGAAAAGCGGCAAAACGTTGACAATGATGCCCTTGGCCAAAAAGGGCGTATGCGTTTTTTCCTGAATATATTCAGGAAAAAACGCATACGCCCTTTTTGGCCAACCAAGCAACCTGGAAAGGCAAATCAGCGCTACAAAGAAGTCTCGCTTCCCATCGGTCAAAAGGGACATGCTGAAAAAGGTGTCAAAACCAGAAATGCAGGACAGGCCATGGAGAAATGGAAGCCTTGCTACACTGATGGGCGGGATGTAAATTGCCAAAAGCCACTCTGGAGAAGTGTACGGTGTGTCCTGAAACATCTAAAAAACACAGCTTAGAGAGCATAGGGCACTTCTACGCATGGGGGGATAAAGTGGGAAAATTGAAAATCAGCAAGACACAAGCACCCGAAAGTTTAGGGCTGCTCTGTTGACAAGGACCTCCACTTCCTTCCACCTTAAATATCCCAGGAAAGCGAAAAATGGATAAAAAAGTTGTGGTCCTTATGTACAATGGAATATCACTCAGCCATGAAATCAATGTCATAAGGCTAGTAGCAGCATGATGAGTGGATTTAGGTAAGACGATTCTAAGTGAAATAAGTCACACAGAAAAGGACACTTCTCATAAGGTGTCACTTATAGAGGGAATGTAAAAACCGTTACACTTGAACTGAATTACAAAACAGAACAGAGTCACACATGCAGAAAACACACTATGGCTGCTTAACGGGAAAGGTGAGGTGGGGTGATACATAAAACAAGAGTTTCAAATTAGCTCAGATACCGTTCCATAAACCCAACATGGAATAGACAAGACCTACTCCTTGCTCAGAGAACTGGACTCAACACGCCCGATTCACCGCACAAGAATATATCTGACTAGTAATAATCTTAAAACCTATTTATTGATATCTCTCTGTTAGTGTGTCAAGTGTGTGTAAGGCGGCATAAACACGGCCGTGAAAAGCAGCTAAACCCCATTATAAAAATAAATTACTTTTAAAAACCCATGAAACAAAGACAGGGAAAGAGAGAGAAATTCTTACACAATTCGTTCAGGGGCTGTGATGCAACCTGCATTGACCATATCTAGACCCACAGCTGGATGAGACATAAGGGTGGACACTCTTGGGGCTGAGAGGTTTGGTGAGGTTGGGTGAGCAAACGCAGACCCTTTAAAGTAATACTGCGTGCTACCCATCGCATGGGTCCCAAATCTCCAGGTTCAAGGGCATCTTCCTACATCGAAAACATGCATGAGAAACCCAGAAGATGGTACACCGTGTGATGGGGAAAGGTTTCTAAAACGCACCGCATTTCTCATCTCCTTGTGCTCGGGTTCGCCATTCCAGCCACTTTACTAGCAATCTCCCTACTTGGAGCATCAGCACCTTTAACCTCCTGTTCCGTACAGGTTGCAATTTGTCCTGAGGATGAACGGGAAGACGGGGAACCAATGAGAGACTAGCTCTTGGTGTTGGGACAGGCACAGGTCACTCAATTTTCCCATCAGGAAGAAGAATTAACCACAGGCTCAGCCTGCCCCCCGGAACCAGAACAGGGCCTGAAGCCATCCTGCGCTTTTGCGGCCGACTCCCAAAAAAGCGACTTGTAAAATGGAGCTTCAGGGCACTGCAATTCACAAACCTGCAGAATTATAAATGATAACTCTCGTCCACAAATATATTGAGGGAAGGCAAAGAAGAGGATTTGAAATCAAGGCAGAATTGCAGGAAACAGATTTCAGGAGGTAGATTCGAATCGCCATTAAAGCACATGAAAAGCGGCAAAACGTTGACAATGATGCCCTTGGCCAAAAAGGGCGTATGCGTTTTTTCCTGAATATATTCAGGAAAAAACGCATACGCCCTTTTTGGCCAACCAAGCAACCTGGAAAGGCAAATCAGCGCTACAAAGAAGTCTCGCTTCCCATCGGTCAAAAGGGACATGCTGAAAAAGGTGTCAAAACCAGAAATGCAGGACAGGCCATGGAGAAATGGGAGCCTTGCTACACTGATGGGCGGGATGTAAATTGCCAACAGCCACTCTGGAGAAGTGTA
The DNA here is from genome assembly GCF_965194825.1 of Balaenoptera physalus. Lineage (NCBI taxonomy): Eukaryota > Metazoa > Chordata > Mammalia > Artiodactyla > Balaenopteridae > Balaenoptera > Balaenoptera physalus. The sequence goes on from NW_028126374.1 coordinate 355,194, forward strand.
CGGTGTGTCCTGAAACATCTAAAAAACACAGCTTAGAGAGCATAGGGCACTTCCACGCATGGGGGGATAAAGTGGGAAAATTGAAAATCAGCAAGACACAAGCACCCGAAAGTTTAGGGCTGCTCTGTTGACAAGGACCTCCACTTCCTTCCACCTTAAATATCCCAGGAAAGCGAAAAATGGATAAAAAAGTTGTGGTCCTTATGTACAATGGAATATCACTCAGCCATGAAATCAATGTCATAAGGCTAGTAGCAGCATGATGAGTGGATTTAGGTAAGACGATTCTAAGTGAAATAAGTCACACAGAAAAGGACACTTCTCATAAGGTGTCACTTATAGAGGGAATGTAAAAACCGTTACACTTGAACTGAATTACAAAACAGAACAGAGTCACACATGCAGAAAACACACTATGGCTGCTTAACGGGAAAGGTGAGGTGGGGTGATACATAAAACAAGAGTTTCAAATTAGCTCAGATACCGTTCCATAAACCCAACATGGAATAGACAAGACCTACTCCTTGCTCAGAGAACTGGACTCAACACGCCCGATTCACCGCACAAGAATATATCTGACTAGTAATAATCTTAAAACCTATGTATTGATATCTCTCTGTTAGTGTGTCAAGTGTGTGTAAGGCGGCATAAACACGGCCGTGAAAAGCAGCTAAACCCCATTATAAAAATAAATTACTTTTAAAAACCCATGAAACAAAGACAGGGAAAGAGAGAGAAATTCTTACACAATTCGTTCAGGGGCTGTGATGCAACCTGCATTGACCATATCTAGACCCACAGCTGGATGAGACATAAGGGTGGACACTCTTGGGGCTGAGAGGTTTGGTGAGGTTGGGTGAGCAAACGCAGACCCTTTAAAGTAATACTGCGTGCTACCCATCGCATGGGTCCCAAATCTCCAGGTTCAAGGGCATCTTCCTACATCGAAAACATGCATGAGAAACCCAGAAGATGGTACACCGTGTGATGGGGAAAGGTTTCTAAAACGCACCGCATTTCTCATCTCCTTGTGCTCGGGTTCGCCATTCCAGCCACTTTACTAGCAATCTCCCTACTTGGAGCATCAGCACCTTTAACCTCCTGTTCCGTACAGGTTGCAATTTGTCCTGAGGATGAACGGGAAGACGGGGAACCAATGAGAGACTAGCTCTTGGTGTTGGGACAGGCACAGGTCACTCAATTTTCCCATCAGGAAGAAGAATTAACCACAGGCTCAGCCTGCCCCCCGGAACCAGAACAGGGCCTGAAGCCATCCTGCGCTTTTGCGGCCGACTCCCAAAAAAGCGACTTGTAAAATGGAGCTTCAGGGCACTGCAATTCACAAACCTGCAGAATTATAAATGATAACTCTCGTCCACAAATATATTGAGGGAAGGCAAAGAAGAGGATTTGAAATCAAGGCAGAATTGCAGGAAACAGATTTCAGGAGGTAGATTCGAATCGCCTTTAAAGCACATGAAAAGCGGCAAAACGTTGACAATGATGCCCTTGGCCAAAAAGGGCGTATGCGTTTTTTCCTGAATATATTCAGGAAAAAACGCATACGCCCTTTTTGGCCAACCAAGCAACCTGGAAAGGCAAATCAGCGCTACAAAGAAGTCTCGCTTCCCATCGGTCAAAAGGGACATGCTGAAAAAGGTGTCAAAACCAGAAATGCAGGACAGGCCATGGAGAAATGGAAGCCTTGCTACACTGATGGGCGGGATGTAAATTGCCAACAGCCACTCTGGAGAAGTGTACGGTGTGTCCTGAAACATCTAAAAAACACAGCTTAGAGAGCATAGGGCACTTCCACGCATGGGGGGATAAAGTGGGAAAATTGAAAATCAGCAAGACACAAGCACCCCAAAGTTTAGGGCTGCTCTGTTGACAAGGACCTCCACTTCCTTCCACCTTAAATATCCCAGGAAAGCGAAAAATGGATAAAAAAGTTGTGGTCCTTATGTACAATGGAATATCACTCAGCCATGAAATCAATGTCATAAGGCTAGTAGCAGCATGATGAGTGGATTTAGGTAAGACGATTCTAAGTGAAATAAGTCACACAGAAAAGGACACTTCTCATAAGGTGTCACTTATAGAGGGAATGTAAAAACCGTTACACTTGAACTGAATTACAAAACAGAACAGAGTCACACATGCAGAAAACACACTATGGCTGCTTAACGGGAAAGGTGAGGTGGGCTGATACATAAAACAAGAGTTTCAAATTAGCTCAGATACCGTTCCATAAACCCAACATGGAATAGACAAGACCTACTCCTTGCTCAGAGAACTGGACTCAACACGCCCGATTCACCGCACAAGAATATATCTGACTAGTAATAATCTTAAAACCTATGTATTGATATCTCTCTGTTAGTGTGTCAAGTGTGTGTAAGGCGGCATAAACACAGCCGTGAAAAGCAGCTAAACCCCATTATAAAAATAAATTACTTTTAAAAACCCATGAAACAAAGACAGGGAAAGAGAGAGAAATTCTTACACAATTCGTTCAGGGGCTGTGATGCAACCTGCATTGACCATATCTAGACCCACAGCTGGATGAGACATAAGGGTGGACACTCTTGGGGCTGAGAGGTTTGGTGAGGTTGGGTGAGCAAACGCAGACCCTTTAAAGTAATACTGCGTGCTACCCATCGCATGGGTCCCAAATCTCCAGGTTCAAGGGCATCTTCCTACATCGAAAACATGCATGAGAAACCCAGAAGATGGTACACCGTGTGATGGGGAAAGGTTTCTAAAACGCACCGCATTTCTCATCTCCTTGTGCTCGGGTTCGCCATTCCAGCCACTTTACTAGCAATCTCCCTACTTGGAGCATCAGCACCTTTAACCTCCTGTTCCGTACAGGTTGCAATTTGTCCTGAGGATGAACGGGAAGACGGGGAACCAATGAGAGACTAGCTCTTGGTGTTGGGACAGGCACAGGTCACTCAATTTTCCCATCAGGAAGAAGAATTAACCACAGGCTCAGCCTGCCCCCCGGAACCAGAACAGGGCCTGAAGCCATCCTGCGCTTTTGCGGCCGACTCCCAAAAAAGCGACTTGTAAAATGGAGCTTCAGGGCACTGCAATTCACAAACCTGCAGAATTATAAATGATAACTCTCGTCCACAAATATATTGAGGGAAGGCAAAGAAGAGGATTTGAAATCAAGGCAGAATTGCAGGAAACAGATTTCAGGAGGTAGATTCGAATCGCCTTTAAAGCACATGAAAAGCGGCAAAACGTTGACAATGATGCCCTTGGCCAAAAAGGGCGTATGCGTTTTTTCCTGAATATATTCAGGAAAAAACGCATACGCCCTTTTTGGCCAACCAAGCAACCTGGAAAGGCAAATCAGCGCTACAAAGAAGTCTCGCTTCCCATCGGTCAAAAGGGACATGCTGAAAAAGGTGTCAAAACCAGAAATGCAGGACAGGCCATGGAGAAATGGAAGCCTTGCTACACTGATGGGCGGGATGTAAATTGCCAACAGCCACTCTGGAGAAGTGTACGGTGTGTCCTGAAACATCTAAAAAACACAGCTTAGAGAGCATAGGGCACTTCTACGCATGGGGGGATAAAGTGGGAAAATTGAAAATCAGCAAGACACAAGCACCCGAAAGTTTAGGGCTGCTCTGTTGACAAGGACCTCCACTTCCTTCCACCTTAAATATCCCAGGAAAGCGAAAAATGGATAAAAAAGTTGTGGTCCTTATGTACAATGGAATATCACTCAGCCATGAAATCAATGTCATAAGGCTAGTAGCAGCATGATGAGTGGATTTAGGTAAGACGATTCTAAGTGAAATAAGTCACACAGAAAAGGACACTTCTCATAAGGTGTCACTTATAGAGGGAATGTAAAAACCGTTACACTTGAACTGAATTACAAAACAGAACAGAGTCACACATGCAGAAAACACACTATGGCTGCTTAACGGGAAAGGTGAGGTGGGGTGATACATAAAACAAGAGTTTCAAATTAGCTCAGATACCGTTCCATAAACCCAACATGGAATAGACAAGACCTACTCCTTGCTCAGAGAACTGGACTCAACACGCCCGATTCACCGCACAAGAATATATCTGACTAGTAATAATCTTAAAACCTATGTATTGATATCTCTCTGTTAGTGTGTCAAGTGTGTGTAAGGCGGCATAAACACGGCCGTGAAAAGCAGCTAAACCCCATTATAAAAATAAATTACTTTTAAAAACCCATGAAACAAAGACAGGGAAAGAGAGAGAAATTCTTACACAATTCGTTCAGGGGCTGTGATGCAACCTGCATTGACCATATCTAGACCCACAGCTGGATGAGACATAAGGGTGGACACTCTTGGGGCTGAGAGGTTTGGTGAGGTTGGGTGAGCAAACGCAGACCCTTTAAAGTAATACTGCGTGCTACCCATCGCATGGGTCCCAAATCTCCAGGTTCAAGGGCATCTTCCTACATCGAAAACATGCATGAGAAACCCAGAAGATGGTACACCGTGTGATGGGGAAAGGTTTCTAAAACGCACCGCATTTCTCATCTCCTTGTGCTCGGGTTCGCCATTCCAGCCACTTTACTAGCAATCTCCCTACTTGGAGCATCAGCACCTTTAACCTCCTGTTCCGTACAGGTTGCAATTTGTCCTGAGGATGAACGGGAAGACGGGGAACCAATGAGAGACTAGCTCTTGGTGTTGGGACAGGCACAGGTCACTCAATTTTCCCATCAGGAAGAAGAATTAACCACAGGCTCAGCCTGCCCCCCGGAACCAGAACAGGGCCTGAAGCCATCCTGCGCTTTTGCGGCCGACTCCCAAAAAAGCGACTTGTAAAATGGAGCTTCAGGGCACTGCAATTCACAAACCTGCAGAATTATAAATGATAACTCTCGTCCACAAATATATTGAGGGAAGGCAAAGAAGAGGATTTGAAATCAAGGCAGAATTGCAGGAAACAGATTTCAGGAGGTAGATTCGAATCGCCATTAAAGCACATGAAAAGCGGCAAAACGTTGACAATGATGCCCTTGGCCAAAAAGGGCGTATGCGTTTTTTCCTGAATATATTCAGGAAAAAACGCATACGCCCTTTTTGGCCAACCAAGCAACCTGGAAAGGCAAATCAGCGCTACAAAGAAGTCTCGCTTCCCATCGGTCAAAAGGGACATGCTGAAAAAGGTGTCAAAACCAGAAATGCAGGACAGGCCATGGAGAAATGGGAGCCTTGCTACACTGATGGGCGGGATGTAAATTGCCAACAGCCACTCTGGAGAAGTGTACGGTGTGTCCTGAAACATCTAAAAAACACAGCTTAGAGAGCATAGGGCACTTCCACGCATGGGGGGATAAAGTGGGAAAATTGAAAATCAGCAAGACACAAGCACCCGAAAGTTTAGGGCTGCTCTGTTGACAAGGACCTCCACTTCCTTCCACCTTAAATATCCCAGGAAAGCGAAAAATGGATAAAAAAGTTGTGGTCCTTATGTACAATGGAATATCACTCAGCCATGAAATCAATGTCATAAGGCTAGTAGCAGCATGATGAGTGGATTTAGGTAAGACGATTCTAAGTGAAATAAGTCACACAGAAAAGGACACTTCTCATAAGGTGTCACTTATAGAGGGAATGTAAAAACCGTTACACTTGAACTGAATTACAAAACAGAACAGAGTCACACATGCAGAAAACACACTATGGCTGCTTAACGGGAAAGGTGAGGTGGGGTGATACATAAAACAAGAGTTTCAAATTAGCTCAGATACCGTTCCATAAACCCAACATGGAATAGACAAGACCTACTCCTTGCTCAGAGAACTGGACTCAACACGCCCGATTCACCGCACAAGAATATATCTGACTAGTAATAATCTTAAAACCTATGTATTGATATCTCTCTGTTAGTGTGTCAAGTGTGTGTAAGGCGGCATAAACACGGCCGTGAAAAGCAGCTAAACCCCATTATAAAAATAAATTACTTTTAAAAACCCATGAAACAAAGACAGGGAAAGAGAGAGAAATTCTTACACAATTCGTTCAGGGGCTGTGATGCAACCTGCATTGACCATATCTAGACCCACAGCTGGATGAGACATAAGGGTGGACACTCTTGGGGCTGAGAGGTTTGGTGAGGTTGGGTGAGCAAACGCAGACCCTTTAAAGTAATACTGCGTGCTACCCATCGCATGGGTCCCAAATCTCCAGGTTCAAGGGCATCTTCCTACATCGAAAACATGCATGAGAAACCCAGAAGATGGTACACCGTGTGATGGGGAAAGGTTTCTAAAACGCACCGCATTTCTCATCTCCTTGTGCTCGGGTTCGCCATTCCAGCCACTTTACTAGCAATCTCCCTACTTGGAGCATCAGCACCTTTAACCTCCTGTTCCGTACAGGTTGCAATTTGTCCTGAGGATGAACGGGAAGACGGGGAACCAATGAGAGACTAGCTCTTGGTGTTGGGACAGGCACAGGTCACTCAATTTTCCCATCAGGAAGAAGAATTAACCACAGGCTCAGCCTGCCCCCCGGAACCAGAACAGGGCCTGAAGCCATCCTGCGCTTTTGCGGCCGACTCCCAAAAAAGCGACTTGTAAAATGGAGCTTCAGGGCACTGCAATTCACAAACCTGCAGAATTATAAATGATAACTCTCGTCCACAAATATATTGAGGGAAGGCAAAGAAGAGGATTTGAAATCAAGGCAGAATTGCAGGAAACAGATTTCAGGAGGTAGATTCGAATCGCCTTTAAAGCACATGAAAAGCGGCAAAACGTTGACAATGATGCCCTTGGCCAAAAAGGGCGTATGCGTTTTTTCCTGAATATATTCAGGAAAAAACGCATACGCCCTTTTTGGCCAACCAAGCAACCTGGAAAGGCAAATCAGCGCTACAAAGAAGTCTCGCTTCCCATCGGTCAAAAGGGACATGCTGAAAAAGGTGTCAAAACCAGAAATGCAGGACAGGCCATGGAGAAATGGAAGCCTTGCTACACTGATGGGCGGGATGTAAATTGCCAACAGCCACTCTGGAGAAGTGTACGGTGTGTCCTGAAACATCTAAAAAACACAGCTTAGAGAGCATAGGGCACTTCCACGCATGGGGGGATAAAGTGGGAAAATTGAAAATCAGCAAGACACAAGCACCCCAAAGTTTAGGGCTGCTCTGTTGACAAGGACCTCCACTTCCTTCCACCTTAAATATCCCAGGAAAGCGAAAAATGGATAAAAAAGTTGTGGTCCTTATGTACAATGGAATATCACTCAGCCATGAAATCAATGTCATAAGGCTAGTAGCAGCATGATGAGTGGATTTAGGTAAGACGATTCTAAGTGAAATAAGTCACACAGAAAAGGACACTTCTCATAAGGTGTCACTTATAGAGGGAATGTAAAAACCGTTACACTTGAACTGAATTACAAAACAGAACAGAGTCACACATGCAGAAAACACACTATGGCTGCTTAACGGGAAAGGTGAGGTGGGGTGATACATAAAACAAGAGTTTCAAATTAGCTCAGATACCGTTCCATAAACCCAACATGGAATAGACAAGACCTACTCCTTGCTCAGAGAACTGGACTCAACACGCCCGATTCACCGCACAAGAATATATCTGACTAGTAATAATCTTAAAACCTATGTATTGATATCTCTCTGTTAGTGTGTCAAGTGTGTGTAAGGCGGCATAAACACGGCCGTGAAAAGCAGCTAAACCCCATTATAAAAATAAATTACTTTTAAAAACCCATGAAACAAAGACAGGGAAAGAGAGAGAAATTCTTACACAATTCGTTCAGGGGCTGTGATGCAACCTGCATTGACCATATCTAGACCCACAGCTGGATGAGACATAAGGGTGGACACTCTTGGGGCTGAGAGGTTTGGTGAGGTTGGGTGAGCAAACGCAGACCCTTTAAAGTAATACTGCGTGCTACCCATCGCATGGGTCCCAAATCTCCAGGTTCAAGGGCATCTTCCTACATCGAAAACATGCATGAGAAACCCAGAAGATGGTACACCGTGTGATGGGGAAAGGTTTCTAAAACGCACCGCATTTCTCATCTCCTTGTGCTCGGGTTCGCCATTCCAGCCACTTTACTAGCAATCTCCCTACTTGGAGCATCAGCACCTTTAACCTCCTGTTCCGTACAGGTTGCAATTTGTCCTGAGGATGAACGGGAAGACGGGGAACCAATGAGAGACTAGCTCTTGGTGTTGGGACAGGCACAGGTCACTCAATTTTCCCATCAGGAAGAAGAATTAACCACAGGCTCAGCCTGCCCCCCGGAACCAGAACAGGGCCTGAAGCCATCCTGCGCTTTTGCGGCCGGCTCCCAAAAAACCGACTTGTAAAATGGAGCTTCAGGGCACTGCAATTCACAAACCTGCAGAGTTATAAATGATAACTCTCGTCCACAAATATATTGAGGGAAGGCAAAGAAGAGGATTTGAAATCAAGGCAGAATTGCAGGAAACAGATTTCAGGAGGTAGATTCGAATCGCCTTTAAAGCACATGAAAAGCGGCAAAACGTTGACAATGATGCCCTTGGCCAAAAAGGGCGTATGCGTTTTTTCCTGAATATATTCAGGAAAAAACGCATACGCCCTTTTTGGCCAACCAAGCAACCTGGAAAGGCAAATCAGCGCTACAAAGAAGTCTCGCTTCCCATCGGTCAAAAGGGACATGCTGAAAAAGGTGTCAAAACCAGAAATGCAGGACAGGCCATGGAGAAATGGAAGCCTTGCTACACTGATGGGCGGGATGTAAATTGCCAACAGCCACTCTGGAGAAGTGTACGGTGTGTCCTGAAACATCTAAAAAACACAGCTTAGAGAGCATAGGGCACTTCTACGCATGGGGGGATAAAGTGGGAAAATTGAAAATCAGCAAGACACAAGCACCCGAAAGTTTAGGGCTGCTCTGTTGACAAGGACCTCCACTTCCTTCCACCTTAAATATCCCAGGAAAGCGAAAAATGGATAAAAAAGTTGTGGTCCTTATGTACAATGGAATATCACTCAGCCATGAAATCAATGTCATAAGGCTAGTAGCAGCATGAGGAGTGGATTTAGGTAAGACGATTCTAAGTGAAATAAGTCACACAGAAAAGGACACTTCTCATAAGGTGTCACTTATAGAGGGAATGTAAAAACCGTTACACTTGAACTGAATTACAAAACAGAACAGAGTCACACATGCAGAAAACACACTATGGCTGCTTAACGGGAAAGGTGAGGTGGGGTGATACATAAAACAAGAGTTTCAAATTAGCTCAGATACCGTTCCATAAACCCAACATGGAATAGACAAGACCTACTCCTTGCTCAGAGAACTGGACTCAACACGCCCGATTCACCGCACAAGAATATATCTGACTAGTAATAATCTTAAAACCTATGTATTGATATCTCTCTGTTAGTGTGTCAAGTGTGTGTAAGGCGGCGTAAACACGGCCGTGAAAAGCAGCTAAACCCCATTATAAAAATAAATTACTTTTAAAAACCCATGAAACAAAGACAGGGAAAGAGAGAGAAATTCTTACACAATTCGTTCAGGGGCTGTGATGCAACCTGCATTGACCATATCTAGACCCACAGCTGGATGAGACATAAGGGTGGACACTCTTGGGGCTGAGAGGTTTGGTGAGGTTGGGTGAGCAAACGCAGACCCTTTAAAGTAATACTGCGTGCTACCCATCGCATGGGTCCCAAATCTCCAGGTTCAAGGGCATCTTCCTACATCGAAAACATGCATGAGAAACCCAGAAGATGGTACACCGTGTGATGGGGAAAGGTTTCTAAAACGCACCGCATTTCTCATCTCCTTGTGCTCGGGTTCGCCATTCCAGCCACTTTACTAGCAATCTCCCTACTTGGAGCATCAGCACCTTTAACCTCCTGTTCCGTACAGGTTGCAATTTGTCCTGAGGATGAACGGGAAGACGGGGAACCAATGAGAGACTAGCTCTTGGTGTTGGGACAGGCACAGGTCACTCAATTTTCCCATCAGGAAGAAGAATTAACCACAGGCTCAGCCTGCCCCCCGGAACCAGAACAGGGCCTGAAGCCATCCTGCGCTTTTGCGGCCGACTCCCAAAAAAGCGACTTGTAAAATGGAGCTTCAGGGCACTGCAATTCACAAACCTGCAGAATTATAAATGATAACTCTCGTCCACAAATATATTGAGGGAAGGCAAAGAAGAGGATTTGAAATCAAGGCAGAATTGCAGGAAACAGATTTCAGGAGGTAGATTCGAATCGCCTTTAAAGCACATGAAAAGCGGCAAAACGTTGACAATGATGCCCTTGGCCAAAAAGGGCGTATGCGTTTTTTCCTGAATATATTCAGGAAAAAACGCATACGCCCTTTTTGGCCAACCAAGCAACCTGGAAAGGCAAATCAGCGCTACAAAGAAGTCTCGCTTCCCATCGGTCAAAAGGGACATGCTGAAAAAGGTGTCAAAACCAGAAATGCAGGACAGGCCATGGAGAAATGGGAGCCTTGCTACACTGATGGGCGGGATGTAAATTGCCAACAGCCACTCTGGAGAAGTGTACGGTGTGTCCTGAAACATCTAAAAAACACAGCTTAGAGAGCATAGGGCACTTCTACGCATGGGGGGATAAAGTGGGAAAATTGAAAATCAGCAAGACACAAGCACCCGAAAGTTTAGGGCTGCTCTGTTGACAAGGACCTCCACTTCCTTCCACCTTAAATATCCCAGGAAAGCGAAAAATGGATAAAAAAGTTGTGGTCCTTATGTACAATGGAATATCACTCAGCCATGAAATCAATGTCATAAGGCTAGTAGCAGCATGAGGAGTGGATTTAGGTAAGACGATTCTAAGTGAAATAAGTCACACAGAAAAGGACACTTCTCATAAGGTGTCACTTATAGAGGGAATGTAAAAACCGTTACACTTGAACTGAATTACAAAACAGAACAGAGTCACACATGCAGAAAACACACTATGGCTGCTTAACGGGAAAGGTGAGGTGGGGTGATACATAAAACAAGAGTTTCAAATTAGCTCAGATACCGTTCCATAAACCCAACATGGAATAGACAAGACCTACTCCTTGCTCAGAGAACTGGACTCAACACGCCCGATTCACCGCACAAGAATATATCTGACTAGTAATAATCTTAAAACCTATGTATTGATATCTCTCTGTTAGTGTGTCAAGTGTGTGTAAGGCGGCGTAAACACGGCCGTGAAAAGCAGCTAAACCCCATTATAAAAATAAATTACTTTTAAAAACCCATGAAACAAAGACAGGGAAAGAGAGAGAAATTCTTACACAATTCGTTCAGGGGCTGTGATGCAACCTGCATTGACCATATCTAGACCCACAGCTGGATGAGACATAAGGGTGGACACTCTTGGGGCTGAGAGGTTTGGTGAGGTTGGGTGAGCAAACGCAGACCCTTTAAAGTAATACTGCGTGCTACCCATCGCATGGGTCCCAAATCTCCAGGTTCAAGGGCATCTTCCTACATCGAAAACATGCATGAGAAACCCAGAAGATGGTACACCGTGTGATGGGGAAAGGTTTCTAAAACGCACCGCATTTCTCATCTCCTTGTGCTCGGGTTCGCCATTCCAGCCACTTTACTAGCAATCTCCCTACTTGGAGCATCAGCACCTTTAACCTCCTGTTCCGTACAGGTTGCAATTTGTCCTGAGGATGAACGGGAAGACGGGGAACCAATGAGAGACTAGCTCTTGGTGTTGGGACAGGCACAGGTCACTCAATTTTCCCATCAGGAAGAAGAATTAACCACAGGCTCAGCCTGCCCCCCGGAACCAGAACAGGGCCTGAAGCCATCCTGCGCTTTTGCGGCCGACTCCCAAAAAAGCGACTTGTAAAATGGAGCTTCAGGGCACTGCAATTCACAAACCTGCAGAATTATAAATGATAACTCTCGTCCACAAATATATTGAGGGAAGGCAAAGAAGAGGATTTGAAATCAAGGCAGAATTGCAGGAAACAGATTTCAGGAGGTAGATTCGAATCGCCTTTAAAGCACATGAAAAGCGGCAAAACGTTGACAATGATGCCCTTGGCCAAAAAGGGCGTATGCGTTTTTTCCTGAATATATTCAGGAAAAAACGCATACGCCCTTTTTGGCCAACCAAGCAACCTGGAAAGGCAAATCAGCGCTACAAAGAAGTCTCGCTTCCCATCGGTCAAAAGGGACATGCTGAAAAAGGTGTCAAAACCAGAAATGCAGGACAGGCCATGGAGAAATGGGAGCCTTGCTACACTGATGGGCGGGATGTAAATTGCCAACAGCCACTCTGGAGAAGTGTACGGTGTGTCCTGAAACATCTAAAAAACACAGCTTAGAGAGCATAGGGCACTTCTACGCATGGGGGGATAAAGTGGGAAAATTGAAAATCAGCAAGACACAAGCACCCGAAAGTTTAGGGCTGCTCTGTTGACAAGGACCTCCACTTCCTTCCACCTTAAATATCCCAGGAAAGCGAAAAATGGATAAAAAAGTTGTGGTCCTTATGTACAATGGAATATCACTCAGCCATGAAATCAATGTCATAAGGCTAGTAGCAGCATGAGGAGTGGATTTAGGTAAGACGATTCTAAGTGAAATAAGTCACACAGAAAAGGACACTTCTCATAAGGTGTCACTTATAGAGGGAATGTAAAAACCGTTACACTTGAACTGAATTACAAAACAGAACAGAGTCACACATGCAGAAAACACACTATGGCTGCTTAACGGGAAAGGTGAGGTGGGGTGATACATAAAACAAGAGTTTCAAATTAGCTCAGATACCGTTCCATAAACCCAACATGGAATAGACAAGACCTACTCCTTGCTCAGAGAACTGGACTCAACACGCCCGATTCACCGCACAAGAATATATCTGACTAGTAATAATCTTAAAACCTATGTATTGATATCTCTCTGTTAGTGTGTCAAGTGTGTGTAAGGCGGCATAAACACGGCCGTGAAAAGCAGCTAAACCCCATTATAAAAATAAATTACTTTTAAAAACCCATGAAACAAAGACAGGGAAAGAGAGAGAAATTCTTACACAATTCGTTCAGGGGCTGTGATGCAACCTGCATTGACCATATCTAGACCCACAGCTGGATGAGACATAAGGGTGGACACTCTTGGGGCTGAGAGGTTTGGTGAGGTTGGGTGAGCAAACGCAGACCCTTTAAAGTAATACTGCGTGCTACCCATCGCATGGGTCCCAAATCTCCAGGTTCAAGGGCATCTTCCTACATCGAAAACATGCATGAGAAACCCAGAAGATGGTACACCGTGTGATGGGGAAAGGTTTCTAAAACGCACCGCATTTCTCATCTCCTTGTGCTCGGGTTCGCCATTCCAGCCACTTTACTAGCAATCTCCCTACTTGGAGCATCAGCACCTTTAACCTCCTGTTCCGTACAGGTTGCAATTTGTCCTGAGGATGAACGGGAAGACGGGGAACCAATGAGAGACTAGCTCTTGGTGTTGGGACAGGCACAGGTCACTCAATTTTCCCATCAGGAAGAAGAATTAACCACAGGCTCAGCCTGCCCCCCGGAACCAGAACAGGGCCTGAAGCCATCCTGCGCTTTTGCGGCCGACTCCCAAAAAAGCGACTTGTAAAATGGAGCTTCAGGGCACTGCAATTCACAAACCTGCAGAATTATAAATGATAACTCTCGTCCACAAATATATTGAGGGAAGGCAAAGAAGAGGATTTGAAATCAAGGCAGAATTGCAGGAAACAGATTTCAGGAGGTAGATTCGAATCGCCTTTAAAGCACATGAAAAGCGGCAAAACGTTGACAATGATGCCCTTGGCCAAAAAGGGCGTATGCGTTTTTTCCTGAATATATTCAGGAAAAAACGCATACGCCCTTTTTGGCCAACCAAGCAACCTGGAAAGGCAAATCAGCGCTACAAAGAAGTCTCGCTTCCCATCGGTCAAAAGGGACATGCTGAAAAAGTTGTCAAAACCAGAAATGCAGGACAGGCCATGGAGAAATGGGAGCCTTGCTACACTGATGGGCGGGATGTAAATTGCCAACAGCCACTCTGGAGAAGTGTACGGTGTGTCCTGAAACATCTAAAAAACACAGCTTAGAGAGCATAGGGCACTTCCACGCATGGGGGGATAAAGTGGGAAAATTGAAAATCAGCAAGACACAAGCACCCCAAAGTTTAGGGCTGCTCTGTTGACAAGGACCTCCACTTCATTCCACCTTAAATATCCCAGGAAAGCGAAAAATGGATAAAAAAGTTGTGGTCCTTATGTACAATGGAATATCACTCAGCCATGAAATCAATGTCATAAGGCTAGTAGCAGCATGATGAGTGGATTTAGGTAAGACGATTCTAAGTGAAATAAGTCACACAGAAAAGGACACTTCTCATAAGGTGTCACTTATAGAGGGAATGTAAAAGCCGTTACACTTGAACTGAATTACAAAACAGAACAGAGTCACACATGCAGAAAACACACTATGGCTGCTTAACGGGAAAGGTGAGGTGGGGTGATACATAAAACAAGAGTTTCAAATTAGCTCAGATACCGTTCCATAAACCCAACATGGAATAGACAAGACCTACTCCTTGCTCAGAGAACTGGACTCAACACGCCCGATTCACCGCACAAGAATATATCTGACTAGTAATAATCTTAAAACCTATGTATTGATATCTCTCTGTTAGTGTGTCAAGTGTGTGTAAGGCGGCGTAAACACGGCCGTGAAAAGCAGCTAAACCCCATTATAAAAATAAATTACTTTTAAAAACCCATGAAACAAAGACAGGGAAAGAGAGAGAAATTCTTACACAATTCGTTCAGGGGCTGTGATGCAACCTGCATTGACCATATCTAGACCCACAGCTGGATGAGACATAAGGGTGGACACTCTTGGGGCTGAGAGGTTTGGTGAGGTTGGGTGAGCAAACGCAGACCCTTTAAAGTAATACTGCGTGCTACCCATCGCATGGGTCCCAAATCTCCAGGTTCAAGGGCATCTTCCTACATCGAAAACATGCATGAGAAACCCAGAAGATGGTACACCGTGTGATGGGGAAAGGTTTCTAAAACGCACCGCATTTCTCATCTCCTTGTGCTCGGGTTCGCCATTCCAGCCACTTTACTAGCAATCTCCCTACTTGGAGCATCAGCACCTTTAACCTCCTGTTCCGTACAGGTTGCAATTTGTCCTGAGGATGAACGGGAAGACGGGGAACCAATGAGAGACTAGCTCTTGGTGTTGGGACAGGCACAGGTCACTCAATTTTCCCATCAGGAAGAAGAATTAACCACAGGCTCAGCCTGCCCCCCGGAACCAGAACAGGGCCTGAAGCCATCCTGCGCTTTTGCGGCCGACTCCCAAAAAAGCGACTTGTAAAATGGAGCTTCAGGGCACTGCAATTCACAAACCTGCAGAATTATAAATGATAACTCTCGTCCACAAATATATTGAGGGAAGGCAAAGAAGAGGATTTGAAATCAAGGCAGAATTGCAGGAAACAGATTTCAGGAGGTAGATTCGAATCGCCTTTAAAGCACATGAAAAGCGGCAAAACGTTAACAATGATGCCCTTGGCCAAAAAGGGCGTATGCGTTTTTTCCTGAATATATTCAGGAAAAAACGCATACGCCCTTTTTGGCCAACCAAGCAACCTGGAAAGGCAAATCAGCGCTACAAAGAAGTCTCGCTTCCCATCGGTCAAAAGGGACATGCTGAAAAAGGTGTCAAAACCAGAAATGCAGGACAGGCCATGGAGAAATGGGAGCCTTGCTACACTGATGGGCGGGATGTAAATTGCCAACAGCCACTCTGGAGAAGTGTACGGTGTGTCCTGAAACATCTAAAAAACACAGCTTAGAGAGCATAGGGCACTTCTACGCATGGGGGGATAAAGTGGGAAAATTGAAAATCAGCAAGACACAAGCACCCGAAAGTTTAGGGCTGCTCTGTTGACAAGGACCTCCACTTCCTTCCACCTTAAATATCCCAGGAAAGCGAAAAATGGATAAAAAAGTTGTGGTCCTTATGTACAATGGAATATCACTCAGCCATGAAATCAATGTCATAAGGCTAGTAGCAGCATGAGGAGTGGATTTAGGTAAGACGATTCTAAGTGAAATAAGTCACACAGAAAAGGACACTTCTCATAAGGTGTCACTTATAGAGGGAATGTAAAAACCGTTACACTTGAACTGAATTACAAAACAGAACAGAGTCACACATGCAGAAAACACACTATGGCTGCTTAACGGGAAAGGTGAGGTGGGGTGATACATAAAACAAGAGTTTCAAATTAGCTCAGATACCGTTCCATAAACCCAACATGGAATAGACAAGACCTACTCCTTGCTCAGAGAACTGGACTCAACACGCCCGATTCACCGCACAAGAATATATCTGACTAGTAATAATCTTAAAACCTATGTATTGATATCTCTCTGTTAGTGTGTCAAGTGTGTGTAAGGCGGCATAAACACGGCCGTGAAAAGCAGCTAAACCCCATTATAAAAATAAATTACTTTTAAAAACCCATGAAACAAAGACAGGGAAAGAGAGAGAAATTCTTACACAATTCGTTCAGGGGCTGTGATGCAACCTGCATTGACCATATCTAGACCCACAGCTGGATGAGACATAAGGGTGGACACTCTTGGGGCTGAGAGGTTTGGTGAGGTTGGGTGAGCAAACGCAGACCCTTTAAAGTAATACTGCGTGCTACCCATCGCATGGGTCCCAAATCTCCAGGTTCAAGGGCATCTTCCTACATCGAAAACATGCATGAGAAACCCAGAAGATGGTACACCGTGTGATGGGGAAAGGTTTCTAAAACGCACCGCATTTCTCATCTCCTTGTGCTCGGGTTCGCCATTCCAGCCACTTTACTAGCAATCTCCCTACTTGGAGCATCAGCACCTTTAACCTCCTGTTCCGTACAGGTTGCAATTTGTCCTGAGGATGAACGGGAAGACGGGGAACCAATGAGAGACTAGCTCTTGGTGTTGGGACAGGCACAGGTCACTCAATTTTCCCATCAGGAAGAAGAATTAACCACAGGCTCAGCCTGCCCCCCGGAACCAGAACAGGGCCTGAAGCCATCCTGCGCTTTTGCGGCCGACTCCCAAAAAAGCGACTTGTAAAATGGAGCTTCAGGGCACTGCAATTCACAAACCTGCAGAATTATAAATGATAACTCTCGTCCACAAATATATTGAGGGAAGGCAAAGAAGAGGATTTGAAATCAAGGCAGAATTGCAGGAAACAGATTTCAGGAGGTAGATTCGAATCGCCTTTAAAGCACATGAAAAGCGGCAAAACGTTGACAATGATGCCCTTGGCCAAAAAGGGCGTATGCGTTTTTTCCTGAATATATTCAGGAAAAAACGCATACGCCCTTTTTGGCCAACCAAGCAACCTGGAAAGGCAAATCAGCGCTACAAAGAAGTCTCGCTTCCCATCGGTCAAAAGGGACATGCTGAAAAAGGTGTCAAAACCAGAAATGCAGGACAGGCCATGGAGAAATGGAAGCCTTGCTACACTGATGGGCGGGATGTAAATTGCCAACAGCCACTCTGGAGAAGTGTACGGTGTGTCCTGAAACATCTAAAAAACACAGCTTAGAGAGCATAGGGCACTTCTACGCATGGGGGGATAAAGTGGGAAAATTGAAAATCAGCAAGACACAAGCACCCGAAAGTTTAGGGCTGCTCTGTTGACAAGGACCTCCACTTCCTTCCACCTTAAATATCCCAGGAAAGCGAAAAATGGATAAAAAAGTTGTGGTCCTTATGTACAATGGAATATCACTCAGCCATGAAATCAATGTCATAAGGCTAGTAGCAGCATGAGGAGTGGATTTAGGTAAGACGATTCTAAGTGAAATAAGTCACACAGAAAAGGACACTTCTCATAAGGTGTCACTTATAGAGGGAATGTAAAAACCGTTACACTTGAACTGAATTACAAAACAGAACAGAGTCACACATGCAGAAAACACACTATGGCTGCTTAACGGGAAAGGTGAGGTGGGGTGATACATAAAACAAGAGTTTCAAATTAGCTCAGATACCGTTCCATAAACCCAACATGGAATAGACAAGACCTACTCCTTGCTCAGAGAACTGGACTCAACACGCCCGATTCACCGCACAAGAATATATCTGACTAGTAATAATCTTAAAACCTATGTATTGATATCTCTCTGTTAGTGTGTCAAGTGTGTGTAAGGCGGCATAAACACGGCCGTGAAAAGCAGCTAAACCCCATTATAAAAATAAATTACTTTTAAAAACCCATGAAACAAAGACAGGGAAAGAGAGAGAAATTCTTACACAATTCGTTCAGGGGCTGTGATGCAACCTGCATTGACCATATCTAGACCCACAGCTGGATGAGACATAAGGGTGGACACTCTTGGGGCTGAGAGGTTTGGTGAGGTTGGGTGAGCAAACGCAGACCCTTTAAAGTAATACTGCGTGCTACCCATCGCATGGGTCCCAAATCTCCAGGTTCAAGGGCATCTTCCTACATCGAAAACATGCATGAGAAACCCAGAAGATGGTACACCGTGTGATGGGGAAAGGTTTCTAAAACGCACCGCATTTCTCATCTCCTTGTGCTCGGGTTCGCCATTCCAGCCACTTTACTAGCAATCTCCCTACTTGGAGCATCAGCACCTTTAACCTCCTGTTCCGTACAGGTTGCAATTTGTCCTGAGGATGAACGGGAAGACGGGGAACCAATGAGAGACTAGCTCTTGGTGTTGGGACAGGCACAGGTCACTCAATTTTCCCATCAGGAAGAAGAATTAACCACAGGCTCAGCCTGCCCCCCGGAACCAGAACAGGGCCTGAAGCCATCCTGCGCTTTTGCGGCCGACTCCCAAAAAAGCGACTTGTAAAATGGAGCTTCAGGGCACTGCAATTCACAAACCTGCAGAATTATAAATGATAACTCTCGTCCACAAATATATTGAGGGAAGGCAAAGAAGAGGATTTGAAATCAAGGCAGAATTGCAGGAAACAGATTTCAGGAGGTAGATTCGAATCGCCTTTAAAGCACATGAAAAGCGGCAAAACGTTGACAATGATGCCCTTGGCCAAAAAGGGCGTATGCGTTTTTTCCTGAATATATTCAGGAAAAAACGCATACGCCCTTTTTGGCCAACCAAGCAACCTGGAAAGGCAAATCAGCGCTACAAAGAAGTCTCGCTTCCCATCGGTCAAAAGGGACATGCTGAAAAAGGTGTCAAAACCAGAAATGCAGGACAGGCCATGGAGAAATGGAAGCCTTGCTACACTGATGGGCGGGATGTAAATTGCCAACAGCCACTCTGGAGAAGTGTACGGTGTGTCCTGAAACATCTAAAAAACACAGCTTAGAGAGCATAGGGCACTTCTACGCATGGGGGGATAAAGTGGGAAAATTGAAAATCAGCAAGACACAAGCACCCGAAAGTTTAGGGCTGCTCTGTTGACAAGGACCTCCACTTCCTTCCACCTTAAATATCCCAGGAAAGCGAAAAATGGATAAAAAAGTTGTGGTCCTTATGTACAATGGAATATCACTCAGCCATGAAATCAATGTCATAAGGCTAGTAGCAGCATGATGAGTGGATTTAGGTAAGACGATTCTAAGTGAAATAAGTCACACAGAAAAGGACACTTCTCATAAGGTGTCACTTATAGAGGGAATGTAAAAACCGTTACACTTGAACTGAATTACAAAACAGAACAGAGTCACACATGCAGAAAACACACTATGGCTGCTTAACGGGAAAGGTGAGGTGGGGTGATACATAAAACAAGAGTTTCAAATTAGCTCAGATACCGTTCCATAAACCCAACATGGAATAGACAAGACCTACTCCTTGCTCAGAGAACTGGACTCAACACGCCCGATTCACCGCACAAGAATATATCTGACTAGTAATAATCTTAAAACCTATGTATTGATATCTCTCTGTTAGTGTGTCAAGTGTGTGTAAGGCGGCATAAACACGGCCGTGAAAAGCAGCTAAACCCCATTATAAAAATAAATTACTTTTAAAAACCCATGAAACAAAGACAGGGAAAGAGAGAGAAATTCTTACACAATTCGTTCAGGGGCTGTGATGCAACCTGCATTGACCATATCTAGACCCACAGCTGGATGAGACATAAGGGTGGACACTCTTGGGGCTGAGAGGTTTGGTGAGGTTGGGTGAGCAAACGCAGACCCTTTAAAGTAATACTGCGTGCTACCCATCGCATGGGTCCCAAATCTCCAGGTTCAAGGGCATCTTCCTACATCGAAAACATGCATGAGAAACCCAGAAGATGGTACACTGTGTGATGGGGAAAGGTTTCTAAAACGCACCGCATTTCTCATCTCCTTGTGCTCGGGTTCGCCATTCCAGCCACTTTACTAGCAATCTCCCTACTTGGAGCATCAGCACCTTTAACCTCCTGTTCCGTACAGGTTGCAATTTGTCCTGAGGATGAACGGGAAGACGGGGAACCAATGAGAGACTAGCTCTTGGTGTTGGGACAGGCACAGGTCACTCAATTTTCCCATCAGGAAGAAGAATTAACCACAGGCTCAGCCTGCCCCCCGGAACCAGAACAGGGCCTGAAGCCATCCTGCGCTTTTGCGGCCGGCTCCCAAAAAACCGACTTGTAAAATGGAGCTTCAGGGCACTGCAATTCACAAACCTGCAGAGTTATAAATGATAACTCTCGTCCACAAATATATTGAGGGAAGGCAAAGAAGAGGATTTGAAATCAAGGCAGAATTGCAGGAAACAGATTTCAGGAGGTAGATTCGAATCGCCTTTAAAGCACATGAAAAGCGGCAAAACGTTGACAATGATGCCCTTGGCCAAAAAGGGCGTATGCGTTTTCTCCTGAATATATTCAGGAAAAAACGCATACGCCCTTTTTGGCCAACCAAGCAACCTGGAAAGGCAAATCAGCGCTACAAAGAAGTCTCGCTTCCCATCGGTCAAAAGGGACATGCTGAAAAAGTTGTCAAAACCAGAAATGCAGGACAGGCCATGGAGAAATGGGAGCCTTGCTACACTGATGGGCGGGATGTAAATTGCCAACAGCCACTCTGGAGAAGTGTACGGTGTGTCCTGAAACATCTAAAAAACACAGCTTAGAGAGCATAGGGCACTTCCACGCATGGGGGGATAAAGTGGGAAAATTGAAAATCAGCAAGACACAAGCACCCCAAAGTTTAGGGCTGCTCTGTTGACAAGGACCTCCACTTCATTCCACCTTAAATATCCCAGGAAAGCGAAAAATGGATAAAAAAGTTGTGGTCCTTATGTACAATGGAATATCACTCAGCCATGAAATCAATGTCATAAGGCTAGTAGCAGCATGATGAGTGGATTTAGGTAAGACGATTCTAAGTGAAATAAGTCACACAGAAAAGGACACTTCTCATAAGGTGTCACTTATAGAGGGAATGTAAAAGCCGTTACACTTGAACTGAATTACAAAACAGAACAGAGTCACACATGCAGAAAACACACTATGGCTGCTTAACGGGAAAGGTGAGGTGGGGTGATACATAAAACAAGAGTTTCAAATTAGCTCAGATACCGTTCCATAAACCCAACATGGAATAGACAAGACCTACTCCTTGCTCAGAGAACTGGACTCAACACGCCCGATTCACCGCACAAGAATATATCTGACTAGTAATAATCTTAAAACCTATGTATTGATATCTCTCTGTTAGTGTGTCAAGTGTGTGTAAGGCGGCGTAAACACGGCCGTGAAAAGCAGCTAAACCCCATTATAAAAATAAATTACTTTTAAAAACCCATGAAACAAAGACAGGGAAAGAGAGAGAAATTCTTACACAATTCGTTCAGGGGCTGTGATGCAACCTGCATTGACCATATCTAGACCCACAGCTGGATGAGACATAAGGGTGGACACTCTTGGGGCTGAGAGGTTTGGTGAGGTTGGGTGAGCAAACGCAGACCCTTTAAAGTAATACTGCGTGCTACCCATCGCATGGGTCCCAAATCTCCAGGTTCAAGGGCATCTTCCTACATCGAAAACATGCATGAGAAACCCAGAAGATGGTACACCGTGTGATGGGGAAAGGTTTCTAAAACGCACCGCATTTCTCATCTCCTTGTGCTCGGGTTCGCCATTCCAGCCACTTTACTAGCAATCTCCCTACTTGGAGCATCAGCACCTTTAACCTCCTGTTCCGTACAGGTTGCAATTTGTCCTGAGGATGAACGGGAAGACGGGGAACCAATGAGAGACTAGCTCTTGGTGTTGGGACAGGCACAGGTCACTCAATTTTCCCATCAGGAAGAAGAATTAACCACAGGCTCAGCCTGCCCCCCGGAACCAGAACAGGGCCTGAAGCCATCCTGCGCTTTTGCGGCCGACTCCCAAAAAAGCGACTTGTAAAATGGAGCTTCAGGGCACTGCAATTCACAAACCTGCAGAATTATAAATGATAACTCTCGTCCACAAATATATTGAGGGAAGGCAAAGAAGAGGATTTGAAATCAAGGCAGAATTGCAGGAAACAGATTTCAGGAGGTAGATTCGAATCGCCTTTAAAGCACATGAAAAGCGGCAAAACGTTGACAATGATGCCCTTGGCCAAAAAGGGCGTATGCGTTTTTTCCTGAATATATTCAGGAAAAAACGCATACGCCCTTTTTGGCCAACCAAGCAACCTGGAAAGGCAAATCAGCGCTACAAAGAAGTCTCGCTTCCCATCGGTCAAAAGGGACATGCTGAAAAAGGTGTCAAAACCAGAAATGCAGGACAGGCCATGGAGAAATGGGAGCCTTGCTACACTGATGGGCGGGATGTAAATTGCCAACAGCCACTCTGGAGAAGTGTACGGTGTGTCCTGAAACATCTAAAAAACACAGCTTAGAGAGCATAGGGCACTTCTACGCATGGGGGGATAAAGTGGGAAAATTGAAAATCAGCAAGACACAAGCACCCGAAAGTTTAGGGCTGCTCTGTTGACAAGGACCTCCACTTCCTTCCACCTTAAATATCCCAGGAAAGCGAAAAATGGATAAAAAAGTTGTGGTCCTTATGTACAATGGAATATCACTCAGCCATGAAATCAATGTCATAAGGCTAGTAGCAGCATGATGAGTGGATTTAGGTAAGACGATTCTAAGTGAAATAAGTCACACAGAAAAGGACACTTCTCATAAGGTGTCACTTATAGAGGGAATGTAAAAACCGTTACACTTGAACTGAATTACAAAACAGAACAGAGTCACACATGCAGAAAACACACTATGGCTGCTTAACGGGAAAGGTGAGGTGGGGTGATACATAAAACAAGAGTTTCAAATTAGCTCAGATACCGTTCCATAAACCCAACATGGAATAGACAAGACCTACTCCTTGCTCAGAGAACTGGACTCAACACGCCCGATTCACCGCACAAGAATATATCTGACTAGTAATAATCTTAAAACCTATGTATTGATATCTCTCTGTTAGTGTGTCAAGTGTGTGTAAGGCGGCATAAACACGGCCGTGAAAAGCAGCTAAACCCCATTATAAAAATAAATTACTTTTAAAAACCCATGAAACAAAGACAGGGAAAGAGAGAGAAATTCTTACACAATTCGTTCAGGGGCTGTGATGCAACCTGCATTGACCATATCTAGACCCACAGCTGGATGAGACATAAGGGTGGACACTCTTGGGGCTGAGAGGTTTGGTGAGGTTGGGTGAGCAAACGCAGACCCTTTAAAGTAATACTGCGTGCTACCCATCGCATGGGTCCCAAATCTCCAGGTTCAAGGGCATCTTCCTACATCGAAAACATGCATGAGAAACCCAGAAGATGGTACACCGTGTGATGGGGAAAGGTTTCTAAAACGCACCGCATTTCTCATCTCCTTGTGCTCGGGTTCGCCATTCCAGCCACTTTACTAGCAATCTCCCTACTTGGAGCATCAGCACCTTTAACCTCCTGTTCCGTACAGGTTGCAATTTGTCCTGAGGATGAACGGGAAGACGGGGAACCAATGAGAGACTAGCTCTTGGTGTTGGGACAGGCACAGGTCACTCAATTTTCCCATCAGGAAGAAGAATTAACCACAGGCTCAGCCTGCCCCCCGGAACCAGAACAGGGCCTGAAGCCATCCTGCGCTTTTGCGGCCGACTCCCAAAAAAGCGACTTGTAAAATGGAGCTTCAGGGCACTGCAATTCACAAACCTGCAGAATTATAAATGATAACTCTCGTCCACAAATATATTGAGGGAAGGCAAAGAAGAGGATTTGAAATCAAGGCAGAATTGCAGGAAACAGATTTCAGGAGGTAGATTCGAATCGCCTTTAAAGCACATGAAAAGCGGCAAAACGTTGACAATGATGCCCTTGGCCAAAAAGGGCGTATGCGTTTTTTCCTGAATATATTCAGGAAAAAACGCATACGCCCTTTTTGGCCAACCAAGCAACCTGGAAAGGCAAATCAGCGCTACAAAGAAGTCTCGCTTCCCATCGGTCAAAAGGGACATGCTGAAAAAGGTGTCAAAACCAGAAATGCAGGACAGGCCATGGAGAAATGGAAGCCTTGCTACACTGATGGGCGGGATGTAAATTGCCAACAGCCACTCTGGAGAAGTGTACGGTGTGTCCTGAAACATCTAAAAAACACAGCTTAGAGAGCATAGGGCACTTCTACGCATGGGGGGATAAAGTGGGAAAATTGAAAATCAGCAAGACACAAGCACCCGAAAGTTTAGGGCTGCTCTGTTGACAAGGACCTCCACTTCCTTCCACCTTAAATATCCCAGGAAAGCGAAAAATGGATAAAAAAGTTGTGGTCCTTATGTACAATGGAATATCACTCAGCCATGAAATCAATGTCATAAGGCTAGTAGCAGCATGAGGAGTGGATTTAGGTAAGACGATTCTAAGTGAAATAAGTCACACAGAAAAGGACACTTCTCATAAGGTGTCACTTATAGAGGGAATGTAAAAACCGTTACACTTGAACTGAATTACAAAACAGAACAGAGTCACACATGCAGAAAACACACTATGGCTGCTTAACGGGAAAGGTGAGGTGGGGTGATACATAAAACAAGAGTTTCAAATTAGCTCAGATACCGTTCCATAAACCCAACATGGAATAGACAAGACCTACTCCTTGCTCAGAGAACTGGACTCAACACGCCCGATTCACCGCACAAGAATATATCTGACTAGTAATAATCTTAAAACCTATGTATTGATATCTCTCTGTTAGTGTGTCAAGTGTGTGTAAGGCGGCGTAAACACGGCCGTGAAAAGCAGCTAAACCCCATTATAAAAATAAATTACTTTTAAAAACCCATGAAACAAAGACAGGGAAAGAGAGAGAAATTCTTACACAATTCGTTCAGGGGCTGTGATGCAACCTGCATTGACCATATCTAGACCCACAGCTGGATGAGACATAAGGGTGGACACTCTTGGGGCTGAGAGGTTTGGTGAGGTTGGGTGAGCAAACGCAGACCCTTTAAAGTAATACTGCGTGCTACCCATCGCATGGGTCCCAAATCTCCAGGTTCAAGGGCATCTTCCTACATCGAAAACATGCATGAGAAACCCAGAAGATGGTACACCGTGTGATGGGGAAAGGTTTCTAAAACGCACCGCATTTCTCATCTCCTTGTGCTCGGGTTCGCCATTCCAGCCACTTTACTAGCAATCTCCCTACTTGGAGCATCAGCACCTTTAACCTCCTGTTCCGTACAGGTTGCAATTTGTCCTGAGGATGAACGGGAAGACGGGGAACCAATGAGAGACTAGCTCTTGGTGTTGGGACAGGCACAGGTCACTCAATTTTCCCATCAGGAAGAAGAATTAACCACAGGCTCAGCCTGCCCCCCGGAACCAGAACAGGGCCTGAAGCCATCCTGCGCTTTTGCGGCCGACTCCCAAAAAAGCGACTTGTAAAATGGAGCTTCAGGGCACTGCAATTCACAAACCTGCAGAATTATAAATGATAACTCTCGTCCACAAATATATTGAGGGAAGGCAAAGAAGAGGATTTGAAATCAAGGCAGAATTGCAGGAAACAGATTTCAGGAGGTAGATTCGAATCGCCTTTAAAGCACATGAAAAGCGGCAAAACGTTGACAATGATGCCCTTGGCCAAAAAGGGCGTATGCGTTTTTTCCTGAATATATTCAGGAAAAAACGCATACGCCCTTTTTGGCCAACCAAGCAACCTGGAAAGGCAAATCAGCGCTACAAAGAAGTCTCGCTTCCCATCGGTCAAAAGGGACATGCTGAAAAAGGTGTCAAAACCAGAAATGCAGGACAGGCCATGGAGAAATGGGAGCCTTGCTACACTGATGGGCGGGATGTAAATTGCCAACAGCCACTCTGGAGAAGTGTACGGTGTGTCCTGAAACATCTAAAAAACACAGCTTAGAGAGCATAGGGCACTTCTACGCATGGGGGGATAAAGTGGGAAAATTGAAAATCAGCAAGACACAAGCACCCGAAAGTTTAGGGCTGCTCTGTTGACAAGGACCTCCACTTCCTTCCACCTTAAATATCCCAGGAAAGCGAAAAATGGATAAAAAAGTTGTGGTCCTTATGTACAATGGAATATCACTCAGCCATGAAATCAATGTCATAAGGCTAGTAGCAGCATGATGAGTGGATTTAGGTAAGACGATTCTAAGTGAAATAAGTCACACAGAAAAGGACACTTCTCATAAGGTGTCACTTATAGAGGGAATGTAAAAACCGTTACACTTGAACTGAATTACAAAACAGAACAGAGTCACACATGCAGAAAACACACTATGGCTGCTTAACGGGAAAGGTGAGGTGGGGTGATACATAAAACAAGAGTTTCAAATTAGCTCAGATACCGTTCCATAAACCCAACATGGAATAGACAAGACCTACTCCTTGCTCAGAGAACTGGACTCAACACGCCCGATTCACCGCACAAGAATATATCTGACTAGTAATAATCTTAAAACCTATGTATTGATATCTCTCTGTTAGTGTGTCAAGTGTGTGTAAGGCGGCATAAACACGGCCGTGAAAAGCAGCTAAACCCCATTATAAAAATAAATTACTTTTAAAAACCCATGAAACAAAGACAGGGAAAGAGAGAGAAATTCTTACACAATTCGTTCAGGGGCTGTGATGCAACCTGCATTGACCATATCTAGACCCACAGCTGGATGAGACATAAGGGTGGACACTCTTGGGGCTGAGAGGTTTGGTGAGGTTGGGTGAGCAAACGCAGACCCTTTAAAGTAATACTGCGTGCTACCCATCGCATGGGTCCCAAATCTCCAGGTTCAAGGGCATCTTCCTACATCGAAAACATGCATGAGAAACCCAGAAGATGGTACACCGTGTGATGGGGAAAGGTTTCTAAAACGCACCGCATTTCTCATCTCCTTGTGCTCGGGTTCGCCATTCCAGCCACTTTACTAGCAATCTCCCTACTTGGAGCATCAGCACCTTTAACCTCCTGTTCCGTACAGGTTGCAATTTGTCCTGAGGATGAACGGGAAGACGGGGAACCAATGAGAGACTAGCTCTTGGTGTTGGGACAGGCACAGGTCACTCAATTTTCCCATCAGGAAGAAGAATTAACCACAGGCTCAGCCTGCCCCCCGGAACCAGAACAGGGCCTGAAGCCATCCTGCGCTTTTGCGGCCGACTCCCAAAAAAGCGACTTGTAAAATGGAGCTTCAGGGCACTGCAATTCACAAACCTGCAGAGTTATAAATGATAACTCTCGTCCACAAATATATTGAGGGAAGGCAAAGAAGAGGATTTGAAATCAAGGCAGAATTGCAGGAAACAGATTTCAGGAGGTAGATTCGAATCGCCTTTAAAGCACATGAAAAGCGGCAAAACGTTGACAATGATGCCCTTGGCCAAAAAGGGCGTATGCGTTTTTTCCTGAATATATTCAGGAAAAAACGCATACGCCCTTTTTGGCCAACCAAGCAACCTGGAAAGGCAAATCAGCGCTACAAAGAAGTCTCGCTTCCCATCGGTCAAAAGGGACATGCTGAAAAAGGTGTCAAAACCAGAAATGCAGGACAGGCCATGGAGAAATGGAAGCCTTGCTACACTGATGGGCGGGATGTAAATTGCCAACAGCCACTCTGGAGAAGTGTACGGTGTGTCCTGAAACATCTAAAAAACACAGCTTAGAGAGCATAGGGCACTTCCACGCATGGGGGGATAAAGTGGGAAAATTGAAAATCAGCAAGACACAAGCACCCGAAAGTTTAGGGCTGCTCTGTTGACAAGGACCTCCACTTCATTCCACCTTAAATATCCCAGGAAAGCGAAAAATGGATAAAAAAGTTGTGGTCCTTATGTACAATGGAATATCACTCAGCCATGAAATCAATGTCATAAGGCTAGTAGCAGCATGAGGAGTGGATTTAGGTAAGACGATTCTAAGTGAAATAAGTCACACAGAAAAGGACACTTCTCATAAGGTGTCACTTATAGAGGGAATGTAAAAGCCGTTACACTTGAACTGAATTACAAAACAGAACAGAGTCACACATGCAGAAAACACACTATGGCTGCTTAACGGGAAAGGTGAGGTGGGGTGATACATAAAACAAGAGTTTCAAATTAGCTCAGATACCGTTCCATAAACCCAATATGGAATAGACAAGACCTACTCCTTGCTCAGAGAACTGGACTCAACACGCCCGATTCACCGCACAAGAATATATCTGACTAGTAATAATCTTAAAACCTATGTATTGATATCTCTCTGTTAGTGTGTCAAGTGTGTGTAAGGCGGCATAAACACGGCCGTGAAAAGCAGCTAAACCCCATTATAAAAATAAATTACTTTTAAAAACCCATGAAACAAAGACAGGGAAAGAGAGAGAAATTCTTACACAATTCGTTCAGGGGCTGTGATGCAACCTGCATTGACCATATCTAGACCCACAGCTGGATGAGACATAAGGGTGGACACTCTTGGGGCTGAGAGGTTTGGTGAGGTTGGGTGAGCAAACGCAGACCCTTTAAAGTAATACTGCGTGCTACCCATCGCATGGGTCCCAAATCTCCAGGTTCAAGGGCATCTTCCTACATCGAAAACATGCATGAGAAACCCAGAAGATGGTACACCGTGTGATGGGGAAAGGTTTCTAAAACGCACCGCATTTCTCATCTCCTTGTGCTCGGGTTCGCCATTCCAGCCACTTTACTAGCAATCTCCCTACTTGGAGCATCAGCACCTTTAACCTCCTGTTCCGTACAGGTTGCAATTTGTCCTGAGGATGAACGGGAAGACGGGGAACCAATGAGAGACTAGCTCTTGGTGTTGGGACAGGCACAGGTCACTCAATTTTCCCATCAGGAAGAAGAATTAACCACAGGCTCAGCCTGCCCCCCGGAACCAGAACAGGGCCTGAAGCCATCCTGCGCTTTTGCGGCCGACTCCCAAAAAAGCGACTTGTAAAATGGAGCTTCAGGGCACTGCAATTCACAAACCTGCAGAATTATA
The DNA here is from genome assembly GCF_965194825.1 of Balaenoptera physalus. Lineage (NCBI taxonomy): Eukaryota > Metazoa > Chordata > Mammalia > Artiodactyla > Balaenopteridae > Balaenoptera > Balaenoptera physalus. The sequence continues at coordinate 384,714 of NW_028126374.1, forward strand.
AATGATAACTCTCGTCCACAAATATATTGAGGGAAGGCAAAGAAGAGGATTTGAAATCAAGGCAGAATTGCAGGAAACAGATTTCAGGAGGTAGATTCGAATCGCCTTTAAAGCACATGAAAAGCGGCAAAACGTTGACAATGATGCCCTTGGCCAAAAAGGGCGTATGCGTTTTTTCCTGAATATATTCAGGAAAAAACGCATACGCCCTTTTTGGCCAACCAAGCAACCTGGAAAGGCAAATCAGCGCGACAAAGAAGTCTCGCTTCCCATCGGTCAAAAGGGCCATGCTGAAAAAAGTGTCAAAACCAGAAATGCAGGACAGGCCATGGAGAAATGGGAGCCTTGCTACACTGATGGGCGGGATGTAAATTGCCAACAGCCACTCTGGAGAAGTGTACGGTGTGTCCTGAAACATCTAAAAAACACAGCTTAGAGAGCATAGGGCACTTCCACGCATGGGGGGATAAAGTGGGAAAATTGAAAATCAGCAAGACACAAGCACCCCAAAGTTTAGGGCTGCTCTGTTGACAAGGACCTCCACTTCATTCCACCTTAAATATCCCAGGAAAGCGAAAAATGGATAAAAAAGTTGTGGTCCTTATGTACAATGGAATATCACTCAGCCATGAAATCAATGTCATAAGGCTAGTAGCAGCATGATGAGTGGATTTAGGTAAGACGATTCTAAGTGAAATAAGTCACACAGAAAAGGACACTTCTCATAAGGTGTCACTTATAGAGGGAATGTAAAAGCCGTTACACTTGAACTGAATTACAAAACAGAACAGAGTCACACATGCAGAAAACACACTATGGCTGCTTAACGGGAAAGGTGAGGTGGGGTGATACATAAAACAAGAGTTTCAAATTAGCTCAGATACCGTTCCATAAACCCAATATGGAATAGACAAGACCTACTCCTTGCTCAGAGAACTGGACTCAACACGCCCGATTCACCGCACAAGAATATATCTGACTAGTAATAATCTTAAAACCTATGTATTGATATCTCTCTGTTAGTGTGTCAAGTGGGTGTAAAGCGGCCTAAACACAGCCGTGAAAAGCAGCTAAACCCCATTATAAAAAGAAATTACTTTTAAAAACCCATGAAACAAAGACAGGGAAAGAGAGAGAAATTCTTACACAATTCGTTCAGGGGCTGTGATGCAACCTGCATTGACCATATCTAGACCCACAGCTGGATGAGACATAAGGGTGGACACTCTTGGGGCTGAGAGGTTTGGTGAGGTTGGGTGAGCAAACGCAGACCCTTTAAAGTAATACTGCGTGCGACCCATCGCATGGGTCCCAAATCTCCAGGTTCAAGGGCATCTTCCTACATCGAAAACATGCATGAGAAACCCAGAAGATGGTACACCGTGTGATGGGGAAAGGTTTCTAAAACGCACCGCATTTCTCATCTCCTTGTGCTCGGGTTCGCCATTCCAGCCACTTTACTAGCAATCTCCCTACTTGGAGCATCAGCACCTTTAACCTCCTGTTCCGTACAGGTTGCAATTTGTCCTGAGGATGAACGGGAAGACGGGGAACCAATGAGAGACTAGCTCTTGGTGTTGGGACAGGCACAGGTCACACTCTATTTTCCCATCAGGAAGAAGAATTAACCACAGGCTCAGCCTGCCCCCCGGAACCAGAACAGGGCCTGAAGCCATCCTGCGCTTTTGCGGCCGGCTCCCAAAAAAGCGACTTGTAAAATGGAGCTTCAGGGCACTGCAATTCACAAACCTGCAGAGTTATAAATGATAACTCTCGTCCACAAATATATTGAGGGAAGGCAAAGAAGAGGATTTGAAATCAAGGCAGAATTGCAGGAAACAGATTTCAGGAGGTAGATTCGAATCGCCTTTAAAGCACATGAAAAGCGGCAAAACGTTGACAATGATGCCCTTGGCCAAAAAGGGCGTATGCGTTTTTTCCTGAATATATTCAGGAAAAAAACGCATACGCCCTTTTTGGCCAACCAAGCAACCTGGAAAGGCAAATCAGCGCGACAAAGAAGTCTCGCTTCCCATCGGTCAAAAGGGCCATGCTGAAAAAAGTGTCAAAACCAGAAATGCAGGACAGGCCATGGAGAAATGGGAGCCTTGCTACACTGATGGGCGGGATGTAAATTGCCAACAGCCACTCTGGAGAAGTGTACGGTGTGTCCTGAAACATCTAAAAAACACAGCTTAGAGAGCATAGGGCACTTCCACGCATGGGGGGATAAAGTGGGAAAATTGAAAATCAGCAAGACACAAGCACCCCAAAGTTTAGGGCTGCTCTGTTGACAAGGACCTCCACTTCCTTCCACCTTAAATATCCCAGGAAAGCGAAAAATGGATAAAAAAGTTGTGGTCCTTATGTACAATGGAATATCACTCAGCCATGAAATCAATGTCATAAGGCTAGTAGCAGCATGATGAGTGGATTTAGGTAAGACGATTCTAAGTGAAATAAGTCACACAGAAAAGGACACTTCTCATAAGGTGTCACTTATAGAGGGAATGTAAAAACCGTTACACTTGAACTGAATTACAAAACAGAACAGAGTCACACATGCAGAAAACACACTATGGCTGCTTAACGGGAAAGGTGAGGTGGGGTGATACATAAAACAAGAGTTTCAAATTAGCTCAGATACCGTTCCATAAACCCAATATGGAATAGACAAGACCTACTCCTTGCTCAGAGAACTGGACTCAACACGCCCGATTCACCGCACAAGAATATATCTGACCAGTAATAATCTTAAAACCTATGTATTGATATCTCTCTGTTAGTGTGTCAAGTGGGTGTAAAGCGGCCTAAACACAGCCGTGAAAAGCAGCTAAACCCCATTATAAAAAGAAATTACTTTTAAAAACCCATGAAACAAAGACAGGGAAAGAGAGAGAAATTCTTACACAATTCGTTCAGGGGCTGTGATGCAACCTGGATTGACCATATCTAGACCCACAGCTGGATGAGACATAAGGGTGGACACTCTTGGGGCTGAGAGGTTTGGTGAGGTTGGGTGAGCAAACGCAGACCCTTTAAAGTAATACTGCGTGCGACCCATCGCATGGGTCCCAAATCTCCAGGTTCAAGGGCATCTTCCTACATCGAAAACATGCATGAGAAACCCAGAAGATGGTACACCGTGTGATGGGGAAAGGTTTCTAAAACGCACCTCATTTCTCATCTCCTTGTGCTCGGGTTCGCCATTCCAGCCACTTTACTAGCAATCTCCCTACTTGGAGCATCAGCACCTTTAACCTCCTGTTCCGTACAGGTTGCAATTTGTCCTGAGGATGAACGGGAAGACGGGGAACCAATGAGAGACTAGCTCTTGGTGTTGGGACAGGCACAGGTCACTCTATTTTCCCATCAGGAAGAAGAATTAACCACAGGCTCAGCCTGCCCCCCGGAACCAGAACAGGGCCTGAAGCCATCCTGCGCTTTTGCGGCCGGCTCCCAAAAAAGCGACTTGTAAAATGGAGCTTCAGGGCACTGCAATTCACAAACCTGCAGAGTTATAAATGATAACTCTCGTCCACAAATATATTGAGGGAAGGCAAAGAAGAGGATTTGAAATCAAGGCAGAATTGCAGGAAACAGATTTCAGGAGGTAGATTCGAATCGCCTTTAAAGCACATGAAAAGCGGCAAAACGTTGACAATGATGCCCTTGGCCAAAAAGGGCGTATGCGTTTTTTCCTGAATATATTCAGGAAAAAACGCATACGCCCTTTTTGGCCAACCAAGCAACCTGGAAAGGCAAATCAGTGCGACAAAGAAGTCTCGCTTCCCATCGGTCAAAAGGGCCATGCTGAAAAAAGTGTCAAAACCAGAAATGCAGGACAGGCCATGGAGAAATGGGAGCCTTGCTACACTGATGGGCGGGATGTAAATTGCCAACAGCCACTCTGGAGAAGTGTACGGTGTGTCCTGAAACATCTAAAAAACACAGCTTAGAGAGCCTAGGGCACTTCCACGCATGGGGGGATAAAGCGGGAAAATTGAAAATCAGCAAGACACAAGCACCCCAAAGTTTAGGGCTGCTCTGTTGACAAGGACCTCCACTTCCTTCCACCTTAAATATCCCAGGAAAGCGAAAAATGGATAAAAAAGTTGTGGTCCTTATGTACAATGGAATATCACTCAGCCATGAAATCAATGTCATAAGGCTAGTAGCAGCATGATGAGTGGATTTAGGTAAGACGATTCTAAGTGAAATAAGTCACACAGAAAAGGACACTTCTCATAAGGTGTCACTTATAGAGGGAATGTAAAAACCGTTACACTTGAACTGAATTACAAAACAGAACAGAGTCACACATGCAGAAAACACACTATGGCTGCTTAACGGGAAAGGTGAGGTGGGGTGATACATAAAACAAGAGTTTCAAATTAGCTCAGATACCGTTCCATAAACCCAATATGGAATAGACAAGACCTACTCCTTGCTCAGAGAACTGGACTCAACACGCCCGATTCACCGCACAAGAATATATCTGACCAGTAATAATCTTAAAACCTATGTATTGATATCTCTCTGTTAGTGTGTCAAGTGGGTGTAAAGCGGCCTAAACACAGCCGTGAAAAGCAGCTAAACCCCATTATAAAAAGAAATTACTTTTAAAAACCCATGAAACAAAGACAGGGAAAGAGAGAGAAATTCTTACACAATTCGTTCAGGGGCTGTGATGCAACCTGGATTGACCATATCTAGACCCACAGCTGGATGAGACATAAGGGTGGACACTCTTGGGGCTGAGAGGTTTGGTGAGGTTGGGTGAGCAAACGCAGACCCTTTAAAGTAATACTGCGTGCGACCCATCGCATGGGTCCCAAATCTCCAGGTTCAAGGGCATCTTCCTACATCGAAAACATGCATGAGAAACCCAGAAGATGGTACACCGTGTGATGGGGAAAGGTTTCTAAAACGCACCTCATTTCTCATCTCCTTGTGCTCGGGTTCGCCATTCCAGCCACTTTACTAGCAATCTCCCTACTTGGAGCATCGGCACCTTTAACCTCCTGTTCCGTACAGGTTGCAATTTGTCCTGAGGATGAACGGGAAGACGGGGAACCAATGAGAGACTAGCTCTTGGTGTTGGGACAGGCACAGGTCACTCTATTTTCCCATCAGGAAGAAGAATTAACCACAGGCTCAGCCTGCCCCCCGGAACCAGAACAGGGCCTGAAGCCATCCTGCGCTTTTGCGGCCGGCTCCCAAAAAAGCGACTTGTAAAATGGAGCTTCAGGGCACTGCAATTCACAAACCTGCAGAGTTATAAATGATAACTCTCGTCCACAAATATATTGAGGGAAGGCAAAGAAGAGGATTTGAAATCAAGGCAGAATTGCAGGAAACAGATTTCAGGAGGTAGATTCGAATCGCCTTTAAAGCACATGAAAAGCGGCAAAACGTTGACAATGATGCCCTTGGCCAAAAAGGGCGTATGCGTTTTTTCCTGAATATATTCAGGAAAAAACGCATACGCCCTTTTTGGCCAACCAAGCAACCTGGAAAGGCAAATCAGCGCGACAAAGAAGTCTCGCTTCCCATCGGTCAAAAGGGCCATGCTGAAAAAAGTGTCAAAACCAGAAATGCAGGACAGGCCATGGAGAAATGGGAGCCTTGCTACACTGATGGGCGGGATGTAAATTGCCAACAGCCACTCTGGAGAAGTGTACGGTGTGTCCTGAAACATCTAAAAAACACAGCTTAGAGAGCATAGGGCACTTCCACGCATGGGGGGATAAAGCGGGAAAATTGAAAATCAGCAAGACACAAGCACCCCAAAGTTTAGGGCTGCTCTGTTGACAAGGACCTCCACTTCCTTCCACCTTAAATATCCCAGGAAAGCGAAAAATGGATAAAAAAGTTGTGGTCCTTATGTACAATGGAATATCACTCAGCCATGAAATCAATGTCATAAGGCTAGTAGCAGCATGATGAGTGGATTTAGGTAAGACGATTCTAAGTGAAATAAGTCACACAGAAAAGGACACTTCTCATAAGGTGTCACTTATAGAGGGAATGTAAAAACCGTTACACTTGAAATGAATTACAAAACAGAACAGAGTCACACATGCAGAAAACACACTATGGCTGCTTAACGGGAAAGGTGAGGTGGGGTGATACATAAAACAAGAGTTTCAAATTAGCTCAGATACCGTTCCATAAACCCAATATGGAATAGACAAGACCTACTCCTTGCTCAGAGAACTGGACTCAACATGCCCGATTCACCGCACAAGAATATATCTGACCAGTAATAATCTTAAAACCTATGTATTGATATCTCTCTGTTAGTGTGTCAAGTGGGTGTAAAGCGGCCTAAACACAGCCGTGAAAAGCAGCTAAACCCCATTATAAAAAGAAATTACTTTTAAAAACCCATGAAACAAAGACAGGGAAAGAGAGAGAAATTCTTACACAATTCGTTCAGGGGCTGTGATGCAACCTGGATTGACCATATCTAGACCCACAGCTGGATGAGACATAAGGGTGGACACTCTTGGGGCTGAGAGGTTTGGTGAGGTTGGGTGAGCAAACGCAGACCCTTTAAAGTAATACTGCGTGCGACCCATCGCATGGGTCCCAAATCTCCAGGTTCAAGGGCATCTTCCTACATCGAAAACATGCATGAGAAACCCAGAAGATGGTACACCGTGTGATGGGGAAAGGTTTCTAAAACGCACCTCATTTCTCATCTCCTTGTGCTCGGGTTCGCCATTCCAGCCACTTTACTAGCAATCTCCCTACTTGGAGCATCGGCACCTTTAACCTCCTGTTCCGTACAGGTTGCAATTTGTCCTGAGGATGAACGGGAAGACGGGGAACCAATGAGAGACTAGCTCTTGGTGTTGGGACAGGCACAGGTCACTCTATTTTCCCATCAGGAAGAAGAATTAACCACAGGCTCAGCCTGCCCCCCGGAACCAGAACAGGGCCTGAAGCCATCCTGCGCTTTTGCGGCCGGCTCCCAAAAAAGCGACTTGTAAAATGGAGCTTCAGGGCACTGCAATTCACAAACCTGCAGAGTTATAAATGATAACTCTCGTCCACAAATATATTGAGGGAAGGCAAAGAAGAGGATTTGAAATCAAGGCAGAATTGCAGGAAACAGATTTCAGGAGGTAGATTCGAATCGCCTTTAAAGCACATGAAAAGCGGCAAAACGTTGACAATGATGCCCTTGGCCAAAAAGGGCGTATGCGTTTTTTCCTGAATATATTCAGGAAAAAACGCATACGCCCTTTTTGGCCAACCAAGCAACCTGGAAAGGCAAATCAGCGCGACAAAGAAGTCTCGCTTCCCATCGGTCAAAAGGGCCATGCTGAAAAAAGTGTCAAAACCAGAAATGCAGGACAGGCCATGGAGAAATGGGAGCCTTGCTACACTGATGGGCGGGATGTAAATTGCCAACAGCCACTCTGGAGAAGTGTACGGTGTGTCCTGAAACATCTAAAAAACACAGCTTAGAGAGCATAGGGCACTTCCACGCATGGGGGGATAAAGCGGGAAAATTGAAAATCAGCAAGACACAAGCACCCCAAAGTTTAGGGCTGCTCTGTTGACAAGGACCTCCACTTCCTTCCACCTTAAATATCCCAGGAAAGCGAAAAATGGATAAAAAAGTTGTGGTCCTTATGTACAATGGAATATCACTCAGCCATGAAATCAATCTCATAAGGCTAGTAGCAGCATGATGAGTGGATTTAGGTAAGACGATTCTAAGTGAAATAAGTCACACAGAAAAGGACACTTCTCATAAGGTGTCACTTATAGAGGGAATGTAAAAACCGTTACACTTGAACTGAATTACAAAACAGAACAGAGTCACACATGCAGAAAACACACTATGGCTGCTTAACGGGAAAGGTGAGGTGGGGCGATACATAAAACAAGAGTTTCAAATTAGCTCAGATACCGTTCCATAAACCCAATATGGAATAGACAAGACCTACTCCTTGCTCAGAGAACTGGACTCAACACGCCCGATTCACCGCACAAGAATATATCTGACTAGTAATAATCTTAAAACCTATGTATTGATATCTCTCTGTTAGTGTGTCAAGTGGGTGTAAAGCGGCCTAAACACAGCCGTGAAAAGCAGCTAAACCCCATTATAAAAAGAAATTACTTTTAAAAACCCATGAAACAAAGACAGGGAAAGAGAGAGAAATTCTTACACAATTCGTTCAGGGGCTGTGATGCAACCTGGATTGACCATATCTAGACCCACAGCTGGATGAGACATAAGGGTGGACACTCTTGGGGCTGAGAGGTTTGGTGAGGTTGGGTGAGCAAACGCAGACCCTTTAAAGTAATACTGCGTGCTACCCATCGCATGGGTCCCAAATCTCCAGGTTCAAGGGCATCTTCCTACATCGAAAACATGCATGAGAAACCCAGAAGATGGTACACCGTGTGATGGGGAAAGGTTTCTAAAACGCACCTCATTTCTCATCTCCTTGTGCTCGGGTTCGCCATTCCAGCCACTTTACTAGCAATCTCCCTACTTGGAGCATCAGCACCTTTAACCTCCTGTTCCGTACAGGTTGCAATTTGTCCTGAGGATGAACGGGAAGACGGGGAACCAATGAGAGACTAGCTCTTGGTGTTGGGACAGGCACAGGTCACTCTATTTTCCCATCAGGAAGAAGAATTAACCACAGGCTCAGCCTGCCCCCCGGAACCAGAACAGGGCCTGAAGCCATCCTGCGCTTTTGCGGCCGGCTCCCAAAAAAGCGACTTGTAAAATGGAGCTTCAGGGCACTGCAATTCACAAACCTGCAGAGTTATAAATGATAACTCTCGTCCACAAATATATTGAGGGAAGGCAAAGAAGAGGATTTGAAATCAAGGCAGAATTGCAGGAAACAGATTTCAGGAGGTAGATTCGAATCGCCTTTAAAGCACATGAAAAGCGGCAAAACGTTGACAATGATGCCCTTGGCCAAAAAGGGCGTATGCGTTTTTTCCTGAATATATTCAGGAAAAAACGCATACGCCCTTTTTGGCCAACCAAGCAACCTGGAAAGGCAAATCAGCGCGACAAAGAAGTCTCGCTTCCCATCGGTCAAAAGGGCCATGCTGAAAAAAGTGTCAAAACCAGAAATGCAGGACAGGCCATGGAGAAATGGGAGCCTTGCTACACTGATGGGCGGGATGTAAATTGCCAACAGCCACTCTGGAGAAGTGTACGGTGTGTCCTGAAACATCTAAAAAACACAGCTTAGAGAGCATAGGGCACTTCCACGCATGGGGGGATAAAGCGGGAAAACTGAAAATCAGCAAGACACAAGCACCCCAAAGTTTAGGGCTGCTCTGTTGACAAGGACCTCCACTTCCTTCCACCTTAAATATCCCAGGAAACCGATAAATGGATAAAAAAGTTGTGGTCCTTATGTACAATGGAATATCACTCAGCCATGAAATCAATGTCATAAGGCTAGTAGCAGCATGATGAGTGGATTTAGGTAAGACGATTCTAAGTGAAATAAGTCACACAGAAAAGGACACTTCTCATAAGGTGTCACTTATAGAGGGAATGTAAAAACCGTTACACTTGAACTGAATTACAAAACAGAACAGATTCACACATGCAGAAAACACACTATGGCTGCTTAACGGGAAAGGTGAGGTGGGGCGATACATAAAACAAGAGTTTCAAATTAGCTCAGATACCGTTCCATAAACCCAATATGGAATAGACAAGACCTACTCCTTGCTCAGAGAACTGGACTCAACACGCCCGATTCACCGCACAAGAATATATCTGACCAGTAATAATCTTAAAACCTATGTATTGATATCTCTCTGTTAGTGTGTCAAGTGGGTGTAAAGCGGCCTAAACACAGCCGTGAAAAGCAGCTAAACCCCATTATAAAAAGAAATTACTTTTAAAAACCCATGAAACAAAGACAGGGAAAGAGAGAGAAATTCTTACACAATTCGTTCAGGGGCTGTGATGCAACCTGGATTGACCATATCTAGACCCACAGCTGGATGAGACATAAGGGTGGACACTCTTGGGGCTGAGAGGTTTGGTGAGGTTGGGTGAGCAAACGCAGACCCTTTAAAGTAATACTGCGTGCGACCCATCGCATGGGTCCCAAATCTCCAGGTTCAAGGGCATCTTCCTACATCGAAAACATGCATGAGAAACCCAGAAGATGGTACACCGTGTGATGGGGAAAGGTTTCTAAAACGCACCTCATTTCTCATCTCCTTGTGCTCGGGTTCGCCATTCCAGCCACTTTACTAGCAATCTCCCTACTTGGAGCATCAGCACCTTTAACCTCCTGTTCCGTACAGGTTGCAATTTGTCCTGAGGATGAACGGGAAGACGGGGAACCAATGAGAGACTAGCTCTTGGTGTTGGGACAGGCACAGGTCACTCTATTTTCCCATCAGGAAGAAGAATTAACCACAGGCTCAGCCTGCCCCCCGGAACCAGAACAGGGCCTGAAGCCATCCTGCGCTTTTGCGGCCGGCTCCCAAAAAAGCGACTTGTAAAATGGAGCTTCAGGGCACTGCAATTCACAAACCTGCAGAGTTATAAATGATAACTCTCGTCCACAAATATATTGAGGGAAGGCAAAGAAGAGGATTTGAAATCAAGGCAGAATTGCAGGAAACAGATTTCAGGAGGTAGATTCGAATCGCCTTTAAAGCACATGAAAAGCGGCAAAACGTTGACAATGATGCCCTTGGCCAAAAAGGGCGTATGCGTTTTTTCCTGAATATATTCAGGAAAAAACGCATACGCCCTTTTTGGCCAACCAAGCAACCTGGAAAGGCAAATCAGCGCGACAAAGAAGTCTCGCTTCCCATCGGTCAAAAGGGCCATGCTGAAAAAAGTGTCAAAACCAGAAATGCAGGACAGGCCATGGAGAAATGGGAGCCTTGCTACACTGTTGGGCGGGATGTAAATTGCCAACAGCCACTCTGGAGAAGTGTACGGTGTGTCCTGAAACATCTAAAAAACACAGCTTAGAGAGCATAGGGCACTTCCACGCATGGGGGGATAAAGCGGGAAAATTGAAAATCAGCAAGACACAAGCACCCGAAAGTTTAGGGCTGCTCTGTTGACAAGGACCTCCACTTCATTCCACCTTAAATATCCCAGGAAAGCGAAAAATGGATAAAAAAGTTGTGGTCCTTATGTACAATGGAATATCACTCAGCCATGAAATCAATGTCATAAGGCTAGTAGCAGCATGAGGAGTGGATTTAGGTAAGACGATTCTAAGTGAAATAAGTCACACAGAAAAGGACACTTCTCATAAGGTGTCACTTATAGAGGGAATGTAAAAGCCGTTACACTTGAACTGAATTACAAAACAGAACAGAGTCACACATGCAGAAAACACACTATGGCTGCTTAACGGGAAAGGTGAGGTGGGGTGATACATAAAACAAGAGTTTCAAATTAGCTCAGATACCGTTCCATAAACCCAATATGGAATAGACAAGACCTACTCCTTGCTCAGAGAACTGGACTCAACACGCCCGATTCACCGCACAAGAATATATCTGACTAGTAATAATCTTAAAACCTATGTATTGATATCTCTCTGTTAGTGTGTCAAGTGTGTGTAAGGCGGCATAAACACGGCCGTGAAAAGCAGCTAAACCCCATTATAAAAATAAATTACTTTTAAAAACCCATGAAACAAAGACAGGGAAAGAGAGAGAAATTCTTACACAATTCGTTCAGGGGCTGTGATGCAACCTGCATTGACCATATCTAGACCCACAGCTGGATGAGACATAAGGGTGGACACTCTTGGGGCTGAGAGGTTTGGTGAGGTTGGGTGAGCAAACGCAGACCCTTTAAAGTAATACTGCGTGCTACCCATCGCATGGGTCCCAAATCTCCAGGTTCAAGGGCATCTTCCTACATCGAAAACATGCATGAGAAACCCAGAAGATGGTACACCGTGTGATGGGGAAAGGTTTCTAAAACGCACCGCATTTCTCATCTCCTTGTGCTCGGGTTCGCCATTCCAGCCACTTTACTAGCAATCTCCCTACTTGGAGCATCAGCACCTTTAACCTCCTGTTCCGTACAGGTTGCAATTTGTCCTGAGGATGAACGGGAAGACGGGGAACCAATGAGAGACTAGCTCTTGGTGTTGGGACAGGCACAGGTCACTCAATTTTCCCATCAGGAAGAAGAATTAACCACAGGCTCAGCCTGCCCCCCGGAACCAGAACAGGGCCTGAAGCCATCCTGCGCTTTTGCGGCCGACTCCCAAAAAAGCGACTTGTAAAATGGAGCTTCAGGGCACTGCAATTCACAAACCTGCAGAATTATAAATGATAACTCTCGTCCACAAATATATTGAGGGAAGGCAAAGAAGAGGATTTGAAATCAAGGCAGAATTGCAGGAAACAGATTTCAGGAGGTAGATTCGAATCGCCTTTAAAGCACATGAAAAGCGGCAAAACGTTGACAATGATGCCCTTGGCCAAAAAGGGCGTATGCGTTTTTTCCTGAATATATTCAGGAAAAAACGCATACGCCCTTTTTGGCCAACCAAGCAACCTGGAAAGGCAAATCAGCGCGACAAAGAAGTCTCGCTTCCCATCGGTCAAAAGGGCCATGCTGAAAAAAGTGTCAAAACCAGAAATGCAGGACAGGCCATGGAGAAATGGGAGCCTTGCTACACTGATGGGCGGGATGTAAATTGCCAACAGCCACTCTGGAGAAGTGTACGGTGTGTCCTGAAACATCTAAAAAACACAGCTTAGAGAGCATAGGGCACTTCCACGCATGGGGGGATAAAGTGGGAAAATTGAAAATCAGCAAGACACAAGCACCCCAAAGTTTAGGGCTGCTCTGTTGACAAGGACCTCCACTTCATTCCACCTTAAATATCCCAGGAAAGCGAAAAATGGATAAAAAAGTTGTGGTCCTTATGTACAATGGAATATCACTCAGCCATGAAATCAATGTCATAAGGCTAGTAGCAGCATGATGAGTGGATTTAGGTAAGACGATTCTAAGTGAAATAAGTCACACAGAAAAGGACACTTCTCATAAGGTGTCACTTATAGAGGGAATGTAAAAGCCGTTACACTTGAACTGAATTACAAAACAGAACAGAGTCACACATGCAGAAAACACACTATGGCTGCTTAACGGGAAAGGTGAGGTGGGGTGATACATAAAACAAGAGTTTCAAATTAGCTCAGATACCGTTCCATAAACCCAATATGGAATAGACAAGACCTACTCCTTGCTCAGAGAACTGGACTCAACACGCCCGATTCACCGCACAAGAATATATCTGACTAGTAATAATCTTAAAACCTATGTATTGATATCTCTCTGTTAGTGTGTCAAGTGGGTGTAAAGCGGCCTAAACACAGCCGTGAAAAGCAGCTAAACCCCATTATAAAAAGAAATTACTTTTAAAAACCCATGAAACAAAGACAGGGAAAGAGAGAGAAATTCTTACACAATTCGTTCAGGGGCTGTGATGCAACCTGCATTGACCATATCTAGACCCACAGCTGGATGAGACATAAGGGTGGACACTCTTGGGGCTGAGAGGTTTGGTGAGGTTGGGTGAGCAAACGCAGACCCTTTAAAGTAATACTGCGTGCGACCCATCGCATGGGTCCCAAATCTCCAGGTTCAAGGGCATCTTCCTACATCGAAAACATGCATGAGAAACCCAGAAGATGGTACACCGTGTGATGGGGAAAGGTTTCTAAAACGCACCGCATTTCTCATCTCCTTGTGCTCGGGTTCGCCATTCCAGCCACTTTACTAGCAATCTCCCTACTTGGAGCATCAGCACCTTTAACCTCCTGTTCCGTACAGGTTGCAATTTGTCCTGAGGATGAACGGGAAGACGGGGAACCAATGAGAGACTAGCTCTTGGTGTTGGGACAGGCACAGGTCACACTCTATTTTCCCATCAGGAAGAAGAATTAACCACAGGCTCAGCCTGCCCCCCGGAACCAGAACAGGGCCTGAAGCCATCCTGCGCTTTTGCGGCCGGCTCCCAAAAAAGCGACTTGTAAAATGGAGCTTCAGGGCACTGCAATTCACAAACCTGCAGAGTTATAAATGATAACTCTCGTCCACAAATATATTGAGGGAAGGCAAAGAAGAGGATTTGAAATCAAGGCAGAATTGCAGGAAACAGATTTCAGGAGGTAGATTCGAATCGCCTTTAAAGCACATGAAAAGCGGCAAAACGTTGACAATGATGCCCTTGGCCAAAAAGGGCGTATGCGTTTTTTCCTGAATATATTCAGGAAAAAAACGCATACGCCCTTTTTGGCCAACCAAGCAACCTGGAAAGGCAAATCAGCGCGACAAAGAAGTCTCGCTTCCCATCGGTCAAAAGGGCCATGCTGAAAAAAGTGTCAAAACCAGAAATGCAGGACAGGCCATGGAGAAATGGGAGCCTTGCTACACTGATGGGCGGGATGTAAATTGCCAACAGCCACTCTGGAGAAGTGTACGGTGTGTCCTGAAACATCTAAAAAACACAGCTTAGAGAGCATAGGGCACTTCCACGCATGGGGGGATAAAGTGGGAAAATTGAAAATCAGCAAGACACAAGCACCCCAAAGTTTAGGGCTGCTCTGTTGACAAGGACCTCCACTTCCTTCCACCTTAAATATCCCAGGAAAGCGAAAAATGGATAAAAAAGTTGTGGTCCTTATGTACAATGGAATATCACTCAGCCATGAAATCAATGTCATAAGGCTAGTAGCAGCATGATGAGTGGATTTAGGTAAGACGATTCTAAGTGAAATAAGTCACACAGAAAAGGACACTTCTCATAAGGTGTCACTTATAGAGGGAATGTAAAAACCGTTACACTTGAACTGAATTACAAAACAGAACAGAGTCACACATGCAGAAAACACACTATGGCTGCTTAACGGGAAAGGTGAGGTGGGGTGATACATAAAACAAGAGTTTCAAATTAGCTCAGATACCGTTCCATAAACCCAATATGGAATAGACAAGACCTACTCCTTGCTCAGAGAACTGGACTCAACACGCCCGATTCACCGCACAAGAATATATCTGACCAGTAATAATCTTAAAACCTATGTATTGATATCTCTCTGTTAGTGTGTCAAGTGGGTGTAAAGCGGCCTAAACACAGCCGTGAAAAGCAGCTAAACCCCATTATAAAAAGAAATTACTTTTAAAAACCCATGAAACAAAGACAGGGAAAGAGAGAGAAATTCTTACACAATTCGTTCAGGGGCTGTGATGCAACCTGGATTGACCATATCTAGACCCACAGCTGGATGAGACATAAGGGTGGACACTCTTGGGGCTGAGAGGTTTGGTGAGGTTGGGTGAGCAAACGCAGACCCTTTAAAGTAATACTGCGTGCGACCCATCGCATGGGTCCCAAATCTCCAGGTTCAAGGGCATCTTCCTACATCGAAAACATGCATGAGAAACCCAGAAGATGGTACACCGTGTGATGGGGAAAGGTTTCTAAAACGCACCTCATTTCTCATCTCCTTGTGCTCGGGTTCGCCATTCCAGCCACTTTACTAGCAATCTCCCTACTTGGAGCATCAGCACCTTTAACCTCCTGTTCCGTACAGGTTGCAATTTGTCCTGAGGATGAACGGGAAGACGGGGAACCAATGAGAGACTAGCTCTTGGTGTTGGGACAGGCACAGGTCACTCTATTTTCCCATCAGGAAGAAGAATTAACCACAGGCTCAGCCTGCCCCCCGGAACCAGAACAGGGCCTGAAGCCATCCTGCGCTTTTGCGGCCGGCTCCCAAAAAAGCGACTTGTAAAATGGAGCTTCAGGGCACTGCAATTCACAAACCTGCAGAGTTATAAATGATAACTCTCGTCCACAAATATATTGAGGGAAGGCAAAGAAGAGGATTTGAAATCAAGGCAGAATTGCAGGAAACAGATTTCAGGAGGTAGATTCGAATCGCCTTTAAAGCACATGAAAAGCGGCAAAACGTTGACAATGATGCCCTTGGCCAAAAAGGGCGTATGCGTTTTTTCCTGAATATATTCAGGAAAAAACGCATACGCCCTTTTTGGCCAACCAAGCAACCTGGAAAGGCAAATCAGTGCGACAAAGAAGTCTCGCTTCCCATCGGTCAAAAGGGCCATGCTGAAAAAAGTGTCAAAACCAGAAATGCAGGACAGGCCATGGAGAAATGGGAGCCTTGCTACACTGATGGGCGGGATGTAAATTGCCAACAGCCACTCTGGAGAAGTGTACGGTGTGTCCTGAAACATCTAAAAAACACAGCTTAGAGAGCCTAGGGCACTTCCACGCATGGGGGGATAAAGCGGGAAAATTGAAAATCAGCAAGACACAAGCACCCCAAAGTTTAGGGCTGCTCTGTTGACAAGGACCTCCACTTCCTTCCACCTTAAATATCCCAGGAAAGCGAAAAATGGATAAAAAAGTTGTGGTCCTTATGTACAATGGAATATCACTCAGCCATGAAATCAATGTCATAAGGCTAGTAGCAGCATGATGAGTGGATTTAGGTAAGACGATTCTAAGTGAAATAAGTCACACAGAAAAGGACACTTCTCATAAGGTGTCACTTATAGAGGGAATGTAAAAACCGTTACACTTGAACTGAATTACAAAACAGAACAGAGTCACACATGCAGAAAACACACTATGGCTGCTTAACGGGAAAGGTGAGGTGGGGTGATACATAAAACAAGAGTTTCAAATTAGCTCAGATACCGTTCCATAAACCCAATATGGAATAGACAAGACCTACTCCTTGCTCAGAGAACTGGACTCAACACGCCCGATTCACCGCACAAGAATATATCTGACCAGTAATAATCTTAAAACCTATGTATTGATATCTCTCTGTTAGTGTGTCAAGTGGGTGTAAAGCGGCCTAAACACAGCCGTGAAAAGCAGCTAAACCCCATTATAAAAAGAAATTACTTTTAAAAACCCATGAAACAAAGACAGGGAAAGAGAGAGAAATTCTTACACAATTCGTTCAGGGGCTGTGATGCAACCTGGATTGACCATATCTAGACCCACAGCTGGATGAGACATAAGGGTGGACACTCTTGGGGCTGAGAGGTTTGGTGAGGTTGGGTGAGCAAACGCAGACCCTTTAAAGTAATACTGCGTGCGACCCATCGCATGGGTCCCAAATCTCCAGGTTCAAGGGCATCTTCCTACATCGAAAACATGCATGAGAAACCCAGAAGATGGTACACCGTGTGATGGGGAAAGGTTTCTAAAACGCACCTCATTTCTCATCTCCTTGTGCTCGGGTTCGCCATTCCAGCCACTTTACTAGCAATCTCCCTACTTGGAGCATCGGCACCTTTAACCTCCTGTTCCGTACAGGTTGCAATTTGTCCTGAGGATGAACGGGAAGACGGGGAACCAATGAGAGACTAGCTCTTGGTGTTGGGACAGGCACAGGTCACTCTATTTTCCCATCAGGAAGAAGAATTAACCACAGGCTCAGCCTGCCCCCCGGAACCAGAACAGGGCCTGAAGCCATCCTGCGCTTTTGCGGCCGGCTCCCAAAAAAGCGACTTGTAAAATGGAGCTTCAGGGCACTGCAATTCACAAACCTGCAGAGTTATAAATGATAACTCTCGTCCACAAATATATTGAGGGAAGGCAAAGAAGAGGATTTGAAATCAAGGCAGAATTGCAGGAAACAGATTTCAGGAGGTAGATTCGAATCGCCTTTAAAGCACATGAAAAGCGGCAAAACGTTGACAATGATGCCCTTGGCCAAAAAGGGCGTATGCGTTTTTTCCTGAATATATTCAGGAAAAAACGCATACGCCCTTTTTGGCCAACCAAGCAACCTGGAAAGGCAAATCAGCGCGACAAAGAAGTCTCGCTTCCCATCGGTCAAAAGGGCCATGCTGAAAAAAGTGTCAAAACCAGAAATGCAGGACAGGCCATGGAGAAATGGGAGCCTTGCTACACTGATGGGCGGGATGTAAATTGCCAACAGCCACTCTGGAGAAGTGTACGGTGTGTCCTGAAACATCTAAAAAACACAGCTTAGAGAGCATAGGGCACTTCCACGCATGGGGGGATAAAGCGGGAAAATTGAAAATCAGCAAGACACAAGCACCCCAAAGTTTAGGGCTGCTCTGTTGACAAGGACCTCCACTTCCTTCCACCTTAAATATCCCAGGAAAGCGAAAAATGGATAAAAAAGTTGTGGTCCTTATGTACAATGGAATATCACTCAGCCATGAAATCAATGTCATAAGGCTAGTAGCAGCATGATGAGTGGATTTAGGTAAGACGATTCTAAGTGAAATAAGTCACACAGAAAAGGACACTTCTCATAAGGTGTCACTTATAGAGGGAATGTAAAAACCGTTACACTTGAAATGAATTACAAAACAGAACAGAGTCACACATGCAGAAAACACACTATGGCTGCTTAACGGGAAAGGTGAGGTGGGGTGATACATAAAACAAGAGTTTCAAATTAGCTCAGATACCGTTCCATAAACCCAATATGGAATAGACAAGACCTACTCCTTGCTCAGAGAACTGGACTCAACATGCCCGATTCACCGCACAAGAATATATCTGACCAGTAATAATCTTAAAACCTATGTATTGATATCTCTCTGTTAGTGTGTCAAGTGGGTGTAAAGCGGCCTAAACACAGCCGTGAAAAGCAGCTAAACCCCATTATAAAAAGAAATTACTTTTAAAAACCCATGAAACAAAGACAGGGAAAGAGAGAGAAATTCTTACACAATTCGTTCAGGGGCTGTGATGCAACCTGGATTGACCATATCTAGACCCACAGCTGGATGAGACATAAGGGTGGACACTCTTGGGGCTGAGAGGTTTGGTGAGGTTGGGTGAGCAAACGCAGACCCTTTAAAGTAATACTGCGTGCGACCCATCGCATGGGTCCCAAATCTCCAGGTTCAAGGGCATCTTCCTACATCGAAAACATGCATGAGAAACCCAGAAGATGGTACACCGTGTGATGGGGAAAGGTTTCTAAAACGCACCTCATTTCTCATCTCCTTGTGCTCGGGTTCGCCATTCCAGCCACTTTACTAGCAATCTCCCTACTTGGAGCATCGGCACCTTTAACCTCCTGTTCCGTACAGGTTGCAATTTGTCCTGAGGATGAACGGGAAGACGGGGAACCAATGAGAGACTAGCTCTTGGTGTTGGGACAGGCACAGGTCACTCTATTTTCCCATCAGGAAGAAGAATTAACCACAGGCTCAGCCTGCCCCCCGGAACCAGAACAGGGCCTGAAGCCATCCTGCGCTTTTGCGGCCGGCTCCCAAAAAAGCGACTTGTAAAATGGAGCTTCAGGGCACTGCAATTCACAAACCTGCAGAGTTATAAATGATAACTCTCGTCCACAAATATATTGAGGGAAGGCAAAGAAGAGGATTTGAAATCAAGGCAGAATTGCAGGAAACAGATTTCAGGAGGTAGATTCGAATCGCCTTTAAAGCACATGAAAAGCGGCAAAACGTTGACAATGATGCCCTTGGCCAAAAAGGGCGTATGCGTTTTTTCCTGAATATATTCAGGAAAAAACGCATACGCCCTTTTTGGCCAACCAAGCAACCTGGAAAGGCAAATCAGCGCGACAAAGAAGTCTCGCTTCCCATCGGTCAAAAGGGCCATGCTGAAAAAAGTGTCAAAACCAGAAATGCAGGACAGGCCATGGAGAAATGGGAGCCTTGCTACACTGATGGGCGGGATGTAAATTGCCAACAGCCACTCTGGAGAAGTGTACGGTGTGTCCTGAAACATCTAAAAAACACAGCTTAGAGAGCATAGGGCACTTCCACGCATGGGGGGATAAAGCGGGAAAATTGAAAATCAGCAAGACACAAGCACCCCAAAGTTTAGGGCTGCTCTGTTGACAAGGACCTCCACTTCCTTCCACCTTAAATATCCCAGGAAAGCGAAAAATGGATAAAAAAGTTGTGGTCCTTATGTACAATGGAATATCACTCAGCCATGAAATCAATCTCATAAGGCTAGTAGCAGCATGATGAGTGGATTTAGGTAAGACGATTCTAAGTGAAATAAGTCACACAGAAAAGGACACTTCTCATAAGGTGTCACTTATAGAGGGAATGTAAAAACCGTTACACTTGAACTGAATTACAAAACAGAACAGAGTCACACATGCAGAAAACACACTATGGCTGCTTAACGGGAAAGGTGAGGTGGGGCGATACATAAAACAAGAGTTTCAAATTAGCTCAGATACCGTTCCATAAACCCAATATGGAATAGACAAGACCTACTCCTTGCTCAGAGAACTGGACTCAACACGCCCGATTCACCGCACAAGAATATATCTGACTAGTAATAATCTTAAAACCTATGTATTGATATCTCTCTGTTAGTGTGTCAAGTGGGTGTAAAGCGGCCTAAACACAGCCGTGAAAAGCAGCTAAACCCCATTATAAAAAGAAATTACTTTTAAAAACCCATGAAACAAAGACAGGGAAAGAGAGAGAAATTCTTACACAATTCGTTCAGGGGCTGTGATGCAACCTGGATTGACCATATCTAGACCCACAGCTGGATGAGACATAAGGGTGGACACTCTTGGGGCTGAGAGGTTTGGTGAGGTTGGGTGAGCAAACGCAGACCCTTTAAAGTAATACTGCGTGCTACCCATCGCATGGGTCCCAAATCTCCAGGTTCAAGGGCATCTTCCTACATCGAAAACATGCATGAGAAACCCAGAAGATGGTACACCGTGTGATGGGGAAAGGTTTCTAAAACGCACCTCATTTCTCATCTCCTTGTGCTCGGGTTCGCCATTCCAGCCACTTTACTAGCAATCTCCCTACTTGGAGCATCAGCACCTTTAACCTCCTGTTCCGTACAGGTTGCAATTTGTCCTGAGGATGAACGGGAAGACGGGGAACCAATGAGAGACTAGCTCTTGGTGTTGGGACAGGCACAGGTCACTCTATTTTCCCATCAGGAAGAAGAATTAACCACAGGCTCAGCCTGCCCCCCGGAACCAGAACAGGGCCTGAAGCCATCCTGCGCTTTTGCGGCCGGCTCCCAAAAAAGCGACTTGTAAAATGGAGCTTCAGGGCACTGCAATTCACAAACCTGCAGAGTTATAAATGATAACTCTCGTCCACAAATATATTGAGGGAAGGCAAAGAAGAGGATTTGAAATCAAGGCAGAATTGCAGGAAACAGATTTCAGGAGGTAGATTCGAATCGCCTTTAAAGCACATGAAAAGCGGCAAAACGTTGACAATGATGCCCTTGGCCAAAAAGGGCGTATGCGTTTTTTCCTGAATATATTCAGGAAAAAACGCATACGCCCTTTTTGGCCAACCAAGCAACCTGGAAAGGCAAATCAGCGCGACAAAGAAGTCTCGCTTCCCATCGGTCAAAAGGGCCATGCTGAAAAAAGTGTCAAAACCAGAAATGCAGGACAGGCCATGGAGAAATGGGAGCCTTGCTACACTGATGGGCGGGATGTAAATTGCCAACAGCCACTCTGGAGAAGTGTACGGTGTGTCCTGAAACATCTAAAAAACACAGCTTAGAGAGCATAGGGCACTTCCACGCATGGGGGGATAAAGCGGGAAAACTGAAAATCAGCAAGACACAAGCACCCCAAAGTTTAGGGCTGCTCTGTTGACAAGGACCTCCACTTCCTTCCACCTTAAATATCCCAGGAAACCGATAAATGGATAAAAAAGTTGTGGTCCTTATGTACAATGGAATATCACTCAGCCATGAAATCAATGTCATAAGGCTAGTAGCAGCATGATGAGTGGATTTAGGTAAGACGATTCTAAGTGAAATAAGTCACACAGAAAAGGACACTTCTCATAAGGTGTCACTTATAGAGGGAATGTAAAAACCGTTACACTTGAACTGAATTACAAAACAGAACAGATTCACACATGCAGAAAACACACTATGGCTGCTTAACGGGAAAGGTGAGGTGGGGCGATACATAAAACAAGAGTTTCAAATTAGCTCAGATACCGTTCCATAAACCCAATATGGAATAGACAAGACCTACTCCTTGCTCAGAGAACTGGACTCAACACGCCCGATTCACCGCACAAGAATATATCTGACCAGTAATAATCTTAAAACCTATGTATTGATATCTCTCTGTTAGTGTGTCAAGTGGGTGTAAAGCGGCCTAAACACAGCCGTGAAAAGCAGCTAAACCCCATTATAAAAAGAAATTACTTTTAAAAACCCATGAAACAAAGACAGGGAAAGAGAGAGAAATTCTTACACAATTCGTTCAGGGGCTGTGATGCAACCTGGATTGACCATATCTAGACCCACAGCTGGATGAGACATAAGGGTGGACACTCTTGGGGCTGAGAGGTTTGGTGAGGTTGGGTGAGCAAACGCAGACCCTTTAAAGTAATACTGCGTGCGACCCATCGCATGGGTCCCAAATCTCCAGGTTCAAGGGCATCTTCCTACATCGAAAACATGCATGAGAAACCCAGAAGATGGTACACCGTGTGATGGGGAAAGGTTTCTAAAACGCACCTCATTTCTCATCTCCTTGTGCTCGGGTTCGCCATTCCAGCCACTTTACTAGCAATCTCCCTACTTGGAGCATCAGCACCTTTAACCTCCTGTTCCGTACAGGTTGCAATTTGTCCTGAGGATGAACGGGAAGACGGGGAACCAATGAGAGACTAGCTCTTGGTGTTGGGACAGGCACAGGTCACTCTATTTTCCCATCAGGAAGAAGAATTAACCACAGGCTCAGCCTGCCCCCCGGAACCAGAACAGGGCCTGAAGCCATCCTGCGCTTTTGCGGCCGGCTCCCAAAAAAGCGACTTGTAAAATGGAGCTTCAGGGCACTGCAATTCACAAACCTGCAGAGTTATAAATGATAACTCTCGTCCACAAATATATTGAGGGAAGGCAAAGAAGAGGATTTGAAATCAAGGCAGAATTGCAGGAAACAGATTTCAGGAGGTAGATTCGAATCGCCTTTAAAGCACATGAAAAGCGGCAAAACGTTGACAATGATGCCCTTGGCCAAAAAGGGCGTATGCGTTTTTTCCTGAATATATTCAGGAAAAAACGCATACGCCCTTTTTGGCCAACCAAGCAACCTGGAAAGGCAAATCAGCGCGACAAAGAAGTCTCGCTTCCCATCGGTCAAAAGGGCCATGCTGAAAAAAGTGTCAAAACCAGAAATGCAGGACAGGCCATGGAGAAATGGGAGCCTTGCTACACTGTTGGGCGGGATGTAAATTGCCAACAGCCACTCTGGAGAAGTGTACGGTGTGTCCTGAAACATCTAAAAAACACAGCTTAGAGAGCATAGGGCACTTCCACGCATGGGGGGATAAAGCGGGAAAATTGAAAATCAGCAAGACACAAGCACCCCAAAGTTTAGGGCTGCTCTGTTGACAAGGACCTCCACTTCCTTCCACCTTAAATATCCCAGGAAAGCGAAAAATGGATAAAAAAGTTGTGGTCCTTATGTACAATGGAATATCACTCAGCCATGAAATCAATGTCATAAGGCTAGTAGCAGCATGATGAGTGGATTTAGGTAAGACGATTCTAAGTGAAATAAGTCACACAGAAAAGGACACTTCTCATAAGGTGTCACTTATAGAGGGAATGTAAAAACCGTTACACTTGAACTGAATTACAAAACAGAACAGAGTCACACATGCAGAAAACACACTATGGCTGCTTAACGGGAAAGGTGAGGTGGGGTGATACATAAAACAAGAGTTTCAAATTAGCTCAGATACCGTTCCATAAACCCAATATGGAATAGACAAGACCTACTCCTTGCTCAGAGAACTGGACTCAACACGCCCGATTCACCGCACAAGAATATATCTGACTAGTAATAATCTTAAAACCTATGTATTGATATCTCTCTGTTAGTGTGTCAAGTGGGTGTAAAGCGGCCTAAACACAGCCGTGAAAAGCAGCTAAACCCCATTATAAAAAGAAATTACTTTTAAAAACCCATGAAACAAAGACAGGGAAAGAGAGAGAAATTCTTACACAATTCGTTCAGGGGCTGTGATGCAACCTGGATTGACCATATCTAGACCCACAGCTGGATGAGACATAAGGGTGGACACTCTTGGGGCTGAGAGGTTTGGTGAGGTTGGGTGAGCAAACGCAGACCCTTTAAAGTAATACTGCGTGCGACCCATCGCATGGGTCCCAAATCTCCAGGTTCAAGGGCATCTTCCTACATCGAAAACATGCATGAGAAACCCAGAAGATGGTACACCGTGTGATGGGGAAAGGTTTCTAAAACGCACCTCATTTCTCATCTCCTTGTGCTCGGGTTCGCCATTCCAGCCACTTTACTAGCAATCTCCCTACTTGGAGCATCAGCACCTTTAAGCTCCTGTTCCGTACAGGTTGCAATTTGTCCTGAGGATGAACGGGAAGACGGGGAACCAATGAGAGACTAGCTCTTGGTGTTGGGACAGGCACAGGTCACTCTATTTTCCCATCAGGAAGAAGAATTAACCACAGGCTCAGCCTGCCCCCCTGAACCAGAACAGGGCCTGAAGCCATCCGGCGCTTTTGCGGCCGGCTCCCAAAAAAGCGACTTGTAAAATGGAGCTTCAGGGCACTGCAATTCACAAACCTGCAGAGTTATAAATGATAACTCTCGTCCACAAATATATTGAGGGAAGGCAAAGAAGAGGATTTGAAATCAAGGCAGAATTGCAGGAAACAGATTTCAGGAGGTAGATTCGAATCGCCTTTAAAGCACATGAAAAGCGGCAAAACGTTGACAATGATGCCCTTGGCCACAAAGGGCGTATGCGTTTTTTCCTGAATATATTCAGGAAAAAACGCATACGCCCTTTTTGGCCAACCAAGCAACCTGGAAAGGCAAATCAGCACTACAAAGAAGTCTCGCTTCCCATCGGTCAAAAGGGCCATGCTGAAAAAAGTGTCAAAAGCAGAAATGCAGGACAGGCCATGGAGAAATGGGAGCCTTGCTACACTGATGGGCGGGATGTAAATTGCCAACAGCCACTCTGGAGAAGTGTACGGTGTGTCCTGAAACATCTAAAAAACACAGCTTAGAGAGCCTAGGGCACTTCCACGCATGGGGGGATAAAGCGGGAAAATTGAAAATCAGCAAGACACAAGCACCCCAAAGTTTAGGGCTGCTCTGTTGACAAGGACCTCCACTTCCTTCCACCTTAAATATCCCAGGAAAGCGAAAAATGGATAAAAATTTGTGGTCCTTATGTACAATGGAATATCACTCAGCCATGAAATCAATGTCATAAGGCTAGTAGCAGCATGATGAGTGGATTTAGGTAAGACGATTCTAAGTGAAATAAGTCACACAGAAAAGGACACTTCTCATAAGGTGTCACTTATAGAGGGAATGTAAAAACCGTTACACTTGAACTGAATTACAAAACAGAACAGAGTCACACATGCAGAAAACACACTATGGCTGCTTAACGGGAAAGGTGAGGTGGGGTGATACATAAAACAAGAGTTTCAAATTAGCTCAGATACCGTTCCATAAACCCAATATGGAATAGACAAGACCTACTCCTTGCTCAGAGAACTGGACTCAACACGCCCGATTCACCGCACAAGAATATATCTGACTAGTAATAATCTTAAAACCTATGTATTGATATCTCTCTGTTAGTGTGTCAAGTGGGTGTAAAGCGGCCTAAACACAGCCGTGAAAAGCAGCTAAACCCCATTATAAAAAGAAATTACTTTTAAAAACCCATGAAACAAAGACAGGGAAAGAGAGAGAAATTCTTACACAATTCGTTCAGGGGCTGTGATGCAACCTGGATTGACCATATCTAGACCCACAGCTGGATGAGACATAAGGGTGGACACTCTTGGGGCTGAGAGGTTTGGTGAGGTTGGGTGAGCAAACGCAGACCCTTTAAAGTAATACTGCGTGCGACCCATCGCATGGGTCCCAAATCTCCAGGTTCAAGGGCATCTTCCTACATCGAAAACATGCATGAGAAACCCAGAAGATGGTACACCGTGTGATGGGGAAAGGTTTCTAAAACGCACCTCATTTCTCATCTCCTTGTGCTCGGGTTCGCCATTCCAGCCACTTTACTAGCAATCTCCCTACTTGGAGCATCAGCACCTTTAACCTCCTGTTCCGTACAGGTTGCAATTTGTCCTGAGGATGAACGGGAAGACGGGGAACCAATGAGAGACTAGCTCTTGGTGTTGGGACAGGCACAGGTCACTCTATTTTCCCATCAGGAAGAAGAATTAACCACAGGCTCAGCCTGCCCCCCGGAACCACAACAGGGCCTGAAGCCATCCGGCGCTTTTGCGGCCGGCTCCCAAAAAAGCGACTTATAAAATGGAGCTTCAGGGCACTGCAATTCACAAGCCTGCAGAGTTATAAATGATAACTCTCGTCCACAAATATATTGAGGGAAGGCAAAGAAGAGGATTTGAAATCAAGGCAGAATTCCAGGAAACAGATTTCAGGAGGTAGATTCGAATCGCCTTTAAAGCACATGAAAAGCGGCAAAACGTTGACAATGATGCCCTTGGCCAAAAAGGGCGTATGCGTTTTTTCCTGAATATATTCAGGAAAAAACGCATACGCCCTTTTTGGCAAACCAAGCAACCTGGAAAGGCAAATCAGCACTACAAAGAAGTCTCGCTTCCCATCGGTCAAAAGGGCCATGCTGAAAAAAGTGTCAAAACCAGAAATGCAGGACAGGCCATGGAGAAATGGGAGCCTTGCTACACTGATGGGCGGGATGTAAATTGCCAACAGCCACTCTGGAGAAGTGTACGGTGTGTCCTGAAACATCTAAAAAACACAGCTTAGAGAGCATAGGGCACTTCCACGCATGGGGGGATAAAGCGGGAAAATTGAAAATCAGCAAGACACAAGCACCCCAAAGTTTAGGGCTGCTCTGTTGACAAGGACCTCCACTTCCTTCCACCTTAAATATCCCAGGAAAGCGAAAAATGGATAAAAAAGTTGTGGTCCTTATGTACAATGGAATATCACTCAGCCATGAAATCAATGTCATAAGGCTAGTAGCAGCATGATGAGTGGATTTAGGTAAGACGATTCTAAGTGAAATAAGTCACACAGAAAAGGACACTTCTCATAAGGTGTCACTTATAGAGGGAATGTAAAAACCGTTACACTTGAACTGAATTACAAAACAGAACAGAGTCACACATGCAGAAAACACACTATGGCTGCTTAACGGGAAAGGTGAGGTGGGGTGATACATAAAACAAGAGTTTCAAATTAGCTCAGATACCGTTCCATAAACCCAATATGGAATAGACAAGACCTACTCCTTGCTCAGAGAACTGGACTCAACACGCCCGATTCACCGCACAAGAATATATCTGACTAGTAATAATCTTAAAACCTATGTATTGATATCTCTCTGTTAGTGTGTCAAGTGGGTGTAAAGCGGCCTAAACACAGCCGTGAAAAGCAGCTAAACCCCATTATAAAAATAAATTACTTTTAAAAACCCATGAAACAAAGACAGGGAAAGAGAGAGAAATTCTTACACAATTCGTTCAGGGGCTGTGATGCAACCTGGATTGACCATATCTAGACCCACAGCTGGATGAGACATAAGGGTGGACACTCTTGGGGCTGAGAGGTTTGGTGAGGTTGGGTGACCAAACGCAGACCCTTTAAAGTAATACTGCGTGCGACCCATCGCATGGGTCCCAAATCTCCAGGTTCAAGGGCATCTTCCTACATCGAAAACATGCATGAGAAACCCAGAAGATGGTACACCGTGTGATGGGGAAAGGTTTCTAAAACGCACCTCATTTCTCATCTCCTTGTGCTCGGGTTCGCCATTCCAGCCACTTTACTAGCAATCTCCCTACTTGGAGCATCAGCACCTTTAACCTCCTGTTCCGTACAGGTTGCAATTTGTCCTGAGGATGAACGGGAAGACGGGGAACCAATGAGAGACTAGCTCTTGGTGTTGGGAGAGGCACAGGTCACTCTATTTTCCCATCAGGAAGAAGAATTAACCACAGGCTCAGCCTGCCCCCCTGAACCAGAACAGGGCCTGAAGCCATCCGGCGCTTTTGCGGCCGGCTCCCAAAAAAGCGACTTGTAAAATGGAGCTTCAGGGCACTGCAATTCACAAACCTGCAGAGTTATAAATGATAACTCTCGTCCACAAATATATTGAGGGAAGGCAAAGAAGAGGATTTGAAATCAAGGCAGAATTGCAGGAAACAGATTTCAGGAGGTAGATTCGAATCGCCTTTAAAGCACATGAAAAGCGGCAAAACGTTGACAATGATGCCCTTGGCCAAAAAGGGCGTATGCGTTTTTTCCTGAATATATTCAGGAAAAAACGCATACGCCCTTTTTGGCCAACCAAGCAACCTGGAAAGGCAAATCAGCGCGACAAAGAAGTCTCGCTTCCCATCGGTCAAAAGGGCCATGCTGAAAAAAGTGTCAAAACCAGAAATGCAGGACAGGCCATGGAGAAATGGGAGCCTTGCTACACTGATGGGCGGGATGTAAATTGCCAACAGCCACTCTGGAGAAGTGTACGGTGTGTCCTGAAACATCTAAAAAACACAGCTTAGAGAGCCTAGGGCACTTCCACGCATGGGGGGATAAAGCGGGAAAATTGAAAATCAGCAAGACACAAGCACCCCAAAGTTTAGGGCTGCTCTGTTGACAAGGACCTCCACTTCCTTCCACCTTAAATATCACAGGAAAGCGAAAAATGGATAAAAAAGTTGTGGTCCTTATGTACAATGGAATATCACTCAGCCATGAAATCAATGTCATAAGGCTAGTAGCAGCATGATGAGTGGATTTAGGTAAGACGATTCTAAGTGAAATAAGTCACACAGAAAAGGACACTTCTCATAAGGTGTCACTTATAGAGGGAATGTAAAAACCGTTACACTTGAACTGAATTACAAAACAGAACAGAGTCACACATGCAGAAAACACACTATGGCTGCTTAACGGGAAAGGTGAGGTGGGGTGATACATAAAACAAGAGTTTCAAATTAGCTCAGATACCGTTCCATAAACCCAATATGGAATAGACAAGACCTACTCCTTGCTCAGAGAACTGGACTCAACACGCCCGATTCACCGCACAAGAATATATCTGACTAGTAATAATCTTAAAACCTATGTATTGATATCTCTCTGTTAGTGTGTCAAGTGGGTGTAAAGCGGCCTAAACACAGCCGTGAAAAGCAGCTAAACCCCATTATAAAAAGAAATTACTTTTAAAAACCCATGAAACAAAGACAGGGAAAGAGAGAGAAATTCTTACACAATTCGTTCAGGGGCTGTGATGCAACCTGGATTGACCATATCTAGACCCACAGCTGGATGAGACATAAGGGTGGACACTCTTGGGGCTGAGAGGTTTGGTGAGGTTGGGTGAGCAAACGCAGACCCTTTAAAGTAATACTGCGTGCGACCCATCGCATGGGTCCCAAATCTCCAGGTTCAAGGGCATCTTCCTACATCGAAAACATGCATGAGAAACCCAGAAGATGGTACACCGTGTGATGGGGAAAGGTTTCTAAAACGCACCTCATTTCTCATCTCCTTGTGCTCGGGTTCGCCATTCCAGCCACTTTACTAGCAATCTCCCTACTTGGAGCATCAGCACCTTTAACCTCCTGTTCCGTACAGGTTGCAATTTGTCCTGAGGATGAACGGGAAGACGGGGAACCAATGAGAGACTAGCTCTTGGTGTTGGGACAGGCACAGGTCACTCTATTTTCCCATCAGGAAGAAGAATTAACCACAGGCTCAGCCTGCCCCCCGGAACCAGAACAGGGCCTGAAGCCATCCTGCGCTTTTGCGGCCGGCTCCCAAAAAAGCGACTTGTAAAATGGAGCTTCAGGGCACTGCAATTCACAAACCTGCAGAGTTATAAATGATAACTCTCGTCCACAAATATATTGAGGGAAGGCAAAGAAGAGGATTTGAAATCAAGGCAGAATTGCAGGAAACAGATTTCAGGAGGTAGATTCGAATCGCCTTTAAAGCACATGAAAAGCGGCAAAACGTTGACAATGATGCCCTTGGCCAAAAAGGGCGTATGCGTTTTTTCCTGAATATATTCAGGAAAAAACGCATACGCCCTTTTTGGCCAACCAAGCAACCTGGAAAGGCAAATCAGCGCGACAAAGAAGTCTCGCTTCCCATCGGTCAAAAGGGCCATGCTGAAAAAAGTGTCAAAACCAGAAATGCAGGACAGGCCATGGAGAAATGGGAGCCTTGCTACACTGATGGGCGGGATGTAAATTGCCAACAGCCACTCTGGAGAAGTGTACGGTGTGTCCTGAAACATCTAAAAAACACAGCTTAGAGAGCCTAGGGCACTTCCACGCATGGGGGGATAAAGCGGGAAAATTGAAAATCAGCAAGACACAAGCACCCCAAAGTTTAGGGCTGCTCTGTTGACAAGGACCTCCACTTCCTTCCACCTTAAATATCCCAGGAAAGCGAAAAATGGATAAAAAAGTTGTGGTCCTTATGTACAATGGAATATCACTCAGCCATGAAATCAATGTCATAAGGCTAGTAGCAGCATGATGAGTGGATTTAGGTAAGACGATTCTAAGTGAAATAAGTCACACAGAAAAGGACACTTCTCATAAGGTGTCACTTATAGAGGGAATGTAAAAACCGTTACACTTGAACTGAATTACAAAACAGAACAGAGTCACACATGCAGAAAACACACTATGGCTGCTTAACGGGAAAGGTGAGGTGGGGTGATACATAAAACAAGAGTTTCAAATTAGCTCAGATACCGTTCCATAAACCCAATATGGAATAGACAAGACCTACTCCTTGCTCAGAGAACTGGACTCAACACGCCCGATTCACCGCACAAGAATATATCTGACTAGTAATAATCTTAAAACCTATGTATTGATATCTCTCTGTTAGTGTGTCAAGTGGGTGTAAAGCGGCCTAAACACAGCCGTGAAAAGCAGCTAAACCCCATTATAAAAAGAAATTACTTTTAAAAACCCATGAAACAAAGACAGGGAAAGAGAGAGAAATTCTTACACAATTCGTTCAGGGGCTGTGATGCAACCTGGATTGACCATATCTAGACCCACAGCTGGATGAGACATAAGGGTGGACACTCTTGGGGCTGAGAGGTTTGGTGAGGTTGGGTGAGCAAACGCAGACCCTTTAAAGTAATACTGCGTGCGACCCATCGCATGGGTCCCAAATCTCCAGGTTCAAGGGCATCTTCCTACATCGAAAACATGCATGAGAAACCCAGAAGATGGTACACCGTGTGATGGGGAAAGGTTTCTAAAACGCACCTCATTTCTCATCTCCTTGTGCTCGGGTTCGCCATTCCAGCCACTTTACTAGCAATCTCCCTACTTGGAGCATCAGCACCTTTAACCTCCTGTTCCGTACAGGTTGCAATTTGTCCTGAGGATGAACGGGAAGACGGGGAACCAATGAGAGACTAGCTCTTGGTGTTGGGACAGGCACAGGTCACTCTATTTTCCCATCAGGAAGAAGAATTAACCACAGGCTCAGCCTGCCCCCCGGAACCAGAACAGGGCCTGAAGCCATCCTGCGCTTTTGCGGCCGGCTCCCAAAAAAGCGACTTGTAAAATGGAGCTTCAGGGCACTGCAATTCACAAACCTGCAGAGTTATAAATGATAACTCTCGTCCACAAATATATTGAGGGAAGGCAAAGAAGAGGATTTGAAATCAAGGCAGAATTGCAGGAAACAGATTTCAGGAGGTAGATTCGAATCGCCTTTAAAGCACATGAAAAGCGGCAAAACGTTGACAATGATGCCCTTGGGCAAAAAGGGCGTATGCGTTTTTTACTGAATATATTCAGGAAAAAACGCATACGCCCTTTTTGGCCAACCAAGCAACCTGGAAAGGCAAATCAGCGCGACAAAGAAGTCTCGCTTCCCATCGGTCAAAAGGGCCATGCTGAAAAAAGTGTCAAAACCAGAAATGCAGGACAGGCCATGGAGAAATGGGAGCCTTGCTACACTGATGGGCGGGATGTAAATTGCCAACAGCCACTCTGGAGAAGTGTACGGTGTGTCCTGAGACATCTAAAAAACACAGCTTAGAGAGCATAGGGCACTTCCACGCATGGGGGGATAAAGCGGGAAAATTGAAAATCAGCAAGACACAAGCACCCCAAAGTTTAGGGCTGCTCTGTTGACAAGGACCTCCACTTCCTTCCACCTTAAATATCCCAGGAAAGTGAAAAATGGATAAAAAAGTTGTGGTCCTTATGTACAATGGAATATCACTCAGCCATGAAATCAATGTCATAAGGCTAGTAGCAGCATGATGAGTGGATTTAGGTAACACGATTCTAAGTGAAATAAGTCACACAGAAAAGGACACTTCTCATAAGGTGTCACTTATAGAGGGAATGTAAAAACCGTTACACTTGAACTGAATTACAAAACAGAACAGAGTCACACATGCAGAAAACACACTATGGCTGCTTAAAGGGAAAGGTGAGGTGGGGCGATACATAAAACAAGAGTTTCAAATTAGCTCAGATACCGTTCCATAAACCCAATATGGAATAGACAAGACCTACTCCTTGCTCAGAGAACTGGACTCAACACGCCCGATTCACCGCACAAGAATATATCTGACCAGTAATAATCTTAAAACCTATGTATTGATATCTCTCTGTTAGTGTGTCAAGTGGGTGTAAAGCGGCCTAAACACAGCCGTGAAAAGCAGCTAAACCCCATTATAAAAAGAAATTACTTTTAAAAACCCATGAAACAAAGACAGGGAAAGAGAGAGAAATTCTTACACAATTCGTTCAGGGGCTGTGATGCAACCTGGATTGACCATATCTAGACCCACAGCTGGATGAGACATAAGGGTGGACACTCTTGGGGCTGAGAGGTTTGGTGAGGTTGGGTGAGCAAACGCAGACCCTTTAAAGTAATACTGTGTGCGACCCATCGCATGGCTCCCAAATCTCCAGGTTCAAGGGCATCTTCCTACATCGAAAACATGCATGAGAAACCCAGAAGATGGTACACCGTGTGATGGGGAAAGGTTTCTAAAACGCACCTCATTTCTCATCTCCTTGTGCTCGGGTTCGCCATTCCAGCCACTTTACTAGCAATCTCCCTACTTGGAGCATCAGCACCTTTAACCTCCTGTTCCGTACAGGTTGCAATTTGTCCTGAGGATGAACGGGAAGACGGGGAACCAATGAGAGACTAGCTCTTGGTGTTGGGACAGGCACAGGTCACTCTATTTTCCCATCAGGAAGAAGAATTAACCACAGGCTCAGCCTGCCCCCCGGAACCAGAACAGGGCCTGAAGCCATCCTGCGCTTTTGCGGCCGGCTCCCAAAAAAGCGACTTGTAAAATGGAGCTTCAGGGCACTGCAATTCACAAACCTGCAGAGTTATAAATGATAACTCTCGTCCACAAATATATTGAGGGAAGGCAAAGAAGAGGATTTGAAATCAAGGCAGAATTGCAGGAAACAGATTTCAGGAGGTAGATTCGAATCGCCTTTAAAGCACATGAAAAGCGGCAAAACGTTGACAATGATGCCCTTGGCCAAAAAGGGCGTATGCGTTTTTTCCTGAATATATTCAGGATAAAACGCATACGCCCTTTTTGGCCAACCAAGCAACCTGGAAAGGCAAATCAGCGCGACAAAGAAGTCTCGCTTCCCATCGGTCAAAAGGGCCATGCTGAAAAAAGTGTCAAAACCAGAAATGCAGGACAGGCCATGGAGAAATGGGAGCCTTGCTACACTGATGGGCGGGATGTAAATTGCCAACAGCCACTCTGGAGAAGTGTACGGTGTGTCCTGAAACATCTAAAAAACACAGCTTAGAGAGCATAGGGCACTTCCACGCATGGGGGGATAAAGCGGGAAAATTGAAAATCAGCAAGACACAAGCACCCCAAAGTTTAGGGTTGCTCTGTTGACAAGGACCTCCACTTCCTTCCACCTTAAATATCCCAGGAAAGCGAAAAATGGATAAAAAAGTTGTGGTCCTTATGTACAATGGAATATCACTCAGCCATGAAATCAATGTCATAAGGTTAGTAGCAGCATGATGAGTGGATTTAGGTAAGACGATTCTAAGTGAAATAAGTCACACAGAAAAGGACACTTCTCATAAGGTGTCACTTATAGAGGGAATGTAAAAACCGTTACACTTGAACTGAATTACAAAAGAGAACAGAGTCACACATGCAGAGAACACACTATGGCTGCTTAACGGGAAAGGTGAGGTGGGGCGATACATAAAACAAGAGTTTCAAATTAGCTCAGATACCGTTCCATAAACCCAATATGGAATAGACAAGACCTACTCCTTGCTCAGAGAACTGGACTCAACACGCCCGATTCACCGCACAAGAATATATCTGACCAGTAATAATCTTAAAACCTATGTATTGATATCTCTCTGTTAGTGTGTCAAGTGGGTGTAAAGCGGCCTAAACACAGCCGTGAAAAGCAGCTAAACCCCATTATAAAAATAAATTACTTTTAAAAACCCATGAAACAAAGACAGGGAAAGAGAGAGAAATTCTTACACAATTCGTTCAGGGGCTGTGATGCAACCTGGATTGACCATATCTAGACCCACAGCTGGATGAGACATAAGGGTGGACACTCTTGGGGCTGAGAGGTTTGGTGAGGTTGGGTGAGCAAACGCAGACCCTTTAAAGTAATACTGCGTGCGACCCATCGCATGGGTCCCAAATCTCCAGGTTCAAGGGCATCTTCCTACATCGAAAACATGCATGAGAAACCCAGAAGATGGTACACCGTGTGATGGGGAAAGGTTTCTAAAACGCACCTCATTTCTCATCTCCTTGTGCTCGGGTTCGCCATTCCAGCCACTTTACTAGCAATCTCCCTACTTGGAGCATCAGCACCTTTAACCTCCTGTTCCGTACAGGTTGCAATTTGTCCTGAGGATGAACGGGAAGACGGGGAACCAATGAGAGACTAGCTCTTGGTGTTGGGACAGGCACAGGTCACTCTATTTTCCCATCAGGAAGAAGAATTAACCACAGGCTCAGCCTGCCCCCCGGAACCAGAACAGGGCCTGAAGCCATCCTGCGCTTTTGCGGCCGGCTCCCAAAAAAGCGACTTGTAAAATGGAGCTTCAGGGCACTGCAATTCACAAACCTGCAGAGTTATAAATGATAACTCTCGTCCACAAATATATTGAGGGAAGGCAAAGAAGAGGATTTGAAATCAAGGCAGAATTGCAGGAAACAGATTTCAGGAGGTAGATTCGAATCGCCTTTAAAGCACATGAAAAGCGGCAAAACGTTGACAATGATGCCCTTGGCCAAAAAGGGCGTATGCGTTTTTTCCTGAATATATTCAGGAAAAAACGCATACGCCCTTTTTGGCCAACCAAGCAACCTGGAAAGGCAAATCAGCGCGACAAAGAAGTCTCGCTTCCCATCGGTCAAAAGGGCCATGCTGAAAAAAGTGTCAAAACCAGAAATGCAGGACAGGCCATGGAGAAATGGGAGCCTTGCTACACTGATGGGCGGGATGTAAATTGCCAACAGCCACTCTGGAGAAGTGTACGGTGTGTCCTGAAACATCTAAAAAACACAGCTTAGAGAGCATAGGGCACTTCCACGCATGGGGGGATAAAGCGGGAAAATTGAAAATCAGCAAGACACAAGCACCCCAAAGTTTAGGGCTGCTCTGTTGACAAGGACCTCCACTTCCTTCCACCTTAAATATCCCAGGAAAGCGAAAAATGGATAAAAAAGTTGTGGTCCTTATGTACAATGGAATATCACTCAGCCATGAAATCAATGTCATAAGGCTAGTAGCAGCATGATGAGTGGATTTAGGTAAGACGATTCTAAGTGAAATAAGTCACACAGAAAAGGACACTTCTCATAAGGTGTCACTTATAGAGGGAATGTAAAAACCGTTACACTTGAACTGAATTACAAAACAGAACAGAGTCACACATGCAGAAAACACACTATGGCTGCTTAACGGGAAAGGTGAGGTGGGGTGATACATAAAACAAGAGTTTCAAATTAGCTCAGATACCGTTCCATAAACCCAATATGGAATAGACAAGACCTACTCCTTGCTCAGAGAACTGGACTCAACACGCCCGATTCACCGCACAAGAATATATCTGACTAGTAATAATCTTAAAACCTATGTATTGATATCTCTCTGTTAGTGTGTCAAGTGGGTGTAAAGCGGCCTAAACACAGCCGTGAAAAGCAGCTAAACCCCATTATAAAAAGAAATTACTTTTAAAAACCCATGAAACAAAGACAGGGAAAGAGAGAGAAATTCTTACACAATTCGTTCAGGGGCTGTGATGCAACCTGGATTGACCATATCTAGACCCACAGCTGGATGAGACATAAGGGTGGACACTCTTGGGGCTGAGAGGTTTGGTGAGGTTGGGTGAGCAAACGCAGACCCTTTAAAGTAATACTGCGTGCGACCCATCGCATGGGTCCCAAATCTCCAGGTTCAAGGGCATCTTCCTACATCGAAAACATGCATGAGAAACCCAGAAGATGGTACACCGTGTGATGGGGAAAGGTTTCTAAAACGCACCTCATTTCTCATCTCCTTGTGCTCGGGTTCGCCATTCCAGCCACTTTACTAGCAATCTCCCTACTTGGAGCATCAGCACCTTTAACCTCCTGTTCCGTACAGGTTGCAATTTGTCCTGAGGATGAACGGGAAGACGGGGAACCAATGAGAGACTAGCTCTTGGTGTTGGGACAGGCACAGGTCACTCTATTTTCCCATCAGGAAGAAGAATTAACCACAGGCTCAGCCTGCCCCCCGGAACCAGAACAGGGCCTGAAGCCATCCTGCGCTTTTGCGGCCGGCTCCCAAAAAAGCGACTTGTAAAATGGAGCTTCAGGGCACTGCAATTCACAAACCTGCAGAGTTATAAATGATAACTCTCGTCCACAAATATATTGAGGGAAGGCAAAGAAGAGGATTTGAAATCAAGGCAGAATTGCAGGAAACAGATTTCAGGAGGTAGATTCGAATCGCCTTTAAAGCACATGAAAAGCGGCAAAACGTTGACAATGATACCCTTGGCCAAAAAGGGCCTATGCGTTTTTTCCTGAATATATTCAGGAAAAAACGCATACGCCCTTTTTGGCCAACCAAGCAACCTGGAAAGGCAAATCAGCGCGACAAAGAAGTCTCGCTTCCCATCGGTCAAAAGGGCCATGCTGAAAAAAGTGTCAAAACCAGAAATGCAGGACAGGCCATGGAGAAATGGGAGCCTTGCTACACTGATGGGCGGGATGTAAATTGCCAACAGCCACTCTGGAGAAGTGTACGGTGTGTCCTGAAACATCTAAAAAACACAGCTTAGAGAGCATAGGGCACTTCCACGCATGGGGGGATAAAGCGGGAAAATTGAAAATCAGCAAGACACAAGCACCCCAAAGTTTAGGGCTGCTCTGTTGACAAGGACCTCCACTTCCTTCCACCTTAAATATCCCAGGAAAGCGAAAAATGGATAAAAAAGTTGTGGTCCTTATGTACAATGGAATATCACTCAGCCATGAAATCAATGTCATAAGGCTAGTAGCAGCATGATGAGTGGATTTAGGTAAGACGATTCTAAGTGAAATAAGTCACACAGAAAAGGACACTTCTCATAAGGTGTCACTTATAGAGGGAATGTAAAAACCGTTACACTTGAACTGAATTACAAAACAGAACAGAGTCACACATGCAGAAAACACACTATGGCTGCTTAACGGGAAAGGTGAGGTGGGGTGATACATAAAACAAGAGTTTCAAATTAGCTCAGATACCGTTCCATAAACCCAATATGGAATAGACAAGACCTACTCCTTGCTCAGAGAACTGGACTCAACACGCCCGATTCACCGCACAAGAATATATCTGACTAGTAATAATCTTAAAACCTATGTATTGATATCTCTCTGTTAGTGTGTCAAGTGGGTGTAAAGCGGCCTAAACACAGCCGTGAAAAGCAGCTAAACCCCATTATAAAAAGAAATTACTTTTAAAAACCCATGAAACAAAGACAGGGAAAGAGAGAGAAATTCTTACACAATTCGTTCAGGGGCTGTGATGCAACCTGGATTGACCATATCTAGACCCACAGCTGGATGAGACATAAGGGTGGACACTCTTGGGGCTGAGAGGTTTGGTGAGGTTGGGTGAGCAAACGCAGACCCTTTAAAGTAATACTGCGTGCGACCCATCGCATGGGTCCCAAATCTCCAGGTTCAAGGGCATCTTCCTACATCGAAAACATGCATGAGAAACCCAGAAGATGGTACACCGTGTGATGGGGAAAGGTTTCTAAAACGCACCTCATTTCTCATCTCCTTGTGCTCGGGTTCGCCATTCCAGCCACTTTACTAGCAATCTCCCTACTTGGAGCATCAGCACCTTTAACCTCCTGTTCCGTACAGGTTGCAATTTGTCCTGAGGATGAACGGGAAGACGGGGAACCAATGAGAGACTAGCTCTTGGTGTTGGGACAGGCACAGGTCACTCTATTTTCCCATCAGGAAGAAGAATTAACCACAGGCTCAGCCTGCCCCCCGGAACCAGAACAGGGCCTGAAGCCATCCTGCGCTTTTGCGGCCGGCTCCCAAAAAAGCGACTTGTAAAATGGAGCTTCAGGGCACTGCAATTCACAAACCTGCAGAGTTATAAATGATAACTCTCGTCCACAAATATATTGAGGGAAGGCAAAGAAGAGGATTTGAAATCAAGGCAGAATTGCAGGAAACAGATTTCAGGAGGTAGATTCGAATCGCCTTTAAAGCACATGAAAAGCGGCAAAACGTTGACAATGATGCCCTTGGCCAAAAAGGGCGTATGCGTTTTTTCCTGAATATATTCAGGATAAAACGCATACGCCCTTTTTGGCCAACCAAGCAACCTGGAAAGGCAAATCAGCGCGACAAAGAAGTCTCGCTTCCCATCGGTCAAAAGGGCCATGCTGAAAAAAGTGTCAAAACCAGAAATGCAGGACAGGCCATGGAGAAATGGGAGCCTTGCTACACTGATGGGCGGGATGTAAATTGCCAACAGCCACTCTGGAGAAGTGTACGGTGTGTCCTGAAACATCTAAAAAACACAGCTTAGAGAGCATAGGGCACTTCCACGCATGGGGGGATAAAGCGGGAAAATTGAAAATCAGCAAGACACAGGCACCCCAAAGTTTAGGGCTGCTCTGTTGACAAGGACCTCCACTTCCTTCCACCTTAAATATCCCAGGAAAGCGAAAAATGGATAAAAAAGTTGTGGTCCTTATGTACAATGGAATATCACTCAGCCATGAAATCAATGTCATAAGGCTAGTAGCAGC
Organism: Balaenoptera physalus; assembly: GCF_965194825.1. NCBI lineage: Eukaryota > Metazoa > Chordata > Mammalia > Artiodactyla > Balaenopteridae > Balaenoptera > Balaenoptera physalus. The sequence continues at coordinate 424,098 of NW_028126374.1, forward strand.
ATGATGAGTGGATTTAGGTAAGACGATTCTAAGTGAAATAAGTCACACAGAAAAGGACACTTCTCATAAGGTGTCACTTATAGAGGGAATGTAAAAACCGTTACACTTGAACTGAATTACAAAAGAGAACAGAGTCACACATGCAGAGAACACACTATGGCTGCTTAACGGGAAAGGTGAGGTGGGGCGATACATAAAACAAGAGTTTCAAATTAGCTCAGATACCGTTCCATAAACCCAATATGGAATAGACAAGACCTACTCCTTGCTCAGAGAACTGGACTCAACACGCCCGATTCACCGCACAAGAATATATCTGACCAGTAATAATCTTAAAACCTATGTATTGATATCTCTCTGTTAGTGTGTCAAGTGGGTGTAAAGCGGCCTAAACACAGCCGTGAAAAGCAGCTAAACCCCATTATAAAAAGAAATTACTTTTAAAAACCCATGAAACAAAGACAGGGAAAGAGAGAGAAATTCTTACACAATTCGTTCAGGGGCTGTGATGCAACCTGGATTGACCATATCTAGACCCACAGCTGGATGAGACATAAGGGTGGACACTCTTGGGGCTGAGAGGTTTGGTGAGGTTGGGTGAGCAAACGCAGACCCTTTAAAGTAATACTGCGTGCGACCCATCGCATGGGTCCCAAATCTCCAGGTTCAAGGGCATCTTCCTACATCAAAAACATGCATGAGAAACCCAGAAGATGGTACACCGTGTGATGGGGAAAGGTTTCTAAAACGCACCTCATTTCTCATCTCCTTGTGCTCGGGTTCGCCATTCCAGCCACTTTACTAGCAATCTCCCTACTTGGAGCATCAGCACCTTTAACCTCCTGTTCCGTACAGGTTGCAATTTGTCCTGAGGATGAACGGGAAGACGGGGACCAATGAGAGACTAGCTCTTGGTGTTGGGACAGGCACAGGTCACTCTATTTTCCCATCAGGAAGAAGAATTAACCACAGGCTCAGCCTGCCCCCCGGAACCAGAACAGGGCCTGAAGCCATCCTGCGCTTTTGCGGCCGGCTCCCAAAAAAGCGACTTGTAAAATGGAGCTTCAGGGCACTGCAATTCACAAACCTGCAGAGTTATAAATGATAACTCTCGTCCACAAATATATTGAGGGAAGGCAAAGAAGAGGATTTGAAATCAAGGCAGAATTGCAGGAAACAGATTTCAGGAGGTAGATTCGAATCGCCTTTAAAGCACATGAAAAGCGGCAAAACGTTGACAATGATGCCCTTGGCCAAAAAGGGCGTATGCGTTTTTTCCTGAATATATTCAGGAAAAAACGCATACGCCCTTTTTGGCCAACCAAGCAACCTGGAAAGGCAAATCAGCACGACAAAGAAGTCTCGCTTCCCATCGGTCAAAAGGGCCATGCTGAAAAAAGTGTCAAAACCAGAAATGCAGGACAGGCCATGGAGAAATGGGAGCCTTGCTACACTGATGGGCGGGATGTAAATTGCCAACAGCCACTCTGGAGAAGTGTACGGTGTGTCCTGAAACATCTAAAAAACACAGCTTAGAGAGCATAGGGCACTTCCACGCATGGGGGGATAAAGCGGGAAAATTGAAAATCAGCAAGACACAAGCACCCCAAAGTTTAGGGCTGCTCTGTTGACAAGGACCTCCACTTCCTTCCACCTTAAATATCCCAGGAAAGCGAAAAATGGATAAAAAAGTTGTGGTCCTTATGTACAATGGAATATCACTCAGCCATGAAATCAATGTCATAAGGCTAGTAGCAGCATGATGAGTGGATTTAGGTAAGACGATTCTAAGTGAAATAAGTCACACAGAAAAGGACACTTCTCATAAGGTGTCACTTATAGAGGGAATGTAAAAACCGTTACACTTGAACTGAATTACAAAACAGAACAGATTCACACATGCAGAAAACACACTATGGCTGCTTAACGGGAAAGGTGAGGTGGGGCGATACATAAAACAAGAGTTTCAAATTAGCTCAGATACCGTTCCATAAACCCAATATGGAATAGACAAGACCTACTCCTTGCTCAGAGAACTGGACTCAACACGCCCGATTCACCGCACAAGAATATATCTGACCAGTAATAATCTTAAAACCTATGTATTGATATCTCTCTGTTAGTGTGTCAAGTGGGTGTAAAGCGGCCTAAACACAGCCGTGAAAAGCAGCTAAACCCCATTATAAAAAGAAATTACTTTTAAAAACCCATGAAACAAAGACAGGGAAAGAGAGAGAAATTCTTACACAATTCGTTCAGGGGCTGTGATGCAACCTGGATTGACCATATCTAGACCCACAGCTGGATGAGACATAAGGGTGGACACTCTTGGGGCTGAGAGGTTTGGTGAGGTTGGGTGAGCAAACGCAGACCCTTTAAAGTAATACTGCGTGCGACCCATCGCATGGGTCCCAAATCTCCAGGTTCAAGGGCATCTTCCTACATCGAAAACATGCATGAGAAACCCAGAAGATGGTACACCGTGTGATGGGGAAAGGTTTCTAAAACGCACCTCATTTCTCATCTCCTTGTGCTCGGGTTCGCCATTCCAGCCACTTTACTAGCAATCTCCCTACTTGGAGCATCAGCACCTTTAACCTCCTGTTCCGTACAGGTTGCAATTTGTCCTGAGGATGAACGGGAAGACGGGGAACCAATGAGAGACTAGCTCTTGGTGTTGGGACAGGCACAGGTCACTCTATTTTCCCATCAGGAAGAAGAATTAACCACAGGCTCAGCCTGCCCCCCGGAACCAGAACAGGGCCTGAAGCCATCCTGCGCTTTTGCGGCCGGCTCCCAAAAAAGCGACTTGTAAAATGGAGCTTCAGGGCACTGCAATTCACAAACCTGCAGAGTTATAAATGATAACTCTCGTCCACAAATATATTGAGGGAAGGCAAAGAAGAGGATTTGAAATCAAGGCAGAATTGCAGGAAACAGATTTCAGGAGGTAGATTCGAATCGCCTTTAAAGCACATGAAAAGCGGCAAAACGTTGACAATGATGCCCTTGGCCAAAAAGGGCGTATGCGTTTTTTCCTGAATATATTCAGGAAAAAACGCATACGCCCTTTTTGGCCAACCAAGCAACCTGGAAAGGCAAATCAGCGCGACAAAGAAGTCTCGCTTCCCATCGGTCAAAAGGGCCATGCTGAAAAAAGTGTCAAAACCAGAAATGCAGGACAGGCCATGGAGAAATGGGAGCCTTGCTACACTGTTGGGCGGGATGTAAATTGCCAACAGCCACTCTGGAGAAGTGTACGGTGTGTCCTGAAACATCTAAAAAACACAGCTTAGAGAGCATAGGGCACTTCCACGCATGGGGGGATAAAGCGGGAAAATTGAAAATCAGCAAGACACAAGCACCCCAAAGTTTAGGGCTGCTCTGTTGACAAGGACCTCCACTTCCTTCCACCTTAAATATCCCAGGAAAGCGAAAAATGGATAAAAAAGTTGTGGTCCTTATGTACAATGGAATATCACTCAGCCATGAAATCAATGTCATAAGGCTAGTAGCAGCATGATGAGTGGATTTAGGTAAGACGATTCTAAGTGAAATAAGTCACACAGAAAAGGACACTTCTCATAAGGTGTCACTTATAGAGGGAATGTAAAAACCGTTACACTTGAACTGAATTACAAAACAGAACAGAGTCACACATGCAGAAAACACACTATGGCTGCTTAACGGGAAAGGTGAGGTGGGGTGATACATAAAACAAGAGTTTCAAATTAGCTCAGATACCGTTCCATAAACCCAATATGGAATAGACAAGACCTACTCCTTGCTCAGAGAACTGGACTCAACACGCCCGATTCACCGCACAAGAATATATCTGACTAGTAATAATCTTAAAACCTATGTATTGATATCTCTCTGTTAGTGTGTCAAGTGGGTGTAAAGCGGCCTAAACACAGCCGTGAAAAGCAGCTAAACCCCATTATAAAAAGAAATTACTTTTAAAAACCCATGAAACAAAGACAGGGAAAGAGAGAGAAATTCTTACACAATTCGTTCAGGGGCTGTGATGCAACCTGGATTGACCATATCTAGACCCACAGCTGGATGAGACATAAGGGTGGACACTCTTGGGGCTGAGAGGTTTGGTGAGGTTGGGTGAGCAAACGCAGACCCTTTAAAGTAATACTGCGTGCGACCCATCGCATGGGTCCCAAATCTCCAGGTTCAAGGGCATCTTCCTACATCGAAAACATGCATGAGAAACCCAGAAGATGGTACACCGTGTGATGGGGAAAGGTTTCTAAAACGCACCTCATTTCTCATCTCCTTGTGCTCGGGTTCGCCATTCCAGCCACTTTACTAGCAATCTCCCTACTTGGAGCATCAGCACCTTTAACCTCCTGTTCCGTACAGGTTGCAATTTGTCCTGAGGATGAACGGGAAGACGGGGAACCAATGAGAGACTAGCTCTTGGTGTTGGGACAGGCACAGGTCACTCTATTTTCCCATCAGGAAGAAGAATTAACCACAGGCTCAGCCTGCCCCCCGGAACCAGAAAAGGGCCTGAAGCCATCCGGCGCTTTTGCGGCCGGCTCCCAAAAAAGCGACTTGTAAAATGGAGCTTCAGGGCACTGCAATTCACAAACCTGCAGAGTTATAAATGATAACTCTCGTCCACAAATATATTGAGGGAAGGCAAAGAAGAGGATTTGAAATCAAGGCAGAATTGCAGGAAACAGATTTCAGGAGGTAGATTCGAATCGCCTTTAAAGCACATGAAAAGCGGCAAAACGTTGACAATGATGCCCTTGGCCAAAAAGGGCGTATGCGTTTTTTCCTGAATATATTCAGGAAAAAACGCATACGCCCTTTTTGGCCAACCAAGCAACCTGGAAAGGCAAATCAGCGCTACAAAGAAGTCTCGCTTCCCATCGGTCAAAAGGGCCATGCTGAAAAAAGTGTCAAAACCAGAAATGCAGGACAGGCCATGGAGAAATGGGAGCCTTGCTACACTGATGGGCGGGATGTAAATTGCCAACAGCCACTCTGGAGAAGTGTACGGTGTGTCCTGAAACATCTAAAAAACACAGCTTAGAGAGCATAGGGCACTTCCACGCATGGGGGGATAAAGTGGGAAAATTGAAAATCAGCAAGACACAAGCACCCCAAAGTTTAGGGCTGCTCTGTTGACAAGGACCTCCACTTCCTTCCACCTTAAATATCCCAGGAAAGCGAAAAATGGATAAAAAAGTTGTGGTCCTTATGTACAATGGAATATCACTCAGCCATGAAATCAATGTCATAAGGCTAGTAGCAGCATGATGAGTGGATTTAGGTAAGACGATTCTAAGTGAAATAAGTCACACAGAAAAGGACACTTCTCATAAGGTGTCACTTATAGAGAGAATGTAAAAACCGTTACACTTGAACTGAATTACAAAACAGAACAGAGTCACACATGCAGAAAACACACTATGGCTGCTTAACGGGAAAGGTGAGGTGGGGTGATACATAAAACAAGAGTTTCAAATTAGCTCAGATACCGTTCCATAAACCCAATATGGAATAGACAAGACCTACTCCTTGCTCAGAGAACTGGACTCAACACGCCCGATTCACCGCACAAGAATATATCTGACTAGTAATAATCTTAAAACCTATGTATTGATATCTCTCTGTTAGTGTGTCAAGTGGATGTAAAGCGGCCTAAACACAGCCGTGAAAAGCAGCTAAACCCCATTATAAAAATAAATTACTTTTAAAAACCCATGAAACAAAGACAGGGAAAGAGAGAGAAATTCTTACACAATTCGTTCAGGGGCTGTGATGCAACCTGGATTGACCATATCTAGACCCACAGCTGGATGAGACATAAGGGTGGACACTCTTGGGGCTGAGAGGTTTGGTGAGGTTGGGTGAGCAAACGCAGACCCTTTAAAGTAATACTGCGTGCTACCCATCGCATGGGTCCCAAATCTCCAGGTTCAAGGGCATCTTCCTACATCGAAAACATGCATGAGAAACCCAGAAGATGGTACACCGTGTGATGGGGAAAGGTTTCTAAAACGCACCTCATTTCTCATCTCCTTGTGCTCGGGTTCGCCATTCCAGCCACTTTACTAGCAATCTCCCTACTTGGAGCATCAGCACCTTTAAGCTCCTGTTCCGTACAGGTTGCAATTTGTCCTGAGGATGAACGGGAAGACGGGGAACCAATGAGAGACTAGCTCTTGGTGTTGGGACAGGCACAGGTCACTCTATTTTCCCATCAGGAAGAAGAATTAACCACAGGCTCAGCCTGCCCCCCTGAACCAGAACAGGGCCTGAAGCCATCCGGCGCTTTTGCGGCCGGCTCCCAAAAAAGCGACTTGTAAAATGGAGCTTCAGGGCACTGCAATTCACAAACCTGCAGAGTTATAAATGATAACTCTCGTCCACAAATATATTGAGGGAAGGCAAAGAAGAGGATTTGAAATCAAGGCAGAATTGCAGGAAACAGATTTCAGGAGGTAGATTCGAATCGCCTTTAAAGCACATGAAAAGCGGCAAAACGTTGACAATGATGCCCTTGGCCACAAAGGGCGTATGCGTTTTTTCCTGAATATATTCAGGAAAAAACGCATACGCCCTTTTTGGCCAACCAAGCAACCTGGAAAGGCAAATCAGCACTACAAAGAAGTCTCGCTTCCCATCGGTCAAAAGGGCCATGCTGAAAAAAGTGTCAAAAGCAGAAATGCAGGACAGGCCATGGAGAAATGGGAGCCTTGCTACACTGATGGGCGGGATGTAAATTGCCAACAGCCACTCTGGAGAAGTGTACGGTGTGTCCTGAAACATCTAAAAAACACAGCTTAGAGAGCCTAGGGCACTTCCACGCATGGGGGGATAAAGCGGGAAAATTGAAAATCAGCAAGACACAAGCACCCCAAAGTTTAGGGCTGCTCTGTTGACAAGGACCTCCACTTCCTTCCACCTTAAATATCCCAGGAAAGCGAAAAATGGATAAAAATTTGTGGTCCTTATGTACAATGGAATATCACTCAGCCATGAAATCAATGTCATAAGGCTAGTAGCAGCATGATGAGTGGATTTAGGTAAGACGATTCTAAGTGAAATAAGTCACACAGAAAAGGACACTTCTCATAAGGTGTCACTTATAGAGGGAATGTAAAAACCGTTACACTTGAACTGAATTACAAAACAGAACAGAGTCACACATGCAGAAAACACACTATGGCTGCTTAACGGGAAAGGTGAGGTGGGGTGATACATAAAACAAGAGTTTCAAATTAGCTCAGATACCGTTCCATAAACCCAATATGGAATAGACAAGACCTACTCCTTGCTCAGAGAACTGGACTCAACACGCCCGATTCACCGCACAAGAATATATCTGACTAGTAATAATCTTAAAACCTATGTATTGATATCTCTCTGTTAGTGTGTCAAGTGGGTGTAAAGCGGCCTAAACACAGCCGTGAAAAGCAGCTAAACCCCATTATAAAAAGAAATTACTTTTAAAAACCCATGAAACAAAGACAGGGAAAGAGAGAGAAATTCTTACACAATTCGTTCAGGGGCTGTGATGCAACCTGGATTGACCATATCTAGACCCACAGCTGGATGAGACATAAGGGTGGACACTCTTGGGGCTGAGAGGTTTGGTGAGGTTGGGTGAGCAAACGCAGACCCTTTAAAGTAATACTGCGTGCGACCCATCGCATGGGTCCCAAATCTCCAGGTTCAAGGGCATCTTCCTACATCGAAAACATGCATGAGAAACCCAGAAGATGGTACACCGTGTGATGGGGAAAGGTTTCTAAAACGCACCTCATTTCTCATCTCCTTGTGCTCGGGTTCGCCATTCCAGCCACTTTACTAGCAATCTCCCTACTTGGAGCATCAGCACCTTTAACCTCCTGTTCCGTACAGGTTGCAATTTGTCCTGAGGATGAACGGGAAGACGGGGAACCAATGAGAGACTAGCTCTTGGTGTTGGGACAGGCACAGGTCACTCTATTTTCCCATCAGGAAGAAGAATTAACCACAGGCTCAGCCTGCCCCCCGGAACCAGAACAGGGCCTGAAGCCATCCGGCGCTTTTGCGGCCGGCTCCCAAAAAAGCGACTTATAAAATGGAGCTTCAGGGCACTGCAATTCACAAGCCTGCAGAGTTATAAATGATAACTCTCGTCCACAAATATATTGAGGGAAGGCAAAGAAGAGGATTTGAAATCAAGGCAGAATTCCAGGAAACAGATTTCAGGAGGTAGATTCGAATCGCCTTTAAAGCACATGAAAAGCGGCAAAACGTTGACAATGATGCCCTTGGCCAAAAAGGGCGTATGCGTTTTTTCCTGAATATATTCAGGAAAAAACGCATACGCCCTTTTTGGCAAACCAAGCAACCTGGAAAGGCAAATCAGCACTACAAAGAAGTCTCGCTTCCCATCGGTCAAAAGGGCCATGCTGAAAAAAGTGTCAAAACCAGAAATGCAGGACAGGCCATGGAGAAATGGGAGCCTTGCTACACTGATGGGCGGGATGTAAATTGCCAACAGCCACTCTGGAGAAGTGTACGGTGTGTCCTGAAACATCTAAAAAACACAGCTTAGAGAGCATAGGGCACTTCCACGCATGGGGGGATAAAGCGGGAAAATTGAAAATCAGCAAGACACAAGCACCCCAAAGTTTAGGGCTGCTCTGTTGACAAGGACCTCCACTTCCTTCCACCTTAAATATCCCAGGAAAGCGAAAAATGGATAAAAAAGTTGTGGTCCTTATGTACAATGGAATATCACTCAGCCATGAAATCAATGTCATAAGGCTAGTAGCAGCATGATGAGTGGATTTAGGTAAGACGATTCTAAGTGAAATAAGTCACACAGAAAAGGACACTTCTCATAAGGTGTCACTTATAGAGGGAATGTAAAAACCGTTACACTTGAACTGAATTACAAAACAGAACAGAGTCACACATGCAGAAAACACACTATGGCTGCTTAACGGGAAAGGTGAGGTGGGGTGATACATAAAACAAGAGTTTCAAATTAGCTCAGATACCGTTCCATAAACCCAATATGGAATAGACAAGACCTACTCCTTGCTCAGAGAACTGGACTCAACACGCCCGATTCACCGCACAAGAATATATCTGACTAGTAATAATCTTAAAACCTATGTATTGATATCTCTCTGTTAGTGTGTCAAGTGGGTGTAAAGCGGCCTAAACACAGCCGTGAAAAGCAGCTAAACCCCATTATAAAAATAAATTACTTTTAAAAACCCATGAAACAAAGACAGGGAAAGAGAGAGAAATTCTTACACAATTCGTTCAGGGGCTGTGATGCAACCTGGATTGACCATATCTAGACCCACAGCTGGATGAGACATAAGGGTGGACACTCTTGGGGCTGAGAGGTTTGGTGAGGTTGGGTGACCAAACGCAGACCCTTTAAAGTAATACTGCGTGCGACCCATCGCATGGGTCCCAAATCTCCAGGTTCAAGGGCATCTTCCTACATCGAAAACATGCATGAGAAACCCAGAAGATGGTACACCGTGTGATGGGGAAAGGTTTCTAAAACGCACCTCATTTCTCATCTCCTTGTGCTCGGGTTCGCCATTCCAGCCACTTTACTAGCAATCTCCCTACTTGGAGCATCAGCACCTTTAACCTCCTGTTCCGTACAGGTTGCAATTTGTCCTGAGGATGAACGGGAAGACGGGGAACCAATGAGAGACTAGCTCTTGGTGTTGGGAGAGGCACAGGTCACTCTATTTTCCCATCAGGAAGAAGAATTAACCACAGGCTCAGCCTGCCCCCCTGAACCAGAACAGGGCCTGAAGCCATCCGGCGCTTTTGCGGCCGGCTCCCAAAAAAGCGACTTGTAAAATGGAGCTTCAGGGCACTGCAATTCACAAACCTGCAGAGTTATAAATGATAACTCTCGTCCACAAATATATTGAGGGAAGGCAAAGAAGAGGATTTGAAATCAAGGCAGAATTGCAGGAAACAGATTTCAGGAGGTAGATTCGAATCGCCTTTAAAGCACATGAAAAGCGGCAAAACGTTGACAATGATGCCCTTGGCCAAAAAGGGCGTATGCGTTTTTTCCTGAATATATTCAGGAAAAAACGCATACGCCCTTTTTGGCCAACCAAGCAACCTGGAAAGGCAAATCAGCGCGACAAAGAAGTCTCGCTTCCCATCGGTCAAAAGGGCCATGCTGAAAAAAGTGTCAAAACCAGAAATGCAGGACAGGCCATGGAGAAATGGGAGCCTTGCTACACTGATGGGCGGGATGTAAATTGCCAACAGCCACTCTGGAGAAGTGTACGGTGTGTCCTGAAACATCTAAAAAACACAGCTTAGAGAGCCTAGGGCACTTCCACGCATGGGGGGATAAAGCGGGAAAATTGAAAATCAGCAAGACACAAGCACCCCAAAGTTTAGGGCTGCTCTGTTGACAAGGACCTCCACTTCCTTCCACCTTAAATATCACAGGAAAGCGAAAAATGGATAAAAAAGTTGTGGTCCTTATGTACAATGGAATATCACTCAGCCATGAAATCAATGTCATAAGGCTAGTAGCAGCATGATGAGTGGATTTAGGTAAGACGATTCTAAGTGAAATAAGTCACACAGAAAAGGACACTTCTCATAAGGTGTCACTTATAGAGGGAATGTAAAAACCGTTACACTTGAACTGAATTACAAAACAGAACAGAGTCACACATGCAGAAAACACACTATGGCTGCTTAACGGGAAAGGTGAGGTGGGGTGATACATAAAACAAGAGTTTCAAATTAGCTCAGATACCGTTCCATAAACCCAATATGGAATAGACAAGACCTACTCCTTGCTCAGAGAACTGGACTCAACACGCCCGATTCACCGCACAAGAATATATCTGACTAGTAATAATCTTAAAACCTATGTATTGATATCTCTCTGTTAGTGTGTCAAGTGGGTGTAAAGCGGCCTAAACACAGCCGTGAAAAGCAGCTAAACCCCATTATAAAAAGAAATTACTTTTAAAAACCCATGAAACAAAGACAGGGAAAGAGAGAGAAATTCTTACACAATTCGTTCAGGGGCTGTGATGCAACCTGGATTGACCATATCTAGACCCACAGCTGGATGAGACATAAGGGTGGACACTCTTGGGGCTGAGAGGTTTGGTGAGGTTGGGTGAGCAAACACAGACCCTTTAAAGTAATACTGCGTGCGACCCATCGCATGGGTCCCAAATCTCCAGGTTCAAGGGCATCTTCCTACATCGAAAACATGCATGAGAAACCCAGAAGATGGTACACCGTGTGATGGGGAAAGGTTTCTAAAACGCACCTCATTTCTCATCTCCTTGTGCTCGGGTTCGCCATTCCAGCCACTTTACTAGCAATCTCCCTACTTGGAGCATCAGCACCTTTAACCTCCTGTTCCGTACAGGTTGCAATTTGTCCTGAGGATGAACGGGAAGACGGGGAACCAATGAGAGACTAGCTCTTGGTGTTGGGACAGGCACAGGTCACTCTATTTTCCCATCAGGAAGAAGAATTAACCACAGGCTCAGCCTGCCCCCCGGAACCAGAACAGGGCCTGAAGCCATCCTGCGCTTTTGCGGCCGGCTCCCAAAAAAGCGACTTGTAAAATGGAGCTTCAGGGCACTGCAATTCACAAACCTGCAGAGTTATAAATGATAACTCTCGTCCACAAATATATTGAGGGAAGGCAAAGAAGAGGATTTGAAATCAAGGCAGAATTGCAGGAAACAGATTTCAGGAGGTAGATTCGAATCGCCTTTAAAGCACATGAAAAGCGGCAAAACGTTGACAATGATGCCCTTGGCCAAAAAGGGCGTATGCGTTTTTTCCTGAATATATTCAGGAAAAAACGCATACGCCCTTTTTGGCCAACCAAGCAACCTGGAAAGGCAAATCAGCGCGACAAAGAAGTCTCGCTTCCCATCGGTCAAAAGGGCCATGCTGAAAAAAGTGTCAAAACCAGAAATGCAGGACAGGCCATGGAGAAATGGGAGCCTTGCTACACTGATGGGCGGGATGTAAATTGCCAACAGCCACTCTGGAGAAGTGTACGGTGTGTCCTGAAACATCTAAAAAACACAGCTTAGAGAGCCTAGGGCACTTCCACGCATGGGGGGATAAAGCGGGAAAATTGAAAATCAGCAAGACACAAGCACCCCAAAGTTTAGGGCTGCTCTGTTGACAAGGACCTCCACTTCCTTCCACCTTAAATATCCCAGGAAAGCGAAAAATGGATAAAAAAGTTGTGGTCCTTATGTACAATGGAATATCACTCAGCCATGAAATCAATGTCATAAGGCTAGTAGCAGCATGATGAGTGGATTTAGGTAACACGATTCTAAGTGAAATAAGTCACACAGAAAAGGACACTTCTCATAAGGTGTCACTTATAGAGGGAATGTAAAAACCGTTACACTTGAACTGAATTACAAAACAGAACAGAGTCACACATGCAGAAAACACACTATGGCTGCTTAAAGGGAAAGGTGAGGTGGGGCGATACATAAAACAAGAGTTTCAAATTAGCTCAGATACCGTTCCATAAACCCAATATGGAATAGACAAGACCTACTCCTTGCTCAGAGAACTGGACTCAACACGCCCGATTCACCGCACAAGAATATATCTGACCAGTAATAATCTTAAAACCTATGTATTGATATCTCTCTGTTAGTGTGTCAAGTGGGTGTAAAGCGGCCTAAACACAGCCGTGAAAAGCAGCTAAACCCCATTATAAAAAGAAATTACTTTTAAAAACCCATGAAACAAAGACAGGGAAAGAGAGAGAAATTCTTACACAATTCGTTCAGGGGCTGTGATGCAACCTGGATTGACCATATCTAGACCCACAGCTGGATGAGACATAAGGGTGGACACTCTTGGGGCTGAGAGGTTTGGTGAGGTTGGGTGAGCAAACGCAGACCCTTTAAAGTAATACTGTGTGCGACCCATCGCATGGCTCCCAAATCTCCAGGTTCAAGGGCATCTTCCTACATCGAAAACATGCATGAGAAACCCAGAAGATGGTACACCGTGTGATGGGGAAAGGTTTCTAAAACGCACCTCATTTCTCATCTCCTTGTGCTCGGGTTCGCCATTCCAGCCACTTTACTAGCAATCTCCCTACTTGGAGCATCAGCACCTTTAACCTCCTGTTCCGTACAGGTTGCAATTTGTCCTGAGGATGAACGGGAAGACGGGGAACCAATGAGAGACTAGCTCTTGGTGTTGGGACAGGCACAGGTCACTCTATTTTCCCATCAGGAAGAAGAATTAACCACAGGCTCAGCCTGCCCCCCGGAACCAGAACAGGGCCTGAAGCCATCCTGCGCTTTTGCGGCCGGCTCCCAAAAAAGCGACTTGTAAAATGGAGCTTCAGGGCACTGCAATTCACAAACCTGCAGAGTTATAAATGATAACTCTCGTCCACAAATATATTGAGGGAAGGCAAAGAAGAGGATTTGAAATCAAGGCAGAATTGCAGGAAACAGATTTCAGGAGGTAGATTCGAATCGCCTTTAAAGCACATGAAAAGCGGCAAAACGTTGACAATGATGCCCTTGGCCAAAAAGGGCGTATGCGTTTTTTCCTGAATATATTCAGGATAAAACGCATACGCCCTTTTTGGCCAACCAAGCAACCTGGAAAGGCAAATCAGCGCGACAAAGAAGTCTCGCTTCCCATCGGTCAAAAGGGCCATGCTGAAAAAAGTGTCAAAACCAGAAATGCAGGACAGGCCATGGAGAAATGGGAGCCTTGCTACACTGATGGGCGGGATGTAAATTGCCAACAGCCACTCTGGAGAAGTGTACGGTGTGTCCTGAAACATCTAAAAAACACAGCTTAGAGAGCATAGGGCACTTCCACGCATGGGGGGATAAAGCGGGAAAATTGAAAATCAGCAAGACACAAGCACCCCAAAGTTTAGGGTTGCTCTGTTGACAAGGACCTCCACTTCCTTCCACCTTAAATATCCCAGGAAAGCGAAAAATGGATAAAAAAGTTGTGGTCCTTATGTACAATGGAATATCACTCAGCCATGAAATCAATGTCATAAGGCTAGTAGCAGCATGATGAGTGGATTTAGGTAAGACGATTCTAAGTGAAATAAGTCACACAGAAAAGGACACTTCTCATAAGGTGTCACTTATAGAGGGAATGTAAAAACCGTTACACTTGAACTGAATTACAAAAGAGAACAGAGTCACACATGCAGAGAACACACTATGGCTGCTTAACGGGAAAGGTGAGGTGGGGCGATACATAAAACAAGAGTTTCAAATTAGCTCAGATACCGTTCCATAAACCCAATATGGAATAGACAAGACCTACTCCTTGCTCAGAGAACTGGACTCAACACGCCCGATTCACCGCACAAGAATATATCTGACCAGTAATAATCTTAAAACCTATGTATTGATATCTCTCTGTTAGTGTGTCAAGTGGGTGTAAAGCGGCCTAAACACAGCCGTGAAAAGCAGCTAAACCCCATTATAAAAATAAATTACTTTTAAAAACCCATGAAACAAAGACAGGGAAAGAGAGAGAAATTCTTACACAATTCGTTCAGGGGCTGTGATGCAACCTGGATTGACCATATCTAGACCCACAGCTGGATGAGACATAAGGGTGGACACTCTTGGGGCTGAGAGGTTTGGTGAGGTTGGGTGAGCAAACGCAGACCCTTTAAAGTAATACTGCGTGCGACCCATCGCATGGGTCCCAAATCTCCAGGTTCAAGGGCATCTTCCTACATCGAAAACATGCATGAGAAACCCAGAAGATGGTACACCGTGTGATGGGGAAAGGTTTCTAAAACGCACCTCATTTCTCATCTCCTTGTGCTCGGGTTCGCCATTCCAGCCACTTTACTAGCAATCTCCCTACTTGGAGCATCAGCACCTTTAACCTCCTGTTCCGTACAGGTTGCAATTTGTCCTGAGGATGAACGGGAAGACGGGGAACCAATGAGAGACTAGCTCTTGGTGTTGGGACAGGCACAGGTCACTCTATTTTCCCATCAGGAAGAAGAATTAACCACAGGCTCAGCCTGCCCCCCGGAACCAGAACAGGGCCTGAAGCCATCCTGCGCTTTTGCGGCCGGCTCCCAAAAAAGCGACTTGTAAAATGGAGCTTCAGGGCACTGCAATTCACAAACCTGCAGAGTTATAAATGATAACTCTCGTCCACAAATATATTGAGGGAAGGCAAAGAAGAGGATTTGAAATCAAGGCAGAATTGCAGGAAACAGATTTCAGGAGGTAGATTCGAATCGCCTTTAAAGCACATGAAAAGCGGCAAAACGTTGACAATGATGCCCTTGGCCAAAAAGGGCGTATGCGTTTTTTCCTGAATATATTCAGGAAAAAACGCATACGCCCTTTTTGGCCAACCAAGCAACCTGGAAAGGCAAATCAGCGCGACAAAGAAGTCTCGCTTCCCATCGGTCAAAAGGGCCATGCTGAAAAAAGTGTCAAAACCAGAAATGCAGGACAGGCCATGGAGAAATGGGAGCCTTGCTACACTGATGGGCGGGATGTAAATTGCCAACAGCCACTCTGGAGAAGTGTACGGTGTGTCCTGAAACATCTAAAAAACACAGCTTAGAGAGCATAGGGCACTTCCACGCATGGGGGGATAAAGCGGGAAAATTGAAAATCAGCAAGACACAAGCACCCCAAAGTTTAGGGCTGCTCTGTTGACAAGGACCTCCACTTCCTTCCACCTTAAATATCCCAGGAAAGCGAAAAATGGATAAAAAAGTTGTGGTCCTTATGTACAATGGAATATCACTCAGCCATGAAATCAATGTCATAAGGCTAGTAGCAGCATGATGAGTGGATTTAGGTAAGACGATTCTAAGTGAAATAAGTCACACAGAAAAGGACACTTCTCATAAGGTGTCACTTATAGAGGGAATGTAAAAACCGTTACACTTGAACTGAATTACAAAACAGAACAGAGTCACACATGCAGAAAACACACTATGGCTGCTTAACGGGAAAGGTGAGGTGGGGTGATACATAAAACAAGAGTTTCAAATTAGCTCAGATACCGTTCCATAAACCCAATATGGAATAGACAAGACCTACTCCTTGCTCAGAGAACTGGACTCAACACGCCCGATTCACCGCACAAGAATATATCTGACTAGTAATAATCTTAAAACCTATGTATTGATATCTCTCTGTTAGTGTGTCAAGTGGGTGTAAAGCGGCCTAAACACAGCCGTGAAAAGCAGCTAAACCCCATTATAAAAAGAAATTACTTTTAAAAACCCATGAAACAAAGACAGGGAAAGAGAGAGAAATTCTTACACAATTCGTTCAGGGGCTGTGATGCAACCTGGATTGACCATATCTAGACCCACAGCTGGATGAGACATAAGGGTGGACACTCTTGGGGCTGAGAGGTTTGGTGAGGTTGGGTGAGCAAACGCAGACCCTTTAAAGTAATACTGCGTGCGACCCATCGCATGGGTCCCAAATCTCCAGGTTCAAGGGCATCTTCCTACATCGAAAACATGCATGAGAAACCCAGAAGATGGTACACCGTGTGATGGGGAAAGGTTTCTAAAACGCACCTCATTTCTCATCTCCTTGTGCTCGGGTTCGCCATTCCAGCCACTTTACTAGCAATCTCCCTACTTGGAGCATCAGCACCTTTAACCTCCTGTTCCGTACAGGTTGCAATTTGTCCTGAGGATGAACGGGAAGACGGGGAACCAATGAGAGACTAGCTCTTGGTGTTGGGACAGGCACAGGTCACTCTATTTTCCCATCAGGAAGAAGAATTAACCACAGGCTCAGCCTGCCCCCCGGAACCAGAACAGGGCCTGAAGCCATCCTGCGCTTTTGCGGCCGGCTCCCAAAAAAGCGACTTGTAAAATGGAGCTTCAGGGCACTGCAATTCACAAACCTGCAGAGTTATAAATGATAACTCTCGTCCACAAATATATTGAGGGAAGGCAAAGAAGAGGATTTGAAATCAAGGCAGAATTGCAGGAAACAGATTTCAGGAGGTAGATTCGAATCGCCTTTAAAGCACATGAAAAGCGGCAAAACGTTGACAATGATGCCCTTGGCCAAAAAGGGCGTATGCGTTTTTTCCTGAATATATTCAGGAAAAAACGCATACGCCCTTTTTGGCCAACCAAGCAACCTGGAAAGGCAAATCAGCGCGACAAAGAAGTCTCGCTTCCCATCGGTCAAAAGGGCCATGCTGAAAAAAGTGTCAAAACCAGAAATGCAGGACAGGCCATGGAGAAATGGGAGCCTTGCTACACTGATGGGCGGGATGTAAATTGCCAACAGCCACTCTGGAGAAGTGTACGGTGTGTCCTGAAACATCTAAAAAACACAGCTTAGAGAGCATAGGGCACTTCCACGCATGGGGGGATAAAGCGGGAAAATTGAAAATCAGCAAGACACAAGCACCCCAAAGTTTAGGGCTGCTCTGTTGACAAGGACCTCCACTTCCTTCCACCTTAAATATCCCAGGAAAGCGAAAAATGGATAAAAAAGTTGTGGTCCTTATGTACAATGGAATATCACTCAGCCATGAAATCAATGTCATAAGGCTAGTAGCAGCATGATGAGTGGATTTAGGTAAGACGATTCTAAGTGAAATAAGTCACACAGAAAAGGACACTTCTCATAAGGTGTCACTTATAGAGGGAATGTAAAAACCGTTACACTTGAACTGAATTACAAAACAGAACAGAGTCACACATGCAGAAAACACACTATGGCTGCTTAACGGGAAAGGTGAGGTGGGGTGATACATAAAACAAGAGTTTCAAATTAGCTCAGATACCGTTCCATAAACCCAATATGGAATAGACAAGACCTACTCCTTGCTCAGAGAACTGGACTCAACACGCCCGATTCACCGCACAAGAATATATCTGACTAGTAATAATCTTAAAACCTATGTATTGATATCTCTCTGTTAGTGTGTCAAGTGGGTGTAAAGCGGCCTAAACACAGCCGTGAAAAGCAGCTAAACCCCATTATAAAAAGAAATTACTTTTAAAAACCCATGAAACAAAGACAGGGAAAGAGAGAGAAATTCTTACACAATTCGTTCAGGGGCTGTGATGCAACCTGGATTGACCATATCTAGACCCACAGCTGGATGAGACATAAGGGTGGACACTCTTGGGGCTGAGAGGTTTGGTGAGGTTGGGTGAGCAAACGCAGACCCTTTAAAGTAATACTGCGTGCGACCCATCGCATGGGTCCCAAATCTCCAGGTTCAAGGGCATCTTCCTACATCGAAAACATGCATGAGAAACCCAGAAGATGGTACACCGTGTGATGGGGAAAGGTTTCTAAAACGCACCTCATTTCTCATCTCCTTGTGCTCGGGTTCGCCATTCCAGCCACTTTACTAGCAATCTCCCTACTTGGAGCATCAGCACCTTTAACCTCCTGTTCCGTACAGGTTGCAATTTGTCCTGAGGATGAACGGGAAGACGGGGAACCAATGAGAGACTAGCTCTTGGTGTTGGGACAGGCACAGGTCACTCTATTTTCCCATCAGGAAGAAGAATTAACCACAGGCTCAGCCTGCCCCCCGGAACCAGAACAGGGCCTGAAGCCATCCTGCGCTTTTGCGGCCGGCTCCCAAAAAAGCGACTTGTAAAATGGAGCTTCAGGGCACTGCAATTCACAAACCTGCAGAGTTATAAATGATAACTCTCGTCCACAAATATATTGAGGGAAGGCAAAGAAGAGGATTTGAAATCAAGGCAGAATTGCAGGAAACAGATTTCAGGAGGTAGATTCGAATCGCCTTTAAAGCACATGAAAAGCGGCAAAACGTTGACAATGATACCCTTGGCCAAAAAGGGCCTATGCGTTTTTTCCTGAATATATTCAGGAAAAAACGCATACGCCCTTTTTGGCCAACCAAGCAACCTGGAAAGGCAAATCAGCGCGACAAAGAAGTCTCGCTTCCCATCGGTCAAAAGGGCCATGCTGAAAAAAGTGTCAAAACCAGAAATGCAGGACAGGCCATGGAGAAATGGGAGCCTTGCTACACTGATGGGCGGGATGTAAATTGCCAACAGCCACTCTGGAGAAGTGTACGGTGTGTCCTGAAACATCTAAAAAACACAGCTTAGAGAGCATAGGGCACTTCCACGCATGGGGGGATAAAGCGGGAAAATTGAAAATCAGCAAGACACAAGCACCCCAAAGTTTAGGGCTGCTCTGTTGACAAGGACCTCCACTTCCTTCCACCTTAAATATCCCAGGAAAGCGAAAAATGGATAAAAAAGTTGTGGTCCTTATGTACAATGGAATATCACTCAGCCATGAAATCAATGTCATAAGGCTAGTAGCAGCATGATGAGTGGATTTAGGTAAGACGATTCTAAGTGAAATAAGTCACACAGAAAAGGACACTTCTCATAAGGTGTCACTTATAGAGGGAATGTAAAAACCGTTACACTTGAACTGAATTACAAAACAGAACAGAGTCACACATGCAGAAAACACACTATGGCTGCTTAACGGGAAAGGTGAGGTGGGGTGATACATAAAACAAGAGTTTCAAATTAGCTCAGATACCGTTCCATAAACCCAATATGGAATAGACAAGACCTACTCCTTGCTCAGAGAACTGGACTCAACACGCCCGATTCACCGCACAAGAATATATCTGACTAGTAATAATCTTAAAACCTATGTATTGATATCTCTCTGTTAGTGTGTCAAGTGGGTGTAAAGCGGCCTAAACACAGCCGTGAAAAGCAGCTAAACCCCATTATAAAAAGAAATTACTTTTAAAAACCCATGAAACAAAGACAGGGAAAGAGAGAGAAATTCTTACACAATTCGTTCAGGGGCTGTGATGCAACCTGGATTGACCATATCTAGACCCACAGCTGGATGAGACATAAGGGTGGACACTCTTGGGGCTGAGAGGTTTGGTGAGGTTGGGTGAGCAAACGCAGACCCTTTAAAGTAATACTGCGTGCGACCCATCGCATGGGTCCCAAATCTCCAGGTTCAAGGGCATCTTCCTACATCGAAAACATGCATGAGAAACCCAGAAGATGGTACACCGTGTGATGGGGAAAGGTTTCTAAAACGCACCTCATTTCTCATCTCCTTGTGCTCGGGTTCGCCATTCCAGCCACTTTACTAGCAATCTCCCTACTTGGAGCATCAGCACCTTTAACCTCCTGTTCCGTACAGGTTGCAATTTGTCCTGAGGATGAACGGGAAGACGGGGAACCAATGAGAGACTAGCTCTTGGTGTTGGGACAGGCACAGGTCACTCTATTTTCCCATCAGGAAGAAGAATTAACCACAGGCTCAGCCTGCCCCCCGGAACCAGAACAGGGCCTGAAGCCATCCGGCGCTTTTGCGGCCGGCTCCCAAAAAAGCGACTTGTAAAATGGAGCTTCAGGGCACTGCAATTCACAAACCTGCAGAGTTATAAATGATAACTCTCGTCCACAAATATATTGAGGGAAGGCAAAGAAGAGGATTTGAAATCAAGGCAGAATTGCAGGAAACAGATTTCAGGAGGTAGATTCGAATCGCCTTTAAAGCACATGAAAAGCGGCAAAACGTTGACAATGATGCCCTTGGCCAAAAAGGGCGTATGCGTTTTTTCCTGAATATATTCAGGAAAAAACGCATACGCCCTTTTTGGCCAACCAAGCAACCTGGAAAGGCAAATCAGCGCGACAAAGAAGTCTCGCTTCCCATCGGTCAAAAGGGCCATGCTGAAAAAAGTGTCAAAACCAGAAATGCAGGACAGGCCATGGAGAAATGGGAGCCTTGCTACACTGATGGGCGGGATGTAAATTGCCAACAGCCACTCTGGAGAAGTGTACGGTGTGTCCTGAAACATCTAAAAAACACAGCTTAGAGAGCATAGGGCACTTCCACGCATGGGGGGATAAAGCGGGAAAATTGAAAATCAGCAAGACACAAGCACCCCAAAGTTTAGGGCTGCTCTGTTGACAAGGACCTCCACTTCCTTCCACCTTAAATATCCCAGGAAAGCGAAAAATGGATAAAAAAGTTGTGGTCCTTATGTACAATGGAATATCACTCAGCCATGAAATCAATGTCATAAGGCTAGTAGCAGCATGATGAGTGGATTTAGGTAAGACGATTCTAAGTGAAATAAGTCACACAGAAAAGGACACTTCTCATAAGGTGTCACTTATAGAGGGAATGTAAAAACCGTTACACTTGAACTGAATTACAAAACAGAACAGAGTCACACATGCAGAAAACACACTATGGCTGCTTAACGGGAAAGGTGAGGTGGGGTGATACATAAAACAAGAGTTTCAAATTAGCTCAGATACCGTTCCATAAACCCAATATGGAATAGACAAGACCTACTCCTTGCTCAGAGAACTGGACTCAACACGCCCGATTCACCGCACAAGAATATATCTGACTAGTAATAATCTTAAAACCTATGTATTGATATCTCTCTGTTAGTGTGTCAAGTGGGTGTAAAGCGGCCTAAACACAGCCGTGAAAAGCAGCTAAACCCCATTATAAAAAGAAATTACTTTTAAAAACCCATGAAACAAAGACAGGGAAAGAGAGAGAAATTCTTACACAATTCGTTCAGGGGCTGTGATGCAACCTGGATTGACCATATCTAGACCCACAGCTGGATGAGACATAAGGGTGGACACTCTTGGGGCTGAGAGGTTTGGTGAGGTTGGGTGAGCAAACGCAGACCCTTTAAAGTAATACTGCGTGCGACCCATCGCATGGGTCCCAAATCTCCAGGTTCAAGGGCATCTTCCTACATCGAAAACATGCATGAGAAACCCAGAAGATGGTACACCGTGTGATGGGGAAAGGTTTCTAAAACGCACCTCATTTCTCATCTCCTTGTGCTCGGGTTCGCCATTCCAGCCACTTTACTAGCAATCTCCCTACTTGGAGCATCAGCACCTTTAACCTCCTGTTCCGTACAGGTTGCAATTTGTCCTGAGGATGAACGGGAAGACGGGGAACCAATGAGAGACTAGCTCTTGGTGTTGGGACAGGCACAGGTCACTCTATTTTCCCATCAGGAAGAAGAATTAACCACAGGCTCAGCCTGCCCCCCGGAACCAGAACAGGGCCTGAAGCCATCCTGCGCTTTTGCGGCCGGCTCCCAAAAAAGCGACTTGTAAAATGGAGCTTCAGGGCACTGCAATTCACAAACCTGCAGAGTTATAAATGATAACTCTCGTCCACAAATATATTGAGGGAAGGCAAAGAAGAGGATTTGAAATCAAGGCAGAATTGCAGGAAACAGATTTCAGGAGGTAGATTCGAATCGCCTTTAAAGCACATGAAAAGCGGCAAAACGTTGACAATGATGCCCTTGGCCAAAAAGGGCGTATGCGTTTTTTCCTGAATATATTCAGGAAAAAACGCATACGCCCTTTTTGGCCAACCAAGCAACCTGGAAAGGCAAATCAGCGCGACAAAGAAGTCTCGCTTCCCATCGGTCAAAAGGGCCATGCTGAAAAAAGTGTCAAAACCAGAAATGCAGGACAGGCCATGGAGAAATGGGAGCCTTGCTACACTGATGGGCGGGATGTACATTGCCAACAGCCACTCTGGAGAAGTGTACGGTGTGTCCTGAAACATCTAAAAAACACAGCTTAGAGAGCATAGGGCACTTCCACGCATGGGGGGATAAAGCAGGAAAATTGAAAATCAGCAAGACACAAGCACCCCAAAGTTTAGGGCTGCTCTGTTGACAAGGACCTCCACTTCCTTACACCTTAAATATCCCAGGAAAGCGAAAAATGGATAAAAAAGTTGTGGTCCTTATGTACAATGGAATATCACTCAGCCATGAAATCAATGTCATAAGGCTAGTAGCAGCATGATGAGTGGATTTAGGTAAGACGATTCTAAGTGAAATAAGTCACACAGAAAAGGACACTTCTCATAAGGTGTCACTTATAGAGGGAATGTAAAAACCGTTACACTTGAACTGAATTACAAAACAGAACAGAGTCACACATGCAGAAAACACACTATGGCTGCTTAACGGGAAAGGTGAGGTGGGGTGATACATAAAACAAGAGTTTCAAATTAGCTCAGATACCGTTCCATAAACCCAATATGGAATAGACAAGACCTACTCCTTGCTCAGAGAACTGGACTCAACACGCCCGATTCACCGCACAAGAATATATCTGACTAGTAATAATCTTAAAACCTATGTATTGATATCTCTCTGTTAGTGTGTCAAGTGGGTGTAAAGCGGCCTAAACACAGCCGTGAAAAGCAGCTAAACCCCATTATAAAAAGAAATTACTTTTAAAAACCCATGAAACAAAGACAGGGAAAGAGAGAGAAATTCTTACACAATTCGTTCAGGGGCTGTGATGCAACCTGGATTGACCATATCTAGACCCACAGCTGGATGAGACATAAGGGTGGACACTCTTGGGGCTGAGAGGTTTGGTGAGGTTGGGTGAGCAAACGCAGACCCTTTAAAGTAATACTGCGTGCGACCCATCGCATGGGTCCCAAATCTCCAGGTTCAAGGGCATCTTCCTACATCGAAAACATGCATGAGAAACCCAGAAGATGGTACACCGTGTGATGGGGAAAGGTTTCTAAAACGCACCTCATTTCTCATCTCCTTGTGCTCGGGTTCGCCATTCCAGCCACTTTACTAGCAATCTCCCTACTTGGAGCATCAGCACCTTTAACCTCCTGTTCCGTACAGGTTGCAATTTGTCCTGAGGATGAACGGGAAGACGGGGAACCAATGAGAGACTAGCTCTTGGTGTTGGGACAGGCACAGGTCACTCTATTTTCCCATCAGGAAGAAGAATTAACCACAGGCTCAGCCTGCCCCCCGGAACCAGAACAGGGCCTGAAGCCATCCTGCGCTTTTGCGGCCGGCTCCCAAAAAAGCGACTTGTAAAATGGAGCTTCAGGGCACTGCAATTCACAAACCTGCAGAGTTATAAATGATAACTCTCGTCCACAAATATATTGAGGGAAGGCAAAGAAGAGGATTTGAAATCAAGGCAGAATTGCAGGAAACAGATTTCAGGAGGTAGATTCGAATCGCCTTTAAAGCACATGAAAAGCGGCAAAACGTTGACAATGATGCCCTTGGCCAAAAAGGGCCTATGCGTTTTTTCCTGAATATATTCAGGAAAAAACGCATACGCCCTTTTTGGCCAACCAAGCAACCTGGAAAGGCAAATCAGCGCGACAAAGAAGTCTCGCTTCCCATCGGTCAAAAGGGCCATGCTGAAAAAAGTGTCAAAACCAGAAATGCAGGACAGGCCATGGAGAAATGGGAGCCTTGCTACACTGATGGGCGGGATGTAAATTGCCAACAGCCACTCTGGAGAAGTGTACGGTGTGTCCTGAAACATCTAAAAAACACAGCTTAGAGAGCATAGGGCACTTCCACGCATGGGGGGATAAAGCGGGAAAATTGAAAATCAGCAAGACACAAGCACCCCAAAGTTTAGGGCTGCTCTGTTGACAAGGACCTCCACTTCCTTCCACCTTAAATATCCCAGGAAAGCGAAAAATGGATAAAAAAGTTGTGGTCCTTATGTACAATGGAATATCACTCAGCCATGAAATCAATGTCATAAGGCTAGTAGCAGCATGATGAGTGGATTTAGGTAAGACGATTCTAAGTGAAATAAGTCACACAGAAAAGGACACTTCTCATAAGGTGTCACTTATAGAGGGAATGTAAAAACCGTTACACTTGAACTGAATTACAAAACAGAACAGAGTCACACATGCAGAAAACACACTATGGCTGCTTAACGGGAAAGGTGAGGTGGGGTGATACATAAAACAAGAGTTTCAAATTAGCTCAGATACCGTTCCATAAACCCAATATGGAATAGACAAGACCTACTCCTTGCTCAGAGAACTGGACTCAACACGCCCGATTCACCGCCCAAGAATATATCTGACCAGTAATAATCTTAAAACCTATGTATTGATATCTCTCTGTTAGTGTGTCAAGTGGGTGTAAAGCGGCCTAAACACAGCCGTGAAAAGCAGCTAAACCCCATTATAAAAAGAAATTACTTTTAAAAACCCATGAAACAAAGACAGGGAAAGAGAGAGAAATTCTTACACAATTCGTTCAGGGGCTGTGATGCAACCTGGATTGACCATATCTAGACCCACAGCTGGATGAGACATAAGGGTGGACACTCTTGGGGCTGAGAGGTTTGGTGAGGTTGGGTGAGCAAACGCAGACCCTTTAAAGTAATACTGCGTGCGACCCATCGCATGGGTCCCAAATCTCCAGGTTCAAGGGCATCTTCCTACATCGAAAACATGCATGAGAAACCCAGAAGATGGTACACCGTGTGATGGGGAAAGGTTTCTAAAACGCACCTCATTTCTCATCTCCTTGTGCTCGGGTTCGCCATTCCAGCCACTTTACTAGCAATCTCCCTACTTGGAGCATCAGCACCTTTAACCTCCTGTTCCGTACAGGTTGCAATTTGTCCTGAGGATGAACGGGAAGACGGGGAACCAATGAGAGACTAGCTCTTGGTGTTGGGACAGGCACAGGTCACTCTATTTTCCCATCAGGAAGAAGAATTAACCACAGGCTCAGCCTGCCCCCCGGAACCAGAACAGGGCCTGAAGCCATCCTGCGCTTTTGCGGCCGGCTCCCAAAAAAGCGACTTGTAAAATGGAGCTTCAGGGCACTGCAATTCACAAACCTGCAGAGTTATAAATGATAACTCTCGTCCACAAATATATTGAGGGAAGGCAAAGAAGAGGATTTGAAATCAAGGCAGAATTGCAGGAAACAGATTTCAGGAGGTAGATTCGAATCGCCTTTAAAGCACATGAAAAGCGGCAAAACGTTGACAATGATGCCCTTGGCCAAAAAGGGCGTATGCGTTTTTTCCTGAATATATTCAGGAAAAAACGCATACGCCCTTTTTGGCCAACCAAGCAACCTGGAAAGGCAAATCAGCGCGACAAAGAAGTCTCGCTTCCCATCGGTCAAAAGGGCCATGCTGAAAAAAGTGTCAAAACCAGAAATGCAGGACAGGCCATGGAGAAATGGGAGCCTTGCTACACTGATGGGCGGGATGTAAATTGCCAACAGCCACTCTGGAGAAGTGTACGGTGTGTCCTGAAACATCTAAAAAACACAGCTTAGAGAGCATAGGGCACTTCCACGCATGGGGGGATAAAGCGGGAAAATTGAAAATCAGCAAGACACAAGCACCCCAAAGTTTAGGGCTGCTCTGTTGACAAGGACCTCCACTTCCTTCCACCTTAAATATCCCAGGAAAGCGAAAAATGGATAAAAAAGTTGTGGTCCTTATGTACAATGGAATATCACTCAGCCATGAAATCAATGTCATAAGGCTAGTAGCAGCATGATGAGTGGATTTAGGTAAGACGATTCTAAGTGAAATAAGTCACACAGAAAAGGACACTTCTCATAAGGTGTCACTTATAGAGGGAATGTAAAAACCGTTACACTTGAACTGAATTACAAAACAGAACAGAGTCACACATGCAGAAAACACACTATGGCTGCTTAACGGGAAAGGTGAGGTGGGGTGATACATAAAACAAGAGTTTCAAATTAGCTCAGATACCGTTCCATAAACCCAATATGGAATAGACAAGACCTACTCCTTGCTCAGAGAACTGGACTCAACACGCCCGATTCACCGCACAAGAATATATCTGACTAGTAATAATCTTAAAACCTATGTATTGATATCTCTCTGTTAGTGTGTCAAGTGGGTGTAAAGCGGCCTAAACACAGCCGTGAAAAGCAGCTAAACCCCATTATAAAAAGAAATTACTTTTAAAAACCCATGAAACAAAGACAGGGAAAGAGAGAGAAATTCTTACACAATTCGTTCAGGGGCTGTGATGCAACCTGGATTGACCATATCTAGACCCACAGCTGGATGAGACATAAGGGTGGACACTCTTGGGGCTGAGAGGTTTGGTGAGGTTGGGTGAGCAAACGCAGACCCTTTAAAGTAATACTGCGTGCGACCCATCGCATGGGTCCCAAATCTCCAGGTTCAAGGGCATCTTCCTACATCGAAAACATGCATGAGAAACCCAGAAGATGGTACACCGTGTGATGGGGAAAGGTTTCTAAAACGCACCTCATTTCTCATCTCCTTGTGCTCGGGTTCGCCATTCCAGCCACTTTACTAGCAATCTCCCTACTTGGAGCATCAGCACCTTTAACCTCCTGTTCCGTACAGGTTGCAATTTGTCCTGAGGATGAACGGGAAGACGGGGAACCAATGAGAGACTAGCTCTTGGTGTTGGGAAAGGCACAGGTCACTCTATTTTCCCATCAGGAAGAAGAATTAACCACAGGCTCAGCCTGCCCCCCGGAACCAGAACAGGGCCTGAAGCCATCCTGCGCTTTTGCGGCCGGCTCCCAAAAAAGCGACTTGTAAAATGGAGCTTCAGGGCACTGCAATTCACAAACCTGCAGAGTTATAAATGATAACTCTCGTCCACAAATATATTGAGGGAAGGCAAAGAAGAGGATTTGAAATCAAGGCAGAATTGCAGGAAACAGATTTCAGGAGGTAGATTCGAATCGCCTTTAAAGCACATGAAAAGCGGCAAAACGTTGACAATGATGCCCTTGGCCAAAAAGGGCGTATGCGTTTTTTCCTGAATATATTCAGGAAAAAACGCATACGCCCTTTTTGGCCAACCAAGCAACCTGGAAAGGCAAATCAGCGCGACAAAGAAGTCTCGCTTCCCATCGGTCAAAAGGGCCATGCTGAAAAAAGTGTCAAAACCAGAAATGCAGGACAGGCCATGGAGAAATGGGAGCCTTGCTACACTGATGGGCGGGATGTACATTGCCAACAGCCACTCTGGAGAAGTGTACGGTGTGTCCTGAAACATCTAAAAAACACAGCTTAGAGAGCATAGGGCACTTCCACGCATGGGGGGATAAAGCAGGAAAATTGAAAATCAGCAAGACACAAGCACCCCAAAGTTTAGGGCTGCTCTGTTGACAAGGACCTCCACTTCCTTACACCTTAAATATCCCAGGAAAGCGAAAAATGGATAAAAAAGTTGTGGTCCTTATGTACAATGGAATATCACTCAGCCATGAAATCAATGTCATAAGGCTAGTAGCAGCATGATGAGTGGATTTAGGTAAGACGATTCTAAGTGAAATAAGTCACACAGAAAAGGACACTTCTCATAAGGTGTCACTTATAGAGGGAATGTAAAAACCGTTACACTTGAACTGAATTACAAAACAGAACAGAGTCACACATGCAGAGAACACACTATGGCTGCTTAACGGGAAAGGTGAGGTGGGGTGATACATAAAACAAGAGTTTCAAATTAGCTCAGATACCGTTCCATAAACCCAATATGGAATAGACAAGACCTACTCCTTGCTCAGAGAACTGGACTCAACACGCCCGATTCACCGCACAAGAATATATCTGACTAGTAATAATCTTAAAACCTATGTATTGATATCTCTCTGTTAGTGTGTCAAGTGGGTGTAAAGCGGCCTAAACACAGCCGTGAAAAGCAGCTAAACCCCATTATAAAAAGAAATTACTTTTAAAAACCCATGAAACAAAGACAGGGAAAGAGAGAGAAATTCTTACACAATTCGTTCAGGGGCTGTGATGCAACCTGGATTGACCATATCTAGACCCACAGCTGGATGAGACATAAGGGTGGACACTCTTGGGGCTGAGAGGTTTGGTGAGGTTGGGTGAGCAAACGCAGACCCTTTAAAGTAATACTGCGTGCGACCCATCGCATGGGTCCCAAATCTCCAGGTTCAAGGGCATCTTCCTACATCGAAAACATGCATGAGAAACCCAGAAGATGGTACACCGTGTGATGGGGAAAGGTTTCTAAAACGCACCTCATTTCTCATCTCCTTGTGCTCGGGTTCGCCATTCCAGCCACTTTACTAGCAATCTCCCTACTTGGAGCATCAGCACCTTTAACCTCCTGTTCCGTACAGGTTGCAATTTGTCCTGAGGATGAACGGGAAGACGGGGAACCAATGAGAGACTAGCTCTTGGTGTTGGGACAGGCACAGGTCACTCTATTTTCCCATCAGGAAGAAGAATTAACCACAGGCTCAGCCTGCCCCCCGGAACCAGAACAGGGACTGAAGCCATCCTGCGCTTTTGCGGCCGGCTCCCAAAAAAGCGACTTGTAAAATGGAGCTTCAGGGCACTGCAATTCACAAACCTGCAGAGTTATAAATGATAACTCTCGTCCACAAATATATTGAGGGAAGGCAAAGAAGAGGATTTGAAATCAAGGCAGAATTGCAGGAAACAGATTTCAGGAGGTAGATTCGAATCGCCTTTAAAGCACATGAAAAGCGGCAAAACGTTGACAATGATGCCCTTGGCCAAAAAGGGCCTATGCGTTTTTTCCTGAATATATTCAGGAAAAAACGCATACGCCCTTTTTGGCCAACCAAGCAACCTGGAAAGGCAAATCAGCGCGACAAAGAAGTCTCGCTTCCCATCGGTCAAAAGGGCCATGCTGAAAAAAGTGTCAAAACCAGAAATGCAGGACAGGCCATGGAGAAATGGGAGCCTTGCTACACTGATGGGCGGGATGTACATTGCCAACAGCCACTCTGGAGAAGTGTACGGTGTGTCCTGAAACATCTAAAAAACACAGCTTAGAGAGCATAGGGCACTTCCACGCATGGGGGGATAAAGCGGGAAAATTGAAAATCAGCAAGACACAAGCACCCCAAAGTTTAGGGCTGCTCTGTTGACAAGGACCTCCACTTCCTTCCACCTTAAATATCCCAGGAAAGCGAAAAATGGATAAAAAAGTTGTGGTCCTTATGTACAATGGAATATCACTCAGCCATGAAATCAATGTCATAAGGCTAGTAGCAGCATGATGAGTGGATTTAGGTAAGACGATTCTAAGTGAAATAAGTCACACAGAAAAGGACACTTCTCATAAGGTGTCACTTATAGAGGGAATGTAAAAACCGTTACACTTGAACTGAATTACAAAACAGAACAGAGTCACACATGCAGAAAACACACTATGGCTGCTTAACGGGAAAGGTGAGGTGGGGTGATACATAAAACAAGAGTTTCAAATTAGCTCAGATACCGTTCCATAAACCCAATATGGAATAGACAAGACCTACTCCTTGCTCAGAGAACTGGACTCAACACGCCCGATTCACCGCCCAAGAATATATCTGACCAGTAATAATCTTAAAACCTATGTATTGATATCTCTCTGTTAGTGTGTCAAGTGGGTGTAAAGCGGCCTAAACACAGCCGTGAAAAGCAGCTAAACCCCATTATAAAAAGAAATTACTTTTAAAAACCCATGAAACAAAGACAGGGAAAGAGAGAGAAATTCTTACACAATTCGTTCAGGGGCTGTGATGCAACCTGGATTGACCATATCTAGACCCACAGCTGGATGAGACATAAGGGTGGACACTCTTGGGGCTGAGAGGTTTGGTGAGGTTGGGTGAGCAAACGCAGACCCTTTAAAGTAATACTGCGTGCGACCCATCGCATGGGTCCCAAATCTCCAGGTTCAAGGGCATCTTCCTACATCGAAAACATGCATGAGAAACCCAGAAGATGGTACACCGTGTGATGGGGAAAGGTTTCTAAAACGCACCTCATTTCTCATCTCCTTGTGCTCGGGTTCGCCATTCCAGCCACTTTACTAGCAATCTCCCTACTTGGAGCATCAGCACCTTTAACCTCCTGTTCCGTACAGGTTGCAATTTGTCCTGAGGATGAACGGGAAGACGGGGAACCAATGAGAGACTAGCTCTTGGTGTTGGGACAGGCACAGGTCACTCTATTTTCCCATCAGGAAGAAGAATTAACCACAGGCTCAGCCTGCCCCCCGGAACCAGAACAGGGCCTGAAGCCATCCTGCGCTTTTGCGGCCGGCTCCCAAAAAAGCGACTTGTAAAATGGAGCTTCAGGGCACTGCAATTCACAAACCTGCAGAGTTATAAATGATAACTCTCGTCCACAAATATATTGAGGGAAGGCAAAGAAGAGGATTTGAAATCAAGGCAGAATTGCAGGAAACAGATTTCAGGAGGTAGATTCGAATCGCCTTTAAAGCACATGAAAAGCGGCAAAACGTTGACAATGATGCCCTTGGCCAAAAAGGGCCTATGCGTTTTTTCCTGAATATATTCAGGAAAAAACGCATACGCCCTTTTTGGCCAACCAAGCAACCTGGAAAGGCAAATCAGCGCGACAAAGAAGTCTCGCTTCCCATCGGTCAAAAGGGCCATGCTGAAAAAAGTGTCAAAACCAGAAATGCAGGACAGGCCATGGAGAAATGGGAGCCTTGCTACACTGATGGGCGGGATGTACATTGCCAACAGCCACTCTGGAGAAGTGTACGGTGTGTCCTGAAACATCTAAAAAACACAGCTTAGAGAGCATAGGGCACTTCCACGCATGGGGGGATAAAGCGGGAAAATTGAAAATCAGCAAGACACAAGCACCCCAAAGTTTAGGGCTGCTCTGTTGACAAGGACCTCCACTTCCTTCCACCTTAAATATCCCAGGAAAGCGAAAAATGGATAAAAAAGTTGTGGTCCTTATGTACAATGGAATATCACTCAGCCATGAAATCAATGTCATAAGGCTAGTAGCAGCATGATGAGTGGATTTAGGTAAGACGATTCTAAGTGAAATAAGTCACACAGAAAAGGACACTTCTCATAAGGTGTCACTTATAGAGGGAATGTAAAAACCGTTACACTTGAACTGAATTACAAAACAGAACAGAGTCACACATGCAGAAAACACACTATGGCTGCTTAACGGGAAAGGTGAGGTGGGGTGATACATAAAACAAGAGTTTCAAATTAGCTCAGATACCGTTCCATAAACCCAATATGGAATAGACAAGACCTACTCCTTGCTCAGAGAACTGGACTCAACACGCCCGATTCACCGCACAAGAATATATCTGACTAGTAATAATCTTAAAACCTATGTATTGATATCTCTCTGTTAGTGTGTCAAGTGGGTGTAAAGCGGCCTAAACACAGCCGTGAAAAGCAGCTAAACCCCATTATAAAAATAAATTACTTTTAAAAACCCATGAAACAAAGACAGGGAAAGAGAGAGAAATTCTTACACAATTCGTTCAGGGGCTGTGATGCAACCTGGATTGACCATATCTAGACCCACAGCTGGATGAGACATAAGGGTGGACACTCTTGGGGCTGAGAGGTTTGGTGAGGTTGGGTGAGCAAACGCAGACCCTTTAAAGTAATACTGCGTGCTACCCATCGCATGGGTCCCAAATCTCCAGGTTCAAGGGCATCTTCCTACATCGAAAACATGCATGAGAAACCCAGAAGATGGTACACCGTGTGATGGGGAAAGGTTTCTAAAACGCACCTCATTTCTCATCTCCTTGTGCTCGGGTTCGCCATTCCAGCCACTTTACTAGCAATCTCCCTAATTGGAGCATCAGCACCTTTAACCTCCTGTTCCGTACAGGTTGCAATTTGTCCTGAGGATGAACGGGAAGACGGGGAACCAATGAGAGACTAGCTCTTGGTGTTGGGACAGGCACAGGTCACTCTATTTTCCCATCAGGAAGAAGAATTAACCACAGGCTCAGCCTGCCCCCCGGAATCAGAACAGGGCCTGAAGCCATCCTGCACTTTTGCGGCCGGCTCCCAAAAAAGCGACTTGTAAAATGGAGCTTCAGGGCACTGCAATTCACAAACCTGCAGAGTTATAAATGATAACTCTCGTCCACAAATATATTGAGGGAAGGCAAAGAAGAGGATTTGAAATCAAGGCAGAATTGCAGGAAACAGATTTCAGGAGGTAGATACGAATCGCCTTTAAAGCACATGAAAAGCAGCAAAACGTTGACAATGATGCCCTTGGTCAAAAAGGGCGTATGCGTTTTTTCCTGAATATATTCAGGAAAAAACGCATACGCCCTTTTTGGCCAACCAAGCAACCTGGAAAGGCAAATCAGCGCGACAAAGAAGTCTCGCTTCCCATCGGTCAAAAGGGCCATGCTGAAAAAAGTGTCAAAACCAGAAATGCAGGACAGGCCATGGAGAAATGGGAGCCTTGCTACACTGATGGGCGGGATGTAAATTGCCAACAGCCACTCTGGAGAAGTGTACGGTGTGTCCTGAAACATCTAAAAAACACAGCTTAGAGAGCATAGGGCACTTCCACGCATGGGGGGATAAAGCGGGAAAATTGAAAATCAGCAAGACACAAGCACCCCAAAGTTTAGGGCTGCTCTGTTGACAAGGACCTCCACTTCCTTCCACCTTAAATATCCCAGGAAAGCGAAAAATGGATAAAAAAGTTGTGGTCCTTATGTACAATGGAATATCACTCAGCCATGAAATCAATGTCATAAGGCTAGTAGCAGCATGATGAGTGGATTTAGGTAAGACGATTCTAAGTGAAATAAGTCACACAGAAAAGGACACTTCTCATAAGGTGTCACTTATAGAGGGAATGTAAAAACCGTTACACTTGAACTGAATTACAAAACAGAACAGAGTCACACATGCAGAAAACACACTATGGCTGCTTAACGGGAAAGGTGAGGTGGGGTGATACATAAAACAAGAGTTTCAAATTAGCTCAGATACCGTTCCATAAACCCAATATGGAATAGACAAGACCTACTCCTTGCTCAGAGAACTGGACTCAAAACGCCCGATTCACCGCACAAGAATATATCTGACTAGTAATAATCTTAAAACCTATGTATTGATATCTCTCTGTTAGTGTGTCAAGTGGGTGTAAAGCGGCCTAAACACAGCCGTGAAAAGCAGCTAAACCCCATTATAAAAAGAAATTACTTTTAAAAACCCATGAAACAAAGACAGGGAAAGAGAGAGAAATTCTTACACAATTCGTTCAGGGGCTGTGATGCAACCTGGATTGACCATATCTAGACCCACAGCTGGATGAGACATAAGGGTGGACACTCTTGGGGCTGAGAGGTTTGGTGAGGTTGGGTGAGCAAACGCAGACCCTTTAAAGTAATACTGCGTGCGACCCATCGCATGGGTCCCAAATCTCCAGGTTCAAGGGCATCTTCCTACATCGAAAACATGCATGAGAAACCCAGAAGATGGTACACCGTGTGATGGGGAAAGGTTTCTAAAACGCACCTCATTTCTCATCTCCTTGTGCTCGGGTTCGCCATTCCAGCCACTTTACTAGCAATCTCCCTACTTGGAGCATCAGCACCTTTAACCTCCTGTTCCGTACAGGTTGCAATTTGTCCTGAGGATGAACGGGAAGACGGGGAACCAATGAGAGACTAGCTCTTGGTGTTGGGACAGGCACAGGTCACTCTATTTTCCCATCAGGAAGAAGAATTAACCACAGGCTCAGCCTGCCCCCCGGAACCAGAACAGGGCCTGAAGCCATCCTGCACTTTTGCGGCCGGCTCCCAAAAAAGCGACTTGTAAAATGGAGCTTCAGGGCACTGCAATTCACAAACCTGCAGAGTTATAAATGATAACTCTCGTCCACAAATATATTGAGGGAAGGCAAAGAAGAGGATTTGAAATCAAGGCAGAATTGCAGGAAACAGATTTCAGGAGGTAGATACGAATCGCCTTTAAAGCACATGAAAAGCGGCAAAACGTTGACAATGATGCCCTTGGTCAAAAAGGGCGTATGCGTTTTTTCCTGAATATATTCAGGAAAAAACGCATACGCCCTTTTTGGCCAACCAAGCAACCTGGAAAGGCAAATCAGCGCGACAAAGAAGTCTCGCTTCCCATCGGTCAAAAGGGCCATGCTGAAAAAAGTGTCAAAACCAGAAATGCAGGACAGGCCATGGAGAAATGGGAGCCTTGCTACACTGATGGGCGGGATGTAAATTGCCAACAGCCACTCTGGAGAAGTGTACGGTGTGTCCTGAAACATCTAAAAAACACAGCTTAGAGAGCATAGGGCACTTCCACGCATGGGGGGATAAAGCGGGAAAATTGAAAATCAGCAAGACACAAGCACCCCAAAGTTTAGGGCTGCTCTGTTGACAAGGACCTCCACTTCCTTCCACCTTAAATATCCCAGGAAAGCGAAAAATGGATAAAAAAGTTGTGGTCCTTATGTACAATGGAATATCACTCAGCCATGAAATCAATGTCATAAGGCTAGTAGCAGCATGATGAGTGGATTTAGGTAAGACGATTCTAAGTGAAATAAGTCACACAGAAAAGGACACTTCTCATAAGGTGTCACTTATAGAGGGAATGTAAAAACCGTTACACTTGAACTGAATTACAAAACAGAACAGAGTCACACATGCAGAAAACACACTATGGCTGCTTAACGGGAAAGGTGAGGTGGGGTGATACATAAAACAAGAGTTTCAAATTAGCTCAGATACCGTTCCATAAACCCAATATGGAATAGACAAGACCTACTCCTTGCTCAGAGAACTGGACTCAACACGCCCGATTCACCGCACAAGAATATATCTGACTAGTAATAATCTTAAAACCTATGTATTGATATCTCTCTGTTAGTGTGTCAAGTGGGTGTAAAGCGGCCTAAACACAGCCGTGAAAAGCAGCTAAACCCCATTATAAAAAGAAATTACTTTTAAAAACCCATGAAACAAAGACAGGGAAAGAGAGAGAAATTCTTACACAATTCGTTCAGGGGCTGTGATGCAACCTGGATTGACCATATCTAGACCCACAGCTGGATGAGACATAAGGGTGGACACTCTTGGGGCTGAGAGGTTTGGTGAGGTTGGGTGAGCAAACGCAGACCCTTTAAAGTAATACTGCGTGCGACCCATCGCATGGGTCCCAAATCTCCAGGTTCAAGGGCATCTTCCTACATCGAAAACATGCATGAGAAACCCAGAAGATGGTACACCGTGTGATGGGGAAAGGTTTCTAAAACGCACCTCATTTCTCATCTCCTTGTGCTCGGGTTCGCCATTCCAGCCACTTTACTAGCAATCTCCCTACTTGGAGCATCAGCACCTTTAACCTCCTGTTAAGTACAGGTTGCAATTTGTCCTGAGGATGAACGGGAAGACGGGGAACCAATGAGAGACTAGCTCTTGGTGTTGGGACAGGCACAGGTCACTCTATTTTCCCATCAGGAAGAAGAATTAACCACAGGCTCAGCCTGCCCCCCGGAACCAGAACAGGGCCTGAAGCCATCCTGCGCTTTTGCGGCCGGCTCCCAAAAAAGCGACTTGTAAAATGGAGCTTCAGGGCACTGCAATTCACAAACCTGCAGAGTTATAAATGATAACTCTCGTCCACAAATATATTGAGGGAAGGCAAAGAAGAGGATTTGAAATCAAGGCAGAATTGCAGGAAACAGATTTCAGGAGGTAGATACGAATCGCCTTTAAAGCACATGAAAAGCGGCAAAACGTTGACAATGATGCCCTTGGCCAAAAAGGGCGTATGCGTTTTTTCCTGAATATATTCAGGAAAAAACGCATACGCCCTTTTTGGCCAACCAAGCAACCTGGAAAGGCAAATCAGCTCGACAAAGAAGTCTCGCTTCCCATCGGTCAAAAGGGCCATGCTGAAAAACGTGTCAAAACCAGAAATGCAGGACAGGCCATGGAGAAATGGGAGCCTTGCTACACTGATAGGCGGGATGTAAATTGCCAACAGCCACTCTGGAGAAGTGTACGGTGTGTCCTGAAACATCTAAAAAACACAGCTTAGAGAGCATAGGGCACTTCCACGCATGGGGGGATAAAGCGGGAAAATTGAAAATCAGCAAGACACAAGCACCCCAAAGTTTAGGGCTGCTCTGTTGACAAGGACCTCCACTTCCTTCCACCTTAAATATCCCAGGAAAGCGAAAAATGGATAAAAAAGTTGTGGTCCTTATGTACAATGGAATATCACTCAGCCATGAAATCAATGTCATAAGGCTAGTAGCAGCATGATGAGTGGATTTAGGTAAGACGATTCTAAGTGAAATAAGTCACACAGAAAAGGACACTTCTCATAAGGTGTCACTTATAGAGGGAATGTAAAAACCGTTACACTTGAACTGAATTACAAAACAGAACAGAGTCACACATGCAGAAAACACACTATGGCTGCTTAACGGGAAAGGTGAGGTGGGGTGATACATAAAACAAGAGTTTCAAATTAGCTCAGATACCGTTCCATAAACCCAATATGGAATAGACAAGACCTACTCCTTGCTCAGAGAACTGGACTCAAAACGCCCGATTCACCGCACAAGAATATATCTGACTAGTAATAATCTTAAAACCTATGTATTGATATCTCTCTGTTAGTGTGTCAAGTGGGTGTAAAGCGGCCTAAACACAGCCGTGAAAAGCAGCTAAACCCCATTATAAAAAGAAATTACTTTTAAAAACCCATGAAACAAAGACAGGGAAAGAGAGAGAAATTCTTACACAATTCGTTCAGGGGCTGTGATGCAACCTGGATTGACCATATCTAGACCCACAGCTGGATGAGACATAAGGGTGGACACTCTTGGGGCTGAGAGGTTTGGTGAGGTTGGGTGAGCAAACGCAGACCCTTTAAAGTAATACTGCGTGCGACCCATCGCATGGGTCCCAAATCTCCAGGTTCAAGGGCATCTTCCTACATCGAAAACATGCATGAGAAACCCAGAAGATGGTACACCGTGTGATGGGGAAAGGTTTCTAAAACGCACCTCATTTCTCATCTCCTTGTGCTCGGGTTCGCCATTCCAGCCACTTTACTAGCAATCTCCCTACTTGGAGCATCAGCACCTTTAACCTCCTGTTCCGTACAGGTTGCAATTTGTCCTGAGGATGAACGGGAAGACGGGGAACCAATGAGAGACTAGCTCTTGGTGTTGGGACAGGCACAGGTCACTCTATTTTCCCATCAGGAAGAAGAATTAACCACAGGCTCAGCCTGCCCCCCGGAACCAGAACAGGGCCTGAAGCCATCCTGCACTTTTGCGGCCGGCTCCCAAAAAAGCGACTTGTAAAATGGAGCTTCAGGGCACTGCAATTCACAAACCTGCAGAGTTATAAATGATAACTCTCGTCCACAAATATATTGAGGGAAGGCAAAGAAGAGGATTTGAAATCAAGGCAGAATTGCAGGAAACAGATTTCAGGAGGTAGATACGAATCGCCTTTAAAGCACATGAAAAGCGGCAAAACGTTGACAATGATGCCCTTGGTCAAAAAGGGCGTATGCGTTTTTTCCTGAATATATTCAGGAAAAAACGCATACGCCCTTTTTGGCCAACCAAGCAACCTGGAAAGGCAAATCAGCGCGACAAAGAAGTCTCGCTTCCCATCGGTCAAAAGGGCCATGCTGAAAAAAGTGTCAAAACCAGAAATGCAGGACAGGCCATGGAGAAATGGGAGCCTTGCTACACTGATGGGCGGGATGTAAATTGCCAACAGCCACTCTGGAGAAGTGTACGGTGTGTCCTGAAACATCTAAAAAACACAGCTTAGAGAGCATAGGGCACTTCCACGCATGGGGGGATAAAGCGGGAAAATTGAAAATCAGCAAGACACAAGCACCCCAAAGTTTAGGGCTGCTCTGTTGACAAGGACCTCCACTTCCTTCCACCTTAAATATCCCAGGAAAGCGAAAAATGGATAAAAAAGTTGTGGTCCTTATGTACAATGGAATATCACTCAGCCATGAAATCAATGTCATAAGGCTAGTAGCAGCATGATGAGTGGATTTAGGTAAGACGATTCTAAGTGAAATAAGTCACACAGAAAAGGACACTTCTCATAAGGTGTCACTTATAGAGGGAATGTAAAAACCGTTACACTTGAACTGAATTACAAAACAGAACAGAGTCACACATGCAGAAAACACACTATGGCTGCTTAACGGGAAAGGTGAGGTGGGGTGATACATAAAACAAGAGTTTCAAATTAGCTCAGATACCGTTCCATAAACCCAATATGGAATAGACAAGACCTACTCCTTGCTCAGAGAACTGGACTCAACACGCCCGATTCACCGCACAAGAATATATCTGACTAGTAATAATCTTAAAACCTATGTATTGATATCTCTCTGTTAGTGTGTCAAGTGGGTGTAAAGCGGCCTAAACACAGCCGTGAAAAGCAGCTAAACCCCATTATAAAAAGAAATTACTTTTAAAAACCCATGAAACAAAGACAGGGAAAGAGAGAGAAATTCTTACACAATTCGTTCAGGGGCTGTGATGCAACCTGGATTGACCATATCTAGACCCACAGCTGGATGAGACATAAGGGTGGACACTCTTGGGGCTGAGAGGTTTGGTGAGGTTGGGTGAGCAAACGCAGACCCTTTAAAGTAATACTGCGTGCGACCCATCGCATGGGTCCCAAATCTCCAGGTTCAAGGGCATCTTCCTACATCGAAAACATGCATGAGAAACCCAGAAGATGGTACACCGTGTGATGGGGAAAGGTTTCTAAAACGCACCTCATTTCTCATCTCCTTGTGCTCGGGTTCGCCATTCCAGCCACTTTACTAGCAATCTCCCTACTTGGAGCATCAGCACCTTTAACCTCCTGTTAAGTACAGGTTGCAATTTGTCCTGAGGATGAACGGGAAGACGGGGAACCAATGAGAGACTAGCTCTTGGTGTTGGGACAGGCACAGGTCACTCTATTTTCCCATCAGGAAGAAGAATTAACCACAGGCTCAGCCTGCCCCCCGGAACCAGAACAGGGCCTGAAGCCATCCTGCGCTTTTGCGGCCGGCTCCCAAAAAAGCGACTTGTAAAATGGAGCTTCAGGGCACTGCAATTCACAAACCTGCAGAGTTATAAATGATAACTCTCGTCCACAAATATATTGAGGGAAGGCAAAGAAGAGGATTTGAAATCAAGGCAGAATTGCAGGAAACAGATTTCAGGAGGTAGATACGAATCGCCTTTAAAGCACATGAAAAGCGGCAAAACGTTGACAATGATGCCCTTGGCCAAAAAGGGCGTATGCGTTTTTTCCTGAATATATTCAGGAAAAAACGCATACGCCCTTTTTGGCCAACCAAGCAACCTGGAAAGGCAAATCAGCTCGACAAAGAAGTCTCGCTTCCCATCGGTCAAAAGGGCCATGCTGAAAAACGTGTCAAAACCAGAAATGCAGGACAGGCCATGGAGAAATGGGAGCCTTGCTACACTGATAGGCGGGATGTAAATTGCCAACAGCCACTCTGGAGAAGTGTACGGTGTGTCCTGAAACATCTAAAAAACACAGCTTAGAGAGCATAGGGCACTTCCACGCATGGGGGGATAAAGCGGGAAAATTGAAAATCAGCAAGACACAAGCACCCCAAAGTTTAGGGCTGCTCTGTTGACAAGGACCTCCACTTCCTTCCACCTTAAATATCCCAGGAAAGCGAAAAATGGATAAAAAAGTTGTGGTCCTTATGTACAATGGAATATCACTCAGCCATGAAATCAATGTCATAAGGCTAGTAGCAGCATGATGAGTGGATTTAGGTAAGACGATTCTAAGTGAAATAAGTCACACAGAAAAGGACACTTCTCATAAGGTGTCACTTATAGAGGGAATGTAAAAACCGTTACACTTGAACTGAATTACAAAACAGAACAGAGTCACACATGCAGAAAACACACTATGGCTGCTTAACGGGAAAGGTGAGGTGGGGTGATACATAAAACAAGAGTTTCAAATTAGCTCAGATACCGTTCCATAAACCCAATATGGAATAGACAAGACCTACTCCTTGCTCAGAGAACTGGACTCAACACGCCCGATTCACCGCACAAGAATATATCTGACTAGTAATAATCTTAAAACCTATGTATTGATATCTCTCTGTTAGTGTGT
Source organism: Balaenoptera physalus (assembly GCF_965194825.1). NCBI lineage: Eukaryota > Metazoa > Chordata > Mammalia > Artiodactyla > Balaenopteridae > Balaenoptera > Balaenoptera physalus. The sequence goes on from NW_028126374.1 coordinate 464,945, forward strand.
CAAGTGGGTGTAAAGCGGCCTAAACACAGCCGTGAAAAGCAGCTAAACCCCATTATAAAAATAAATTACTTTTAAAAACCCATGAAACAAAGACAGGGAAAGAGAGAGAAATTCTTACACAATTCGTTCAGGGGCTGTGATGCAACCTGGATTGACCATATCTAGACCCACAGCTGGATGAGACATAAGGGTGGACACTCTTGGGGCTGAGAGGTTTGGTGAGGTTGGGTGAGCAAACGCAGACCCTTTAAAGTAATACTGCGTGCGACCCATCGCATGGGTCCCAAATCTCCAGGTTCAAGGGCATCTTCTTACATCGAAAACATGCATGAGAAACCCAGAAGATGGTACACCGTGTGATGGGGAAATGTTTCTAAAACGCACCTCATTTCTCATCTCCTTGTGCTCGGGTTCGCCATTCCAGCCACTTTACTAGCAATCTCCCTACTTGGAGCATCAGCACCTTTAACCTCCTGTTCCGTACAGGTTGCAATTTGTCCTGAGGATGAACGGGAAGACGGGGAACCAATGAGAGACTAGCTCTTGGTGTTGGGACAGGCACAGGTCACTCTATTTTCCCATCAGGAAGAAGAATTAACCACAGGCTCAGCCTGCCCCCCGGAACCAGAACAGGGCCTGAAGCCATCCTGCGCTTTTGCGGCCGGCTCCCAAAAAAGCGACTTGTAAAATGGAGCTTCAGGGCACTGCAATTCACAAACCTGCAGAGTTATAAATGATAACTCTCGTCCACAAATATATTGAGGGAAGGCAAAGAAGAGGATTTGAAATCAAGGCAGAATTGCAGGAAACAGATTTCAGGAGGTAGATACGAATCGCCTTTAAAGCACATGAAAAGCGGCAAAACGTTGACAATGATGCCCTTGGCCAAAAAGGGCGTATGCGTTTTTTCCTGAATATATTCAGGAAAAAACGCATACGCCCTTTTTGGCCAACCAAGCAACCTGGAAAGGCAAATCAGCGCGACAAAGAAGTCTCGCTTCCCATCGGTCAAAAGGGCCATGCTGAAAAAAGTGTCAAAACCAGAAATGCAGGACAGGCCATGGAGAAATGGGAGCCTTGCTACACTGATGGGCGGGATGTAAATTGCCAACAGCCACTCTGGAGAAGTGTACGGTGTGTCCTGAAACATCTAAAAAACACAGCTTAGAGAGCATAGGGCACTTCCACGCATGGGGGGATAAAGAGGGAAAATTGAAAATCAGCAAGACACAAGCACCCCAAAGTTTAGGGCTGCTCTGTTGACAAGGACCTCCACTTCCTTCCACCTTAAATATCCCAGGAAAGCGAAAAATGGATAAAAAAGTTGTGGTCCTTATGTACAATGGAATATCACTCAGCCATGAAATCAATGTCATAAGGCTAGTAGCAGCATGATGAGTGGATTTAGGTAAGACGATTCTAAGTGAAATAAGTCACACAGAAAAGGACACTTCTCATAAGGTGTCACTTATAAGGGAATGTAAAAACCGTTACACTTGAACTGAATTACAAAACAGAACAGAGTCACACATGCAGAAAACACACTATGGCTGCTTAACGGGAAAGGTGAGGTGGGGTGATACATAAAACAAGAGTTTCAAATTAGCTCAGATACCGTTCCATAAACCCAATATGGAATAGACAAGACCTACTCCTTGCTCAGAGAACTGGACTCAACACGCCCGATTCACCGCACAAGAATATATCTGACCAGTAATAATCTTAAAACCTATGTATTGATATCTCTCTGTTAGTGTGTCAAGTGGGTGTAAAGCGGCCTAAACACAGCCGTGAAAAGCAGCTAAACCCCATTATAAAAAGAAATTACTTTTAAAAACCCATGAAACAAAGACAGGGAAAGAGAGAGAAATTCTTACACAATTCGTTCAGGGGCTGTGATGCAACCTGGATTGACCATATCTAGACCCACAGCTGGATGAGACATAAGGGTGGACACTCTTGGGGCTGAGAGGTTTGGTGAGGTTGGGTGAGCAAACGCAGACCCTTTAAAGTAATACTGCGTGCGACCCATCGCATGGGTCCCAAATCTCCAGGTTCAAGGGCATCTTCCTACATCGAAAACATGCATGAGAAACCCAGAAGATGGTACACCGTGTGATGGGGAAAGGTTTCTAAAACGCACCTCATTTCTCATCTCCTTGTGCTCGGGTTCGCCATTCCAGCCACTTTACTAGCAATCTCCCTACTTGGAGCATCAGCACCTTTAACCTCCTGTTCCGTACAGGTTGCAATTTGTCCTGAGGATGAACGGGAAGACGGGGAACCAATGAGAGACTAGCTCTTGGTGTTGGGACAGGCACAGGTCACTCTATTTTCCCATCAGGAAGAAGAATTAACCACAGGCTCAGCCTGCCCCCCGGAACCAGAACAGGGCCTGAAGCCATCCTGCGCTTTTGCGGCCGGCTCCCAAAAAAGCGACTTGTAAAATGGAGCTTCAGGGCACTGCAATTCACAAACCTGCAGAGTTATAAATGATAACTCTCGTCCACAAATATATTGAGGGAAGGCAAAGAAGAGGATTTGAAATCAAGGCAGAATTGCAGGAAACAGATTTCAGGAGGTAGATACGAATCGCCTTTAAAGCACATGAAAAGCGGCAAAACGTTGACAATGATGCCCTTGGCCAAAAAGGGCGTATGCGTTTTTTCCTGAATATATTCAGGAAAAAACGCATACGCCCTTTTTGGCCAACCAAGCAACCTGGAAAGGCAAATCAGCGCGACAAAGAAGTCTCGCTTCCCATCGGTCAAAAGGGCCATGCTGAAAAAAGTGTCAAAACCAGAAATGCAGGACAGGCCATGGAGAAATGGGAGCCTTGCTACACTGATGGGTGGGATGTAAATTGCCAACAGCCACTCTGGAGAAGTGTACGGTGTGTCCTGAAACATCTAAAAAACACAGCTTAGAGAGCATAGGGCACTTCCACGCATGGGGGGATAAAGCGGGAAAATTGAAAATCAGCAAGACACAAGCACCCCAAAGTTTAGGGCTGCTCTGTTGACAAGGACCTCCACTTCCTTCCACCTTAAATATCCCAGGAAAGCGAAAAATGGATAAAAAAGTTGTGGTCCTTATGTACAATGGAATATCACTCAGCCATGAAATCAATGTCATAAGGCTAGTAGCAGCATGATGAGTGGATTTAGGTAAGACGATTCTAAGTGAAATAAGTCACACAGAAAAGGACACTTCTCATAAGGTGTCACTTATAGAGGGAATGTAAAAACCGTTACACTTGAACTGAATTACAAAACAGAACAGAGTCACACATGCAGAAAACACACTATGGCTGCTTAACGGGAAAGGTGAGGTGGGGTGATACATAAAACAAGAGTTTCAAATTAGCTCAGATACCGTTCCATAAACCCAATATGGAATAGACAAGACCTACTCCTTGCTCAGAGAACTGGACTCAACACGCCCGATTCACCGCACAAGAATATATCTGACTAGTAATAATCTTAAAACCTATGTATTGATATCTCTCTGTTAGTGTGTCAAGTGGGTGTAAAGCGGCCTAAACACAGCCGTGAAAAGCAGCTAAACCCCATTATAAAAAGAAATTACTTTTAAAAACCCATGAAACAAAGACAGGGAAAGAGAGAGAAATTCTTACACAATTCGTTCAGGGGCTGTGATGCAACCTGGATTGACCATATCTAGACCCACAGCTGGATGAGACATAAGGGTGGACACTCTTGGGGCTGAGAGGTTTGGTGAGGTTGGGTGAGCAAACGCAGACCCTTTAAAGTAATACTGCGTGCGACCCATCGCATGGGTCCCAAATCTCCAGGTTCAAGGGCATCTTCCTACATCGAAAACATGCATGAGAAACCCAGAAGATGGTACACCGTGTGATGGGGAAAGGTTTCTAAAACGCACCTCATTTCTCATCTCCTTGTGCTCGGGTTCGCCATTCCAGCCACTTTACTAGCAATCTCCCTACTTGGAGCATCAGCACCTTTAACCTCCTGTTCCGTACAGGTTGCAATTTGTCCTGAGGATGAACGGGAAGACGGGGAACCAAAGAGAGACTAGCTCTTGGTGTTGGGACAGGCACAGGTCACTCTATTTTCCCATCAGGAAGAAGAATTAACCACAGTCTCAGCCTGACCCCCGGAACCAGAACAGGGCCTGAAGCCATCCTGCACTTTTGCGGCCGGCTCCCAAAAAAGCGACTTGTAAAATGGAGCTTCAGGGCACTGCAATTCACAAACCTGCAGAGTTATAAATGATAACTCTCGTCCACAAATATATTGAGGGAAGGCAAAGAAGAGGATTTGAAATCAAGGCAGAATTGCAGGAAACAGATTTCAGGAGGTAGATACGAATCGCCTTTAAAGCACATGAAAAGCGGCAAAACGTTGACAATGATGCCCTTGGCCAAAAAGGGCGTATGCGTTTTTTCCTGAATATATTCAGGAAAAAACGCATACGCCCTTTTTGGCCAACCAAGCAACCTGGAAAGGCAAATCAGCGCGACAAAGAAGTCTCGCTTCCCATCGGTCAAAAGGGCCATGCTGAAAAAAGTGTCAAAACCAGAAATGCAGGACAGGCCATGGAGAAATGGGAGCCTTGCTACACTGATGGGCGGGATGTAAATTGCCAACAGCCACTCTGGAGAAGTGTACGGTGTGTCCTGAAACATCTAAAAAACACAGCTTAGAGAGCATAGGGCACTTCCACGCATGGGGGGATAAAGCGGGAAAATTGAAAATCAGCAAGACACAAGCACCCCAAAGTTTAGGGCTGCTCTGTTGACAAGGACCTCCACTTCCTTCCACCTTAAATATCCCAGGAAAGCGAAAAATGGATAAAAAAGTTGTGGTCCTTATGTACAATGGAATATCACTCAGCCATGAAATCAATGTCATAAGGCTAGTAGCAGCATGATGAGTGGATTTAGGTAAGACGATTCTAAGTGAAATAAGTCACACAGAAAAGGACACTTCTCATAAGGTGTCACTTATAAGGGAATGTAAAAACCGTTACACTTGAACTGAATTACAAAACAGAACAGAGTCACACATGCAGAAAACACACTATGGCTGCTTAACGGGAAAGGTGAGGTGGGGTGATACATAAAACAAGAGTTTCAAATTAGCTCAGATACCGTTCCATAAACCCAATATGGAATAGACAAGACCTACTCCTTGCTCAGAGAACTGGACTCAACACGCCCGATTCACCGCACAAGAATATATCTGACCAGTAATAATCTTAAAACCTATGTATTGATATCTCTCTGTTAGTGTGTCAAGTGGGTGTAAAGCGGCCTAAACACAGCCGTGAAAAGCAGCTAAACCCCATTATAAAAATAAATTACTTTTAAAAACCCATGAAACAAAGACAGGGAAAGAGAGAGAAATTCTTACACAATTCGTTCAGGGGCTGTGATGCAACCTGGATTGACCATATCTAGACCCACAGCTGGATGAGACATAAGGGTGGACACTCTTGGGGCTGAGAGGTTTGGTGAGGTTGGGTGAGCAAACGCAGACCCTTTAAAGTAATACTGCGTGCGACCCATCGCATGGGTCCCAAATCTCCAGGTTCAAGGGCATCTTCCTACATCGAAAACATGCATGAGAAACCCAGAAGATGGTACACCGTGTGATGGGGAAAGGTTTCTAAAACGCACCTCATTTCTCATCTCCTTGTGCTCGGGTTCGCCATTCCAGCCACTTTACTAGCAATCTCCCTACTTGGAGCATCAGCACCTTTAACCTCCTGTTCCGTACAGGTTGCAATTTGTCCTGAGGATGAACGGGAAGACGGGGAACAAATGAGAGATTAGCTCTTGGTGTTGGGACAGGCACAGGTCACTCTATTTTCCCATCAGGAAGAAGAATTAACCACAGGCTCAGCCTGCCCCCCGGAACCAGAACAGGGCCTGAAGCCATCCTGCGCTTTTGCGGCCGGCTCCCAAAAAAGCGACTTGTAAAATGGAGCTTCAGGGCACTGCAATTCACAAACCTGCAGAGTTATAAATGATAACTCTCGTCCACAAATATATTGAGGGAAGGCAAAGAAGAGGATTTGAAATCAAGGCAGAATTGCAGGAAACAGATTTCAGGAGGTAGATTCGAATCGCCTTTAAAGCACATGAAAAGCGGCAAAACGTTGACAATGATGCCCTTGGCCAAAAAGGGCGTATGCGTTTTTTCCTGAATATATTCAGGAAAAAACGCATACGCCCTTTTTGGCCAACCAAGCAACCTGGAAAGGCAAATCAGCGCTACAAAGAAGTCTCGCTTCTCATCGGTCAAAAGGGCCATGCTGAAAAAAGTGTCAAAACCAGAAATGCAAGACAGGCCATGGAGAAATGGGAGCCTTGCTACACTGATGGGCGGGATGTAAATTGCCAACAGCCACTCTGGAGAAGTGTACGGTGTGTCCTGAAACATCTAAAAAACACAGCTTAGAGAGCATAGGGCACTTCCACGCATGGGGGGATAAAGCGGGAAAATTGAAAATCAGCAAGACACAAGCACCCCAAAGTTTAGGGCTGCTCTGTTGACAAGGACCTCCACTTCCTTCCACCTTAAATATCCCAGGAAAGCGAAAAATGGATAAAAAAGTTGTGGTCCTTATGTACAATGGAATATCACTCAGCCATGAAATCAATGTCATAAGGCTAGTAGCAGCATGATGAGTGGATTTAGGTAAGACGATTCTAAGTGAAATAAGTCACACAGAAAAGGACACTTCTCATAAGGTGTCACTTATAGAGGGAATGTAAAAACCGTTACACTTGAACTGAATTACAAAACAGAACAGAGTCACACATGCAGAAAACACACTATGGCTGCTTAACGGGAAAGGTGAGGTGGGGTGATACATAAAACAAGAGTTTCAAATTAGCTCAGATACCGTTCCATAAACCCAATATGGAATAGACAAGACCTACTCCTTGCTCAGAGAACTGGACTCAACACGCCCGATTCACCGCACAAGAATATATCTGACCAGTAATAATCTTAAAACCTATGTATTGATATCTCTCTGTTAGTGTGTCAAGTGGGTGTAAAGCGGCCTAAACACAGCCGTGAAAAGCAGCTAAACCCCATTATAAAAATAAATTACTTTTAAAAACCCATGAAACAAAGACAGGGAAAGAGAGAGAAATTCTTACACAATTCGTTCAGGGGCTGTGATGCAACCTGGATTGACCATATCTAGACCCACAGCTGGATGAGACATAAGGGTGGACACTCTTGGGGCTGAGAGGTTTGGTGAGGTTGGGTGAGCAAACGCAGACCCTTTAAAGTAATACTGCGTGCTACCCATCGCATGGGTCCCAAATCTCCAGGTTCAAGGGCATCTTCCTACATCGAAAACATGCATGAGAAACCCAGAAGATGGTACACCGTGTGATGGGGAAAGGTTTCTAAAACGCACCTCATTTCTCATCTCCTTGTGCTCGGGTTCGCCATTCCAGCCACTTTACTAGCAATCTCCCTACTTGGAGCATCAGCACCTTTAACCTCCTGTTCCGTACAGGTTGCAATTTGTCCTGAGGATGAACGGGAAGACGGGGAACCAATGAGAGATTAGCTCTTGGTGTTGGGACAGGCACAGGTCACTCTATTTTCCCATCAGGAAGAAGAATTAACCACAGGCTCAGCCTGCCCCCCGGAAGCAGAACAGGGCCTGAAGCCATCCGGCGCTTTTGCGGCCGGCTCCCAAAAAAGCGACTTGTAAAATGGAGCTTCAGGGCACTGCAATTCACAAACCTGCAGAGTTATAAATGATAACTCTCGTCCACAAATATATTGAGGGAAGGCAAAGAAGAGGATTTGAAATCAAGGCAGAATTGCAGGAAACAGATTTCAGGAGGTAGATTCGAATCGCCTTTAAAGCACATGAAAAGCGGCAAAACGTTGACAATGATGCCCTTGGCCAAAAAGGGCGTATGCGTTTTTTCCTGAATATATTCAGGAAAAAACGCATACGCCCTTTTTGGCCAACCAAGCAACCTGGAAAGGCAAATCAGCGCTACAAAGAAGTCTCGCTTCCCATCGGTCAAAAGGGCCATGCTGAAAAAAGTGTCAAAACCAGAAATGCAGGACAGGCCATGGAGAAATGGGAGCCTTGCTACACTGATGGGCGGGATGTAAATTGCCAACAGCCACTCTGGAGAAGTGTACGGTGTGTCCTGAAACATCTAAAAAACACTGCTTAGAGAGCATAGGGCACTTCCACGCATGGGGGGATAAAGCGGGAAAATTGAAAATCAGCAAGACACAAGCACCCCAAAGTTTAGGGCTGCTCTGTTGACAAGGACCTCCACTTCCTTCCACCTTAAATATCCCAGGAAAGCGAAAAATGGATAAAAAAGTTGTGGTCCTTATGTACAATGGAATATCACTCAGCCATGAAATCAATGTCATAAGGCTAGTAGCAGCATGATGAGTGGATTTAGGTAAGACGATTCTAAGTGAAATAAGTCACACAGAAAAGGACACTTCTCATAAGGTGTCACTTATAGAGGGAATGTAAAGACCGTTACACTTGAACTGAATTACAAAACAGAACAGAGTCACACATGCAGAAAACACACTATGGCTGCTTAACGGGAAAGGTGAGGTGGGGTGATACATAAAACAAGAGTTTCAAATTAGCTCAGATACCGTTCCATAAACCCAATATGGAATAGACAAGACCTACTCCTTGCTCAGAGAACTGGACTCAACACGCCCGATTCACCGCACAAGAATATATCTGACTAGTAATAATCTTAAAACCTATGTATTGATATCTCTCTGTTAGTGTGTCAAGTGGGTGTAAAGCGGCCTAAACACAGCCGTGAAAAGCAGCTAAACCCCATTATAAAAAGAAATTACTTTTAAAAACCCATGAAACAAAGACAGAGAAAGAGAGAGAAATTCTTACACGATTCGTTCAGGGGCTGTGATGCAACCTGGATTGACCATATCTAGACCCACAGCTGGATGAGACATAAGGGTGGACACTCTTGGGGCTGAGAGGTTTGGTGAGGTTGGGTGAGCAAACGCAGACCCTTTAAAGTAATACTGCGTGCGACCCATCGCATGGGTCCCAAATCTCCAGGTTCAAGGGCATCTTCCTACATCGAAAACATGCATGAGAAACCCAGAAGATGGTACACCGTGTGATGGGGAAAGGTTTCTAAAACGCACCTCATTTCTCATCTCCTTGTGCTCGGGTTCGCCATTCCAGCCACTTTACTAGCAATCTCCCTACTTGGAGCATCAGCACCTTTAACCTCCTGTTCCGTACAGGTTGCAATTTGTCCTGAGGATGAACGGGAAGACGGGGAACCAATGAGAGATTAGCTCTTGGTGGTGGGACAGGCACAGGTCACTCTATTTTCCCATCAGGAAGAAGAATTAACCACAGGCTCAGCCTGCCCCCCGGAACCAGAACAGGGCCTGAAGCCATCCTGCGCTTTTGCGGCCGGCTCCCAAAAAAGCGACTTGTAAAATGGAGCTTCAGGGCACTGCAGTTCACAAACCTGCAGAGTTATAAATGATAACTCTCGTCCACAAATATATTGAGGGAAGGCAAAGAAGAGGATTTGAAATCAAGGCAGAATTGCAGGAAACAGATTTCAGGAGGTAGATTCGAATCGCCTTTAAAGCACATGAAAAGCGGCAAAACGTTGACAATGATGCCCTTGGCCAAAAAGGGCGTATGCGTTTTTTCCTGAATATATTCAGGAAAAAACGCATACGCCCTTTTTGGCCAACCAAGCAACCTGGAAAGGCAAATCAGCGCTACAAAGAAGTCTCGCTTCCCATCGGTCAAAAGGGCCATGCTGAAAAAAGTGTCAAAACCAGAAATGCAGGACAGGCCATGGAGAAATGGGAGCCTTGCTACACTGATGGGCGGGATGTAAATTGCCAACAGCCACTCTGGAGAAGTGTACGGTGTGTCCTGAAACATCTAAAAAACACAGCTTAGAGAGCCTAGGGCACTTCCACGCATGGGGGGATAAAGGGGGAAAATTGAAAATCAGCAAGACACAAGCACCCCAAAGTTTAGGGCTGCTCTGTTGACAAGGACCTCCACTTCCTTCCACCTTAAATATCCCAGGAAAGCGAAAAATGGATAAAAAAGTTGTGGTCCTTATGTACAATGGAATATCACTCAGCCATGAAATCAATGTCATAAGGCTAGTAGCAGCATGATGAGTGGATTTAGGTAAGACGATTCTAAGTGAAATAAGTCACACAGAAAAGGACACTTCTCATAAGGTGTCACTTATAGAGGGAATGTAAAAACCGTTACACTTGAACTGAATTACAAAACAGAACAGAGTCACACATGCAGAAAACACACTATGGCTGCTTAACGGGAAAGGTGAGGTGGGGTGATACATAAAACAAGAGTTTCAAATTAGCTCAGATACCGTTCCATAAACCCAATATGGAATAGACAAGACCTACTCCTTGCTCAGAGAACTGGACTCAACACGCCCGATTCACCGCACAAGAATATATCTGACTAGTAATAATCTTAAAACCTATGTATTGATATCTCTCTGTTAGTGTGTCAAGTGGGTGTAAAGCGGCCTAAACACAGCCGTGAAAAGCAGCTAAACCCCATTATAAAAATAAATTACTTTTAAAAACCCATGAAACAAAGACAGGGAAAGAGAGAGAAATTCTTACACAATTCGTTCAGGGGCTGTGATGCAACCTGGATTGACCATATCTAGACCCACAGCTGGATGAGACATAAGGGTGGACACTCTTGGGGCTGAGAGGTTTGGTGAGGTTGGGTGAGCAAACGCAGACCCTTTAAAGTAATACTGCGTGCTACCCATCGCATGGGTCCCAAATCTCCAGGTTCAAGGGCATCTTCCTACATCGAAAACATGCATGAGAAACCCAGAAGATGGTACACCGTGTGATGGGGAAAGGTTTCTAAAACGCTCCTCATTTCTCATCTCCTTGTGCTCGGGTTCGCCATTCCAGCCACTTTACTAGCAATCTCCCTACTTGGAGCATCAGCACCTTTAACATCCTGTTCCGTACAGGTTGCAATTTGTCCTGAGGATGAACGGGAAGACGGGGAACCAATGAGAGACTAGCTCTTGGTGTTGGGACAGGCACAGGTCACTCTATTTTCCCATCAGGAAGAAGAATTAACCACAGGCTCAGCCTGCCCCCCGGAACCAGAACAGGGCCTGAAGCCATCCTGCACTTTTGCGGCCGGCTCCCAAAAAAGCGACTTGTAAAATGGAGCTTCAGGGCACTGCAATTCACAAACCTGCAGAGTTATAAATGATAACTCTCGTCCACAAATATATTGAGGGAAGGCAAAGAAGAGGATTTGAAATCAAGGCAGAATTGCAGGAAACAGATTTCAGGAGGTAGATACGAATCGCCTTTAAAGCACATGAAAAGCGGCAAAACGTTGACAATGATGCCCTTGGCCAAAAAGGGCGTATGCGTTTTTTCCTGAATATATTCAGGAAAAAACGCATACGCCCTTTTTGGCCAACCAAGCAACCTGGAAAGGCAAATCAGCGCGACAAAGAAGTCTCGCTTCCCATCGGTCAAAAGGGACATGCTGAAAAAAGTGTCAAAACCAGAAATGCAGGACAGGCCATGGAGAAATGGGGGCCTTGCTACACTGATGGGCGGGATGTAAATTGCCAACAGCCACTCTGGAGAAGTGTACGGTGTGTCCTGAAACATCTAAAAAACACAGCTTAGAGAGCATAGGGCACTTCCACGCATGGGGGGATAAAGCGGGAAAATTGAAAATCAGCAAGACACAAGCACCCCAAAGTTTAGGGCTGCTCTGTTGACAAGGACCTCCACTTCCTTCCACCTTAAATATCCCAGGAAAGCGAAAAATGGATAAAAAAGTTGTGGTCCTTATGTACAATGGAATATCACTCAGCCATGAAATCAATGTCATAAGGCTAGTAGCAGCATGATGAGTGGATTTAGGTAAGACGATTCTAAGTGAAATAAGTCACACAGAAAAGGACACTTCTCATAAGGTGTCACTTATAGAGGGAATGTAAAAACCGTTACACTTGAACTGAATTACAAAACAGAACAGAGTCACACATGCAGAAAACACACTATGGCTGCTTAACGGGAAAGGTGAGGTGGAGTGATACATAAAACAAGAGTTTCAAATTAGCTCAGATACCGTTCCATAAACCCAATATGGAATAGACAAGACCTACTCCTTGCTCAGAGAACTGGACTCAACACGCCCGATTCACCGCACAAGAATATATCTGACCAGTAATAATCTTAAAACCTATATATTGATATCTCTCTGTTAGTGTGTCAAGTGGGTGTAAAGCGGCCTAAACACAGCCGTGAAAAGCAGCTAAACCCCATTATAAAAAGAAATTACTTTTAAAAACCCATGAAACAAAGACAGGGAAAGAGAGAGAAATTCTTACACAATTCGTTCAGGGGCTGTGATGCAACCTGGATTGACCATATCTAGACCCACAGCTGGATGAGACATAAGGGTGGACACTCTTGGGGCTGAGAGGTTTGGTGAGGTTGGGTGAGCAAACGCAGACCCTTTAAAGTAATACTGCGTGCGACCCATCGCATGGGTCCCAAATCTCCAGGTTCAAGGGCATCTTCCTACATCGAAAACATGCATGAGAAACCCAGAAGATGGTACACCGTGTGATGGGGAAAGGTTTCTAAAACGCACCTCATTTCTCATCTCCTTGTGCTCGGGTTCGCCATTCCAGCCACTTTACTAGCAATCTCCCTACTTGGAGCATCAGCACCTTTAACCTCCTGTTCCGTACAGGTTGCAATTTGTCCTGAGGATGAACGGGAAGACGGGGAACCAATGAGAGACTAGCTCTTGGTGTTGGGACAGGCACAGGTCACTCTATTTTCCCATCAGGAAGAAGAATTAACCACAGGCTCAGCCTGCCCCCCGGAACCAGAACAGGGCCTGAAGCCATCCGGCGCTTTTGCGGCCGGCTCCCAAAAAAGCGACTTGTAAAATGGAGCTTCAGGGCACTGCAATTCACAAACCTGCAGAGTTATAAATGATAACTCTCGTCCACAAATATATTGAGGGAAGGCAAAGAAGAGGATTTGAAATCAAGGCAGAATTGCAGGAAACAGATTTCAGGAGGTAGATTCGAATCGCCTTTAAAGCACATGAAAAGCGGCAAAACGTTGACAATGATGCCCTTGGCCAAAAAGGGCCTATGCGTTTTTTCCTGAATATATTCAGGAAAAAACGCATACGCCCTTTTTGGCCAACCAAGCAACCTGGAAAGGCAAATCAGCGCGACAAAGAAGTCTCGCTTCCCATCGGTCAAAAGGGCCATGCTGAAAAAAGTGTCAAAATCAGAAATGCAGGACAGGCCATGGAGAAATGGGAGCCTTGCTACACTGATGGGCGGGATGTAAATTGCCAACAGCCACTCTGGAGAAGTGTACGGTGTGTCCTGAAACATCTAAAAAACACAGCTTAGAGAGCCTAGGGCACTTCCACGCATGGGGGGATAAAGCGGGAAAATTGAAAATCAGCAAGACACAAGCACCCCAAAGTTTAGGGCTGCTCTGTTGACAAGGACCTCCACTTCCTTCCACCTTAAATATCCCAGGAAAGCGAAAAATGGATAAAAAAGTTGTGGTCCTTATGTACAATGGAATATCACTCAGCCATGAAATCAATGTCATAAGGCTAGTAGCAGCATGATGAGTGGATTTAGGTAAGACGATTCTAAGTGAAATAAGTCACACAGAAAAGGACACTTCTCATAAGGTGTCACTTATAGAGGGAATGTAAAAACCGTTACACTTGAACTGAATTACAAAACAGAACAGAGTCACACATGCAGAAAACACACTATGGCTGCTTAACGGGAAAGGTGAGGTGGGGTGATACATAAAACAAGAGTTTCAAATTAGCTCAGATACCGTTCCATAAACCCAATATGGAATAGACAAGACCTACTCCTTGCTCAGAGAACTGGACTCAACACGCCCGATTCACCGCACAAGAATATATCTGACTAGTAATAATCTTAAAACCTATGTATTGATATCTCTCTGTTAGTGTGTCAAGTGGGTGTAAAGCGGCCTAAACACAGCCGTGAAAAGCAGCTAAACCCCATTATAAAAAGAAATTACTTTTAAAAACCCATGAAACAAAGACAGGGAAAGAGAGAGAAATTCTTACACAATTCGTTCAGGGGCTGTGATGCAACCTGGATTGACCATATCTAGACCCACAGCTGGATGAGACATAAGGGTGGACACTCTTGGGGCTGAGAGGTTTGGTGAGGTTGGGTGACCAAACGCAGACCCTTTAAAGTAATACTGCGTGCGACCCATCGCATGGGTCCCAAATCTCCAGGTTCAAGGGCATCTTCCTACATCGAAAACATGCATGAGAAACCCAGAAGATGGTACACCGTGTGATGGGGAAAGGTTTCTAAAACGCACCTCATTTCTCATCTCCTTGTGCTCGGGTTCGCCATTCCAGCCACTTTACTAGCAATCTCCCTACTTGGAGCATCAGCACCTTTAACCTCCTGTTCCGTACAGGTTGCAATTTGTCCTGAGGATGAACGGGAAGACGGGGAACCAATGAGAGACTAGCTCTTGGTGTTGGGACAGGCACAGGTCACTCTATTTTCCCATCAGGAAGAAGAATTAACCACAGGCTCAGCCTGCCCCCCGGAACCAGAACAGGGCCTGAAGCCATCCGGCGCTTTTGCGGCCGGCTCCCAAAAAAGCGACTTGTAAAATGGAGCTTCAGGGCACTGCAATTCACAAACCTGCAGAGTTATAAATGATAACTCTCGTCCACAAATATATTGAGGGAAGGCAAAGAAGAGGATTTGAAATCAAGGCAGAATTGCAGGAAACAGATTTCAGGAGGTAGATTCGAATCGCCTTTAAAGCACATGAAAAGCGGCAAAACGTTGACAATGATGCCCTTGGCCAAAAAGGGCCTATGCGTTTTTTCCTGAATATATTCAGGAAAAAACGCATAGGCCCTTTTTGGCCAACCAAGCAACCTGGAAAGGCAAATCAGCGCGACAAAGAAGTCTCGCTTCCCATCGGTCAAAAGGGCCATGCTGAAAAAAGTGTCAAAACCAGAAATGCAGGACAGGCCATGGAGAAATGGGAGCCTTGCTACACTGATGGGCGGGATGTAAATTGCCAACAGCCACTCTGGAGAAGTGTACGGTGTGTCCTGAAACATCTAAAAAACACAGCTTAGAGAGCATAGGGCACTTCCACGCATGGGGGGATAAAGCGGGAAAATTGAAAATCAGCAAGACACAAGCACCCCAAAGTTTAGGGCTGCTCTGTTGACAAGGACCTCCACTTCCTTCCACCTTAAATATCCCAGGAAAGCGAAAAATGGATAAAAAAGTTGTGGTCCTTATGTACAATGGAATATCACTCAGCCATGAAATCAATGTCATAAGGCTAGTAGCAGCATGATGAGTGGATTTAGGTAAGACGATTCTAAGTGAAATAAGTCACACAGAAAAGGACACTTCTCATAAGGTGTCACTTATAGAGGGAATGTAAAAACCGTTACACTTGAACTGAATTACAAAACAGAACAGAGTCACACATGCAGAAAACACACTATGGCTGCTTAACGGGAAAGGTGAGGTGGGGTGATACATAAAACAAGAGTTTCAAATTAGCTCAGATACCGTTCCATAAACCCAATATGGAATAGACAAGACCTACTCCTTGCTCAGAGAACTGGACTCAACACGCCCGATTCACCGCACAAGAATATATCTGACTAGTAATAATCTTAAAACCTATGTATTGATATCTCTCTGTTAGTGTGTCAAGTGGGTGTAAAGCGGCCTAAACACAGCCGTGAAAAGCAGCTAAACCCCATTATAAAAAGAAATTACTTTTAAAAACCCATGAAACAAAGACAGGGAAAGAGAGAGAAATTCTTACACAATTCGTTCAGGGGCTGTGATGCAACCTGGATTGACCATATCTAGACCCACAGCTGGATGAGACATAAGGGTGGACACTCTTGGGGCTGAGAGGTTTGGTGAGGTTGGGTGACCAAACGCAGACCCTTTAAAGTAATACTGCGTGCGACCCATCGCATGGGTCCCAAATCTCCAGGTTCAAGGGCATCTTCCTACATCGAAAACATGCATGAGAAACCCAGAAGATGGTACACCGTGTGATGGGGAAAGGTTTCTAAAACGCACCTCATTTCTCATCTCCTTGTGCTCGGGTTCGCCATTCCAGCCACTTTACTAGCAATCTCCCTACTTGGAGCATCAGCACCTTTAACCTCCTGTTCCGTACAGGTTGCAATTTGTCCTGAGGATGAACGGGAAGACGGGGAACCAATGAGAGACTAGCTCTTGGTGTTGGGACAGGCACAGGTCACTCTATTTTCCCATCAGGAAGAAGAATTAACCACAGGCTCAGCCTGCCCCCCGGAACCAGAACAGGGCCTGAAGCCATCCGGCGCTTTTGCGGCCGGCTCCCAAAAAAGCGACTTGTAAAATGGAGCTTCAGGGCACTGCAATTCACAAACCTGCAGAGTTATAAATGATAACTCTCGTCCACAAATATATTGAGGGAAGGCAAAGAAGAGGATTTGAAATCAAGGCAGAATTGCAGGAAACAGATTTCAGGAGGTAGATTCGAATCGCCTTTAAAGCACATGAAAAGCGGCAAAACGTTGACAATGATGCCCTTGGCCAAAAAGGGCCTATGCGTTTTTTCCTGAATATATTCAGGAAAAAACGCATACGCCCTTTTTGGCCAACCAAGCAACCTGGAAAGGCAAATCAGCGCGACAAAGAAGTCTCGCTTCCCATCGGTCAAAAGGGCCATGCTGAAAAAAGTGTCAAAATCAGAAATGCAGGACAGGCCATGGAGAAATGGGAGCCTTGCTACACTGATGGGCGGGATGTAAATTGCCAACAGCCACTCTGGAGAAGTGTACGGTGTGTCCTGAAACATCTAAAAAACACAGCTTAGAGAGCCTAGGGCACTTCCACGCATGGGGGGATAAAGCGGGAAAATTGAAAATCAGCAAGACACAAGCACCCCAAAGTTTAGGGCTGCTCTGTTGACAAGGACCTCCACTTCCTTCCACCTTAAATATCCCAGGAAAGCGAAAAATGGATAAAAAAGTTGTGGTCCTTATGTACAATGGAATATCACTCAGCCATGAAATCAATGTCATAAGGCTAGTAGCAGCATGATGAGTGGATTTAGGTAAGACGATTCTAAGTGAAATAAGTCACACAGAAAAGGACACTTCTCATAAGGTGTCACTTATAGAGGGAATGTAAAAACCGTTACACTTGAACTGAATTACAAAACAGAACAGAGTCACACATGCAGAAAACACACTATGGCTGCTTAACGGGAAAGGTGAGGTGGGGTGATACATAAAACAAGAGTTTCAAATTAGCTCAGATACCGTTCCATAAACCCAATATGGAATAGACAAGACCTACTCCTTGCTCAGAGAACTGGACTCAACACGCCCGATTCACCGCACAAGAATATATCTGACTAGTAATAATCTTAAAACCTATGTATTGATATCTCTCTGTTAGTGTGTCAAGTGGGTGTAAAGCGGCCTAAACACAGCCGTGAAAAGCAGCTAAACCCCATTATAAAAAGAAATTACTTTTAAAAACCCATGAAACAAAGACAGGGAAAGAGAGAGAAATTCTTACACAATTCGTTCAGGGGCTGTGATGCAACCTGGATTGACCATATCTAGACCCACAGCTGGATGAGACATAAGGGTGGACACTCTTGGGGCTGAGAGGTTTGGTGAGGTTGGGTGAGCAAACGCAGACCCTTTAAAGTAATACTGCGTGCGACCCATCGCATGGGTCCCAAATCTCCAGGTTCAAGGGCATCTTCCTACATCGAAAACATGCATGAGAAACCCAGAAGATGGTACACCGTGTGATGGGGAAAGGTTTCTAAAACGCACCTCATTTCTCATCTCCTTGTGCTCGGGTTCGCCATTCCAGCCACTTTACTAGCAATCTCCCTACTTGGAGCATCAGCACCTTTAACCTCCTGTTCCGTACAGGTTGCAATTTGTCCTGAGGATGAACGGGAAGACGGGGAACCAATGAGAGACTAGCTCTTGGTGTTGGGACAGGCACAGGTCACTCTATTTTCCCATCAGGAAGAAGAATTAACCACAGGCTCAGCCTGCCCCCCGGAACCAGAACAGGGCCTGAAGCCATCCGGCGCTTTTGCGGCCGGCTCCCAAAAAAGCGACTTGTAAAATGGAGCTTCAGGGCACTGCAATTCACAAACCTGCAGAGTTATAAATGATAACTCTCGTCCACAAATATATTGAGGGAAGGCAAAGAAGAGGATTTGAAATCAAGGCAGAATTGCAGGAAACAGATTTCAGGAGGTAGATTCGAATCGCCTTTAAAGCACATGAAAAGCGGCAAAACGTTGACAATGATGCCCTTGGCCAAAAAGGGCCTATGCGTTTTTTCCTGAATATATTCAGGAAAAAACGCATAGGCCCTTTTTGGCCAACCAAGCAACCTGGAAAGGCAAATCAGCGCGACAAAGAAGTCTCGCTTCCCATCGGTCAAAAGGGCCATGCTGAAAAAAGTGTCAAAACCAGAAATGCAGGACAGGCCATGGAGAAATGGGAGCCTTGCTACACTGATGGGCGGGATGTAAATTGCCAACAGCCACTCTGGAGAAGTGTACGGTGTGTCCTGAAACATCTAAAAAACACAGCTTAGAGAGCATAGGGCACTTCCACGCATGGGGGGATAAAGCGGGAAAATTGAAAATCAGCAAGACACAAGCACCCCAAAGTTTAGGGCTGCTCTGTTGACAAGGACCTCCACTTCCTTCCACCTTAAATATCCCAGGAAAGCGAAAAATGGATAAAAAAGTTGTGGTCCTTATGTACAATGGAATATCACTCAGCCATGAAATCAATGTCATAAGGCTAGTAGCAGCATGATGAGTGGATTTAGGTAAGACGATTCTAAGTGAAATAAGTCACACAGAAAAGGACACTTCTCATAAGGTGTCACTTATAGAGGGAATGTAAAAACCGTTACACTTGAACTGAATTACAAAACAGAACAGAGTCACACATGCAGAAAACACACTATGGCTGCTTAACGGGAAAGGTGAGGTGGGGTGATACATAAAACAAGAGTTTCAAATTAGCTCAGATACCGTTCCATAAACCCAATATGGAATAGACAAGACCTACTCCTTGCTCAGAGAACTGGACTCAACACGCCCGATTCACCGCACAAGAATATATCTGACTAGTAATAATCTTAAAACCTATGTATTGATATCTCTCTGTTAGTGTGTCAAGTGGGTGTAAAGCGGCCTAAACACAGCCGTGAAAAGCAGCTAAACCCCATTATAAAAAGAAATTACTTTTAAAAACCCATGAAACAAAGACAGGGAAAGAGAGAGAAATTCTTACACAATTCGTTCAGGGGCTGTGATGCAACCTGGATTGACCATATCTAGACCCACAGCTGGATGAGACATAAGGGTGGACACTCTTGGGGCTGAGAGGTTTGGTGAGGTTGGGTGACCAAACGCAGACCCTTTAAAGTAATACTGCGTGCGACCCATCGCATGGGTCCCAAATCTCCAGGTTCAAGGGCATCTTCCTACATCGAAAACATGCATGAGAAACCCAGAAGATGGTACACCGTGTGATGGGGAAAGGTTTCTAAAACGCACCTCATTTCTCATCTCCTTGTGCTCGGGTTCGCCATTCCAGCCACTTTACTAGCAATCTCCCTACTTGGAGCATCAGCACCTTTAACCTCCTGTTCCGTACAGGTTGCAATTTGTCCTGAGGATGAACGGGAAGACGGGGAACCAATGAGAGACTAGCTCTTGGTGTTGGGACAGGCACAGGTCACTCTATTTTCCCATCAGGAAGAAGAATTAACCACAGGCTCAGCCTGCCCCCCGGAACCAGAACAGGGCCTGAAGCCATCCGGCGCTTTTGCGGCCGGCTCCCAAAAAAGCGACTTGTAAAATGGAGCTTCAGGGCACTGCAATTCACAAACCTGCAGAGTTATAAATGATAACTCTCGTCCACAAATATATTGAGGGAAGGCAAAGAAGAGGATTTGAAATCAAGGCAGAATTGCAGGAAACAGATTTCAGGAGGTAGATTCGAATCGCCTTTAAAGCACATGAAAAGCGGCAAAACGTTGACAATGATGCCCTTGGCCAAAAAGGGCGTATGCGTTTTTTCCTGAATATATTCAGGAAAAAACGCATACGCCCTTTTTGGCCAACCAAGCAACCTGGAAAGGCAAATCAGCGCTACAAAGAAGTCTCGCTTCCCATCGGTCAAAAGGGCCATGCTGAAAAAAGTGTCAAAACCAGAAATGCAGGACAGGCCATGGAGAAATGGGAGCCTTGCTACACTGATGGGCGGGATGTAAATTGCCAACAGCCACTCTGGAGAAGTGTACGGTGTGTCCTGAAACATCTAAAAAACACAGCTTAGAGAGCATAGGGCACTTCCACGCATGGGGGGATAAAGCGGGAAAATTGAAAATCAGCAAGACACAAGCACCCCAAAGTTTAGGGCTGCTCTGTTGACAAGGACCTCCACTTCCTTCCACCTTAAATATCCCAGGAAAGCGAAAAATGGATAAAAAAGTTGTGGTCCTTATGTACAATGGAATATCACTCAGCCATGAAATCAATGTCATAAGGCTAGTAGCAGCATGATGAGTGGATTTAGGTAAGACGATTCTAAGTGAAATAAGTCACACAGAAAAGGACACTTCTCATAAGGTGTCACTTATAAGGGAATGTAAAAACCGTTACACTTGAACTGAATTACAAAACAGAACAGAGTCACACATGCAGAAAACACACTATGGCTGCTTAACGGGAAAGGTGAGGTGGGGTGATACATAAAACAAGAGTTTCAAATTAGCTCAGATACCGTTCCATAAACCCAATATGGAATAGACAAGACCTACTCCTTGCTCAGAGAACTGGACTCAACACGCCCGATTCACCGCACAAGAATATATCTGACCAGTAATAATCTTAAAACCTATGTATTGATATCTCTCTGTTAGTGTGTCAAGTGGGTGTAAAGCGGCCTAAACACAGCCGTGAAAAGCAGCTAAACCCCATTATAAAAAGAAATTACTTTTAAAAACCCATGAAACAAAGACAGGGAAAGAGAGAGAAATTCTTACACAATTCGTTCAGGGGCTGTGATGCAACCTGGATTGACCATATCTAGACCCACAGCTGGATGAGACATAAGGGTGGACACTCTTGGGGCTGAGAGGTTTGGTGAGGTTGGGTGAGCAAACGCAGACCCTTTAAAGTAATACTGCGTGCGACCCATCGCATGGGTCCCAAATCTCCAGGTTCAAGGGCATCTTCCTACATCGAAAACATGCATGAGAAACCCAGAAGATGGTACACCGTGTGATGGGGAAAGGTTTCTAAAACGCACCTCATTTCTCATCTCCTTGTGCTCGGGTTCGCCATTCCAGCCACTTTACTAGCAATCTCCCTACTTGGAGCATCAGCACCTTTAACCTCCTGTTCCGTACAGGTTGCAATTTGTCCTGAGGATGAACGGGAAGACGGGGAACCAATGAGAGACTAGCTCTTGGTGTTGGGACAGGCACAGGTCACTCTATTTTCCCATCAGGAAGAAGAATTAACCACAGGCTCAGCCTGCCCCCCGGAACCAGAACAGGGCCTGAAGCCATCCGGCGCTTTTGCGGCCGGCTCCCAAAAAAGCGACTTGTAAAATGGAGCTTCAGGGCACTGCAATTCACAAACCTGCAGAGTTATAAATGATAACTCTCCTCCACAAATATATTGAGGGAAGGCAAAGAAGAGGATTTGAAATCAAGGCAGAATTGCAGGAAACAGATTTCAGGAGGTAGATTCGAATCGCCTTTAAAGCACATGAAAAGCGGCAAAACGTTGACAATGATGCCCTTGGCCAAAAAGGGCGTATGCGTTTTTTCCTGAATATATTCAGGAAAAAACGCATACGCCCTTTTTGGCCAACCAAGCAACCTGGAAAGGCAAATCAGCGCGACAAAGAAGTCTCGCTTCCCATCGGTCAAAAGGGCCATGCTGAAAAAAGTGTCAAAACCAGAAATGCAGGACAGGCCATGGAGAAATGGGAGCCTTGCTACACTGATGGGCGGGATGTAAATTGCCAACAGCCACTCTGGAGAAGTGTACGGTGTGTCCTGAAACATCTAAAAAACACAGCTTAGAGAGCATAGGGCACTTCCACGCATGGGGGGATAAAGTGGGAAAATTGAAAATCAGCAAGACACAAGCACCCCAAAGTTTAGGGCTGCTCTGTTGACAAGGACCTCCACTTCCTTCCACCTTAAATATCCCAGGAAAGCGAAAAATGGATAAAAAATTTGTGGTCCTTATGTACAATGGAATATCACTCAGCCATGAAATCAATGTCATAAGGCTAGTAGCAGCATGATGAGTGGATTTAGGTAAGACGATTCTAAGTGAAATAAGTCACACAGAAAAGGACACTTCTCATAAGGTGTCACTTATAGAGGGAATGTAAAAACCGTTACACTTGAACTGAATTACAAAACAGAACAGAGTCACACATGCAGAAAACACACTATGGCTGCTTAACGGGAAAGGTGAGGTGGGGTGATACATAAAACAAGAGTTTCAAATTAGCTCAGATACCGTTCCATAAACCCAATATGGAATAGACAAGACCTACTCCTTGCTCAGAGAACTGGACTCAACACGCCCGATTCACCACACAAGAATATATCTGACTAGTAATAATCTTAAAACCTATGTATTGATATCTCTCTGTTAGTGTGTCAAGTGGGTGTAAAGCGGCCTAAACACAGCCGTGAAAAGCAGCTAAACCCCATTATAAAAAGAAATTACTTTTAAAAACCCATGAAACAAAGACAGGGAAAGAGAGAGAAATTCTTCCACAATTCGTTCAGGGGCTGTGATGCAACCTGGATTGACCATATCTAGACCCACAGCTGGATGAGACATAAGGGTGGACACTCTTGGGGCTGAGAGGTTTGGTGAGGTTGGGTGAGCAAACGCAGACCCTTTAAAGTAATACTGCGTGCGACCCATCGCATGGGTCCCAAATCTCCAGGTTCAAGGGCATCTTCCTACATCGAAAACATGCATGAGAAACCCAGAAGATGGTACACCGTGTGATGGGGAAAGGTTTCTAAAACGCACCTCATTTCTCATCTCCTTGTGCTCGGGTTCGCCATTCCAGCCACTTTACTAGCAATCTCCCTACTTGGAGCATCAGCACCTTTAACCTCCTGTTCCGTACAGGTTGCAATTTGTCCTGAGGATGAACGGGAAGACGGGGAACCAATGAGAGACTAGCTCTTGGTGTTGGGACAGGCACAGGTCACTCTATTTTCCCATCAGGAAGAAGAATTAACCACAGGCTCAGCCTGCCCCCCGGAACCAGAACAGGGCCTGAAGCCATCCGGCGCTTTTGCGGCCGGCTCCCAAAAAAGCGACTTGTAAAATGGAGCTTCAGGGCACTGCAATTCACAAACCTGCAGAGTTATAAATGATAACTCTCGTCCACAAATATATTGAGGGAAGGCAAAGAAGAGGATTTGAAATCAAGGCAGAATTGCAGGAAACAGATTTCAGGAGGTAGATTCGAATCGCCTTTAAAGCACATGAAAAGCGGCAAAACGTTGACAATGATGCCCTTGGCCAAAAAGGGCGTATGCGTTTTTTCCTGAATATATTCAGGAAAAAACGCATACGCCCTTTTTGGCCAACCAAGCAACCTGGAAAGGCAAATCAGCGCGACAAAGAAGTTTCGCTTCCCATCGGTCAAAAGGGCCATGCTGAAAAAAGTGTCAAAACCAGAAATGCAGGACAGGCCATGGAGAAATGGGAGCCTTGCTACACTGATGGGCGGGATGTAAATTGCCAACAGCCACTCTGGAGAAGTGTACGGTGTGTCCTGAAACATCTAAAAAACACAGCTTAGAGAGCATAGGGCACTTCCACGCATGGGGGGATAAAGTGGGAAAATTGAAAATCAGCAAGACACAAGCACCCCAAAGTTTAGGGCTGCTCTGTTGACAAGGACCTCCACTTCCTTCCACCTTAAATATCCCAGGAAAGCGAAAAATGGATAAAAAAGTTGTGGTCCTTATGTACAATGGAATATCACTCAGCCATGAAATCAATGTCATAAGGCTAGTAGCAGCATGATGAGTGGATTTAGGTAAGACGATTCTAAGTGAAATAAGTCACACAGAAAAGGACACTTCTCATAAGGTGTCACTTATAGAGGGAATGTAAAAACCGTTACACTTGAACTGAATTACAAAACAGAACAGAGTCACACATGCAGAAAACACACTATGGCTGCTTAACGGGAAAGGTGAGGTGGGGTGATACATAAAACAAGAGTTTCAAATTAGCTCAGATACCGTTCCATAAACCCAATATGGAATAGACAAGACCTACTCCTTGCTCAGAGAACTGGACTCAACATGCCCGATTCACCGCACAAGAATATATCTGACTAGTAATAATCTTAAAACCTATGTATTGATATCTCTCTGTTAGTGTGTCAAGTGGGTGTAAAGCGGCCTAAACACAGCCGTGAAAAGCAGCTAAACCCCATTATAAAAAGAAATTACTTTTAAAAACCCATGAAACAAAGACAGGGAAAGAGAGAGAAATTCTTCCACAATTCGTTCAGGGGCTGTGATGCAACCTGGATTGACCATATCTAGACCCACAGCTGGATGAGACATAAGGGTGGACACTCTTGGGGCTGAGAGGTTTGGTGAGGTTGGGTGAGCAAACGCAGACCCTTTAAAGTAATACTGCGTGCGACCCATCGCATGGGTCCCAAATCTCCAGGTTCAAGGGCATCTTCCTACATCGAAAACATGCATGAGAAACCCAGAAGATGGTACACCGTGTGATGGGGAAAGGTTTCTAAAACGCACCTCATTTCTCATCTCCTTGTGCTCGGGTTCGCCATTCCAGCCACTTTACTAGAGATCTCCCTACTTGGAGCATCAGCACCTTTAACCTCCTGTTCCGTACAGGTTGCAATTTGTCCTGAGGATGAACGGGAAGACGGGGAACCAATGAGAGACTAGCTCTTGGTGTTGGGACAGGCACAGGTCACTCTATTTTCCCATCAGGAAGAAGAATTAACCACAGGCTCAGCCTGCCCCCCGGAACCAGAACAGGGCCTGAAGCCATCCGGCGCTTTTGCGGCCGGCTCCCAAAAAAGCGACTTGTAAAATGGAGCTTCAGGGCACTGCAATTCACAAACCTGCAGAGTTATAAATGATAACTCTCGTCCACAAATATATTGAGGGAAGGCAAAGAAGAGGATTTGAAATCAAGGCAGAATTGCAGGAAACAGATTTCAGGAGGTAGATTCGAATCGCCTTTAAAGCCCATGAAAAGCGGCAAAACGTTGACAATGATGCCCTTGGCCAAAAAGGGCGTATGCGTTTTTTCCTGAATATATTCAGGAAAAAACGCATACGCCCTTTTTGGCCAACCAAGCAACCTGGAAAGGCAAATCAGCGCTACAAAGAAGTCTCGCTTCCCATCGGTCAAAAGGGCCATGCTGAAAAAAGTGTCAAAACCAGAAATGCAGGACAGGCCATGGAGAAATGGGAGCCTTGCTACACTGATGGGCGGGATGTAAATTGCCAACAGCCACTCTGGAGAAGTGTACGGTGTGTCCTGAAACATCTAAAAAACACAGCTTAGAGAGCCTAGGGCACTTCCACGCATGGGGGGATAAAGTGGGAAAATTGAAAATCAGCAAGACACAAGCACCCCAAAGTTTAGGGCTGCTCTGTTGACAAGGACCTCCACTTCCTTCCACCTTAAATATCCCAGGAAAGCGAAAAATGGATAAAAAAGTTGTGGTCCTTATGTACAATGGAATATCACTCAGCCATGAAATCAATGTCATAAGGCTAGTAGCAGCATGATGAGTGGATTTAGGTAAGACGATTCTAAGTGAAATAAGTCACACAGAAAAGGACACTTCTCATAAGGTGTCACTTATAGAGGGAATGTAAAGACCGTTACACTTGAACTGAATTACAAAACAGAACAGAGTCACACATGCAGAAAACACACTATGGCTGCTTAACGGGAAAGGTGAGGTGGGGTGATACATAAAACAAGAGTTTCAAATTAGCTCAGATACCGTTCCATAAACCCAATATGGAATAGACAAGACCTACTCCTTGCTCAGAGAACTGGACTCAACACGCCCGATTCACCGCACAAGAATATATCTGACTAGTAATAATCTTAAAACCTATGTATTGATATCTCTCTGTTAGTGTGTCAAGTGGGTGTAAAGCGGCCTAAACACAGCCGTGAAAAGCAGCTAAACCCCATTATAAAAAGAAATTACTTTTAAAAACCCATGAAACAAAGACAGGGAAAGAGATAGAAATTCTTACACAATTCGTTCAGGGGCTGTGATGCAACCTGGATTGACCATATCTAGACCCACAGCTGGATGAGACATAAGGGTGGACACTCTTGGGGCTGAGAGGTTTGGTGAGGTTGGGTGAGCAAACGCAGACCCTTTAAAGTAATACTGCGTGCTACCCATCGCATGGGTCCCAAACCTCCAGGTTCAAGGGCATCTTCCTACATCGAAAACATGCATGAGAAACCCAGAAGATGGTACACCGTGTGATGGGGAAAGGTTTCTAAAACGCACCTCATTTCTCATCTCCTTGTGCTCGGGTTCGCCATTCCAGCCACTTTACTAGCAATCTCCCTACTTGGAGCATCAGCACCTTTAACCTCCTGTTCCGTACAGGTTGCAATTTGTCCTGAGGATGAACGGGAAGACGGGGAACCAATGAGAGACTAGCTCTTGGTGTTGGGACAGGCACAGGTCACTCTATTTTCCCATCAGGAAGAAGAATTAACCACAGGCTCAGCCTGCCCCCCGGAACCAGAACAGGGCCTGAAGCCATCCGGCGCTTTTGCGGCCGGCTCCCAAAAAAGCGACTTGTAAAATGGAGCTTCAGGGCACTGCAATTCACAAACCTGCAGAGTTATAAATGATAACTCTCCTCCACAAATATATTGAGGGAAGGCAAAGAAGAGGATTTGAAATCAAGGCAGAATTGCAGGAAACAGATTTCAGGAGGTAGATTCGAATCGCCTTTAAAGCACATGAAAAGCGGCAAAACGTTGACAATGATGCCCTTGGCCAAAAAGGGCGTATGCGTTTTTTCCTGAATATATTCAGGAAAAAACGCATACGCCCTTTTTGGCCAACCAAGCAACCTGGAAAGGCAAATCAGCGCGACAAAGAAGTCTCGCTTCCCATCGGTCAAAAGGGCCATGCTGAAAAAAGTGTCAAAACCAGAAATGCAGGACAGGCCATGGAGAAATGGGAGCCTTGCTACACTGATGGGCGGGATGTAAATTGCCAACAGCCACTCTGGAGAAGTGTACGGTGTGTCCTGAAACATCTAAAAAACACAGCTTAGAGAGCATAGGGCACTTCCACGCATGGGGGGATAAAGTGGGAAAATTGAAAATCAGCAAGACACAAGCACCCCAAAGTTTAGGGCTGCTCTGTTGACAAGGACCTCCACTTCCTTCCACCTTAAATATCCCAGGAAAGCGAAAAATGGATAAAAAATTTGTGGTCCTTATGTACAATGGAATATCACTCAGCCATGAAATCAATGTCATAAGGCTAGTAGCAGCATGATGAGTGGATTTAGGTAAGACGATTCTAAGTGAAATAAGTCACACAGAAAAGGACACTTCTCATAAGGTGTCACTTATAGAGGGAATGTAAAAACCGTTACACTTGAACTGAATTACAAAACAGAACAGAGTCACACATGCAGAAAACACACTATGGCTGCTTAACGGGAAAGGTGAGGTGGGGTGATACATAAAACAAGAGTTTCAAATTAGCTCAGATACCGTTCCATAAACCCAATATGGAATAGACAAGACCTACTCCTTGCTCAGAGAACTGGACTCAACACGCCCGATTCACCGCACAAGAATATATCTGACTAGTAATAATCTTAAAACCTATGTATTGATATCTCTCTGTTAGTGTGTCAAGTGGGTGTAAAGCGGCCTAAACACAGCCGTGAAAAGCAGCTAAACCCCATTATAAAAAGAAATTACTTTTAAAAACCCATGAAACAAAGACAGGGAAAGAGAGAGAAATTCTTCCACAATTCGTTCAGGGGCTGTGATGCAACCTGGATTGACCATATCTAGACCCACAGCTGGATGAGACATAAGGGTGGACACTCTTGGGGCTGAGAGGTTTGGTGAGGTTGGGTGAGCAAACGCAGACCCTTTAAAGTAATACTGCGTGCGACCCATCGCATGGGTCCCAAATCTCCAGGTTCAAGGGCATCTTCCTACATCGAAAACATGCATGAGAAACCCAGAAGATGGTACACCGTGTGATGGGGAAAGGTTTCTAAAACGCACCTCATTTCTCATCTCCTTGTGCTCGGGTTCGCCATTCCAGCCACTTTACTAGCAATCTCCCTACTTGGAGCATCAGCACCTTTAACCTCCTGTTCCGTACAGGTTGCAATTTGTCCTGAGGATGAACGGGAAGACGGGGAACCAATGAGAGACTAGCTCTTGGTGTTGGGACAGGCACAGGTCACTCTATTTTCCCATCAGGAAGAAGAATTAACCACAGGCTCAGCCTGCCCCCCGGAACCAGAACAGGGCCTGAAGCCATCCGGCGCTTTTGCGGCCGGCTCCCAAAAAAGCGACTTGTAAAATGGAGCTTCAGGGCACTGCAATTCACAAACCTGCAGAGTTATAAATGATAACTCTCGTCCACAAATATATTGAGGGAAGGCAAAGAAGAGGATTTGAAATCAAGGCAGAATTGCAGGAAACAGATTTCAGGAGGTAGATTCGAATCGCCTTTAAAGCACATGAAAAGCGGCAAAACGTTGACAATGATGCCCTTGGCCAAAAAGGGCGTATGCGTTTTTTCCTGAATATATTCAGGAAAAAACGCATACGCCCTTTTTGGCCAACCAAGCAACCTGGAAAGGCAAATCAGCGCGACAAAGAAGTTTCGCTTCCCATCGGTCAAAAGGGCCATGCTGAAAAAAGTGTCAAAACCAGAAATGCAGGACAGGCCATGGAGAAATGGGAGCCTTGCTACACTGATGGGCGGGATGTAAATTGCCAACAGCCACTCTGGAGAAGTGTACGGTGTGTCCTGAAACATCTAAAAAACACAGCTTAGAGAGCATAGGGCACTTCCACGCATGGGGGGATAAAGTGGGAAAATTGAAAATCAGCAAGACACAAGCACCCCAAAGTTTAGGGCTGCTCTGTTGACAAGGACCTCCACTTCCTTCCACCTTAAATATCCCAGGAAAGCGAAAAATGGATAAAAAAGTTGTGGTCCTTATGTACAATGGAATATCACTCAGCCATGAAATCAATGTCATAAGGCTAGTAGCAGCATGATGAGTGGATTTAGGTAAGACGATTCTAAGTGAAATAAGTCACACAGAAAAGGACACTTCTCATAAGGTGTCACTTATAGAGGGAATGTAAAAACCGTTACACTTGAACTGAATTACAAAACAGAACAGAGTCACACATGCAGAAAACACACTATGGCTGCTTAACGGGAAAGGTGAGGTGGGGTGATACATAAAACAAGAGTTTCAAATTAGCTCAGATACCGTTCCATAAACCCAATATGGAATAGACAAGACCTACTCCTTGCTCAGAGAACTGGACTCAACACGCCCGATTCACCGCACAAGAATATATCTGACTAGTAATAATCTTAAAACCTATGTATTGATATCTCTCTGTTAGTGTGTCAAGTGGGTGTAAAGCGGCCTAAACACAGCCGTGAAAAGCAGCTAAACCCCATTATAAAAAGAAATTACTTTTAAAAACCCATGAAACAAAGACAGGGAAAGAGAGAGAAATTCTTCCACAATTCGTTCAGGGGCTGTGATGCAACCTGGATTGACCATATCTAGACCCACAGCTGGATGAGACATAAGGGTGGACACTCTTGGGGCTGAGAGGTTTGGTGAGGTTGGGTGAGCAAACGCAGACCCTTTAAAGTAATACTGCGTGCGACCCATCGCATGGGTCCCAAATCTCCAGGTTCAAGGGCATCTTCCTACATCGAAAACATGCATGAGAAACCCAGAAGATGGTACACCGTGTGATGGGGAAAGGTTTCTAAAACGCACCTCATTTCTCATCTCCTTGTGCTCGGGTTCGCCATTCCAGCCACTTTACTAGCAATCTCCCTACTTGGAGCATCAGCACCTTTAACCTCCTGTTCCGTACAGGTTGCAATTTGTCCTGAGGATGAACGGGAAGACGGGGAACCAATGAGAGACTAGCTCTTGGTGTTGGGACAGGCACAGGTCACTCTATTTTCCCATCAGGAAGAAGAATTAACCACAGGCTCAGCCTGCCCCCCGGAACCAGAACAGGGCCTGAAGCCATCCGGCGCTTTTGCGGCCGGCTCCCAAAAAAGCGACTTGTAAAATGGAGCTTCAGGGCACTGCAATTCACAAACCTGCAGA
The DNA here is from genome assembly GCF_965194825.1 of Balaenoptera physalus. Classification (NCBI taxonomy): domain Eukaryota; kingdom Metazoa; phylum Chordata; class Mammalia; order Artiodactyla; family Balaenopteridae; genus Balaenoptera; species Balaenoptera physalus. The sequence continues at coordinate 495,588 of NW_028126374.1, forward strand.
GTTATAAATGATAACTCTCGTCCACAAATATATTGAGGGAAGGCAAAGAAGAGGATTTGAAATCAAGGCAGAATTGCAGGAAACAGATTTCAGGAGGTAGATTCGAATCGCCTTTAAAGCACATGAAAAGCGGCAAAACGTTGACAATGATGCCCTTGGCCAAAAAGGGCGTATGCGTTTTTTCCTGAATATATTCAGGAAAAAACGCATACGCCCTTTTTGGCCAACCAAGCAACCTGGAAAGGCAAATCAGCGCGACAAAGAAGTTTCGCTTCCCATCGGTCAAAAGGGCCATGCTGAAAAAAGTGTCAAAACCAGAAATGCAGGACAGGCCATGGAGAAATGGGAGCCTTGCTACACTGATGGGCGGGATGTAAATTGCCAACAGCCACTCTGGAGAAGTGTACGGTGTGTCCTGAAACATCTAAAAAACACAGCTTAGAGAGCATAGGGCACTTCCACGCATGGGGGGATAAAGTGGGAAAATTGAAAATCAGCAAGACACAAGCACCCCAAAGTTTAGGGCTGCTCTGTTGACAAGGACCTCCACTTCCTTCCACCTTAAATATCCCAGGAAAGCGAAAAATGGATAAAAAAGTTGTGGTCCTTATGTACAATGGAATATCACTCAGCCATGAAATCAATGTCATAAGGCTAGTAGCAGCATGATGAGTGGATTTAGGTAAGACGATTCTAAGTGAAATAAGTCACACAGAAAAGGACACTTCTCATAAGGTGTCACTTATAGAGGGAATGTAAAAACCGTTACACTTGAACTGAATTACAAAACAGAACAGAGTCACACATGCAGAAAACACACTATGGCTGCTTAACGGGAAAGGTGAGGTGGGGTGATACATAAAACAAGAGTTTCAAATTAGCTCAGATACCGTTCCATAAACCCAATATGGAATAGACAAGACCTACTCCTTGCTCAGAGAACTGGACTCAACATGCCCGATTCACCGCACAAGAATATATCTGACTAGTAATAATCTTAAAACCTATGTATTGATATCTCTCTGTTAGTGTGTCAAGTGGGTGTAAAGCGGCCTAAACACAGCCGTGAAAAGCAGCTAAACCCCATTATAAAAAGAAATTACTTTTAAAAACCCATGAAACAAAGACAGGGAAAGAGAGAGAAATTCTTCCACAATTCGTTCAGGGGCTGTGATGCAACCTGGATTGACCATATCTAGACCCACAGCTGGATGAGACATAAGGGTGGACACTCTTGGGGCTGAGAGGTTTGGTGAGGTTGGGTGAGCAAACGCAGACCCTTTAAAGTAATACTGCGTGCGACCCATCGCATGGGTCCCAAATCTCCAGGTTCAAGGGCATCTTCCTACATCGAAAACATGCATGAGAAACCCAGAAGATGGTACACCGTGTGATGGGGAAAGGTTTCTAAAACGCACCTCATTTCTCATCTCCTTGTGCTCGGGTTCGCCATTCCAGCCACTTTACTAGAGATCTCCCTACTTGGAGCATCAGCACCTTTAACCTCCTGTTCCGTACAGGTTGCAATTTGTCCTGAGGATGAACGGGAAGACGGGGAACCAATGAGAGACTAGCTCTTGGTGTTGGGACAGGCACAGGTCACTCTATTTTCCCATCAGGAAGAAGAATTAACCACAGGCTCAGCCTGCCCCCCGGAACCAGAACAGGGCCTGAAGCCATCCGGCGCTTTTGCGGCCGGCTCCCAAAAAAGCGACTTGTAAAATGGAGCTTCAGGGCACTGCAATTCACAAACCTGCAGAGTTATAAATGATAACTCTCGTCCACAAATATATTGAGGGAAGGCAAAGAAGAGGATTTGAAATCAAGGCAGAATTGCAGGAAACAGATTTCAGGAGGTAGATTCGAATCGCCTTTAAAGCCCATGAAAAGCGGCAAAACGTTGACAATGATGCCCTTGGCCAAAAAGGGCGTATGCGTTTTTTCCTGAATATATTCAGGAAAAAACGCATACGCCCTTTTTGGCCAACCAAGCAACCTGGAAAGGCAAATCAGCGCTACAAAGAAGTCTCGCTTCCCATCGGTCAAAAGGGCCATGCTGAAAAAAGTGTCAAAACCAGAAATGCAGGACAGGCCATGGAGAAATGGGAGCCTTGCTACACTGATGGGCGGGATGTAAATTGCCAACAGCCACTCTGGAGAAGTGTACGGTGTGTCCTGAAACATCTAAAAAACACAGCTTAGAGAGCCTAGGGCACTTCCACGCATGGGGGGATAAAGTGGGAAAATTGAAAATCAGCAAGACACAAGCACCCCAAAGTTTAGGGCTGCTCTGTTGACAAGGACCTCCACTTCCTTCCACCTTAAATATCCCAGGAAAGCGAAAAATGGATAAAAAAGTTGTGGTCCTTATGTACAATGGAATATCACTCAGCCATGAAATCAATGTCATAAGGCTAGTAGCAGCATGATGAGTGGATTTAGGTAAGACGATTCTAAGTGAAATAAGTCACACAGAAAAGGACACTTCTCATAAGGTGTCACTTATAGAGGGAATGTAAAGACCGTTACACTTGAACTGAATTACAAAACAGAACAGAGTCACACATGCAGAAAACACACTATGGCTGCTTAACGGGAAAGGTGAGGTGGGGTGATACATAAAACAAGAGTTTCAAATTAGCTCAGATACCGTTCCATAAACCCAATATGGAATAGACAAGACCTACTCCTTGCTCAGAGAACTGGACTCAACACGCCCGATTCACCGCACAAGAATATATCTGACTAGTAATAATCTTAAAACCTATGTATTGATATCTCTCTGTTAGTGTGTCAAGTGGGTGTAAAGCGGCCTAAACACAGCCGTGAAAAGCAGCTAAACCCCATTATAAAAAGAAATTACTTTTAAAAACCCATGAAACAAAGACAGGGAAAGAGATAGAAATTCTTACACAATTCGTTCAGGGGCTGTGATGCAACCTGGATTGACCATATCTAGACCCACAGCTGGATGAGACATAAGGGTGGACACTCTTGGGGCTGAGAGGTTTGGTGAGGTTGGGTGAGCAAACGCAGACCCTTTAAAGTAATACTGCGTGCTACCCATCGCATGGGTCCCAAACCTCCAGGTTCAAGGGCATCTTCCTACATCGAAAACATGCATGAGAAACCCAGAAGATGGTACACCGTGTGATGGGGAAAGGTTTCTAAAACGCACCTCATTTCTCATCTCCTTGTGCTCGGGTTCGCCATTCCAGCCACTTTACTAGCAATCTCCCTACTTGGAGCATCAGCACCTTTAACCTCCTGTTCCGTACAGGTTGCAATTTGTCCTGAGGATGAACGGGAAGACGGGGAACCAATGAGAGACTAGCTCTTGGTGTTGGGACAGGCACAGGTCACTCTATTTTCCCATCAGGAAGAAGAATTAACCACAGGCTCAGCCTGCCCCCCGGAACCAGAACAGGGCCTGAAGCCATCCGGCGCTTTTGCGGCCGGCTCCCAAAAAAGCGACTTGTAAAATGGAGCTTCAGGGCACTGCAATTCACAAACCTGCAGAGTTATAAATGATAACTCTCCTCCACAAATATATTGAGGGAAGGCAAAGAAGAGGATTTGAAATCAAGGCAGAATTGCAGGAAACAGATTTCAGGAGGTAGATTCGAATCGCCTTTAAAGCACATGAAAAGCGGCAAAACGTTGACAATGATGCCCTTGGCCAAAAAGGGCGTATGCGTTTTTTCCTGAATATATTCAGGAAAAAACGCATACGCCCTTTTTGGCCAACCAAGCAACCTGGAAAGGCAAATCAGCGCGACAAAGAAGTCTCGCTTCCCATCGGTCAAAAGGGCCATGCTGAAAAAAGTGTCAAAACCAGAAATGCAGGACAGGCCATGGAGAAATGGGAGCCTTGCTACACTGATGGGCGGGATGTAAATTGCCAACAGCCACTCTGGAGAAGTGTACGGTGTGTCCTGAAACATCTAAAAAACACAGCTTAGAGAGCATAGGGCACTTCCACGCATGGGGGGATAAAGTGGGAAAATTGAAAATCAGCAAGACACAAGCACCCCAAAGTTTAGGGCTGCTCTGTTGACAAGGACCTCCACTTCCTTCCACCTTAAATATCCCAGGAAAGCGAAAAATGGATAAAAAATTTGTGGTCCTTATGTACAATGGAATATCACTCAGCCATGAAATCAATGTCATAAGGCTAGTAGCAGCATGATGAGTGGATTTAGGTAAGACGATTCTAAGTGAAATAAGTCACACAGAAAAGGACACTTCTCATAAGGTGTCACTTATAGAGGGAATGTAAAAACCGTTACACTTGAACTGAATTACAAAACAGAACAGAGTCACACATGCAGAAAACACACTATGGCTGCTTAACGGGAAAGGTGAGGTGGGGTGATACATAAAACAAGAGTTTCAAATTAGCTCAGATACCGTTCCATAAACCCAATATGGAATAGACAAGACCTACTCCTTGCTCAGAGAACTGGACTCAACACGCCCGATTCACCGCACAAGAATATATCTGACTAGTAATAATCTTAAAACCTATGTATTGATATCTCTCTGTTAGTGTGTCAAGTGGGTGTAAAGCGGCCTAAACACAGCCGTGAAAAGCAGCTAAACCCCATTATAAAAAGAAATTACTTTTAAAAACCCATGAAACAAAGACAGGGAAAGAGAGAGAAATTCTTCCACAATTCGTTCAGGGGCTGTGATGCAACCTGGATTGACCATATCTAGACCCACAGCTGGATGAGACATAAGGGTGGACACTCTTGGGGCTGAGAGGTTTGGTGAGGTTGGGTGAGCAAACGCAGACCCTTTAAAGTAATACTGCGTGCGACCCATCGCATGGGTCCCAAATCTCCAGGTTCAAGGGCATCTTCCTACATCGAAAACATGCATGAGAAACCCAGAAGATGGTACACCGTGTGATGGGGAAAGGTTTCTAAAACGCACCTCATTTCTCATCTCCTTGTGCTCGGGTTCGCCATTCCAGCCACTTTACTAGCAATCTCCCTACTTGGAGCATCAGCACCTTTAACCTCCTGTTCCGTACAGGTTGCAATTTGTCCTGAGGATGAACGGGAAGACGGGGAACCAATGAGAGACTAGCTCTTGGTGTTGGGACAGGCACAGGTCACTCTATTTTCCCATCAGGAAGAAGAATTAACCACAGGCTCAGCCTGCCCCCCGGAACCAGAACAGGGCCTGAAGCCATCCGGCGCTTTTGCGGCCGGCTCCCAAAAAAGCGACTTGTAAAATGGAGCTTCAGGGCACTGCAATTCACAAACCTGCAGAGTTATAAATGATAACTCTCGTCCACAAATATATTGAGGGAAGGCAAAGAAGAGGATTTGAAATCAAGGCAGAATTGCAGGAAACAGATTTCAGGAGGTAGATTCGAATCGCCTTTAAAGCACATGAAAAGCGGCAAAACGTTGACAATGATGCCCTTGGCCAAAAAGGGCGTATGCGTTTTTTCCTGAATATATTCAGGAAAAAACGCATACGCCCTTTTTGGCCAACCAAGCAACCTGGAAAGGCAAATCAGCGCGACAAAGAAGTTTCGCTTCCCATCGGTCAAAAGGGCCATGCTGAAAAAAGTGTCAAAACCAGAAATGCAGGACAGGCCATGGAGAAATGGGAGCCTTGCTACACTGATGGGCGGGATGTAAATTGCCAACAGCCACTCTGGAGAAGTGTACGGTGTGTCCTGAAACATCTAAAAAACACAGCTTAGAGAGCATAGGGCACTTCCACGCATGGGGGGATAAAGTGGGAAAATTGAAAATCAGCAAGACACAAGCACCCCAAAGTTTAGGGCTGCTCTGTTGACAAGGACCTCCACTTCCTTCCACCTTAAATATCCCAGGAAAGCGAAAAATGGATAAAAAAGTTGTGGTCCTTATGTACAATGGAATATCACTCAGCCATGAAATCAATGTCATAAGGCTAGTAGCAGCATGATGAGTGGATTTAGGTAAGACGATTCTAAGTGAAATAAGTCACACAGAAAAGGACACTTCTCATAAGGTGTCACTTATAGAGGGAATGTAAAAACCGTTACACTTGAACTGAATTACAAAACAGAACAGAGTCACACATGCAGAAAACACACTATGGCTGCTTAACGGGAAAGGTGAGGTGGGGTGATACATAAAACAAGAGTTTCAAATTAGCTCAGATACCGTTCCATAAACCCAATATGGAATAGACAAGACCTACTCCTTGCTCAGAGAACTGGACTCAACATGCCCGATTCACCGCACAAGAATATATCTGACTAGTAATAATCTTAAAACCTATGTATTGATATCTCTCTGTTAGTGTGTCAAGTGGGTGTAAAGCGGCCTAAACACAGCCGTGAAAAGCAGCTAAACCCCATTATAAAAAGAAATTACTTTTAAAAACCCATGAAACAAAGACAGGGAAAGAGAGAGAAATTCTTCCACAATTCGTTCAGGGGCTGTGATGCAACCTGGATTGACCATATCTAGACCCACAGCTGGATGAGACATAAGGGTGGACACTCTTGGGGCTGAGAGGTTTGGTGAGGTTGGGTGAGCAAACGCAGACCCTTTAAAGTAATACTGCGTGCGACCCATCGCATGGGTCCCAAATCTCCAGGTTCAAGGGCATCTTCCTACATCGAAAACATGCATGAGAAACCCAGAAGATGGTACACCGTGTGATGGGGAAAGGTTTCTAAAACGCACCTCATTTCTCATCTCCTTGTGCTCGGGTTCGCCATTCCAGCCACTTTACTAGAGATCTCCCTACTTGGAGCATCAGCACCTTTAACCTCCTGTTCCGTACAGGTTGCAATTTGTCCTGAGGATGAACGGGAAGACGGGGAACCAATGAGAGACTAGCTCTTGGTGTTGGGACAGGCACAGGTCACTCTATTTTCCCATCAGGAAGAAGAATTAACCACAGGCTCAGCCTGCCCCCCGGAACCAGAACAGGGCCTGAAGCCATCCGGCGCTTTTGCGGCCGGCTCCCAAAAAAGCGACTTGTAAAATGGAGCTTCAGGGCACTGCAATTCACAAACCTGCAGAGTTATAAATGATAACTCTCGTCCACAAATATATTGAGGGAAGGCAAAGAAGAGGATTTGAAATCAAGGCAGAATTGCAGGAAACAGATTTCAGGAGGTAGATTCGAATCGCCTTTAAAGCCCATGAAAAGCGGCAAAACGTTGACAATGATGCCCTTGGCCAAAAAGGGCGTATGCGTTTTTTCCTGAATATATTCAGGAAAAAACGCATACGCCCTTTTTGGCCAACCAAGCAACCTGGAAAGGCAAATCAGCGCTACAAAGAAGTCTCGCTTCCCATCGGTCAAAAGGGCCATGCTGAAAAAAGTGTCAAAACCAGAAATGCAGGACAGGCCATGGAGAAATGGGAGCCTTGCTACACTGATGGGCGGGATGTAAATTGCCAACAGCCACTCTGGAGAAGTGTACGGTGTGTCCTGAAACATCTAAAAAACACAGCTTAGAGAGCCTAGGGCACTTCCACGCATGGGGGGATAAAGTGGGAAAATTGAAAATCAGCAAGACACAAGCACCCCAAAGTTTAGGGCTGCTCTGTTGACAAGGACCTCCACTTCCTTCCACCTTAAATATCCCAGGAAAGCGAAAAATGGATAAAAAAGTTGTGGTCCTTATGTACAATGGAATATCACTCAGCCATGAAATCAATGTCATAAGGCTAGTAGCAGCATGATGAGTGGATTTAGGTAAGACGATTCTAAGTGAAATAAGTCACACAGAAAAGGACACTTCTCATAAGGTGTCACTTATAGAGGGAATGTAAAGACCGTTACACTTGAACTGAATTACAAAACAGAACAGAGTCACACATGCAGAAAACACACTATGGCTGCTTAACGGGAAAGGTGAGGTGGGGTGATACATAAAACAAGAGTTTCAAATTAGCTCAGATACCGTTCCATAAACCCAATATGGAATAGACAAGACCTACTCCTTGCTCAGAGAACTGGACTCAACACGCCCGATTCACCGCACAAGAATATATCTGACTAGTAATAATCTTAAAACCTATGTATTGATATCTCTCTGTTAGTGTGTCAAGTGGGTGTAAAGCGGCCTAAACACAGCCGTGAAAAGCAGCTAAACCCCATTATAAAAAGAAATTACTTTTAAAAACCCATGAAACAAAGACAGGGAAAGAGAGAGAAATTCTTACACAATTCGTTCAGGGGCTGTGATGCAACCTGGATTGACCATATCTAGACCCACAGCTGGATGAGACATAAGGGTGGACACTCTTGGGGCTGAGAGGTTTGGTGAGGTTGGGTGAGCAAACGCAGACCCTTTAAAGTAATACTGCGTGCTACCCATCGCATGGGTCCCAAATCTCCAGGTTCAAGGGCATCTTCCTACATCGAAAACATGCATGAGAAACCCAGAAGATGGTACACCGTGTGATGGGGAAAGGTTTCTAAAACGCACCTCATTTCTCATCTCCTTGTGCTCGGGTTCGCCATTCCAGCCACTTTACCAGCAATCTCCCTACTTGGAGCATCAGCACCTTTAAGCTCCTGTTCCGTACAGGTTGCAATTTGTCCTGAGGATGAACGGGAAGACGGGGAACCAATGAGAGACTAGCTCTTGGTGTTGGGACAGGCACAGGTCACTCTATTTTCCCATCAGGAAGAAGAATTAACCACAGGCTCAGCCTGCTCCCCTGAACCAGAACAGGGCCTGAAGCCATCCGGCGCTTTTGCGGCCGGCTCCCAAAAAAGCGACTTGTAAAATGGAGCTTCAGGGCACTGCAATTCACAAACCTGCAGAGTTATAAATGATAACTCTCGTCCACAAATATATTGAGGGAAGGCAAAGAAGAGGATTTGAAATCAAGGCAGAATTGCAGGAAACAGATTTCAGGAGGTAGATTCGAATCGCCTTTAAAGCACATGAAAAGCGGCAAAACGTTGACAATGATGCCCTTGGCCAAAAAGGGCGTATGCGTTTTTTCCTGAATATATTCAGGAAAAAACGCATACGCCCTTTTTGGCCAACCAAGCAACCTGGAAAGGCAAATCAGCGCGACAAAGAAGTCTCGCTTCCCATCGGTCAAAAGGGCCATGCTGAAAAAAGTGTCAAAACCAGAAATGCAGGACAGGCCATGGAGAAATGGGAGCCTTGCTACACTGATGGGCGGGATGTAAATTGCCAACAGCCACTCTGGAGAAGTGTACGGTGTGTCCTGAAACATCTAAAAAACACAGCTTAGAGAGCCTAGGGCACTTCCACGCATGGGGAGATAAAGTGGGAAAATTGAAAATCAGCAAGACACAAGCACCCCAAAGTTTAGGGCTGCTCTGTTGACAAGGACCTCCACTTCCTTCCACCTTAAATATCCCAGGAAAGCGAAAAATGGATAAAAAAGTTGTGGTCCTTATGTACAATGGAATATCACTCAGCCATGAAATCAATGTCATAAGGCTAGTAGCAGCATGATGAGTGGATTTAGGTAAGACGATTCTAAGTGAAATAAGTCACACAGAAAAGGACACTTCTCATAAGGTGTCACTTATAGAGGGAATGTAAAAACCGTTACACTTGAACTGAATTACAAAACAGAACAGAGTCACACATGCAGAAAACACACTATGGCTGCTTAACGGGAAAGGTGAGGTGGGGTGATACATAAAACAAGAGTTTCAAATTAGCTCAGATACCGTTCCATAAACCCAATATGGAATAGACAAGACCTACTCCTTGCTCAGAGAACTGAACTCAACACGCCCGATTCACCGCACAAGAATATATCTGACTAGTAATAATCTTAAAACCTATGTATTGATATCTCTCTGTTAGTGTGTCAAGTGGGTGTAAAGCGGCCTAAACACAGCCGTGAAAAGCAGCTAAACCCCATTATAAAAAGAAATTACTTTTAAAAACCCATGAAACAAAGACAGGGAAAGAGAGAGAAATTCTTACACAATTCGTTCAGGGGCTGTGATGCAACCTGGATTGACCATATCTAGACCCACAGCTGGATGAGACATAAGGGTGGACACTCTTGGGGCTGAGAGGTTTGGTGAGGTTGGGTGAGCAAACGCAGACCCTTTAAAGTAATACTGCGTGCGACCCATCGCATGGGTCCCAAATCTCCAGGTTCAAGGGCATCTTCCTACATCGAAAACATGCATGAGAAACCCAGAAGATGGTACACCGTGTGATGGGGAAAGGTTTCTAAAACGCACCTCATTTCTCATCTCCTTGTGCTCGGGTTCGCCATTCCAGCCACTTTACTAGCAATCTCCCTACTTGGAGCATCAGCACCTTTAACCTCCTGTTCCGTACAGGTTGCAATTTGTCCTGAGGATGAACGGGAAGACGGGGAACCAATGAGAGACTAGCTCTTGGTGTTGGGACAGGCACAGGTCACTCTATTTTCCCATCAGGAAGAAGAATTAACCACAGGCTCAGCCTGCCCCCCGGAACCAGAACAGGGCCTGAAGCCATCCGGCGCTTTTGCGGCCGGCTCCCAAAAAAGCGACTTATAAAATGGAGCTTCAGGGCCCTGCAATTCACAAACCTGCAGAGTTATAAATGATAACTCTCGTCCACAAATATATTGAGGGAAGGCAAAGAAGAGGATTTGAAATCAAGGCAGAATTGCAGGAAACAGATTTCAGGAGGTAGATTCGAATCGCCTTTAAAGCACATGAAAAGCGGCAAAACGTTGACAATGATGCCCTTGGCCAAAAAGGGCGTATGCGTTTTTTCCTGAATATATTCAGGAAAAAACGCATACGCCCTTTTTGGCCAACCAAGCAACCTGGAAAGGCAAATCAGCGCGACAAAGAAGTCTCGCTTCCCATCGGTCAAAAGGGCCATGCTGAAAAAAGTGTCAATACCAGAAATGCAGGACAGGCCATGGAGAAATGGGAGCCTTGATACACTGATGGGCGGGATGTAAATTGCCAACAGCCACTCTGGAGAAGTGTACGGTGTGTCCTGAAACATCTAAAAAACACAGCTTAGAGAGCCTAGGGCACTTCCACGCATGGGGGGATAAAGTGGGAAAATTGAAAATCAGCAAGACACAAGCACCCCAAAGTTTAGGGCTGCTCTGTTGACAAGGACCTCCACTTCCTTCCACCTTAAATATCCCAGGAAAGCGAAAAATGGATAAAAAAGTTGTGGTCCTTATGTACAATGGAATATCACTCAGCCAAGAAATCAATGTCATAAGGCTAGTAGCAGCATGATGAGTGGATTTAGGTAAGACGATTCTAAGTGAAATAAGTCACACAGAAAAGGACACTTCTCATAAGGTGTCACTTATAGAGGGAATGTAAAAACCGTTACACTTGAACTGAATTACAAAACAGAACAGAGTCACACATGCAGAAAACACACTATGGCTGCTTAACGGGAAAGGTGAGGTGGGGTGATACATAAAACAAGAGTTTCAAATTAGCTCAGATACCGTTCCATAAACCCAATATGGAATAGACAAGACCTACTCCTTGCTCAGAGAACTGGACTCAACACGCCCGATTCACCGCACAAGAATATATCTGACTAGTAATAATCTTAAAACCTATGTATTGATATCTCTCTGTTAGTGTGTCAAGTGGGTGTAAAGCGGCCTAAACACAGCCGTGAAAAGCAGCTAAACCCCATTATAAAAAGAAATTACTTTTAAAAACCCATGAAACAAAGACAGGGAAAGAGAGAGAAATTCTTACACAATTCGTTCAGGGGCTGTGATGCAACCTGGATTGACCATATCTAGACCCACAGCTGGATGAGACATAAGGGTGGACACTCTTGGGGCTGAGAGGTTTGGTGAGGTTGGGTGACCAAACGCAGACCCTTTAAAGTAATACTGCGTGCGACCCATCGCATGGGTCCCAAATCTCCAGGTTCAAGGGCATCTTCCTACATCGAAAACATGCATGAGAAACCCAGAAGATGGTACACCGTGTGATGGGGAAAGGTTTCTAAAACGCACCTCATTTCTCATCTCCTTGTGCTCGGGTTCGCCATTCCAGCCACTTTACTAGCAATCTCCCTACTTGGAGCATCAGCACCTTTAACCTCCTGTTCCGTACAGGTTGCAATTTGTCCTGAGGATGAACGGGAAGACGGGGAACCAATGAGAGACTAGCTCTTGGTGTTGGGACAGGCACAGGTCACTCTATTTTCCCATCAGGAAGAAGAATTAACCACAGGCTCAGCCTGCCCCCCTGAACCAGAACAGGGCCTGAAGCCATCCGGCGCTTTTGCGGCCGGCTCCCAAAAAAGCGACTTGTAAAATGGAGCTTCAGGGCACTGCAATTCACAAGCCTGCAGAGTTATAAATGATAACTCTCGTCCACAAATATATTGAGGGAAGGCAAAGAAGAGGATTTGAAATCAAGGCAGAATTGCAGGAAACAGATTTCAGGAGGTAGATTCGAATCGCCTTTAAAGCACATGAAAAGCGGCAAAACGTTGACAATGATGCCCTTGGCCAAAAAGGGCGTATGCGTTTTTTCCTGAATACATTCAGGAAAAAACGCATACGCCCTTTTTGGCCAACCAAGCAACCTGGAAAGGCAAATCAGCGCTACAAAGAAGTCTCGCTTCCCATCGGTCAAAAGGGCCATGCTGAAAAAAGTGTCAAAACCAGAAATGCAGGACAGGCCATGGAGAAATGGGAGCCTTGCTACACTGATGGGCGGGATGTAAATTGCCAACAGCCACTCTGGAGAAGTGTACGGTGTGTCCTGAAACATCTAAAAAACACAGCTTAGAGAGCCTAGGGCACTTCCACACATGGGGGGATAAAGTGGGAAAATTGAAAATCAGCAAGACACAAGCACCCCAAAGTTTAGGGCTGCTCTGTTGACAAGGACCTCCACTTCCTTCCACCTTAAATATCCCAGGAAAGCGAAAAATGGATAAAAAAGTTGTGGTCCTTATGTACAATGGAATATCACTCAGCCATGAAATCAATGTCATAAGGCTAGTAGCAGCATGATGAGTGGATTTAGGTAAGACGATTCTAAGTGAAATAAGTCACACAGAAAAGGACACTTCTCATAAGGTGTCACTTATAGAGGGAATGTAAAAACCGTTACACTTGAACTGAATTACAAAACAGAACAGAGTCACACATGCAGAAAACACACTATGGCTGCTTAACGGGAAAGGTGAGGTGGGGTGATACATAAAACAAGAGTTTCAAATTAGCTCAGATACCGTTCCATAAACCCAATATGGAATAGACAAGACCTACTCCTTGCTCAGAGAACTGGACTCAACACGCCCGATTCACCGCACAAGAATATATCTGACTAGTAATAATCTTAAAACCTATGTATTGATATCTCTCTGTTAGTGTGTCAAGTGGGTGTAAAGCGGCCTAAACACAGCCGTGAAAAGCAGCTAAACCCCATTATAAAAATAAATTACTTTTAAAAACCCATGAAACAAAGACAGGGAAAGAGAGAGAAATTCTTACACAATTCGTTCAGGGGCTGTGATGCAACCTGGATTGACCATATCTAGACCCACAGCTGGATGAGACATAAGGGTGGACACTCTTGGGGCTGAGAGGTTTGGTGAGGTTGGGTGAGCAAACGCAGACCCTTTAAAGTAATACTGCGTGCTACCCATCGCATGGGTCCCAAATCTCCAGGTTCAAGGGCATCTTCCTACATCGAAAACATGCATGAGAAACCCAGAAGATGGTACACCGTGTGATGGGGAAAGGTTTCTAAAACGCACCTCATTTCTCATCTCCTTGTGCTCGGGTTCGCCATTCCAGCCACTTTACTAGCAATCTCCCTACTTGGAGCATCAGCACCTTTAAGCTCCTGTTCCGTACAGGTTGCAATTTGTCCTGAGGATGAACGGGAAGACGGGGAACCAATGAGAGACTAGCTCTTGGTGTTGGGACAGGCACAGGTCACTCTATTTTCCCATCAGGAAGAAGAATTAACCACAGGCTCAGCCTGCCCCCCGGAACCAGAACAGGGCCTGAAGCCATCCGGCGCTTTTGCGGCCGGCTCCCAAAAAAGCGACTTGTAAAATGGAGCTTCAGGGCACTGCAATTCACAAACCTGCAGAGTTATAAATGATAACTCTCGTCCACAAATATATTGAGGGAAGGCAAAGAAGAGGATTTGAAATCAAGGCAGAATTGCAGGAAACAGATTTCAGGAGGTAGATTCGAATCGCCTTTAAAGCACATGAAAAGCGGCAAAACGTTGACAATGATGCCCTTGGCCAAAAAGGGCGTATGCGTTTTTTCCTGAATATATTCAGGAAAAAACGCATACGCCCTTTTTGGCCAACCAAGCAACCTGGAAAGGCAAATCAGCGCTACAAAGAAGTCTCGCTTCCCATCGGTCAAAAGGGCCATGCTGAAAAAAGTGTCAAAACCAGAAATGCAGGACAGGCCATGGAGAAATGGGAGCCTTGCTACACTGATGGGCGGGATGTAAATTGCCAACAGCCACTCTGGAGAAGTGTACGGTGTGTCCTGAAACATCTAAAAAACACAGCTTAGAGAGCCTAGGGCACTTCCACGCATGGGGGGATAAAGTGGGAAAATTGAAAATCAGCAAGACACAAGCACCCCAAAGTTTAGGGCTGCTCTGTTGACAAGGACCTCCACTTCCTTCCACCTTAAATATCCCAGGAAAGCGAAAAATGGATAAAAAAGTTGTGGTCCTTATGTACAATGGAATATCACTCAGCCATGAAATCAATGTCATAAGGCTAGTAGCAGCATGATGAGTGGATTTAGGTAAGACGATTCTAAGTGAAATAAGTCACACAGAAAAGGACACTTCTCATAAGGTGTCACTTATAGAGGGAATGTAAAAACCGTTACACTTGAACTGAATTACAAAACAGAACAGAGTCACACATGCAGAAAACACACTATGGCTGCTTAACGGGAAAGGTGAGGTGGGGTGATACATAAAACAAGAGTTTCAAATTAGCTCAGATACCGTTCCATAAACCCAATATGGAATAGACAAGACCTACTCCTTGCTCAGAGAACTGGACTCAACACGCCCGATTCACCGCACAAGAATATATCTGACTAGTAATAATCTTAAAACCTATGTATTGATATCTCTCTGTTAGTGTGTCAAGTGGGTGTAAAGCGGCCTAAACACAGCCGTGAAAAGCAGCTAAACCCCATTATAAAAAGAAATTACTTTTAAAAACCCATGAAACAAAGACAGGGAAAGAGAGAGAAATTCTTACACAATTCGTTCAGGGGCTGTGATGCAACCTGGATTGACCATATCTAGACCCACAGCTGGATGAGACATAAGGGTGGACACTCTTGGGGCTGAGAGGTTTGGTGAGGTTGGGTGAGCAAACGCAGACCCTTTAAAGTAATACTGCGTGCTACCCATCGCATGGGTCCCAAATCTCCAGGTTCAAGGGCATCTTCCTACATCGAAAACATGCATGAGAAACCCAGAAGATGGTACACCGTGTGATGGGGAAAGGTTTCTAAAACGCACCTCATTTCTCATCTCCTTGTGCTCGGGTTCGCCATTCCAGCCACTTTACTAGCAATCTCCCTACTTGGAGCATCAGCACCTTTAAGCTCCTGTTCCGTACAGGTTGCAATTTGTCCTGAGGATGAACGGGAAGACGGGGAACCAATGAGAGACTAGCTCTTGGTGTTGGGACAGGCACAGGTCACTCTATTTTCCCATCAGGAAGAAGAATTAACCACAGGCTCAGCCTGCCCCCCTGAACCAGAACAGGGCCTGAAGCCATCCGGCGCTTTTGCGGCCGGCTCCCAAAAAAGCGACTTGTAAAATGGAGCTTCAGGGCACTGCAATTCACAAACCTGCAGAGTTATAAATGATAACTCTCGTCCACAAATATATTGAGGGAAGGCAAAGAAGAGGATTTGAAATCAAGGCAGAATTGCAGGAAACAGATTTCAGGAGGTAGATTCGAATCGCCTTTAAAGCACATGAAAAGCGGCAAAACGTTGACAATGATGCCCTTGGCCAAAAAGGGCGTATGCGTTTTTTCCTGAATATATTCAGGAAAAAACGCATACGCCCTTTTTGGCCAACCAAGCAACCTGCAAAGGCAAATCAGCGCTACAAAGAAGTCTCGCTTCCCATCGGTCAAAAGGGCCATGCTGAAAAAAGTGTCAAAACCAGAAATGCAGGACAGGCCATGGAGAAATGGGAGCCTTGCTACACTGATGGGCGGGATGTAAATTGCCAACAGCCACTCTGGAGAAGTGTACGGTGTGTCCTGAAACATCTAAAAAACACAGCTTAGAGAGCATAGGGCACTTCCACGCATGGGGGGATAAAGTGGGAAAATTGAAAATCAGCAAGACACAAGCACCCCAAAGTTTAGGGCTGCTCTGTTGACAAGGACCTCCACTTCCTTCCACCTTAAATATCCCAGGAAAGCGAAAAATGGATAAAAAAGTTGTGGTCCTTATGTACAATGGAATATCACTCAGCCATGAAATCAATGTCATAAGGCTAGTAGCAGCATGATGAGTGGATTTAGGTAAGACGATTCTAAGTGAAATAAGTCACACAGAAAAGGACACTTCTCATAAGGTGTCACTTATAGAGGGAATGTAAAAACCGTTACACTTGAACTGAATTACAAAACAGAACAGAGTCACACATGCAGAAAACACACTATGGCTGCTTAACGGGAAAGGTGAGGTGGGGTGATACATAAAACAAGAGTTTCAAATTAGCTCAGATACCGTTCCATAAACCCAATATGGAATAGACAAGACCTACTCCTTGCTCAGAGAACTGGACTCAACACGCCCGATTCACCGCACAAGAATATATCTGACTAGTAATAATCTTAAAACCTATGTATTGATATCTCTCTGTTAGTGTGTCAAGTGGGTGTAAAGCGGCCTAAACACAGCCGTGAAAAGCAGCTAAACCCCATTATAAAAAGAAATTACTTTTAAAAACCCATGAAACAAAGACAGGGAAAGAGAGAGAAATTCTTACACAATTCGTTCAGGGGCTGTGATGCAACCTGGATTGACCATATCTAGACCCACAGCTGGATGAGACATAAGGGTGGACACTCTTGGGGCTGAGAGGTTTGGTGAGGTTGGTGAGCAAACGCAGACCCTTTAAAGTAATACTGCGTGCTACCCATCGCATGGGTCCCAAATCTCCAGGTTCAAGGGCATCTTCCTACATCGAAAACATGCATGAGAAACCCAGAAGATGGTACACCGTGTGATGGGGAAAGGTTTCTAAAACGCACCTCATTTCTCATCTCCTTGTGCTCGGGTTCGCCATTCCAGCCACTTTACTAGCAATCTCCCTACTTGGAGCATCAGCACCTTTAAGCTCCTGTTCCGTACAGGTTGCAATTTGTCCTGAGGATGAACGGGAAGACGGGGAACCAATGAGAGACTAGCTCTTGGTGTTGGGACAGGCACAGGTCACTCTATTTTCCCATCAGGAAGAAGAATTAACCACAGGCTCAGCCTGCCCCCCTGAACCAGAACAGGGCCTGAAGCCATCCGGCGCTTTTGCGGCCGGCTCCCAAAAAAGCGACTTGTAAAATGGAGCTTCAGGGCACTGCAATTCACAAACATGCAGAGTTATAAATGATAACTCTCGTCCACAAATATATTGAGGGAAGGCAAAGAAGAGGATTTGAAATCAAGGCAGAATTGCAGGAAACAGATTTCAGGAGGTAGATTCGAATCGCCTTTAAAGCACATGAAAAGCGGCAAAACGTTGACAATGATGCCCTTGGCCAAAAAGGGCGTATGCGTTTTTTCCTGAATATATTCAGGAAAAAACGCATACGCCCTTTTTGGCCAACCAAGCAACCTGGAAAGGCAAATCAGCGCTACAAAGAAGTCTCGCTTCCCATCGGTCAAAAGGGCCATGCTGAAAAAAGTGTCAAAACCAGAAATGCAGGACAGGCCATGGAGAAATGGGAGCCTTGCTACACTGATGGGCGGGATGTAAATTGCCAACAGCCACTCTGGAGAAGTGTACGGTGTGTCCTGAAACATCTAAAAAACACAGCTTAGAGAGCCTAGGGCACTTCCACGCATGGGGGGATAAAGTGGGAAAATTGAAAATCAGCAAGACACAAGCACCCCAAAGTTTAGGGCTGCTCTGTTGACAAGGACCTCCACTTCCTTCCACCTTAAATATCCCAGGAAAGCGAAAAATGGATAAAAAAGTTGTGGTCCTTATGTACAATGGAATATCACTCAGCCATGAAATCAATGTCATAAGGCTAGTAGCAGCATGATGAGTGGATTTAGGTAAGACGATTCTAAGTGAAATAAGTCACACAGAAAAGGACACTTCTCATAAGGTGTCACTTATAGAGGGAATGTAAAAACCGTTACACTTGAACTGAATTACAAAACAGAACAGAGTCACACATGCAGAAAACACACTATGGCTGCTTAACGGGAAAGGTGAGGTGGGGTGATACATAAAACAAGAGTTTCAAATTAGCTCAGATACCGTTCCATAAACCCAATATGGAATAGACAAGACCTACTCCTTGCTCAGAGAACTGGACTCAACACGCCCGATTCACCGCACAAGAATATATCTGACTAGTAATAATCTTAAAACCTATGTATTGATATCTCTCTGTTAGTGTGTCAAGTGGGTGTAAAGCGGCCTAAACACAGCCGTGAAAAGCAGCTAAACCCCATTATAAAAAGAAATTACTTTTAAAAACCCATGAAACAAAGACAGGGAAAGAGAGAGAAATTCTTACACAATTCGTTCAGGGGCTGTGATGCAACCTGGATTGACCATATCTAGACCCACAGCTGGATGAGACATAAGGGTGGACACTCTTGGGGCTGAGAGGTTTGGTGAGGTTGGGTGAGCAAACGCAGACCCTTTAAAGTAATACTGCGTGCTACCCATCGCATGGGTCCCAAATCTCCAGGTTCAAGGGCATCTTCCTACATCGAAAACATGCATGAGAAACCCAGAAGATGGTACACCGTGTGATGGGGAAAGGTTTCTAAAACGCACCTCATTTCTCATCTCCTTGTGCTCGGGTTCGCCATTCCAGCCACTTTACTAGCAATCTCCCTACTTGGAGCATCAGCACCTTTAAGCTCCTGTTCCGTACAGGTTGCAATTTGTCCTGAGGATGAACGGGAAGACGGGGAACCAATGAGAGACTAGCTCTTGGTGTTGGGACAGGCACAGGTCACTCTATTTTCCCATCAGGAAGAAGAATTAACCACAGGCTCAGCCTGCCCCCCTGAACCAGAACAGGGCCTGAAGCCATCCGGCGCTTTTGCGGCCGGCTCCCAAAAAAGCGACTTGTAAAATGGAGCTTCAGGGCACTGCAATTCACAAACCTGCAGAGTTATAAATGATAACTCTCGTCCACAAATATATTGAGGGAAGGCAAAGAAGAGGATTTGAAATCAAGGCAGAATTGCAGGAAACAGATTTCAGGAGGTAGATTCGAATCGCCTTTAAAGCACATGAAAAGCGGCAAAACGTTGACAATGATGCCCTTGGCCAAAAAGGGCGTATGCGTTTTTTCCTGAATATATTCAGGAAAAAACGCATACGCCCTTTTTGGCCAACCAAGCAACCTGGAAAGGCAAATCAGCGCTACAAAGAAGTCTCGCTTCCCATCGGTCAAAAGGGCCATGCTGAAAAAAGTGTCAAAACCAGAAATGCAGGACAGGCCATGGAGAAATGGGAGCCTTGCTACACTGATGGGCGGGATGTAAATTGCCAACAGCCACTCTGGAGAAGTGTACGGTGTGTCCTGAAACATCTAAAAAACACAGCTTAGAGAGCATAGGGCACTTCCACGCATGGGGGGATAAAGTGGGAAAATTGAAAATCAGCAAGACACAAGCACCCCAAAGTTTAGGGCTGCTCTGTTGACAAGGACCTCCACTTCCTTCCACCTTAAATATCCCAGGAAAGCGAAAAATGGATAAAAAAGTTGTGGTCCTTATGTACAATGGAATATCACTCAGCCATGAAATCAATGTCATAAGGCTAGTAGCAGCATGATGAGTGGATTTAGGTAAGACGATTCTAAGTGAAATAAGTCACACAGAAAAGGACACTTCTCATAAGGTGTCACTTATAGAGGGAATGTAAAAACCGTTACACTTGAACTGAATTACAAAACAGAACAGAGTCACACATGCAGAAAACACACTATGGCTGCTTAACGGGAAAGGTGAGGTGGGGTGATACATAAAACAAGAGTTTCAAATTAGCTCAGATACCGTTCCATAAACCCAATATGGAATAGACAAGACCTACTCCTTGCTCAGAGAACTGGACTCAACACGCCCGATTCACCGCACAAGAATATATCTGACTAGTAATAATCTTAAAACCTATGTATTGATATCTCTCTGTTAGTGTGTCAAGTGGGTGTAAAGCGGCCTAAACACAGCCGTGAAAAGCAGCTAAACCCCATTATAAAAAGAAATTACTTTTAAAAACCCATGAAACAAAGACAGGGAAAGAGAGAGAAATTCTTACACAATTCGTTCAGGGGCTGTGATGCAACCTGGATTGACCATATCTAGACCCACAGCTGGATGAGACATAAGGGTGGACACTCTTGGGGCTGAGAGGTTTGGTGAGGTTGGTGAGCAAACGCAGACCCTTTAAAGTAATACTGCGTGCTACCCATCGCATGGGTCCCAAATCTCCAGGTTCAAGGGCATCTTCCTACATCGAAAACATGCATGAGAAACCCAGAAGATGGTACACCGTGTGATGGGGAAAGGTTTCTAAAACGCACCTCATTTCTCATCTCCTTGTGCTCGGGTTCGCCATTCCAGCCACTTTACTAGCAATCTCCCTACTTGGAGCATCAGCACCTTTAAGCTCCTGTTCCGTACAGGTTGCAATTTGTCCTGAGGATGAACGGGAAGACGGGGAACCAATGAGAGACTAGCTCTTGGTGTTGGGACAGGCACAGGTCACTCTATTTTCCCATCAGGAAGAAGAATTAACCACAGGCTCAGCCTGCCCCCCTGAACCAGAACAGGGCCTGAAGCCATCCGGCGCTTTTGCGGCCGGCTCCCAAAAAAGCGACTTGTAAAATGGAGCTTCAGGGCACTGCAATTCACAAACATGCAGAGTTATAAATGATAACTCTCGTCCACAAATATATTGAGGGAAGGCAAAGAAGAGGATTTGAAATCAAGGCAGAATTGCAGGAAACAGATTTCAGGAGGTAGATTCGAATCGCCTTTAAAGCACATGAAAAGCGGCAAAACGTTGACAATGATGCCCTTGGCCAAAAAGGGCGTATGCGTTTTTTCCTGAATATATTCAGGAAAAAACGCATACACCCTTTTTGGCCAACCAAGCAACCTGGAAAGGCAAATCAGCGCTACAAAGAAGTCTCGCTTCCCATCGGTCAAAAGGGCCATGCTGAAAAAAGTGTCAAAACCAGAAATGCAGGACAGGCCATGGAGAAATGGGAGCCTTGCTACACTGATGGGCGGGATGTAAATTGCCAACAGCCACTCTGGAGAAGTGTACGGTGTGTCCTGAAACATCTAAAAAACACAGCTTAGAGAGCCTAGGGCACTTCCACGCATGGGGGGATAAAGTGGGAAAATTGAAAATCAGCAAGACACAAGCACCCCAAAGTTTAGGGCTGCTCTGTTGACAAGGACCTCCACTTCCTTCCACCTTAAATATCCCAGGAAAGCGAAAAATGGATAAAAAAGTTGTGGTCCTTATGTACAATGGAATATCACTCAGCCATGAAATCAATGTCATAAGGCTAGTAGCAGCATGATGAGTGGATTTAGGTAAGACGATTCTAAGTGAAATAAGTCACACAGAAAAGGACACTTCTCATAAGGTGTCACTTATAGAGGGAATGTAAAAACCGTTACACTTGAACTGAATTACAAAACAGAACAGAGTCACACATGCAGAAAACACACTATGGCTGCTTAACGGGAAAGGTGAGGTGGGGTGATACATAAAACAAGAGTTTCAAATTAGCTCAGATACCGTTCCATAAACCCAATATGGAATAGACAAGACCTACTCCTTGCTCAGAGAACTGGACTCAACACGCCCGATTCACCGCACAAGAATATATCTGACTAGTAATAATCTTAAAACCTATGTATTGATATCTCTCTGTTAGTGTGTCAAGTGGGTGTAAAGCGGCCTAAACACAGCCGTGAAAAGCAGCTAAACCCCATTATAAAAAGAAATTACTTTTAAAAACCCATGAAACAAAGACAGGGAAAGAGAGAGAAATTCTTACACAATTCGTTCAGGGGCTGTGATGCAACCTGGATTGACCATATCTAGACCCACAGCTGGATGAGACATAAGGGTGGACACTCTTGGGGCTGAGAGGTTTGGTGAGGTTGGGTGAGCAAACGCAGACCCTTTAAAGTAATACTGCGTGCTACCCATCGCATGGGTCCCAAATCTCCAGGTTCAAGGGCATCTTCCTACATCGAAAACATGCATGAGAAACCCAGAAGATGGTACACCGTGTGATGGGGAAAGGTTTCTAAAACGCACCTCATTTCTCATCTCCTTGTGCTCGGGTTCGCCATTCCAGCCACTTTACTAGCAATCTCCCTACTTGGAGCATCAGCACCTTTAAGCTCCTGTTCCGTACAGGTTGCAATTTGTCCTGAGGATGAACGGGAAGACGGGGAACCAATGAGAGACTAGCTCTTGGTGTTGGGACAGGCACAGGTCACTCTATTTTCCCATCAGGAAGAAGAATTAACCACAGGCTCAGCCTGCCCCCCTGAACCAGAACAGGGCCTGAAGCCATCCGGCGCTTTTGCGGCCGGCTCCCAAAAAAGCGACTTGTAAAATGGAGCTTCAGGGCACTGCAATTCACAAACATGCAGAGTTATAAATGATAACTCTCGTCCACAAATATATTGAGGGAAGGCAAAGAAGAGGATTTGAAATCAAGGCAGAATTGCAGGAAACAGATTTCAGGAGGTAGATTCGAATCGCCTTTAAAGCACATGAAAAGCGGCAAAACGTTGACAATGATGCCCTTGGCCAAAAAGGGCGTATGCGTTTTTTCCTGAATATATTCAGGAAAAAACGCATACGCCCTTTTTGTCCAACCAAGCAACCTGGAAAGGCAAATCAGCGCTGCAAAGAAGTCTCGCTTCCCATCGGTCAAAAGGGCCATGCTGAAAAAAGTGTCAAAACCAGAAATGCAGGACAGGCCATGGAGAAATGGGAGCCTTGCTACACTGATGGGCGGGATGTAAATTGCCAACAGCCACTCTGGAGAAGTGTACGGTGTGTCCTGAAACATCTAAAAAACACAGCTTAGAGAGCCTAGGGCACTTCCACGCATGGGGGGATAAAGTGGGAAAATTGAAAATCAGCAAGACACAAGCACCCCAAAGTTTAGGGCTGCTCTGTTGACAAGGACCTCCACTTCCTTCCACCTTAAATATCCCAGGAAAGCGAAAAATGGATAAAAAAGTTGTGGTCCTTATGTACAATGGAATATCACTCAGCCATGAAATCAATGTCATAAGGCTAGTAGCAGCATGATGAGTGGATTTAGGTAAGACGATTCTAAGTGAAATAAGTCACACAGAAAAGGACACTTCTCATAAGGTGTCACTTATAGAGGGAATGTAAAAACCGTTACACTTGAACTGAATTACAAAACAGAACAGAGTCACACATGCAGAAAACACACTATGGCTGCTTAACGGGAAAGGTGAGGTGGGGTGATACATAAAACAAGAGTTTCAAATTAGCTCAGATACCGTTCCATAAACCCAATATGGAATAGACAAGACCTACTCCTTGCTCAGAGAACTGGACTCAACACGCCCGATTCACCGCACAAGAATATATCTGACTAGTAATAATCTTAAAACCTATGTATTGATATCTCTCTGTTAGTGTGTCAAGTGGGTGTAAAGCGGCCTAAACACAGCCGTGAAAAGCAGCTAAACCCCATTATAAAAAGAAATTACTTTTAAAAACCCATGAAACAAAGACAGGGAAAGAGAGAGAAATTCTTACACAATTCGTTCAGGGGCTGTGATGCAACCTGTATTGACCATATCTAGACCCACAGCTGGATGAGACATAAGGGTGGACACTCTTTGGGCTGAGAGGTTTGGTGAGGTTGGGTGAGCAAACGCAGACCCTTTAAAGTAATACTGCGTGCGACCCATCGCATGGGTCCCAAATCTCCAGGTTCAAGGGCATCTTCCTACATCGAAAACATGCATGAGAAACCCAGAAGATGGTACACCGTGTGATGGGGAAAGGTTTCTAAAACGCACCTCATTTCTCATCTCCTTGTGCTCGGGTTCGCCATTCCAGCCACTTTACTAGCAATCTCCCTACTTGGAGCATCAGCACCTTTAACCTCCTGTTCCGTACAGGTTGCAATTTGTCCTGAGGATGAACGGGAAGACGGGGAACCAATGAGAGACTAGCTCTTGGTGTTGGGACAGGCACAGGTCACTCTATTTTCCCATCAGGAAGAAGAATTAACCACAGGCTCAGCCTGCCCCCCGGAACCAGAACAGGGCCTGAAGCCATCCGGCGCTTTTGCGGCCGGCTCCCAAAAAAGCGACTTGTAAAATGGAGCTTCAGGGCACTGCAATTCACAAGCCTGCAGAGTTATAAATGATAACTCTCGTCCACAAATATATTGAGGGAAGGCAAAGAAGAGGATTTGAAATCAAGGCAGAATTGCAGGAAACAGATTTCAGGAGGTAGATTCGAATCGCCTTTAAAGCACATGAAAAGCGGCAAAACGTTGACAATGATGCCCTTGGCCAAAAAGGGCGTATGCGTTTTTTCCTGAATATATTCAGGAAAAAACGCATACGCCCTTTTTGTCCAACCAAGCAACCTGGAAAGGCAAATCAGCGCTACAAAGAAGTCTCGCTTCCCATCGGTCAAAAGGGCCATGCTGAAAAAAGTGTCAAAACCAGAAATGCAGGACAGGCCATGGAGAAATGGGAGCCTTGCTACACTGATGGGCGGGATGTAAATTGCCAACAGCCACTCTGGAGAAGTGTACGGTGTGTCCTGAAACATCTAAAAAACACAGCTTAGAGAGCCTAGGGCACTTCCACGCATGGGGGGATAAAGTGGGAAAATTGAAAATCAGCAAGACACAAGCACCCCAAAGTTTAGGGCTGCTCTGTTGACAAGGACCTCCACTTCCTTCCACCTTAAATATCCCAGGAAAGCGAAAAATGGATAAAAAAGTTGTGGTCCTTATGTACAATGGAATATCACTCAGCCATGAAATCAATGTCATAAGGCTAGTAGCAGCATGATGAGTGGATTTAGGTAAGACGATTCTAAGTGAAATAAGTCACACAGAAAAGGACACTTCTCATAAGGTGTCACTTATAGAGGGAATGTAAAAACCGTTACACTTGAACTGAATTACAAAACAGAACAGAGTCACACATGCAGAAAACACACTATGGCTGCTTAACGGGAAAGGTGAGGTGGGGTGATACATAAAACAAGAGTTTCAAATTAGCTCAGATACCGTTCCATAAACCCAATATGGAATAGACAAGACCTACTCCTTGCTCAGAGAACTGGACTCAACACGCCCGATTCACCGCACAAGAATATATCTGACTAGTAATAATCTTAAAACCTATGTATTGATATCTCTCTGTTAGTGTGTCAAGTGGGTGTAAAGCGGCCTAAACACAGCCGTGAAAAGCAGCTAAACCCCATTATAAAAAGAAATTACTTTTAAAAACCCATGAAACAAAGACAGGGAAAGAGAGAGAAATTCTTACACAATTCGTTCAGGGGCTGTGATGCAACCTGGATTGACCATATCTAGACCCACAGCTGGATGAGACATAAGGGTGGACACTCTTGGGGCTGAGAGGTTTGGTGAGGTTGGGTGAGCAAACGCAGACCCTTTAAAGTAATACTGCGTGCGACCCATCGCATGGGTCCCAAATCTCCAGGTTCAAGGGCATCTTCCTACATCGAAAACATGCATGAGAAACCCAGAAGATGGTACACCGTGTGATGGGGAAAGGTTTCTAAAACGCACCTCATTTCTCATCTCCTTGTGCTCGGGTTCGCCATTCCAGCCACTTTACTAGCAATCTCCCTACTTGGAGCATCAGCACCTTTAACCTCCTGTTCCGTACAGGTTGCAATTTGTCCTGAGGATGAACGGGAAGACGGGGAACCAATGAGAGACTAGCTCTTGGTGTTGGGACAGGCACAGGTCACTCTATTTTCCCATCAGGAAGAAGAATTAACCACAGGCTCAGCCTGCCCCCCTGAACCAGAACAGGGCCTGAAGCCATCCGGCGCTTTTGCGGCCGGCTCCCAAAAAAGCGACTTGTAAAATGGAGCTTCAGGGCACTGCAATTCACAAACCTGCAGAGTTATAAATGATAACTCTCGTCCACAAATATATTGAGGGAAGGCAAAGAAGAGGATTTGAAATCAAGGCAGAATTGCAGGAAACAGATTTCAGGAGGTAGATTCGAATCGCCTTTAAAGCACATGAAAAGCGGCAAAACGTTGACAATGATGCCCTTGACCAAAAAGGGCGTATGCGTTTTTTCCTGAATATATTCAGGAAAAAACGCATACGCCCTTTTTGGCCAACCAAGCAACCTGGAAAGGCAAATCAGCGCTACAAAGAAGTCTCGCTTCCCATCGGTCAAAAGGGCCATGCTGAAAAAAGTGTCAAAACCAGAAATGCAGGACAGGCCATGGAGAAATGGGAGCCTTGCTACACTGATGGGCGGGATGTAAATTGCCAACAGCCACTCTGGAGAAGTGTACGGTGTGTCCTGAAACATCTAAAAAACACAGCTTAGAGAGCCTAGGGCACTTCCACGCATGGGGGGATAAAGTGGGAAAATTGAAAATCAGCAAGACACAAGCACCCCAAAGTTTAGGGCTGCTCTGTTGACAAGGACCTCCACTTCCTTCCACCTTAAATATCCCAGGAAAGCGAAAAATGGATAAAAAAGTTGTGGTCCTTATGTACAATGGAATATCACTCAGCCATGAAATCAATGTCATAAGGCTAGTAGCAGCATGATGAGTGGATTTAGGTAAGACGATTCTAAGTGAAATAAGTCACACAGAAAAGGACACTTCTCATAAGGTGTCACTTATAGAGGGAATGTAAAAACCGTTACACTTGAACTGAATTACAAAACAGAACAGAGTCACACATGCAGAAAACACACTATGGCTGCTTAACGGGAAAGGTGAGGTGGGGTGATACATAAAACAAGAGTTTCAAATTAGCTCAGATACCGTTCCATAAACCCAATATGGAATAGACAAGACCTACTCCTTGCTCAGAGAACTGGACTCAACACGCCCGATTCACCGCACAAGAATATATCTGACTAGTAATAATCTTAAAACCTATGTATTGATATCTCTCTGTTAGTGTGTCAAGTGGGTGTAAAGCGGCATAAACACAGCCGTGAAAAGCAGCTAAACCCATTATAAAAATAAATTACTTTTAAAAACCCATGAAACAAAGACAGGGAAAGAGAGAGAAATCCTTACACAATTCGTTCAGGGGCTGTGATGCAACCTGGATTGACCATATCTAGACCCACAGCTGGATGAGACATAAGGGTGGACACTCTTGGGGCTGAGAGGTTTGGTGAGGTTGGGTGAGCAAACGCAGACCCTTTAAAGTAATACTGCGTGCTACCCATCGCATGGGTCCCAAATCTCCAGGTTCAAGGGCATCTTCCTACATCGAAAACATGCATGAGAAACCCAGAAGATGGTACACCGTGTGATGGGGAAAGGTTTCTAAAACGCACCTCATTTCTCATCTCCTTGTGCTCGGGTTCGCCATTCCAGCCACTTTACTAGCAATCTCCCTACTTGGAGCATCAGCACCTTTAACCTCCTGTTCCGTACAGGTTGCAATTTGTCCTGAGGATGAACGGGAAGACGGGGAACCAATGAGAGACTAGCTCTTGGTGTTGGGACAGGCACAGGTCACTCTATTTTCCCATCAGGAAGAAGAATTAACCACAGGCTCAGCCTGCCCCCCTGAACCAGAACAGGGCCTGAAGCCATCCGGCGCTTTTGCGGCCGGCTCCCAAAAAAGCGACTTGTAAAATGGAGCTTCAGGGCACTGCAATTCACAAACCTGCAGAGTTATAAATGATAACTCTCGTCCACAAATATATTGAGGGAAGGCAAAGAAGAGGATTTGAAATCAAGGCAGAATTGCAGGAAACAGATTTCAGGAGGTAGATTCGAATCGCCTTTAAAGCACATGAAAAGCGGCAAAACGTTGACAATGATGCCCTTGGCCAAAAAGGGCGTATGCGTTTTTTCCTGAATATATTCAGGAAAAAACGCATACGCCCTTTTTGGCCAACCAAGCAACCTGGAAAGGCAAATCAGCGCTACAAAGAAGTCTCGCTTCCCATCGGTCAAAAGGGCCATGCTGAAAAAAGTGTCAAAACCAGAAATGCAGGACAGGCCATGGAGAAATGGGAGCCTTGCTACACTGATGGGCGGGATGTAAATTGCCAACAGCCACTCTGGAGAAGTGTACGGTGTGTCCTGAAACATCTAAAAAACACAGCTTAGAGAGCCTAGGGCACTTCCACGCATGGGGGGATAAAGTGGGAAAATTGAAAATCAGCAAGACACAAGCACCCCAAAGTTTAGGGCTGCTCTGTTGACAAGGACCTCCACTTCCTTCCACCTTAAATATCCCAGGAAAGCGAAAAATGGATAAAAAAGTTGTGGTCCTTATGTACAATGGAATATCACTCAGCCATGAAATCAATGTCATAAGGCTAGTAGCAGCATGATGAGTGGATTTAGGTAAGACGATTCTAAGTGAAATAAGTCACACAGAAAAGGACACTTCTCATAAGGTGTCACTTATAGAGGGAATGTAAAAACCGTTACACTTGAACTGAATTACAAAACAGAACAGAGTCACACATGCAGAAAACACACTATGGCTGCTTAACGGGAAAGGTGAGGTGGGGTGATACATAAAACAAGAGTTTCAAATTAGCTCAGATACCGTTCCATAAACCCAATATGGAATAGACAAGACCTACTCCTTGCTCAGAGAACTGGACTCAACACGCCCGATTCACCGCACAAGAATATATCTGACTAGTAATAATCTTAAAACCTATGTATTGATATCTCTCTGTTAGTGTGTCAAGTGGGTGTAAAGCGGCATAAACACAGCCGTGAAAAGCAGCTAAACCCATTATAAAAATAAATTACTTTTAAAAACCCATGAAACAAAGACAGGGAAAGAGAGAGAAATCCTTACACAATTCGTTCAGGGGCTGTGATGCAACCTGGATTGACCATATCTAGACCCACAGCTGGATGAGACATAAGGGTGGACACTCTTGGGGCTGAGAGGTTTGGTGAGGTTGGGTGAGCAAACGCAGACCCTTTAAAGTAATACTGCGTGCTACCCATCGCATGGGTCCCAAATCTCCAGGTTCAAGGGCATCTTCCTACATCGAAAACATGCATGAGAAACCCAGAAGATGGTACACCGTGTGATGGGGAAAGGTTTCTAAAACGCACCTCATTTCTCATCTCCTTGTGCTCGGGTTCGCCATTCCAGCCACTTTACTAGCAATCTCCCTACTTGGAGCATCAGCACCTTTAACCTCCTGTTCCGTACAGGTTGCAATTTGTCCTGAGGATGAACGGGAAGACGGGGAACCAATGAGAGACTAGCTCTTGGTGTTGGGACAGGCACAGGTCACTCTATTTTCCCATCAGGAAGAAGAATTAACCACAGGCTCAGCCTGCCCCCCGGAACCAGAACAGGGCCTGAAGCCATCCGGCGCTTTTGCGGCCGGCTCCCAAAAAAGCGACTTGTAAAATGGAGCTTCAGGGCACTGCAATTCACAAGCCTGCAGAGTTATAAATGATAACTCTCGTCCACAAATATATTGAGGGAAGGCAAAGAAGAGGATTTGAAATCAAGGCAGAATTGCAGGAAACAGATTTCAGGAGGTAGATTCGAATCGCCTTTAAAGCACATGAAAAGCGGCAAAACGTTGACAATGATGCCCTTGGCCAAAAAGGGCGTATGCGTTTTTTCCTGAATATATTCAGGAAAAAACGCATACGCCCTTTTTGTCCAACCAAGCAACCTGGAAAGGCAAATCAGCGCTACAAAGAAGTCTCGCTTCCCATCGGTCAAAAGGGCCATGCTGAAAAAAGTGTCAAAACCAGAAATGCAGGACAGGCCATGGAGAAATGGGAGCCTTGCTACACTGATGGGCGGGATGTAAATTGCCAACAGCCACTCTGGAGAAGTGTACGGTGTGTCCTGAAACATCTAAAAAACACAGCTTAGAGAGCCTAGGGCACTTCCACGCATGGGGGGATAAAGTGGGAAAATTGAAAATCAGCAAGACACAAGCACCCCAAAGTTTAGGGCTGCTCTGTTGACAAGGACCTCCACTTCCTTCCACCTTAAATATCCCAGGAAAGCGAAAAATGGATAAAAAAGTTGTGGTCCTTATGTACAATGGAATATCACTCAGCCATGAAATCAATGTCATAAGGCTAGTAGCAGCATGATGAGTGGATTTAGGTAAGACGATTCTAAGTGAAATAAGTCACACAGAAAAGGACACTTCTCATAAGGTGTCACTTATAGAGGGAATGTAAAAACCGTTACACTTGAACTGAATTACAAAACAGAACAGAGTCACACATGCAGAAAACACACTATGGCTGCTTAACGGGAAAGGTGAGGTGGGGTGATACATAAAACAAGAGTTTCAAATTAGCTCAGATACCGTTCCATAAACCCAATATGGAATAGACAAGACCTACTCCTTGCTCAGAGAACTGGACTCAACACGCCCGATTCACCGCACAAGAATATATCTGACTAGTAATAATCTTAAAACCTATGTATTGATATCTCTCTGTTAGTGTGTCAAGTGGGTGTAAAGCGGCCTAAACACAGCCGTGAAAAGCAGCTAAACCCCATTATAAAAAGAAATTACTTTTAAAAACCCATGAAACAAAGACAGGGAAAGAGAGAGAAATTCTTACACAATTCGTTCAGGGGCTGTGATGCAACCTGGATTGACCATATCTAGACCCACAGCTGGATGAGACATAAGGGTGGACACTCTTGGGGCTGAGAGGTTTGGTGAGGTTGGGTGAGCAAACGCAGACCCTTTAAAGTAATACTGCGTGCGACCCATCGCATGGGTCCCAAATCTCCAGGTTCAAGGGCATCTTCCTACATCGAAAACATGCATGAGAAACCCAGAAGATGGTACACCGTGTGATGGGGAAAGGTTTCTAAAACGCACCTCATTTCTCATCTCCTTGTGCTCGGGTTCGCCATTCCAGCCACTTTACTAGCAATCTCCCTACTTGGAGCATCAGCACCTTTAACCTCCTGTTCCGTACAGGTTGCAATTTGTCCTGAGGATGAACGGGAAGACGGGGAACCAATGAGAGACTAGCTCTTGGTGTTGGGACAGGCACAGGTCACTCTATTTTCCCATCAGGAAGAAGAATTAACCACAGGCTCAGCCTGCCCCCCTGAACCAGAACAGGGCCTGAAGCCATCCGGCGCTTTTGCGGCCGGCTCCCAAAAAAGCGACTTGTAAAATGGAGCTTCAGGGCACTGCAATTCACAAACCTGCAGAGTTATAAATGATAACTCTCGTCCACAAATATATTGAGGGAAGGCAAAGAAGAGGATTTGAAATCAAGGCAGAATTGCAGGAAACAGATTTCAGGAGGTAGATTCGAATCGCCTTTAAAGCACATGAAAAGCGGCAAAACGTTGACAATGATGCCCTTGACCAAAAAGGGCGTATGCGTTTTTTCCTGAATATATTCAGGAAAAAACGCATACGCCCTTTTTGGCCAACCAAGCAACCTGGAAAGGCAAATCAGCGCTACAAAGAAGTCTCGCTTCCCATCGGTCAAAAGGGCCATGCTGAAAAAAGTGTCAAAACCAGAAATGCAGGACAGGCCATGGAGAAATGGGAGCCTTGCTACACTGATGGGCGGGATGTAAATTGCCAACAGCCACTCTGGAGAAGTGTACGGTGTGTCCTGAAACATCTAAAAAACACAGCTTAGAGAGCCTAGGGCACTTCCACGCATGGGGGGATAAAGTGGGAAAATTGAAAATCAGCAAGACACAAGCACCCCAAAGTTTAGGGCTGCTCTGTTGACAAGGACCTCCACTTCCTTCCACCTTAAATATCCCAGGAAAGCGAAAAATGGATAAAAAAGTTGTGGTCCTTATGTACAATGGAATATCACTCAGCCATGAAATCAATGTCATAAGGCTAGTAGCAGCATGATGAGTGGATTTAGGTAAGACGATTCTAAGTGAAATAAGTCACACAGAAAAGGACACTTCTCATAAGGTGTCACTTATAGAGGGAATGTAAAAACCGTTACACTTGAACTGAATTACAAAACAGAACAGAGTCACACATGCAGAAAACACACTATGGCTGCTTAACGGGAAAGGTGAGGTGGGGTGATACATAAAACAAGAGTTTCAAATTAGCTCAGATACCGTTCCATAAACCCAATATGGAATAGACAAGACCTACTCCTTGCTCAGAGAACTGGACTCAACACGCCCGATTCACCGCACAAGAATATATCTGACTAGTAATAATCTTAAAACCTATGTATTGATATCTCTCTGTTAGTGTGTCAAGTGGGTGTAAAGCGGCATAAACACAGCCGTGAAAAGCAGCTAAACCCATTATAAAAATAAATTACTTTTAAAAACCCATGAAACAAAGACAGGGAAAGAGAGAGAAATCCTTACACAATTCGTTCAGGGGCTGTGATGCAACCTGGATTGACCATATCTAGACCCACAGCTGGATGAGACATAAGGGTGGACACTCTTGGGGCTGAGAGGTTTGGTGAGGTTGGGTGAGCAAACGCAGACCCTTTAAAGTAATACTGCGTGCTACCCATCGCATGGGTCCCAAATCTCCAGGTTCAAGGGCATCTTCCTACATCGAAAACATGCATGAGAAACCCAGAAGATGGTACACCGTGTGATGGGGAAAGGTTTCTAAAACGCACCTCATTTCTCATCTCCTTGTGCTCGGGTTCGCCATTCCAGCCACTTTACTAGCAATCTCCCTACTTGGAGCATCAGCACCTTTAACCTCCTGTTCCGTACAGGTTGCAATTTGTCCTGAGGATGAACGGGAAGACGGGGAACCAATGAGAGACTAGCTCTTGGTGTTGGGACAGGCACAGGTCACTCTATTTTCCCATCAGGAAGAAGAATTAACCACAGGCTCAGCCTGCCCCCCTGAACCAGAACAGGGCCTGAAGCCATCCGGCGCTTTTGCGGCCGGCTCCCAAAAAAGCGACTTGTAAAATGGAGCTTCAGGGCACTGCAATTCACAAACCTGCAGAGTTATAAATGATAACTCTCGTCCACAAATATATTGAGGGAAGGCAAAGAAGAGGATTTGAAATCAAGGCAGAATTGCAGGAAACAGATTTCAGGAGGTAGATTCGAATCGCCTTTAAAGCACATGAAAAGCGGCAAAACGTTGACAATGATGCCCTTGGCCAAAAAGGGCGTATGCGTTTTTTCCTGAATATATTCAGGAAAAAACGCATACGCCCTTTTTGGCCAACCAAGCAACCTGGAAAGGCAAATCAGCGCTACAAAGAAGTCTCGCTTCCCATCGGTCAAAAGGGCCATGCTGAAAAAAGTGTCAAAACCAGAAATGCAGGACAGGCCATGGAGAAATGGGAGCCTTGCTACACTGATGGGCGGGATGTAAATTGCCAACAGCCACTCTGGAGAAGTGTACGGTGTGTCCTGAAACATCTAAAAAACACAGCTTAGAGAGCCTAGGGCACTTCCACGCATGGGGGGATAAAGTGGGAAAATTGAAAATCAGCAAGACACAAGCACCCCAAAGTTTAGGGCTGCTCTGTTGACAAGGACCTCCACTTCCTTCCACCTTAAATATCCCAGGAAAGCGAAAAATGGATAAAAAAGTTGTGGTCCTTATGTACAATGGAATATCACTCAGCCATGAAATCAATGTCATAAGGCTAGTAGCAGCATGATGAGTGGATTTAGGTAAGACGATTCTAAGTGAAATAAGTCACACAGAAAAGGACACTTCTCATAAGGTGTCACTTATAGAGGGAATGTAAAAACCGTTACACTTGAACTGAATTACAAAACAGAACAGAGTCACACATGCAGAAAACACACTATGGCTGCTTAACGGGAAAGGTGAGGTGGGGTGATACATAAAACAAGAGTTTCAAATTAGCTCAGATACCGTTCCATAAACCCAATATGGAATAGACAAGACCTACTCCTTGCTCAGAGAACTGGACTCAACACGCCCGATTCACCGCACAAGAATATATCTGACTAGTAATAATCTTAAAACCTATGTATTGATATCTCTCTGTTAGTGTGTCAAGTGGGTGTAAAGCGGCATAAACACAGCCGTGAAAAGCAGCTAAACCCATTATAAAAATAAATTACTTTTAAAAACCCATGAAACAAAGACAGGGAAAGAGAGAGAAATCCTTACACAATTCGTTCAGGGGCTGTGATGCAACCTGGATTGACCATATCTAGACCCACAGCTGGATGAGACATAAGGGTGGACACTCTTGGGGCTGAGAGGTTTGGTGAGGTTGGGTGAGCAAACGCAGACCCTTTAAAGTAATACTGCGTGCTACCCATCGCATGGGTCCCAAATCTCCAGGTTCAAGGGCATCTTCCTACATCGAAAACATGCATGAGAAACCCAGAAGATGGTACACCGTGTGATGGGGAAAGGTTTCTAAAACGCACCTCATTTCTCATCTCCTTGTGCTCGGGTTCGCCATTCCAGCCACTTTACTAGCAATCTCCCTACTTGGAGCATCAGCACCTTTAACCTCCTGTTCCGTACAGGTTGCAATTTGTCCTGAGGATGAACGGGAAGACGGGGAACCAATGAGAGACTAGCTCTTGGTGTTGGGACAGGCACAGGTCACTCTATTTTCCCATCAGGAAGAAGAATTAACCACAGGCTCAGCCTGCCCCCCGGAACCAGAACAGGGCCTGAAGCCATCCGGCGCTTTTGCGGCCGGCTCCCAAAAAAGCGACTTGTAAAATGGAGCTTCAGGGCACTGCAATTCACAAGCCTGCAGAGTTATAAATGATAACTCTCGTCCACAAATATACTGAGGGAAGGCAAAGAAGAGGATTTGAAATCAAGGCAGAATTGCAGGAAACAGATTTCAGGAGGTAGATTCGAATCGCCTTTAAAGCACATGAAAAGCGGCAAAACGTTGACAATGATGCCCTTGGCCAAAAAGGGCGTATGCGTTTTTTCCTGAATATATTCAGGAAAAAACGCATACGCCCTTTTTGTCCAACCAAGCAACCTGGAAAGGCAAATCAGCGCTACAAAGAAGTCTCGCTTCCCATCGGTCAAAAGGGCCATGCTGAAAAAAGTGTCAAAACCAGAAATGCAGGACAGGCCATGGAGAAATGGGAGCCTTGCTACACTGATGGGCGGGATGTAAATTGCCAACAGCCACTCTGGAGAAGTGTACGGTGTGTCCTGAAACATCTAAAAAACACAGCTTAGAGAGCCTAGGGCACTTCCACGCATGGGGGGATAAAGTGGGAAAATTGAAAATCAGCAAGACACAAGCACCCCAAAGTTTAGGGCTGCTCTGTTGACAAGGACCTCCACTTCCTTCCACCTTAAATATCCCAGGAAAGCGAAAAATGGATAAAAAAGTTGTGGTCCTTATGTACAATGGAATATCACTCAGCCATGAAATCAATGTCATAAGGCTAGTAGCAGCATGATGAGTGGATTTAGGTAAGACGATTCTAAGTGAAATAAGTCACACAGAAAAGGACACTTCTCATAAGGTGTCACTTATAGAGGGAATGTAAAAACCGTTACACTTGAACTGAATTACAAAACAGAACAGAGTCACACATGCAGAAAACACACTATGGCTGCTTAACGGGAAAGGTGAGGTGGGGTGATACATAAAACAAGAGTTTCAAATTAGCTCAGATACCGTTCCATAAACCCAATATGGAATAGACAAGACCTACTCCTTGCTCAGAGAACTGGACTCAACACGCCCGATTCACCGCACAAGAATATATCTGACTAGTAATAATCTTAAAACCTATGTATTGATATCTCTCTGTTAGTGTGTCAAGTGGGTGTAAAGCGGCCTAAACACAGCCGTGAAAAGCAGCTAAACCCCATTATAAAAAGAAATTACTTTTAAAAACCCATGAAACAAAGACAGGGAAAGAGAGAGAAATTCTTACACAATTCGTTCAGGGGCTGTGATGCAACCTGGATTGACCATATCTAGACCCACAGCTGGATGAGACATAAGGGTGGACACTCTTGGGGCTGAGAGGTTTGGTGAGGTTGGGTGAGCAAACGCAGACCCTTTAAAGTAATACTGCGTGCGACCCATCGCATGGGTCCCAAATCTCCAGGTTCAAGGGCATCTTCCTACATCGAAAACATGCATGAGAAACCCAGAAGATGGTACACCGTGTGATGGGGAAAGGTTTCTAAAACGCACCTCATTTCTCATCTCCTTGTGCTCGGGTTCGCCATTCCAGCCACTTTACTAGCAATCTCCCTACTTGGAGCATCAGCACCTTTAACCTCCTGTTCCGTACAGGTTGCAATTTGTCCTGAGGATGAACGGGAAGACGGGGAACCAATGAGAGACTAGCTCTTGGTGTTGGGACAGGCACAGGTCACTCTATTTTCCCATCAGGAAGAAGAATTAACCACAGGCTCAGCCTGCCCCCCTGAACCAGAACAGGGCCTGAAGCCATCCGGCGCTTTTGCGGCCGGCTCCCAAAAAAGCGACTTGTAAAATGGAGCTTCAGGGCACTGCAATTCACAAACCTGCAGAGTTATAAATGATAACTCTCGTCCACAAATATATTGAGGGAAGGCAAAGAAGAGGATTTGAAATCAAGGCAGAATTGCAGGAAACAGATTTCAGGAGGTAGATTCGAATCGCCTTTAAAGCACATGAAAAGCGGCAAAACGTTGACAATGATGCCCTTGGCCAAAAAGGGCGTATGCGTTTTTTCCTGAATATATTCAGGAAAAAACGCATACGCCCTTTTTGGCCAACCAAGCAACCTGGAAAGGCAAATCAGCGCTACAAAGAAGTCTCGCTTCCCATCGGTCAAAAGGGCCATGCTGAAAAAAGTGTCAAAACCAGAAATGCAGGACAGGCCATGGAGAAATGGGAGCCTTGCTACACTGATGGGCGGGATGTAAATTGCCAACAGCCACTCTGGAGAAGTGTACGGTGTGTCCTGAAACATCTAAAAAACACAGCTTAGAGAGCCTAGGGCACTTCCACGCATGGGGGGATAAAGTGGGAAAATTGAAAATCAGCAAGACACAAGCACCCCAAAGTTTAGGGCTGCTCTGTTGACAAGGACCTCCACTTCCTTCCACCTTAAATATCCCAGGAAAGCGAAAAATGGATAAAAAAGTTGTGGTCCTTATGTACAATGGAATATCACTCAGCCATGAAATCAATGTCATAAGGCTAGTAGCAGCATGATGAGTGGATTTAGGTAAGACGATTCTAAGTGAAATAAGTCACACAGAAAAGGACACTTCTCATAAGGTGTCACTTATAGAGGGAATGTAAAAACCGTTACACTTGAACTGAATTACAAAACAGAACAGAGTCACACATGCAGAAAACACACTATGGCTGCTTAACGGGAAAGGTGAGGTGGGGTGATACATAAAATAAGAGTTTCAAATTAGCTCAGATACCGTTCCATAAACCCAATATGGAATAGACAAGACCTACTCCTTGCTCAGAGAACTGGACTCAACACGCCCGATTCACCGCACAAGAATATATCTGACTAGTAATAATCTTAAAACCTATGTATTGATATCTCTCTGTTAGTGTGTCAAGTGGGTGTAAAGCGGCATAAACACAGCCGTGAAAAGCAGCTAAACCCATTATAAAAATAAATTACTTTTAAAAACCCATGAAACAAAGACAGGGAAAGAGAGAGAAATCCTTACACAATTCGTTCAGGGGCTGTGATGCAACCTGGATTGACCATATCTAGACCCACAGCTGGATGAGACATAAGGGTGGACACTCTTGGGGCTGAGAGGTTTGGTGAGGTTGGGTGAGCAAACGCAGACCCTTTAAAGTAATACTGCGTGCTACCCATCGCATGGGTCCCAAATCTCCAGGTTCAAGGGCATCTTCCTACATCGAAAACATGCATGAGAAACCCAGAAGATGGTACACCGTGTGATGGGGAAAGGTTTCTAAAACGCACCTCATTTCTCATCTCCTTGTGCTCGGGTTCGCCATTCCAGCCACTTTACTAGCAATCTCCCTACTTGGAGCATCAGCACCTTTAACCTCCTGTTCCGTACAGGTTGCAATTTGTCCTGAGGATGAACGGGAAGACGGGGAACCAATGAGAGACTAGCTCTTGGTGTTGGGACAGGCACAGGTCACTCTATTTTCCCATCAGGAAGAAGAATTAACCACAGGCTCAGCCTGCCCCCCTGAACCAGAACAGGGCCTGAAGCCATCCGGCGCTTTTGCGGCCGGCTCCCAAAAAAGCGACTTGTAAAATGGAGCTTCAGGGCACTGCAATTCACAAACCTGCAGAGTTATAAATGATAACTCTCGTCCACAAATATATTGAGGGAAGGCAAAGAAGAGGATTTGAAATCAAGGCAGAATTGCAGGAAACAGATTTCAGGAGGTAGATTCGAATCGCCTTTAAAGCACATGAAAAGCGGCAAAACGTTGACAATGATGCCCTTGGCCAAAAAGGGCGTATGCGTTTTTTCCTGAATATATTCAGGAAAAAACGCATACGCCCTTTTTGGCCAACCAAGCAACCTGGAAAGGCAAATCAGCG
Organism: Balaenoptera physalus; assembly: GCF_965194825.1. Classification (NCBI taxonomy): domain Eukaryota; kingdom Metazoa; phylum Chordata; class Mammalia; order Artiodactyla; family Balaenopteridae; genus Balaenoptera; species Balaenoptera physalus. Next base: position 534,556 of record NW_028126374.1, read on the forward strand.
CTACAAAGAAGTCTCGCTTCCCATCGGTCAAAAGGGCCATGCTGAAAAAAGTGTCAAAACCAGAAATGCAGGACAGGCCATGGAGAAATGGGAGCCTTGCTACACTGATGGGCGGGATGTAAATTGCCAACAGCCACTCTGGAGAAGTGTACGGTGTGTCCTGAAACATCTAAAAAACACAGCTTAGAGAGCCTAGGGCACTTCCACGCATGGGGGGATAAAGTGGGAAAATTGAAAATCAGCAAGACACAAGCACCCCAAAGTTTAGGGCTGCTCTGTTGACAAGGACCTCCACTTCCTTCCACCTTAAATATCCCAGGAAAGCGAAAAATGGATAAAAAAGTTGTGGTCCTTATGTACAATGGAATATCACTCAGCCATGAAATCAATGTCATAAGGCTAGTAGCAGCATGATGAGTGGATTTAGGTAAGACGATTCTAAGTGAAATAAGTCACACAGAAAAGGACACTTCTCATAAGGTGTCACTTATAGAGGGAATGTAAAAACCGTTACACTTGAACTGAATTACAAAACAGAACAGAGTCACACATGCAGAAAACACACTATGGCTGCTTAACGGGAAAGGTGAGGTGGGGTGATACATAAAACAAGAGTTTCAAATTAGCTCAGATACCGTTCCATAAACCCAATATGGAATAGACAAGACCTACTCCTTGCTCAGAGAACTGGACTCAACACGCCCGATTCACCGCACAAGAATATATCTGACTAGTAATAATCTTAAAACCTATGTATTGATATCTCTCTGTTAGTGTGTCAAGTGGGTGTAAAGCGGCCTAAACACAGCCGTGAAAAGCAGCTAAACCCCATTATAAAAAGAAATTACTTTTAAAAACCCATGAAACAAAGACAGGGAAAGAGAGAGAAATTCTTACACAATTCGTTCAGGGGCTGTGATGCAACCTGGATTGACCATATCTAGACCCACAGCTGGATGAGACATAAGGGTGGACACTCTTGGGGCTGAGAGGTTTGGTGAGGTTGGGTGAGCAAACGCAGACCCTTTAAAGTAATACTGCGTGCTACCCATCGCATGGGTCCCAAATCTCCAGGTTCAAGGGCATCTTCCTACATCGAAAACATGCATGAGAAACCCAGAAGATGGTACACCGTGTGATGGGGAAAGGTTTCTAAAACGCACCTCATTTCTCATCTCCTTGTGCTCGGGTTCGCCATTCCAGCCACTTTACTAGCAATCTCCCTACTTGGAGCATCAGCACCTTTAACCTCCTGTTCCGTACAGGTTGCAATTTGTCCTGAGGATGAACGGGAAGACGGGGAACCAATGAGAGACTAGCTCTTGGTGTTGGGACAGGCACAGGTCACTCTATTTTCCCATCAGGAAGAAGAATTAACCACAGGCTCAGCCTGCCCCCCGGAACCAGAACAGGGCCTGAAGCCATCCGGCGCTTTTGCGGCCGGCTCCCAAAAAAGCGACTTGTAAAATAGAGCTTCAGGGCACTGCAATTCACAAACCTGCAGAGTTATAAATGATAACTCTCGTCCACAAATATATTGAGGGAAGGCAAAGAAGAGGATTTGAAATCAAGGCAGAATTGCAGGAAACAGATTTCAGGAGGTAGATTCGAATCGCCTTTAAAGCACATGAAAAGCGGCAAAACGTTGACAATGATGCCCTTGGCCAAAAAGGGCGTATGCGTTTTTTCCTGAATATATTCAGGAAAAAACGCATACGCCCTTTTTGGCCAACCAAGCAACCTGGAAAGGCAAATCAGCGCTACAAAGAAGTCTCGCTTCCCATCGGTCAAAAGGGCCATGCTGAAAAAAGTGTCAAAACCAGAAATGCAGGACAGGCCATGGAGAAATGGGAGCCTTGCTACACTGATGGGCGGGATGTAAATTGCCAACAGCCACTCTGGAGAAGTGTACGGTGTGTCCTGAAACATCTAAAAAACACAGCTTAGAGAGCATAGGGCACTTCCACGCATGGGGGGATAAAGTGGGAACATTGAAAATCAGCAAGACACAAGCACCCCAAAGTTTAGGGCTGCTCTGTTGACAAGGACCTCCACTTCCTTCCACCTTAAATATCCCAGGAAAGCGAAAAATGGATAAAAAGTTGTGGTCCGTATGTACAATGGAATATCACTCAGCCATGAAATCAATGTCATAAGGCTAGTAGCAGCATGATGAGTGGATTTAGGTAAGACGATTCTAAGTGAAATAAGTCACACAGAAAAGGACACTTCTCATAAGGTGTCACTTATAGAGGGAATGTAAAAACCGTTACACTTGAACTGAATTACAAAACAGAACAGAGTCACACATGCAGAAAACACACTATGGCTGCTTAACGGGAAAGGTGAGGTGGGGTGATACATAAAACAAGAGTTTCAAATTAGCTCAGATACCGTTCCATAAACCCAATATGGAATAGACAAGACCTACTCCTTGCTCAGAGAACTGGACTCAACACGCCCGATTCACCGCACAAGAATATATCTGACTAGTAATAATCTTAAAACCTATGTATTGATATCTCTCTGTTAGTGTGTCAAGTGGGTGTAAAGCGGCCTAAACACAGCCGTGAAAAGCAGCTAAACCCCATTATAAAAAGAAATTACTTTTAAAAACCCATGAAACAAAGACAGGGAAAGAGAGAGAAATTCTTACACAATTCGTTCAGGGGCTGTGATGCAACCTGGATTGACCATATCTAGACCCACAGCTGGATGAGACATAAGGGTGGACACTCTTGGGGCTGAGAGGTTTGGTGAGGTTGGGTGAGCAAACGCAGACCCTTTAAAGTAATACTGCGTGCTACCCATCGCATGGGTCCCAAATCTCCAGGTTCAAGGGCATCTTCCTACATCGAAAACATGCATGAGAAACCCAGAAGATGGTACACCGTGTGATGGGGAAAGGTTTCTAAAACGCACCTCATTTCTCATCTCCTTGTGCTCGGGTTCGCCATTCCAGCCACTTTACTAGCAATCTCCCTACTTGGAGCATCAGCACCTTTAACCTCCTGTTCCGTACAGGTTGCAATTTGTCCTGAGGATGAACGGGAAGACGGGGAACCAATGAGAGACTAGCTCTTGGTGTTGGGACAGGCACAGGTCACTCTATTTTCCCATCAGGAAAAAGAATTAACCACAGGCTCAGCCTGCCCCCCGGAACCAGAACAGGGCCTGAAGCCATCCGGCGCTTTTGCGGCCGGCTCCCAAAAAAGCGACTTGTAAAATAGAGCTTCAGGGCACTGCAATTCACAAACCTGCAGAGTTATAAATGATAACTCTCGTCCACAAATATATTGAGGGAAGGCAAAGAAGAGGATTTGAAATCAAGGCAGAATTGCAGGAAACAGATTTCAGGAGGTAGATTCGAATCGCCTTTAAAGCACTTGAAAAGCGGCAAAACGTTGACAATGATGCCCTTGGTCAAAAAGGGCGTATGCGTTTTTTCCTGAATATATTCAGGAAAAAACGCATACGCCCTTTTTGGCCAACCAAGCAACCTGGAAAGGCAAATCAGCGCTACAAAGAAGTCTCGCTTCCCATCGGTCAAAAGGGCCATGCTGAAAAAAGTGTCAAAACCAGAAATGCAGGACAGGCCATGGAGAAATGGGATCCTTGCTACACTGATGGGCGGGATGTAAATTGCCAACAGCCACTCTGGAGAAGTGTACGGTGTGTCCTGAAACATCTAAAAAACACAGCTTAGAGAGCATAGGGCACTTCCACGCATGGGGGGATAAAGTGGGAACATTGAAAATCAGCAAGACACAAGCACCCCAAAGTTTAGGGCTGCTCTGTTGACAAGGACCTCCACTTCCTTCCACCTTAAATATTCCAGGAAAGCGAAAAATGGATAAAAAAGTTGTGGTCCGTATGTACAATGGAATATCACTCAGCCATGAAATCAATGTCATAAGGCTAGTAGCAGCATGATGAGTGGATTTAGGTAAGACGATTCTAAGTGAAATAAGTCACACAGAAAAGGACACTTCTTATAAGGTGTCACTTATAGAGGGAATGTAAAAACCGTTACACTTGAACTGAATTACAAAACAGAACAGAGTCACACATGCAGAAAACACACTATGGCTGCTTAACGGGAAAGGTGAGGTGGGGTGATACATAAAACAAGAGTTTCAAATTAGCTCAGATACCGTTCCATAAACCCAATATGGAATAGACATGACCTACTCCTTGCTCAGAGAACTGGACTCAACACGCCCGATTCACCGCACAAGAATATATCTGACTAGTAATAATCTTAAAACCTATGTATTGATATCTCTCTGTTAGTGTGTCAAGTGGGTGTAAAGCGGCATAAACACAGCCGTGAAAAGCAGCTAAACCCCATTATAAAAAGAAATTACTTTTAAAAACCCATGAAACAAAGACAGGGAAAGAGAGAGAAATTCTTACACAATTCGTTCAGGGGCTGTGATGCAACCTGGATTGACCATATCTAGACCCACAGCTGGATGAGACATAAGGGTGGACACTCTTGGGGCTGAGAGGTTTGGTGAGGTTGGGTGAGCAAACGCAGACCCTTTAAAGTAATACTGCGTGCTACCCATCGCATGGGTCCCAAATCTCCAGGTTCAAGGGCATCTTCCTACATCGAAAACATGCATGAGAAACCCAGAAGATGGTACACCGTGTGATGGGGAAAGGTTTCTAAAACGCACCTCATTTCTCATCTCCTTGTGCTCGGGTTCGCCATTCCAGCCATTTTACTAGCAATCTCCCTACTTGGAGCATCAGCACCTTTAACCTCCTGTTCCGTACAGGTTGCAATTTGTCCTGAGGATGAACGGGAAGACGGGGAACCAATGAGAGACTAGCTCTTGGTGTTGGGACAGGCACAGGTCACTCTATTTTCCCATCAGGAAGAAGAATTAACCACAGGCTCAGCCTGCCCCCCGAACCAGAACAGGGCCTGAAGCCATCCGGCGCTTTTGCGGGCAGCTCCCAAAAAAGCGACCTGTAAAATGGAGCTTCAGGGAACTGCAATTCACAAACCTGCAGAGTTATAAATGATAACTCTCGTCCACAAATATATTGAGGGAAGGCAAAGAAGAGGATTTGAAATCAAGGCAGAATTGCAGGAAACAGATTTCAGGAGGTAGATTCGAATCGCCTTTAAAGCACATGAAAAGCGGCAAAACGTTGACAATGATGCCCTTGGCCAAAAAGGGCGTATGCGTTTCTTCCTGAATATATTCAGGAAAAAACGCATACGCCCTTTTTGGCCAACCAAGCAACCTGGAAAGGCAAATCAGCGCTACAAAGAAGTCTCGCTTCCCATCGGTCAAAAGGGCCATGCTGAAAAAAGTGTCAAAACCAGAAATGCAGGACAGGCCATGGAGAAATGGGAGCCTTGCTACACTGATGGGCGGGATGTAAATTGCCAACAGCCACTCTGGAGAAGTGTACGGTGTGTCCTGAAACATCTAAAAAACACAGCTTAGAGAGCATAGGGCACTTCCACGCATGGGGGGATAAAGTGGGAACATTGAAAATCAGCAAGACACAAGCACCCCAAAGTTTAGGGCTGCTCTGTTGACAAGGACCTCCACTTCCTTCCACCTTAAATATCCCAGGAAAGCGAAAAATGGATAAAAAGTTGTGGTCCGTATGTACAATGGAATATCACTCAGCCATGAAATCAATGTCATAAGGCTAGTAGCAGCATGATGAGTGGATTTAGGTAAGACGATTCTAAGTGAAATAAGTCACACAGAAAAGGACACTTCTCATAAGGTGTCACTTATAGAGGGAATGTAAAAACCGTTACACTTGAACTGAATTACAAAACAGAACAGAGTCACACATGCAGAAAACACACTATGGCTGCTTAACGGGAAAGGTGAGGTGGGGTGATACATAAAACAAGAGTTTCAAATTAGCTCAGATACCGTTCCATAAACCCAATATGGAATAGACAAGACCTACTCCTTGCTCAGAGAACTGGACTCAACACGCCCGATTCACCGCACAAGAATATATCTGACTAGTAATAATCTTAAAACCTATGTATTGATATCTCTCTGTTAGTGTGTCAAGTGGGTGTAAAGCGGCCTAAACACAGCCGTGAAAAGCAGCTAAACCCCATTATAAAAAGAAATTACTTTTAAAAACCCATGAAACAAAGACAGGGAAAGAGAGAGAAATTCTTACACAATTCGTTCAGGGGCTGTGATGCAACCTGGATTGACCATATCTAGACCCACAGCTGGATGAGACATAAGGGTGGACACTCTTGGGGCTGAGAGGTTTGGTGAGGTTGGGTGAGCAAACGCAGACCCTTTAAAGTAATACTGCGTGCGACCCATCGCATGGGTCCCAAATCTCCAGGTTCAAGGGCATCTTCCTACATCGAAAACATGCATGAGAAACCCAGAAGATGGTACACCGTGTGATGGGGAAAGGTTTCTAAAACGCACCTCATTTCTCATCTCCTTGTGCTCGGGTTCGCCATTCCAGCCACTTTACTAGCAATCTCCCTACTTGGAGCATCAGCACCTTTAACCTCCTGTTCCGTACAGGTTGCAATTTGTCCTGAGGATGAACGGGAAGACGGGGAACCAATGAGAGACTAGCTCTTGGTGTTGGGACAGGCACAGGTCACTCTATTTTCCCATCAGGAAGAAGAATTAACCACAGGCTCAGCCTGCCCCCCTGAACCAGAACAGGGCCTGAAGCCATCCGGCGCTTTTGCGGCCGGCTCCCAAAAAAGCGACTTGTAAAATGGAGCTTCAGGGCACTGCAATTCACAAACCTGCAGAGTTATAAATGATAACTCTCGTCCACAAATATATTGAGGGAAGGCAAAGAAGAGGATTTGAAATCAAGGCAGAATTGCAGGAAACAGATTTCAGGAGGTAGATTCGAATCGCCTTTAAAGCACATGAAAAGCGGCAAAACGTTGACAATGATGCCCTTGGCCAAAAAGGGCGTATGCGTTTTTTCCTGAATATATTCAGGAAAAAACGCATACGCCCTTTTTGGCCAACCAAGCAACCTGGAAAGGCAAATCAGCGCTACAAAGAAGTCTCGCTTCCCATCGGTCAAAAGGGCCATGCTGAAAAAAGTGTCAAAACCAGAAATGCAGGACAGGCCATGGAGAAATGGGAGCCTTGCTACACTGATGGGCGGGATGTAAATTGCCAACAGCCACTCTGGAGAAGTGTACGGTGTGTCCTGAAACATCTAAAAAACACAGCTTAGAGAGCCTAGGGCACTTCCACGCATGGGGGGATAAAGTGGGAAAATTGAAAATCAGCAAGACACAAGCACCCCAAAGTTTAGGGCTGCTCTGTTGACAAGGACCTCCACTTCCTTCCACCTTAAATATCCCAGGAAAGCGAAAAATGGATAAAAAAGTTGTGGTCCTTATGTACAATGGAATATCACTCAGCCATGAAATCAATGTCATAAGGCTAGTAGCAGCATGATGAGTGGATTTAGGTAAGACGATTCTAAGTGAAATAAGTCACACAGAAAAGGACACTTCTCATAAGGTGTCACTTATAGAGGGAATGTAAAAACCGTTACACTTGAACTGAATTACAAAACAGAACAGAGTCACACATGCAGAAAACACACTATGGCTGCTTAACGGGAAAGGTGAGGTGGGGTGATACATAAAATAAGAGTTTCAAATTAGCTCAGATACCGTTCCATAAACCCAATATGGAATAGACAAGACCTACTCCTTGCTCAGAGAACTGGACTCAACACGCCCGATTCACCGCACAAGAATATATCTGACTAGTAATAATCTTAAAACCTATGTATTGATATCTCTCTGTTAGTGTGTCAAGTGGGTGTAAAGCGGCATAAACACAGCCGTGAAAAGCAGCTAAACCCATTATAAAAATAAATTACTTTTAAAAACCCATGAAACAAAGACAGGGAAAGAGAGAGAAATCCTTACACAATTCGTTCAGGGGCTGTGATGCAACCTGGATTGACCATATCTAGACCCACAGCTGGATGAGACATAAGGGTGGACACTCTTGGGGCTGAGAGGTTTGGTGAGGTTGGGTGAGCAAACGCAGACCCTTTAAAGTAATACTGCGTGCTACCCATCGCATGGGTCCCAAATCTCCAGGTTCAAGGGCATCTTCCTACATCGAAAACATGCATGAGAAACCCAGAAGATGGTACACCGTGTGATGGGGAAAGGTTTCTAAAACGCACCTCATTTCTCATCTCCTTGTGCTCGGGTTCGCCATTCCAGCCACTTTACTAGCAATCTCCCTACTTGGAGCATCAGCACCTTTAACCTCCTGTTCCGTACAGGTTGCAATTTGTCCTGAGGATGAACGGGAAGACGGGGAACCAATGAGAGACTAGCTCTTGGTGTTGGGACAGGCACAGGTCACTCTATTTTCCCATCAGGAAGAAGAATTAACCACAGGCTCAGCCTGCCCCCCTGAACCAGAACAGGGCCTGAAGCCATCCGGCGCTTTTGCGGCCGGCTCCCAAAAAAGCGACTTGTAAAATGGAGCTTCAGGGCACTGCAATTCACAAACCTGCAGAGTTATAAATGATAACTCTCGTCCACAAATATATTGAGGGAAGGCAAAGAAGAGGATTTGAAATCAAGGCAGAATTGCAGGAAACAGATTTCAGGAGGTAGATTCGAATCGCCTTTAAAGCACATGAAAAGCGGCAAAACGTTGACAATGATGCCCTTGGCCAAAAAGGGCGTATGCGTTTTTTCCTGAATATATTCAGGAAAAAACGCATACGCCCTTTTTGGCCAACCAAGCAACCTGGAAAGGCAAATCAGCGCTACAAAGAAGTCTCGCTTCCCATCGGTCAAAAGGGCCATGCTGAAAAAAGTGTCAAAACCAGAAATGCAGGACAGGCCATGGAGAAATGGGAGCCTTGCTACACTGATGGGCGGGATGTAAATTGCCAACAGCCACTCTGGAGAAGTGTACGGTGTGTCCTGAAACATCTAAAAAACACAGCTTAGAGAGCCTAGGGCACTTCCACGCATGGGGGGATAAAGTGGGAAAATTGAAAATCAGCAAGACACAAGCACCCCAAAGTTTAGGGCTGCTCTGTTGACAAGGACCTCCACTTCCTTCCACCTTAAATATCCCAGGAAAGCGAAAAATGGATAAAAAAGTTGTGGTCCTTATGTACAATGGAATATCACTCAGCCATGAAATCAATGTCATAAGGCTAGTAGCAGCATGATGAGTGGATTTAGGTAAGACGATTCTAAGTGAAATAAGTCACACAGAAAAGGACACTTCTCATAAGGTGTCACTTATAGAGGGAATGTAAAAACCGTTACACTTGAACTGAATTACAAAACAGAACAGAGTCACACATGCAGAAAACACACTATGGCTGCTTAACGGGAAAGGTGAGGTGGGGTGATACATAAAACAAGAGTTTCAAATTAGCTCAGATACCGTTCCATAAACCCAATATGGAATAGACAAGACCTACTCCTTGCTCAGAGAACTGGACTCAACACGCCCGATTCACCGCACAAGAATATATCTGACTAGTAATAATCTTAAAACCTATGTATTGATATCTCTCTGTTAGTGTGTCAAGTGGGTGTAAAGCGGCCTAAACACAGCCGTGAAAAGCAGCTAAACCCCATTATAAAAAGAAATTACTTTTAAAAACCCATGAAACAAAGACAGGGAAAGAGAGAGAAATTCTTACACAATTCGTTCAGGGGCTGTGATGCAACCTGGATTGACCATATCTAGACCCACAGCTGGATGAGACATAAGGGTGGACACTCTTGGGGCTGAGAGGTTTGGTGAGGTTGGGTGAGCAAACGCAGACCCTTTAAAGTAATACTGCGTGCTACCCATCGCATGGGTCCCAAATCTCCAGGTTCAAGGGCATCTTCCTACATCGAAAACATGCATGAGAAACCCAGAAGATGGTACACCGTGTGATGGGGAAAGGTTTCTAAAACGCACCTCATTTCTCATCTCCTTGTGCTCGGGTTCGCCATTCCAGCCACTTTACTAGCAATCTCCCTACTTGGAGCATCAGCACCTTTAACCTCCTGTTCCGTACAGGTTGCAATTTGTCCTGAGGATGAACGGGAAGACGGGGAACCAATGAGAGACTAGCTCTTGGTGTTGGGACAGGCACAGGTCACTCTATTTTCCCATCAGGAAGAAGAATTAACCACAGGCTCAGCCTGCCCCCCGGAACCAGAACAGGGCCTGAAGCCATCCGGCGCTTTTGCGGCCGGCTCCCAAAAAAGCGACTTGTAAAATAGAGCTTCAGGGCACTGCAATTCACAAACCTGCAGAGTTATAAATGATAACTCTCGTCCACAAATATATTGAGGGAAGGCAAAGAAGAGGATTTGAAATCAAGGCAGAATTGCAGGAAACAGATTTCAGGAGGTAGATTCGAATCGCCTTTAAAGCACATGAAAAGCGGCAAAACGTTGACAATGATGCCCTTGGCCAAAAAGGGCGTATGCGTTTTTTCCTGAATATATTCAGGAAAAAACGCATACGCCCTTTTTGGCCAACCAAGCAACCTGGAAAGGCAAATCAGCGCTACAAAGAAGTCTCGCTTCCCATCGGTCAAAAGGGCCATGCTGAAAAAAGTGTCAAAACCAGAAATGCAGGACAGGCCATGGAGAAATGGGAGCCTTGCTACACTGATGGGCGGGATGTAAATTGCCAACAGCCACTCTGGAGAAGTGTACGGTGTGTCCTGAAACATCTAAAAAACACAGCTTAGAGAGCATAGGGCACTTCCACGCATGGGGGGATAAAGTGGGAACATTGAAAATCAGCAAGACACAAGCACCCCAAAGTTTAGGGCTGCTCTGTTGACAAGGACCTCCACTTCCTTCCACCTTAAATATCCCAGGAAAGCGAAAAATGGATAAAAAGTTGTGGTCCGTATGTACAATGGAATATCACTCAGCCATGAAATCAATGTCATAAGGCTAGTAGCAGCATGATGAGTGGATTTAGGTAAGACGATTCTAAGTGAAATAAGTCACACAGAAAAGGACACTTCTCATAAGGTGTCACTTATAGAGGGAATGTAAAAACCGTTACACTTGAACTGAATTACAAAACAGAACAGAGTCACACATGCAGAAAACACACTATGGCTGCTTAACGGGAAAGGTGAGGTGGGGTGATACATAAAACAAGAGTTTCAAATTAGCTCAGATACCGTTCCATAAACCCAATATGGAATAGACAAGACCTACTCCTTGCTCAGAGAACTGGACTCAACACGCCCGATTCACCGCACAAGAATATATCTGACTAGTAATAATCTTAAAACCTATGTATTGATATCTCTCTGTTAGTGTGTCAAGTGGGTGTAAAGCGGCCTAAACACAGCCGTGAAAAGCAGCTAAACCCCATTATAAAAAGAAATTACTTTTAAAAACCCATGAAACAAAGACAGGGAAAGAGAGAGAAATTCTTACACAATTCGATCAGGGGCTGTGATGCAACCTGGATTGACCATATCTAGACCCACAGCTGGATGAGACATAAGGGTGGACACTCTTGGGGCTGAGAGGTTTGGTGAGGTTGGGTGAGCAAACGCAGACCCTTTAAAGTAATACTGCGTGCTACCCATCGCATGGGTCCCAAATCTCCAGGTTCAAGGGCATCTTCCTACATCGAAAACATGCATGAGAAACCCAGAAGATGGTACACCGTGTGATGGGGAAAGGTTTCTAAAACGCACCTCATTTCTCATCTCCTTGTGCTCGGGTTCGCCATTCCAGCCACTTTACTAGCAATCTCCCTACTTGGAGCATCAGCACCTTTAACCTCCTGTTCCGTACAGGTTGCAATTTGTCCTGAGGATGAACGGGAAGACGGGGAACCAATGAGAGACTAGCTCTTGGTGTTGGGACAGGCACAGGTCACTCTATTTTCCCATCAGGAAAAAGAATTAACCACAGGCTCAGCCTGCCCCCCGGAACCAGAACAGGGCCTGAAGCCATCCGGCGCTTTTGCGGCCGGCTCCCAAAAAAGCGACTTGTAAAATAGAGCTTCAGGGCACTGCAATTCACAAACCTGCAGAGTTATAAATGATAACTCTCGTCCACAAATATATTGAGGGAAGGCAAAGAAGAGGATTTGAAATCAAGGCAGAATTGCAGGAAACAGATTTCAGGAGGTAGATTCGAATCGCCTTTAAAGCACTTGAAAAGCGGCAAAACGTTGACAATGATGCCCTTGGTCAAAAAGGGCGTATGCGTTTTTTCCTGAATATATTCAGGAAAAAACGCATACGCCCTTTTTGGCCAACCAAGCAACCTGGAAAGGCAAATCAGCGCTACAAAGAAGTCTCGCTTCCCATCGGTCAAAAGGGCCATGCTGAAAAAAGTGTCAAAACCAGAAATGCAGGACAGGCCATGGAGAAATGGGATCCTTGCTACACTGATGGGCGGGATGTAAATTGCCAACAGCCACTCTGGAGAAGTGTACGGTGTGTCCTGAAACATCTAAAAAACACAGCTTAGAGAGCATAGGGCACTTCCACGCATGGGGGGATAAAGTGGGAACATTGAAAATCAGCAAGACACAAGCACCCCAAAGTTTAGGGCTGCTCTGTTGACAAGGACCTCCACTTCCTTCCACCTTAAATATTCCAGGAAAGCGAAAAATGGATAAAAAAGTTGTGGTCCGTATGTACAATGGAATATCACTCAGCCATGAAATCAATGTCATAAGGCTAGTAGCAGCATGATGAGTGGATTTAGGTAAGACGATTCTAAGTGAAATAAGTCACACAGAAAAGGACACTTCTTATAAGGTGTCACTTATAGAGGGAATGTAAAAACCGTTACACTTGAACTGAATTACAAAACAGAACAGAGTCACACATGCAGAAAACACACTATGGCTGCTTAACGGGAAAGGTGAGGTGGGGTGATACATAAAACAAGAGTTTCAAATTAGCTCAGATACCGTTCCATAAACCCAATATGGAATAGACATGACCTACTCCTTGCTCAGAGAACTGGACTCAACACGCCCGATTCACCGCACAAGAATATATCTGACTAGTAATAATCTTAAAACCTATGTATTGATATCTCTCTGTTAGTGTGTCAAGTGGGTGTAAAGCGGCATAAACACAGCCGTGAAAAGCAGCTAAACCCCATTATAAAAAGAAATTACTTTTAAAAACCCATGAAACAAAGACAGGGAAAGAGAGAGAAATTCTTACACAATTCGTTCAGGGGCTGTGATGCAACCTGGATTGACCATATCTAGACCCACAGCTGGATGAGACATAAGGGTGGACACTCTTGGGGCTGAGAGGTTTGGTGAGGTTGGGTGAGCAAACGCAGACCCTTTAAAGTAATACTGCGTGCTACCCATCGCATGGGTCCCAAATCTCCAGGTTCAAGGGCATCTTCCTACATCGAAAACATGCATGAGAAACCCAGAAGATGGTACACCGTGTGATGGGGAAAGGTTTCTAAAACGCACCTCATTTCTCATCTCCTTGTGCTCGGGTTCGCCATTCCAGCCATTTTACTAGCAATCTCCCTACTTGGAGCATCAGCACCTTTAACCTCCTGTTCCGTACAGGTTGCAATTTGTCCTGAGGATGAACGGGAAGACGGGGAACCAATGAGAGACTAGCTCTTGGTGTTGGGACAGGCACAGGTCACTCTATTTTCCCATCAGGAAGAAGAATTAACCACAGGCTCAGCCTGCCCCCCGAACCAGAACAGGGCCTGAAGCCATCCGGCGCTTTTGCGGGCAGCTCCCAAAAAAGCGACCTGTAAAATGGAGCTTCAGGGAACTGCAATTCACAAACCTGCAGAGTTATAAATGATAACTCTCGTCCACAAATATATTGAGGGAAGGCAAAGAAGAGGATTTGAAATCAAGGCAGAATTGCAGGAAACAGATTTCAGGAGGTAGATTCGAATCGCCTTTAAAGCACATGAAAAGCGGCAAAACGTTGACAATGATGCCCTTGGCCAAAAAGGGCGTATGCGTTTCTTCCTGAATATATTCAGGAAAAAACGCATACGCCCTTTTTGGCCAACCAAGCAACCTGGAAAGGCAAATCAGCGCTACAAAGAAGTCTCGCTTCCCATCGGTCAAAAGGGCCATGCTGAAAAAAGTGTCAAAACCAGAAATGCAGGACAGGCCATGGAGAAATGGGAGCCTTGCTACACTGATGGGCGGGATGTAAATTGCCAACAGCCACTCTGGAGAAGTGTACGGTGTGTCCTGAAACATCTAAAAAACACAGCTTAGAGAGCATAGGGCACTTCCACGCATGGGGGGATAAAGTGGGAACATTGAAAATCAGCAAGACACAAGCACCCCAAAGTTTAGGGCTGCTCTGTTGACAAGGACCTCCACTTCCTTCCACCTTAAATATCCCAGGAAAGCGAAAAATGGATAAAAAGTTGTGGTCCGTATGTACAATGGAATATCACTCAGCCATGAAATCAATGTCATAAGGCTAGTAGCAGCATGATGAGTGGATTTAGGTAAGACGATTCTAAGTGAAATAAGTCACACAGAAAAGGACACTTCTCATAAGGTGTCACTTATAGAGGGAATGTAAAAACCGTTACACTTGAACTGAATTACAAAACAGAACAGAGTCACACATGCAGAAAACACACTATGGCTGCTTAACGGGAAAGGTGAGGTGGGGTGATACATAAAACAAGAGTTTCAAATTAGCTCAGATACCGTTCCATAAACCCAATATGGAATAGACAAGACCTACTCCTTGCTCAGAGAACTGGACTCAACACGCCCGATTCACCGCACAAGAATATATCTGACTAGTAATAATCTTAAAACCTATGTATTGATATCTCTCTGTTAGTGTGTCAAGTGGGTGTAAAGCGGCCTAAACACAGCCGTGAAAAGCAGCTAAACCCCATTATAAAAAGAAATTACTTTTAAAAACCCATGAAACAAAGACAGGGAAAGAGAGAGAAATTCTTACACAATTCGTTCAGGGGCTGTGATGCAACCTGGATTGACCATATCTAGACCCACAGCTGGATGAGACATAAGGGTGGACACTCTTGGGGCTGAGAGGTTTGGTGAGGTTGGGTGAGCAAACGCAGACCCTTTAAAGTAATACTGCGTGCTACCCATCGCATGGGTCCCAAATCTCCAGGTTCAAGGGCATCTTCCTACATCGAAAACATGCATGAGAAACCCAGAAGATGGTACACCGTGTGATGGGGAAAGGTTTCTAAAACGCACCTCATTTCTCATCTCCTTGTGCTCGGGTTCGCCATTCCAGCCACTTTACTAGCAATCTCCCTACTTGGAGCATCAGCACCTTTAACCTCCTGTTCCGTACAGGTTGCAATTTGTCCTGAGGATGAACGGGAAGACGGGGAACCAATGAGAGACTAGCTCTTGGTGTTGGGACAGGCACAGGTCACTCTATTTTCCCATCAGGAAAAAGAATTAACCACAGGCTCAGCCTGCCCCCCGGAACCAGAACAGGGCCTGAAGCCATCTGGCGCTTTTGCGGCCGGCTCCCAAAAAAGCGACTTGTAAAATAGAGCTTCAGGGCACTGCAATTCACAAACCTGCAGAGTTATAAATGATAACTCTCGTCCACAAATATATTGAGGGAAGGCAAAGAAGAGGATTTGAAATCAAGGCAGAATTGCAGGAAACAGATTTCAGGAGGTAGATTCGAATCGCCTTTAAAGCACTTGAAAAGCGGCAAAACGTTGACAATGATGCCCTTGGTCAAAAAGGGCGTATGCGTTTTTTCCTGAATATATTCAGGAAAAAACGCATACGCCCTTTTTGGCCAACCAAGCAACCTGGAAAGGCAAATCAGCGCTACAAAGAAGTCTCGCTTCCCATCGGTCAAAAGGGCCATGCTGAAAAAAGTGTCAAAACCAGAAATGCAGGACAGGCCATGGAGAAATGGGATCCTTGCTACACTGATGGGCGGGATGTAAATTGCCAACAGCCACTCTGGAGAAGTGTACGGTGTGTCCTGAAACATCTAAAAAACACAGCTTAGAGAGCATAGGGCACTTCCACGCATGGGGGGATAAAGTGGGAACATTGAAAATCAGCAAGACACAAGCACCCCAAAGTTTAGGGCTGCTCTGTTGACAAGGACCTCCACTTCCTTCCACCTTAAATATTCCAGGACAGCGAAAAATGGATAAAAAAGTTGTGGTCCGTATGTACAATGGAATATCACTCAGCCATGAAATCAATGTCATAAGGCTAGTAGCAGCATGATGAGTGGATTTAGGTAAGACGATTCTAAGTGAAATAAGTCACACAGAAAAGGACACTTCTTATAAGGTGTCACTTATAGAGGGAATGTAAAAACCGTTACACTTGAACTGAATTACAAAACAGAACAGAGTCACACATGCAGAAAACACACTATGGCTGCTTAACGGGAAAGGTGAGGTGGGGTGATACATAAAACAAGAGTTTCAAATTAGCTCAGATACCGTTCCATAAACCAATATGGAATAGACATGACCTACTCCTTGCTCAGAGAACTGGACTCAACACGCCCGATTCACCGCACAAGAATATATCTGACTAGTAATAATCTTAAAACCTATGTATTGATATCTCTCTGTTAGTGTGTCAAGTGGGTGTAAAGCGGCATAAACACAGCCGTGAAAAGCAGCTAAACCCCATTATAAAAAGAAATTACTTTTAAAAACCCATGAAACAAAGACAGGGAAAGAGAGAGAAATTCTTACACAATTCGTTCAGGGGCTGTGATGCAACCTGGATTGACCATATCTAGACCCACAGCTGGATGAGACATAAGGGTGGACACTCTTGGGGCTGAGAGGTTTGGTGAGGTTGGGTGAGCAAACGCAGACCCTTTAAAGTAATACTGCGTGCTACCCATCGCATGGGTCCCAAATCTCCAGGTTCAAGGGCATATTCCTACATCGAAAACATGCATGAGAAACCCAGAAGATGGTACACCGTGTGATGGGGAAAGGTTTCTAAAACGCACCTCATTTCTCATCTCCTTGTGCTCGGGTTCGCCATTCCAGCCACTTTACTAGCAATCTCCCTACTTGGAGCATCAGCACCTTTAACCTCCTGTTCCGTACAGGTTGCAATTTGTCCTGAGGATGAACGGGAAGACGGGGAACCAATGAGAGACTAGCTCTTGGTGTTGGGACAGGCACAGGTCACTCTATTTTCCCATCAGGAAGAAGAATTAACCACAGGCTCAGCCTGCCCCCCTGAACCAGAACAGGGCATGAAGCCATCCGGCGCTTTTGCGGGCAGCTCCCAAAAAAGCGACCTATAAAATGGAGCTTCAGGGAACTGCAATTCACAAACCTGCAGAGTTATAAATGATAACTCTCGTCCACAAATATATTGAGGGAAGGCAAAGAAGAGGATTTGAAATCAAGGCAGAATTGCAGGAAACAGATTTCAGGAGGTAGATTCGAATCGCCTTTAAAGCACATGAAAAGCGGCAAAACGTTGACAATGATGCCCTTGGCCAAAAAGGGCGTATGCGTTTTTTCCTGAATATATTCAGGAAAAAACGCATACGCCCTTTTTGGCCAACCAAGCAACCTGGAAAGGCAAATCAGCGCTACAAAGAAGTCTCGCTTCCCATCGGTCAAAAGGGCCATGCTGAAAAAAGTGTCAAAACCAGAAATGCAGGACAGGCCATGGAGAAATGGGAGCCTTGCTACACTGATGGGCGGGATGTAAATTGCCAACAGCCACTCTGGAGAAGTGTACGGTGTGTCCTGAAACATCTAAAAAACACAGCTTAGAGAGCATAGGGCACTTCCACGCATGGGGGGATAAAGTGGGAAAATTGAAAATCAGCAAGACACAAGCAC
This sequence comes from Balaenoptera physalus, assembly GCF_965194825.1. NCBI lineage: Eukaryota > Metazoa > Chordata > Mammalia > Artiodactyla > Balaenopteridae > Balaenoptera > Balaenoptera physalus. The sequence goes on from NW_028126374.1 coordinate 552,404, forward strand.
CCCAAAGTTTAGGGCTGCTCTGTTGACAAGGACCTCCACTTCCTTCCACCTTAAATATCCCAGGAAAGCGAAAAATGGATAAAAAAGTTGTGGTCCTTATGTACAATGGAATATCACTCAGCCATGAAATCAATGTCATAAGGCTAGTAGCAGCATGATGAGTGGATTTAGGTAAGACGATTCTAAGTGAAATAAGTCACACAGAAAAGGACACTTCTCATAAGGTGTCACTTATAGAGGGAATGTAAAAACCGTTACACTTGAACTGAATTACAAAACAGAACAGAGTCACACATGCAGAAAACACACTATGGCTGCTTAACGGGAAAGGTGAGGTGGGGTGATACATAAAACAAGAGTTTCAAATTAGCTCAGATACCGTTCCATAAACCCAATATGGAATAGACAAGACCTACTCCTTGCTCAGAGAACTGGACTCAACACGCCCGATTCACCGCACAAGAATATATCTGACTAGTAATAATCTTAAAACCTATGTATTGATATCTCTCTGTTAGTGTGTCAAGTGGGTGTAAAGCGGCATAAACACAGCCGTGAAAAGCAGCTAAACCCCATTATAAAAAGAAATTACTTTTAAAAACCCATGAAACAAAGACAGGGAAAGAGAGAGAAATCCTTACACAATTCGTTCAGGGGCTGTGATGCAACCTGGATTGACCATATCTAGACCCACAGCTGGATGAGACATAAGGGTGGACACTCTTGGGGCTGAGAGGTTTGGTGAGGTTGGGTGAGCAAACGCAGACCCTTTAAAGTAATACTGCGTGCTACCCATCGCATGGGTCCCAAATCTCCAGGTTCAAGGGCATCTTCCTACATCGAAAACATGCATGAGAAACCCAGAAGATGGTACACCGTGTGATGGGGAAAGGTTTCTAAAACGCACCTCATTTCTCATCTCCTTGTGCTCGGGTTCGCCATTCCAGCCACTTTACTAGCAATCTCCCTACTTGGAGCATCAGCACCTTTAACCTCCTGTTCCGTACAGGTTGCAATTTGTCCTGAGGATGAACGGGAAGACGGGGAACCAATGAGAGACTAGCTCTTGGTGTTGGGACAGGCACAGGTCACTCTATTTTCCCATCAGGAAGAAGAATTAACCACAGGCTCAGCCTGCCCCCCTGAACCAGAACAGGGCCTGAAGCCATCCGGCGCTTTTGCGGGCAGCTCCCAAAAAAGCGACCTGTAAAATGGAGCTTCAGGGAACTGCAATTCACAAACCTGCAGAGTTATAAATGATAACTCTCGTCCACAAATATATTGAGGGAAGGCAAAGAAGAGGATTTGAAATCAAGGCAGAATTGCAGGAAACAGATTTCAGGAGGTAGATTCGAATCGCCTTTAAAGCACATGAAAAGCGGCAAAACGTTGACAATGATGCCCTTGGCCAAAAAGGGCGTATGCGTTTTTTCCTGAATATATTCAGGAAAAAACGCATACGCCCTTTTTGGCCAACCAAGCAACCTGGAAAGGCAAATCAGCGCTACAAAGAAGTCTCGCTTCCCATCGGTCAAAAGGGCCATGCTGAAAAAAGTGTCAAAACCAGAAATGCAGGACAGGCCATGGAGAAATGGGAGCCTTGCTACACTGATGGGCGGGATGTAAATTGCCAACAGCCACTCTGGAGAAGTGTACGGTGTGTCCTGAAACATCTAAAAAACACAGCTTAGAGAGCATAGGGCACTTCCACGCATGGGGGGATAAAGTGGGAAAATTGAAAATCAGCAAGACACAAGCACCCCAAAGTTTAGGGCTGCTCTGTTGACAAGGACCTCCACTTCCTTCCACCTTAAATATCCCAGGAAAGCGAAAAATGGATAAAAAAGTTGTGGTCCTTATGTACAATGGAATATCACTCAGCCATGAAATCAATGTCATAAGGCTAGTAGCAGCATGATGAGTGGATTTAGGTAAGACGATTCTAAGTGAAATAAGTCACACAGAAAAGGACACTTCTCATAAGGTGTCACTTATAGAGGGAATGTAAAAACCGTTACACTTGAACTGAATTACAAAACAGAACAGAGTCACACATGCAGAAAACACACTATGGCTGCTTAACGGGAAAGGTGAGGTGGGGTGATACATAAAACAAGAGTTTCAAATTAGCTCAGATACCGTTCCATAAACCCAATATGGAATAGACAAGACCTACTCCTTGCTCAGAGAACTGGACTCAACACGCCCGATTCACCGCACAAGAATATATCTGACTAGTAATAATCTTAAAACCTATGTATTGATATCTCTCTGTTAGTGTGTCAAGTGGGTGTAAAGCGGCATAAACACAGCCGTGAAAAGCAGCTAAACCCCATTATAAAAAGAAATTACTTTTAAAAACCCATGAAACAAAGACAGGGAAAGAGAGAGAAATCCTTACACAATTCGTTCAGGGGCTGTGATGCAACCTGGATTGACCATATCTAGACCCACAGCTGGATGAGACATAAGGGTGGACACTCTTGGGGCTGAGAGGTTTGGTGAGGTTGGGTGAGCAAACGCAGACCCTTTAAAGTAATACTGCGTGCTACCCATCGCATGGGTCCCAAATCTCCAGGTTCAAGGGCATCTTCCTACATCGAAAACATGCATGAGAAACCCAGAAGATGGTACACCGTGTGATGGGGAAAGGTTTCTAAAACGCACCTCATTTCTCATCTCCTTGTGCTCGGGTTCGCCATTCCAGCCACTTTACTAGCAATCTCCCTACTTGGAGCATCAGCACCTTTAACCTCCTGTTCCGTACAGGTTGCAATTTGTCCTGAGGATGAACGGGAAGACGGGGAACCAATGAGAGACTAGCTCTTGGTGTCGGGACAGGCACAGGTCACTCTATTTTCCCATCAGGAAGAAGAATTAACCACAGGCTCAGCCTGCCCCCCTGAACCAGAAAAGGGCCTGAAGCCATCCGGCGCTTTTGCGGCCAGCTCCCAAAAAAGCGACTTGTAAAATGGAGCTTCAGGGCACTGCAATTCACAAACCTGCAGAGTTATAAATGATAACTCTCGTCCACAAATATATTGAGGGAAGGCAAAGAAGAGGATTTGAAATCAAGGCAGAATTGCAGGAAACAGATTTCAGGAGGTAGATTCGAATCGCCTTTAAAGCACATGAAAAGCGGCAAAACGTTGACAATGATGCCCTTGGCCAAAAAGGGCGTATGCGTTTTTTCCTGAATATATTCAGGAAAAAACGCATACGCCCTTTTTGGCCAACCAAGCAACCTGGAAAGGCAAATCAGCGCTACAAAGAAGTCTCGCTTCCCATCGGTCAAAAGGGCCATGCTGAAAAAAGTGTCAAAACCAGAAATGCAGGACAGGCCATGGAGAAATTGGAGCCTTGCTACACTGATGGGCGGGATGTAAATTGCCAACAGCCACTCTGGAGAAGTGTACGGTGTGTCCTGAAACATCTAAAAAACACAGCTTAGAGAGCATAGGGCACTTCCACGCATGGAGGGATAAAGTGGGAAAATTGAAAATCAGCAAGACACAAGCACCCCAAAGTTTAGGGCTGCTCTGTTGACAAGGACCTCCACTTCCTTCCACCTTAAATATCCCAGGAAAGCGAAAAATGGATAAAAAAGTTGTGGTCCTTATGTACAATGGAATATCACTCAGCCATGAAATCAATGTCATAAGCCTAGTAGCAGCATGATGAGTGGATTTAGGTATGACGATTCTAAGTGAAATAAGTCACACAGAAAAGGACACTTCTCATAAGGTGTCACTTATAGAGGGAATGTAAAAACCGTTACACTTGAACTGAATTACAAAACAGAACAGAGTCACACATGCAGAAAATACACTATGGCTGCTTAACGGGAAAGGTGAGGTGGGGTGATACATAAAACAAGAGTTTCAAATTAGCTCAGATACCGTTCCATAAACCCAATATGTAATAGACAAGACCTACTCCTTGCTCAGAGAACTGGACTCAACACGACCGATTCACCGCACAAGAATATATCTGACTAGTAATAATCTTAAAACCTATGTATTGATATCTCTCTGTTAGTGTGTCAAGTGGGTGTAAAGCGGCATAAACACAGCCGTGAAAAGCAGCTAAACCCCATTATAAAAATAAATTACTTTTAAAAACCCATGAAACAAAGACAGTGAAAGAGAGAGAAATTCTTACACAATTCGTTCAGGGGCTGTGATGCAACCTGGATTGACCATATCTAGACCCACAGCTGGATGAGACATAAGGGTGGACACTCTTGGGGCTGAGAGGTTTGGTGAGGTTGGGTGAGCAAACGCAGACCCTTTAAGGTAATACTGCGTGCTACCCATCGCATGGGTCCCAAATCTCCAGGTTCAAGGGCATCTTCCTACATCGAAAACATGCATGAGAAACCCAGAAGATGGTACACCATGTGATGGGGAAAGGTTTCTAAAACGCACCTCATTTCTCATCTCCTTTTGCTCGGGTTCGCCATTCCAGCCACTTTACTAGCAATCTCCCTACTTGGAGCATCAGCACCTTTAACCTCCTGTTCCATACAGGTTGCAATTTGTCCTGAGGATGAACGGGAAGATGGGGAACCAATGAGAGATTAGCTCTTGGTGTTGGGACAGGCACAGGTCACTCTATTTTCCCATCAGGAAGAAGAATTAACCACAGGCTCAGCCTGCACCCCGGAACCAGAACAGGGCCTGAAGCCATCCTGCGCTTTTGCGGCCAGCTCCCAAAAAAGCGAGTTGTAAAATGCAGCTTCAGGGAACTGCAATTCACAAACCTGCAGAGTTATAAATGATAACTCTCGTCCACAAATATATTGAGGGAAGGCAAAGAAGAGGATTTGAAATCAAGGCAGAATTGCAGGAAACAGATTTCAGGAGGTAGATTCGAATCGCCTTTAAAGCACATGAAAAGCAGCAAAACTTTGACAATGATGCCCTTGGCCAAAAAGGGTGTATGCGTTTTTTCATGATTATATTCAGGAAAAAACGCATACGCCCTTTTTGGCCAACCAAGCAACCTGGAAAGGCAAATCAGCGCTACAAAGAAGTCTCGCTTCCCATCGGTCAAAAGGGCCATGCTGAAAAAAGTGTCAAAACCAGAAATGCAGGACAGGCCATGGAGAAATGGGAGCCTTGCTACACAGATGGGTGGTATGTAAATTGCCAACAGCCACTCTGGAGAAGTGTACGGTGTGTTCTGAAACATCTAAAAAACACAGCTTAGAGAGCATAGGGCACTCCCACGCATGGGGGTATAAAGTGGGAAAATTAAAAATCAGCAAGACACAAGAACCCCAAAGTTTAGGGCTGCTCTGTTGACAAGGACCTCCACTTCATTCCACCTTAAAGATCCCAGGAAAGCGAAAAATGGATAAAAAAGTTGTGGTCCTTATGTACAATGGAATATCACTCAGCCATGAAATCAATGTCATAAGGCTAGTAGCGGCATGATGAGTGGATTTAGGTACGACGATTCTAAGTGAAATAAGTCACACAGAAAAGGACACTTCTCATAAGGTGTCACTTATAGAGGGAATGTAAAAGCCGTTACACTTGAACTGAATTACAAAACAGAACAGAGTCACACATGCAGAAAACACACTATGGCTGCTTAACGGGAAAGGTGAGGTGGGGTGATACATAAAACAAGAGTTTCAAATTAGCTCAGATACCGTTCCATAAACCCAATATGGAATAGACAAGACCTACTCCTTGCTCAGAGAACTGGACTCAACACGCCCGATTCACCGCACAAGAATATATCTGACTAGTAATAATCTTAAAACCTATGTATTGATATCTCTCTGTTAGTGTGTCAAGTGGGTGTAAAGCGGCATAAACACAGCCGTGAAAAGCAGCTAAACCCCATTATAAAAATAAATTACTTTTAAAAACCCATGAAACAAAGACAGTGAAAGAGAGAGAAATTCTTACACAATTCGTTCAGGGGCTGTGATGCAACCTGGATTGACCATATCTAGACCCACAGCTGGATGAGACATAAGGGTGGACACTCTTGGGGCTGAGAGGTTTGGTGAGGTTGGGTGAGCAAACGCAGACCCTTTAAGGTAATACTGCGTGCTACCCATCGCATGGGTCCCAAATCTCCAGGTTCAAGGGCATCTTCCTACATCGAAAACATGCATGAGAAACCCAGAAGATGGTACACCATGTGATGGGGAAAGGTTTCTAAAACGCACCTCATTTCTCATCTCCTTTTGCTCGGGTTCGCCATTCCAGCCACTTTACTAGCAATCTCCCTACTTGGAGCATCAGCACCTTTAACCTCCTGTTCCATACAGGTTGCAATTTGTCCTGAGGATGAACGGGAAGACGGGGAACCAATGAGAGATTAGCTCTTGGTGTTGGGACAGGCACAGGTCACTCTATTTTCCCATCAGGAAGAAGAATTAACCACAGGCTCAGCCTGCACCCCGGAACCAGAACAGGGCCTGAAGCCATCCTGCACTTTTGCGGCCAGCTCCCAAAAAAGCGAGTTGTAAAATGCAGCTTCAGGGAACTGCAATTCACAAACCTGCAGAGTTATAAATGATAACTCTCGTCCACAAATATATTGAGGGAAGGCAAAGAAGAGGATTTGAAATCAAGGCAGAATTGCAGGAAACAGATTTCAGGAGGTAGATTCGAATCGCCTTTAAAGCACATGAAAAGCAGCAAAACTTTGACAATGATGCCCTTGGCCAAAAAGGGTGTATGCGTTTTTTCATGATTATATTCAGGAAAAAACGCATACGCCCTTTTTGGCCAACCAAGCAACCTGGAAAGGCAAATCAGCGCTACAAAGAAGTCTCGCTTCCCATCGGTCAAAAGGGCCATGCTGAAAAAAGTGTCAAAACCAGAAATGCAGGACAGGCCATGGAGAAATGGGAGCCTTGCTACACAGATGGGTGGTATGTAAATTGCCAACAGCCACTCTGGAGAAGTGTACGGTGTGTTCTGAAACATCTAAAAAACACAGCTTAGAGAGCATAGGGCACTCCCACGCATGGGGGTATAAAGTGGGAAAATTAAAAATCAGCAAGACACAAGAACCCCAAAGTTTAGGGCTGCTCTGTTGACAAGGACCTCCACTTCATTCCACCTTAAAGATCCCAGGAAAGCGAAAAATGGATAAAAAAGTTGTGGTCCTTATGTACAATGGAATATCACTCAGCCATGAAATCAATGTCATAAGGCTAGTAGCGGCATGATGAGTGGATTTAGGTACGACGATTCTAAGTGAAATAAGTCACACAGAAAAGGACACTTCTCATAAGGTGTCACTTATAGAGGGAATGTAAAAGCCGTTACACTTGAACTGAATTACAAAACAGAACAGAGTCACACATGCAGAAAACACACTATGGCTGCTTAACGGGAAAGGTGAGGTGGGGTGATACATAAAACAAGAGTTTCAAATTAGCTCAGATACCGTTCCATAAACCCAATATGTAATAGACAAGACCTACTCCTTGCTCAGAGAACTGGACTCAACACGCCCGATTCACCGCACAAGAATATATCTGACTAGTAATAATCTTAAAACCTATGTATTGATATCTCTCTGTTAGTGTGTCAAGTGGGTGTAAAGCGGCATAAACACAGCCGTGAAAAGCAGCTAAACCCCATTATAAAAATAAATTACTTTTAAAAACCCAGGAAACAAAGACAGGGAAAGAGAGAGAAATTCTTACACAATTCGTTCAGGGGCTGTGATGCAACCTGGATTGACCATATCTAGACCCACAGCTGGATGAGACATAAGGGTGGACACTCTTGGGGCTGAGAGGTTTGGTGAGGTTGGGTGAGCAAACGCAGACCCTTTAAAGTAATACTGCGTGCTACCCATCGCATGGGTCCAAAATCTCCAGGTTCAAGGGCATCTTCCTACATCGAAAACATGCATGAGAAACCCAGAAGATGGTACACCGTGTGATGGGGAAAGGTTTCTAAAACGCACCTCATTTCTCATCTCCTTGTGCTCGGGTTCGCCATTCCAGCCACTTTACTAGCAATCTCCCTACTTGGAGCATCAGCACCTTTAACCTCCTGTTCCATACAGGTTGCAATTTGTCCTGAGGATGAACGGGAAGACGGGGAACCAATGAGAGATTAGCTCTTGGTGTTGGGACAGGCACAGGTCACTCTATTTTCCCATCAGGAAGAAGAATTAACCACAGGCTCAGCCTGCACCCCGGAACCAGAACAGGGCCTGAAGCCATCCTGCGCTTTTGCGGCCAGCTCCCAAAAAAGCGAGTTGTAAAATGGAGCTTCAGGGAACTGCAATTCACAAACCTGCAGAGTTATAAATGATAACTCTCGTCCACAAATATATTGAGGGAAGGTAAAGAAGAGGATTTGAAATCAAGGCAGAATTGCAGGAAACAGATTTCAGGAGGTAGATTCGAATCGCCTTTAAAGCACATGAAAAGCAGCAAAACGTTGACAATGATGCCCTTGGCCAAAAAGGGCGTATGCGTTTTTTCCTGAATATATTCAGGAAAAAACGCATACGCCCTTTTTGGCCAACCAAGCAACCTGGAAAGGCAAATCAGCGCTACAAAGAAGTCTCGCTTCCCATCGGTCAAAAGGGACATGCTGAAAAAAGTGTCAAAAGCAGAAATGCAGGACAGGCCATGGAGAAATGGGAGTCTTGCTACACTGATGGGTGTTATGTAAATTGCCAACAACCACTCTGGAGAAGTTTACGGTGTGTTCTGAAACATCTAAAAAACACAGCTTAGAGAGCATAGGGCACTCCCACGCATGGGTGTATAAAGTGGGAAAATTAAAAATTAGCAAGACACAAGAAACCCAAAGTTTAGGGCTGCTCTGTTGACAAGGACCTCCACTTCATTCCACCTTAAATATCCCAGGAAAGCGAAAAATGGATAAAAAAGTTGTGGTCCTTATGTACAGTGGAATATCACTCAGCCTTGAAATCAATGTCATAAGGCTAGTAGCAGCATGATGAGTGGATTTAGGTATGACGATTCTAAGTGAAATAAGTCACACAGAAAAGGACACTTCTCATAAGGTGTCACTTATAGAGGGAATGTAAAAACCGTTACACTTGAACTGAATTACAAAACAGAACAGAGTCACACATGCAGAAAACACACTATGGCTGCTTAACGGGAAAGGTGAGGTGGGGTGATACATAAAACAAGAGTTTCAAATTAGCTCAGATACCGTTCCATAAACCCAATATGTAATACACAAGACCTACTCCTTGCTCAGAGAACTGGACTCAACACGCCCGATTCACCGCACAAGAATATAACTGACTAGTAATAATGTTAAAACTATGTATTGATATCTCTCTGTTAGTGTGTCAAGTGGGTGTAAAGCGGCATAAACACAGCCGTGAAAAGCAGCTAAACCCCATTATAAAAATAAATTACTTTTAAAAACCCATGAAACAAAGACAGTGAAAGAGAGAGAAATTCTTACACAATTCGTTCAGGGGCTGTGATGCAACCTGGATTGACCATATCTAGACCCACAGCTGGATGAGACATAAGGGTGGACACTCTTGGGGCTGAGAGGTTTGGTGAGGTTGGGTGAGCAAACGCAGACCCTTTAAAGTAATACTGCGTGCTACCCATCGCATGGGTCCCAAATCTCCAGGTTCAAGGGCATCTTCCTACATCGAAAACATGCATGAGAAACCCAGAAGATGGTACACCGTGTGATGGGGAAAGGTTTCTAAAACGCACCTCATTTATCATCTCCTTGTGCTCGGGTTCGCCATTCCAGCCACTATACTAGCAATCTCCCTACTTGGAGCATCAGCACCTTTAACCTCCTGTTCCATACAGGTTGCAATTTGTCCTGAGGATGAACGGGAAGACGGGGAACCAATGAGAGATTAGCTCTTGGTGTTGGGACAGGCACAGGTCACTCTATTTTCCCATCAGGAAAAAGAATTAACCACAGGCTCAGCCTGCACCCCGGAACCAGAAAAGGGCCTGAAGCCATCCTGCGCTTTTGCGGCCACCTCCCAAAAAAGCGAGTTGTAAAATGGAGCTTCAGGGCACTGCAATTCACAAACCTGCACAGTTATAAATGACAACTCTCGTCCACAAATATATTGAGGGAAGGCAAAGAAGAGGATTTGAAATCAAGGCAGAATTGCAGGAAACAGATTTCAGGAGGTAGATTCGAATCGCCTTTAAAGCACATGAAAAGCAGCAAAACGTTGACAATGATGCCCTTGGCCAAAAAGGGCGTATGCGTTTTTTCCTGAATATATTCAGGAAAAAACGCATACGCCCTTTTTGGCCAACCAAGCAACCTGGAAAGGCAAATCAGCGCTACAAAGAAGTCTCGCTTCCCATCGGTCAAAAGGGCCATGCTGAAAAAACTGTCAAAACCAGAAATGCAGGACAGGCCATGGAGAAATGGGAGCCTTGCTACACTGATGGGCGGGATGTAAATTGCCAACAGCCACTCTGGAGAAGTGTACGGTGTGTTCTGAAACATCTAAAAAACACAGCTTAGAGAGCATAGGGCACTTCCACGCATGGGGGTATAAAGTGGGAAAATTAAAAATAAGCAAGACACAAGAACCCCAAAGTTTAGGGCTGCTCTGTTGACAAGGACCTCCACTTCATTCCACCTTAAATATCCCAGGAAAGCGAAAAATGGATAAAAAAGTTGTGGTCCTTATGTACAGTGGAATATCACTCAGCCATGAAATCAATGTCATAAGGCTAGTAGAAGCATGATGAGTGGATTTACGTATGACGATTCTAAGTGAAATAAGTCACACAGAAAAGGACACTTCTCATAAGGTGTCACTTATAGAGGGAATGTAAAAACTGTTACACTTGAACTGAATTACAAAACAGAACAGAGTCACACATGCAGAAAATACACTATGGCTGCTTAACGGGAAAGGTGAGGTGGGGTGATACATAAAACAAGAGTTTCAAATTAGCTCAGATACCGTTCCATAAACCCAATATGTAATAGACAAGACCTACTCCTTGCTCAGAGAACTGGACTCAACACGCCCGATTCACCGCACAAGAATATAACTGACTAGTAATAATCTTAAAACCTATGTATTGATATCTCTCTGTTAGTGTGTCAAGTGGGTGTAAAGCGGCATAAAGACAGCCGTAAAAAGCAGCTAAACCCCATTATAAAAATAAATTACTTTTAAAAAACCAGGAAACAAAGACAGGGAAAGAGAGAGAAATTCTTACACAATTCGTTCAGGGGCTGTGATGCAACCTGGATTGACCATATCTAGACCCACAGCTGGATGAGACATAAGGGTGGACACTCTTGGGGCTGAGAGGTTTGGTGAGGTTGGGTGAGCAAACGCAGACCCTTTAAAGTAATACTGCGTGCTACCCATCGCATGGGTCCCAAATCGCCAGGTTCAAGGGCATCTTCCTACATCGAAAACATGCCTGAGAAACCCAGAAGATGGTACACCGTGTGATGGGGAAAGGTTTCTAAAACGCACCTCATTTCTCATCTCCTTGTGCTCGGGTTCGCCATTCCAGCCACTTTACTAGCAATCTCCCTACTTGGAGCATCAGCACCTTTAACCTCCTGTTCCGTACAGGTTGCAATTTGTCCTGAGGATGAACGGGAGGACGGGGAACCAATGAGAGACTAGCTCTTGGTGTTGGGACAGGCACAGGTCACTCTATTTTCCCATCAGGAAGAAGAATTAACCACAGGCTCAGCCTGCCCCCCGGAACCAGAACAGGGCCTGAAGCCATCCTGCGCTTTTGAGGCCACCTCCCAAAAAAGCGAGTTGTAAAATGGAGCTTCAGGGCACTGCAATTCACAAACCTGCAGAGTTATAAATGATAACTCTCGTCCACAAATATATTGAGGGAAGGCAAAGAAGAGGATTTGAAATCAAGGCAGAATTGCAGGAAATAGATTTCAGGAGGTAGATTCGAATCGCCTTTAAAGCACATGAAAAGCAGCAAAACGTTGACAATGATGCCCTTAGCCAAAAAGAGTGTATGCGTTTTTTCCTGAATATATTCAGGAAAAAACGCATACGCCCTTTTTGGCCAACCAAGCAACCTGGAAAGGCAAATCAGCGCTACAAAGAAGTCTCGCTTCCCATCGGTCAAAAGGGCCATGCTGAAAAAAGCGTCAAAACCAGAAATGCAGGACAGGCCATGGAGAAATGGGAGCCTTGCTACACTGATGGGTGGTATGTAAATTGCCAACAGCCACTCTGGAGAAGTGTACGGTGTGTTCTGAAACATCTAAAAAACACAGCTTAGAGAGCATAGGGCACTCCCACGCATGGGGGTATAAAGTGGGAAAATTAAAAATCAGCAAGACACAAGAACCCCAACGATTAGGGCTGCTCTGTTGACAAGGACCTCCACTTCATTCCACCTTAAATATCCCAGGAAAGCGAAAAATGGATAAAAAAGTTGTGGTCCTTATGTACAATGGAATATCACTCAGCCATGAAATCAATGTCATAAGGCTAGTAGCGGCATGATGAGTGGATTTAGGTACGACGATTCTAAGTGAAATAAGTCTCACAGAAAAGGACACTTCTCATAAGGAGTCACTTATGGAGGAAATGTAAAAACCGTTACACTTGAACTGAATTACAAAACAGAACAGAGTCACACGTGCAGAAAACACACTATGGCTGCTTAACGGGAAAGGTGAGGTGGGGTGATACATAAAACAAGAGTTTCAAATTAGCTCAGATACCGTTCCATAAACCCAATATGTAATAGACAAGACCTACTCCTTGCTCAGAGAACTGGACTCAACACGACCGATTCACCGCACAAGAATATATCTGACTAGTAATAATCTTAAAACCTATGTATTGATATCTCTCTGTTAGTGTGTCAAGTGGGTGTAAAGCGGCATAAACACAGCCGTGAAAAGCAGCTAAACCCCATTATAAAAATAAATTACTTTTAAAAACCCAGGAAACAAAGACAGTGAAAGAGAGAGAAATTCTTACACAATTCGTTCAGGGGCTGTGATGCAACCTGGATTGACCATATCTAGACCCACAGCTGGATGAGACATAAGGGTGGACACTCTTGGGGCTGAGAGGTTTGGTGAGGTTGGGTGAGCAAACGCAGACCCTTTAAGGTAATACTGCGTGCTACCCATCGCATGGGTCCCAAATCTCCAGGTTCAAGGGCATCTTCCTACATCGAAAACATGCATGAGAAACCCAGAAGATGGTACACCATGTGATGGGGAAAGGTTTCTAAAACGCACCTCATTTCTCATCTCCTTTTGCTCGGGTTCGCCATTCCAGCCACTTTACTAGCAATCTCCCTACTTGGAGCATCAGCACCTTTAACCTCCTGTTCCATACAGGTTGCAATTTGTCCTGAGGATGAACGGGAAGACGGGGAACCAATGAGAGATTAGCTCTTGGTGTTGGGACAGGCACAGGTCACTCTATTTTCCCATCAGGAAGAAGAATTAACCACAGGCTCAGCCTGCCCCCCGGAACCAGAACAGGGCCTGAAGCCATCCTGCGCTTTTGCGGCCAGCTCCCAAAAAAGCGAGTTGTAAAATGCAGCTTCAGGGAACTGCAATTCACAAACCTGCAGAGTTATAAATGATAACTCTCGTCCACAAATATATTGAGGGAAGGCAAAGAAGAGGATTTGAAATCAAGGCAGAATTGCAGGAAACAGATTTCAGGAGGTAGATTCGAATCGCCTTTAAAGCACATGAAAAGCAGCAAAACTTTGACAATGATGCCCTTGGCCAAAAAGGGTGTATGCGTTTTTTCATGATTATATTCAGGAAAAAACGCATACGCCCTTTTTGGCCAACCAAGCAACCTGGAAAGGCAAATCAGCGCTACAAAGAAGTCTCGCTTCCCATCGGTCAAAAGGGCCATGCTGAAAAAAGTGTCAAAACCAGAAATGCAGGACAGGCCATGGAGAAATGGGAGCCTTGCTACACAGATGGGTGGTATGTAAATTGCCAACAGCCACTCTGGAGAAGTGTACGGTGTGTTCTGAAACATCTAAAAAACACAGCTTAGAGAGCATAGGGCACTCCCACGCATGGGGGTATAAAGTGGGAAAATTAAAAATCAGCAAGACACAAGAACCCCAAAGTTTAGGGCTGCTCTGTTGACAAGGACCTCCACTTCATTCCACCTTAAAGATCCCAGGAAAGCGAAAAATGGATAAAAAAGTTGTGGTCCTTATGTACAATGGAATATCACTCAGCCATGAAATCAATGTCATAAGGCTAGTAGCGGCATGATGAGTGGATTTAGGTACGACGATTCTAAGTGAAATAAGTCACACAGAAAAGGACACTTCTCATAAGGTGTCACTTATAGAGGGAATGTAAAAGCCGTTACACTTGAACTGAATTACAAAACAGAACAGAGTCACACATGCAGAAAACACACTATGGCTGCTTAACGGGAAAGGTGAGGTGGGGTGATACATAAAACAAGAGTTTCAAATTAGCTCAGATACCGTTCCATAAACCCAATATGTAATAGACAAGACCTACTCCTTGCTCAGAGAACTGGACTCAACACGCCCGATTCACCGCACAAGAATATATCTGACTAGTAATAATCTTAAAACCTATGTATTGATATCTCTCTGTTAGTGTGTCAAGTGGGTGTAAAGCGGCATAAACACAGCCGTGAAAAGCAGCTAAACCCCATTATAAAAATAAATTACTTTTAAAAACCCAGGAAACAAAGACAGGGAAAGAGAGAGAAATTCTTACACAATTCGTTCAGGGGCTGTGATGCAACCTGGATTGACCATATCTAGACCCACAGCTGGATGAGACATAAGGGTGGACACTCTTGGGGCTGAGAGGTTTGGTGAGGTTGGGTGAGCAAACGCAGACCCTTTAAAGTAATACTGCGTGCTACCCATCGCATGGGTCCAAAATCTCCAGGTTCAAGGGCATCTTCCTACATCGAAAACATGCATGAGAAACCCAGAAGATGGTACACCGTGTGATGGGGAAAGTTTTCTAAAACGCACCTCATTTCTCATCTCCTTGTGCTCGGGTTCGCCATTCCAGCCACTTTACTAGCAATCTCCCTACTTGGAGCATCAGCACCTTTAACCTCCTGTTCCATACAGGTTGCAATTTGTCCTGAGGATGAACGGGAAGACGGGGAACCAATGAGAGATTAGCTCTTGGTGTTGGGACAGGCACAGGTCACTCTATTTTCCCATCAGGAAGAAGAATTAACCACAGGCTCAGCCTGCACCCCGGAACCAGAACAGGGCCTGAAGCCATCCTGCGCTTTTGCGGCCAGCTCCCAAAAAAGCGAGTTGTAAAATGGAGCTTCAGGGAACTGCAATTCACAAACCTGCAGAGTTATAAATGATAACTCTCGTCCACAAATATATTGAGGGAAGGTAAAGAAGAGGATTTGAAATCAAGGCAGAATTGCAGGAAACAGATTTCAGGAGGTAGATTCGAATCGCCTTTAAAGCACATGAAAAGCAGCAAAACGTTGACAATGATGCCCTTGGCCAAAAAGGGCGTATGCGTTTTTTCCTGAATATATTCAGGAAAAAACGCATACGCCCTTTTTGGCCAACCAAGCAACCTGGAAAGGCAAATCAGCGCTACAAAGAAGTCTCGCTTCCCATCGGTCAAAAGGGACATGCTGAAAAAAGTGTCAAAAGCAGAAATGCAGGACAGGCCATGGAGAAATGGGAGTCTTGCTACACTGATGGGTGTTATGTAAATTGCCAACAACCACTCTGGAGAAGTTTACGGTGTGTTCTGAAACATCTAAAAAACACAGCTTAGAGAGCATAGGGCACTCCCACGCATGGGTGTATAAAGTGGGAAAATTAAAAATTAGCAAGACACAAGAAACCCAAAGTTTAGGGCTGCTCTGTTGACAAGGACCTCCACTTCATTCCACCTTAAATATCCCAGGAAAGCGAAAAATGGATAAAAAAGTTGTGGTCCTTATGTACAGTGGAATATCACTCAGCCTTGAAATCAATGTCATAAGGCTAGTAGCAGCATGATGAGTGGATTTAGGTATGACGATTCTAAGTGAAATAAGTCACACAGAAAAGGACACTTCTCATAAGGTGTCACTTATAGAGGGAATGTAAAAACCGTTACACTTGAACTGAATTACAAAACAGAACAGAGTCACACATGCAGAAAACACACTATGGCTGCTTAACGGGAAAGGTGAGGTGGGGTGATACATAAAACAAGAGTTTCAAATTAGCTCAGATACCGTTCCATAAACCCAATATGTAATACACAAGACCTACTCCTTGCTCAGAGAACTGGACTCAACACGCCCGATTCACCGCACAAGAATATAACTGACTAGTAATAATGTTAAAACCTATGTATTGATATCTCTCTGTTAGTGTGTCAAGTGGGTGTAAAGCGGCATAAATACAGCCGTGAAAAGCAGCTAAACCCCATTATAAAAATAAATTACTTTTAAAAACCCATGAAACAAAGACAGTGAAAGAGAGAGAAATTCTTACACAATTCGTTCAGGGGCTGTGATGCAACCTGGATTGACCATATCTAGACCCACAGCTGGATGAGACATAAGGGTGGACACTCTTGGGGCTGAGAGGTTTGGTGAGGTTGGGTGAGCAAACGCAGACCCTTTAAAGTAATACTGCGTGCTACCCATCGCATGGGTCCCAAATCTCCAGGTTCAAGGGCATCTTCCTACATCGAAAACATGCATGAGAAACCCAGAAGATGGTACACCGTGTGATGGGGAAAGGTTTCTAAAACGCACCTCATTTATCATCTCCTTGTGCTCGGGTTCGCCATTCCAGCCACTATACTAGCAATCTCCCTACTTGGAGCATCAGCACCTTTAACCTCCTGTTCCATACAGGTTGCAATTTGTCCTGAGGATGAACGGGAAGACGGGGAACCAATGAGAGATTAGCTCTTGGTGTTGGGACAGGCACAGGTCACTCTATTTTCCCATCAGGAAAAAGAATTAACCACAGGCTCAGCCTGCACCCCGGAACCAGAAAAGGGCCTGAAGCCATCCTGCGCTTTTGCGGCCACCTCCCAAAAAAGCGAGTTGTAAAATGGAGCTTCAGGGCACTGCAATTCACAAACCTGCACAGTTATAAATGACAACTCTCGTCCACAAATATATTGAGGGAAGGCAAAGAAGAGGATTTGAAATCAAGGCAGAATTGCAGGAAACAGATTTCAGGAGGTAGATTCGAATCGCCTTTAAAGCACATGAAAAGCAGCAAAACGTTGACAATGATGCCCTTGGCCAAAAAGGGCGTATGCGTTTTTTCCTGAATATATTCAGGAAAAAACGCATACGCCCTTTTTGGCCAACCAAGCAACCTGGAAAGGCAAATCAGCGCTACAAAGAAGTCTCGCTTCCCATCGGTCAAAAGGGACATGCTGAAAAAAGTGTCAAAAGCAGAAATGCAGGACAGGCCATGGAGAAATGGGAGTCTTGCTACACTGATGGGTGTTATGTAAATTGCCAACAACCACTCTGGAGAAGTTTACGGTGTGTTCTGAAACATCTAAAAAACACAGCTTAGAGAGCATAGGGCACTCCCACGCATGGGTGTATAAAGTGGGAAAATTAAAAATTAGCAAGACACAAGAAACCCAAAGTTTAGGGCTGCTCTGTTGACAAGGACCTCCACTTCATTCCACCTTAAATATCCCAGGAAAGCGAAAAATGGATAAAAAAGTTGTGGTCCTTATGTACAGTGGAATATCACTCAGCCTTGAAATCAATGTCATAAGGCTAGTAGCAGCATGATGAGTGGATTTAGGTATGACGATTCTAAGTGAAATAAGTCACACAGAAAAGGACACTTCTCATAAGGTGTCACTTATAGAGGGAATGTAAAAACCGTTACACTTGAACTGAATTACAAAACAGAACAGAGTCACACATGCAGAAAACACACTATGGCTGCTTAACGGGAAAGGTGAGGTGGGGTGATACATAAAACAAGAGTTTCAAATTAGCTCAGATACCGTTCCATAAACCCAATATGTAATACACAAGACCTACTCCTTGCTCAGAGAACTGGACTCAACACGCCCGATTCACCGCACAAGAATATAACTGACTAGTAATAATGTTAAAACCTATGTATTGATATCTCTCTGTTAGTGTGTCAAGTGGGTGTAAAGCGGCATAAATACAGCCGTGAAAAGCAGCTAAACCCCATTATAAAAATAAATTACTTTTAAAAACCCATGAAACAAAGACAGTGAAAGAGAGAGAAATTCTTACACAATTCGTTCAGGGGCTGTGATGCAACCTGGATTGACCATATCTAGACCCACAGCTGGATGAGACATAAGGGTGGACACTCTTGGGGCTGAGAGGTTTGGTGAGGTTGGGTGAGAAAACGCAGACCCTTTAAAGTAATACTGCGTGCTACCCATCGCATGGGTCCCAAATCTCCAGGTTCAAGGGCATCTTCCTACATCGAAAACATGCATGAGAAACCCAGAAGATGGTACACCGTGTGATGGGGAAAGGTTTCTAAAACGCACCTCATTTATCATCTCCTTGTGCTCGGGTTCGCCATTCCAGCCACTATACTAGCAATCTCCCTACTTGGAGCATCAGCACCTTTAACCTCCTGTTCCATACAGGTTGCAATTTGTCCTGAGGATGAACGGGAAGACGGGGAACCAATGAGAGATTAGCTCTTGGTGTTGGGACAGGCACAGGTCACTCTATTTTCCCATCAGGAAAAAGAATTAACCACAGGCTCAGCCTGCACCCCGGAACCAGAAAAGGGCCTGAAGCCATCCTGCGCTTTTGCGGCCAACTCCCAAAAAAGCGAGTTGTAAAATGGAGCTTCAGGGCACTGCAATTCACAAACCTGCACAGTTATAAATGACAACTCTCGTCCACAAATATATTGAGGGAAGGCAAAGAAGAGGATTTGAAATCAAGGCAGAATTGCAGGAAACAGATTTCAGGAGGTAGATTCGAATCGCCTTTAAAGCACATGAAAAGCAGCAAAACGTTGACAATGATGCCCTTGGCCAAAAAGGGCGTATGCGTTTTTTCCTGAATATATTCAGGAAAAAACGCATACGCCCTTTTTGGCCAACCAAGCAACCTGGAAAGGCAAATCAGCGCTACAAAGAAGTCTCGCTTCCCATCGGTCAAAAGGGCCATGCTGAAAAAACTGTCAAAACCAGAAATGCAGGACAGGCCATGGAGAAATGGGAGCCTTGCTACACTGATGGGCGGGATGTAAATTGCCAACAGCCACTCTGGAGAAGTGTACGGTGTGTTCTGAAACATCTAAAAAACACAGCTTAGAGAGCATAGGGCACTTCCACGCATGGGGGTATAAAGTGGGAAAATTAAAAATAAGCAAGACACAAGAACCCCAAAGTTTAGGGCTGCTCTGTTGACAAGGACCTCCACTTCATTCCACCTTAAATATCCCAGGAAAGCGAAAAATGGATAAAAAAGTTGTGGTCCTTATGTACAGTGGAATATCACTCAGCCATGAAATCAATGTCATAAGGCTAGTAGAAGCATGATGAGTGGATTTACGTATGACGATTCTAAGTGAAATAAGTCACACAGAAAAGGACACTTCTCATAAGGTGTCACTTATAGAGGGAATGTAAAAACTGTTACACTTGAACTGAATTACAAAACAGAACAGAGTCACACATGCAGAAAATACACTATGGCTGCTTAACGGGAAAGGTGAGGTGGGGTGATACATAAAACAAGAGTTTCAAATTAGCTCAGATACCGTTCCATAAACCCAATATGTAATAGACAAGACCTACTCCTTGCTCAGAGAACTGGACTCAACACGCCCGATTCACCGCACAAGAATATAACTGACTAGTAATAATCTTAAAACCTATGTATTGATATCTCTCTGTTAGTGTGTCAAGTGGGTGTAAAGCGGCATAAAGACAGCCGTAAAAAGCAGCTAAACCCCATTATAAAAATAAATTACTTTTAAAAAACCAGGAAACAAAGACAGGGAAAGAGAGAGAAATTCTTACACAATTCGTTCAGGGGCTGTGATGCAACCTGGATTGACCATATCTAGACCCACAGCTGGATGAGACATAAGGGTGGACACTCTTGGGGCTGAGAGGTTTGGTGAGGTTGGGTGAGCAAACGCAGACCCTTTAAAGTAATACTGCGTGCTACCCATCGCATGGGTCCCAAATCGCCAGGTTCAAGGGCATCTTCCTACATCGAAAACATGCCTGAGAAACCCAGAAGATGGTACACCGTGTGATGGGGAAAGGTTTCTAAAACGCACCTCATTTCTCATCTGCTTTTGCTCGGGTTCGCCATTCCAGCCACTTTACTAGCAATCTCCCTACTTGGAGCATCAGCACCTTTAACCTCCTGTTCCGTACAGGTTGCAATTTGTCCTGAGGATGAACGGGAGGACGGGGAACCAATGAGAGACTAGCTCTTGGTGTTGGGACAGGCACAGGTCACTCTATTTTCCCATCAGGAACAAGAATTAACCACAGGCTCAGCCTGCCCCCCGGAACCAGAACAGGGCCTGAAGCCATCCTGCGCTTTTGAGGCCACCTCCCAAAAAAGCGAGTTGTAAAATGGAGCTTCAGGGCACTGCAATTCACAAACCTGCACAGTTATAAATGATAACTCTCATCCACAAATATATTGAGGGAAGGCAAAGAAGAGGATTTGAAATCAAGGCAGAATTGCAGGAAACAGATTTCAGGAGGTAGATTCGAATCGCCTTTAAAGCACATGAAAAGCAGCAAAACGTTGACAATGATGCCCTTGGCCAAAAAGGGCGTATGCGTTTTTTCCTGAATATATTCAGGAAAAAACGCATACGCCCTTTTTGGCCAACCAAGCAACCTGGAAAGGCAAATCAGCGCTACAAAGAAGTCTCGCTTCCCATCGGTCAAAAGGGCCATGCTGAAAAAAGTGTCAAAACCAAAAATGCAGGACAGGCCATGGAGAAATGGGAGCCTTGCTACACTGATGGGCGGGATGTAAATTGCCAACAGCCACTCTGGAGAAGTGTACGGTGTGTTTTGAAACATCTAAAAAACACAGCTTAGAGAGCATAGGGCACTTCCACGCATGGGGGTATAAAGTGGGAAAATTAAAAATCAGCAAGACACAAGAACCCCAAAGTTTAGGGCTGCTCTGTTGACAAGGACCTCCACTTCATTCCACCTTAAATATCCCAGGAAAGCGAAAAATGGATAAAAAAGTTGTGGTCCTTATGTACAGTGGAATATCACTCAGCCATGAAATCAATGTCATAAGGCTAGTAGCATCATGATGAGTGGATTTAGGTATGACGATTCTAAGTGAAATAAGTCACACAGAAAAGGACACTTCTCATAAGGTGTCACTTATAGAGGGAATGTAAAAACCGTTACACTTGAACTGAATTACAAAACAGAACAGAGTCACACATGCAGAAAATACACTATGGCTGCTTAACGGGAAAGGTGAGGTGGGGTGATACATAAAACAAGAGTTTCAAATTAGCTCAGATACCGTTCCATAAACCCAATATGTAATAGACAAGACCTACTCCTTGCTCAGAGAACTGGACTCAACACGCCCGATTCACCGCACAAGAATATAACTGACTAGTAATAATCTTAAAACCTATGTATTGATATCTCTCTGTTAGTGTGTCAAGTGGGTGTAAAGCGACATAAACACAGCCGTGAAAAGCAGCTAAACCCCATTATAAAAAGAAATTACTTTTAAAAACCCAGGAAACAAAGACAGGGAAAGAGAGAGAAATTCTTACACAATTCGTTCAGGGGCTGTGATGCAACCTGGATTGACCATATCTAGACCCACAGCTGGATGAGACATAAGGGTGGACACTCTTGGGGCTGAGAGGTTTGGTGAGGTTGGGTGAGCAAACGCAGACCCTTTAAAGTAATACTGCGTGCTACCCATCGCATGGGTCCCAAATCTCCAGGTTCAAGGGCATCTTCCTACATCGAAAACATGCATGAGAAACCCAGAAGATGGTACACCGTGTGATGGGGAAAGGTTTCTAAAACGCACCTCATTTCTCATCTCCTTGTGCTCGGGTTCGCCATTCCAGCCACTTTACTAGCAATCTCCCTACTTGGAGCATCAGCACCTTTAACCTCCTGTTCCGTACAGGTTGCAATTTGTCCTGAGGATGAACGGGAAGACGGGGAACCAATGAGAGACTAGCTCTTAGTGTTGGGACAGGCACAGGTCACTCTATTTTCCCATCAGGATGAAGAATTAACCACTGGCTCAGCCTGCCCCCCGGAACCAGAACAGGGCCTGAAGCCATCCTGCGCTTTTGCGGCCAGCTCCCGAAAAAGCGAGCTGTAAAATGGAGCTTCAGGGCACTGCAATTCACAAACCTGCAGAGATATAAATGATAACTCTCGTCCACAAATATATTGAGGGAAGGCAAAGAAGAGGATTTGAAATCAAGGCAGAATTGCAGGAAACAGATTTCAGGAGGTAGATTCGAATCGCCTTTAAAGCACATGAAAATCAGGAAAACGTTGACAATGATGCCCTTGGCCAAAAACGGCGTATGCGTTTTTTCCTGAATATATTCAGGAAAAAACGCATACGCCCTTTTTGGCCAACCAAGCAACCTGGAAAGGCAAATCAGCGCTACAAAGAAGTCTCGCTTCCCATCGGTCAAAAGGGCCATGCTGAAAAAAGTGTCAAAACCAGAAATGCAGGACAGGCCATGGAGAAATGGGGGCCTTGCTACACTGATGGGCGGGATGTAAATTGCCAACAGCCACTCTGGAGAAGTGTACGGTGTGTTCTGAAACATCTAAAAAACACAGCTTAGAGAGCATAGGGCACTTCCACGCATGGGGGTATAAAGTGGGAAAATTAAAAATCAGCAAGACACAAGAACCCCAAAGTTTAGGGCTGCTCTGTTGACAAGGACCTCCACTTCATTCCACCTTAAATATCCCAGGAAAGCGAAAAATGGATAAAAAAGTTGTGTTCCTTATGTACAATGGAATATCACTCAGCCATGAAATCAATGTCATAAGGCTAGTAGCAGCATGATGAGTGGATTTAGGTACGACGATTCTAAGTGAAATAAGTCACACAGAAAAGGACACTTCTCATAAGGTGTCACTTATAGAGGGAATGTAAAAGCCGTTACACTTGAACTGAATTACAAAACAGAACAGAGTCACACATGCAGAAAACACACTATGGCTGCTTAACGGGAAAGGTGAGGTGGGGTGATACATAAAACAAGAGTTTCAAATTAGCTCAGATACCGTTCCATAAACCCAATATGTAATAGACAAGACCTACTCCAAGCTCAGAGAACTGGACTCAACACGCCCGATTCACCGCACAAGAATATATCTGACTAGTAATAATCTTAAAACCTATGTATTGATATCTTTCTGTTAGTGTGTCAAGTGGGTGTAAAGCGGCATAAACACAGCCGTGAAAAGCAGCTAAACCCCATTATAAAAATAAATTACTTTTAAAAACCCAGGAAACAAAGACAGGGAAAGAGAGAGAAATTCTTACACAATTCGTTCAGGGGCTGTGATGCAACCTGGATTGACCATATGTAGACCCACAGCTGGATGAGACATAAGGGTGGACACTCTTGGGGCTGAGAGGTTTGGTGAGGTTGGGTGAGCAAACGCAGACCCTTTAAAGTAATACTGCGTGCTACCCATCGCATGGGTCCCAAATCTCCAGGTTCAAGGACATCTTCCTACATCGAAAACATGCATGAGAAACCCAGAAGATGGTACACCGTGTGATGGGGAAAGGTTTCTAAAACGCACCTCATTTCTCATCTCCTTTTGCTCGGGTTCGCCATTCCAGCCACTTTACTAGCAATCTCCCTACTTGGAGCATCAGCACCTTTAACCTCCTGTTCCATACAGGTTGCAATTTGTCCTGAGCATGAACGGGAAGACGGGGAACCAATGAGAGACTAGCTCTTGGTGTTGGGACAGGCACAGGTCACTCTATTTTCCCATCAGGAAGAAGAATTAACCACAGGCTCAGCCTGCCCCCCGGAACCAGAACAGGGCCTGAAGCCATCCTGCGCATTTGCGGCCAGCTCCCAAAAAAGCGAGTTGTAAAATGGAGCTTCAGGGCACTGCAATTCACAAACCTGCACAGTTATAAATGATAACTCTCGTCCACAAATATATTGAGGGAAGGCAAAGAAGAGGATTTGAAATCAAGGCAGAATTGCAGGAAACAGATTTCAGGAGGTAGATTCGAATCGCCTTTAAAGCACATGAAAAGCAGGAAAACGTTGACAATGATGCCCTTGGCCAAAAACGGCGTATGCGTTTTTTCCTGAATATATTCAGGAAAAAACGCATACGCCCTTTTTGGCCAACCAAGCAACCTGGAAAGGCAAATCAGCGCTACAAAGAAGTCTCGCTTCCCATCGGTCAAAAGGGCCATGCTGAAAAAAGTGTCAAAACCAGAAATGCAGGACAGGCCATGGAGAAATGGGGGCCTTGCTACACTGATGGGCGGGATGTAAATTGCCAACAGCCACTCTGGAGAAGTGTACGGTGTGTTCTGAAACATCTAAAAAACACAGCTTAGAGAGCATAGGGCACTTCCACGCATGGGGGTATAAAGTGGGAAAATTAAAAATAAGAAAGACACAAGAACCCCAAAGTTTAGGGCTGCTCTGTTGACAAGGACCTCCACTTCATTCCACCTTAAATATCCCAGGAAAGCGAAAAATGGATAAAAAAGTTGTGGTCCTTATGTACAGTGGAATATCACTCAGCCATGAAATCAATGTCATAAGGCTAGTAGCAGCATGATGAGTGGATTTACGTATGACGATTCTAAGTGAAATAAGTCACACAGAAAAGGACACTTCTCATAAGGTGTCACTTATAGAGGGAATGTAAAAAGAGTTACACTTGAACTGAATTACAAAACAGAACAGAGTCACACATGCAGAAAATACACTATGGCTGCTTAACGGGAAAGGTGAGGTGGGGTGATACATAAAACAAGAGTTTCAAATTAGCTCAGATACCGTTCCATAAACCCAATATGTAATAGACAAGACCTACTCCTTGCTCAGAGAACTGGACTCAACACGCCCGATTCACCGCACAAGAATATAACTGACTAGTAATAATCTTAAAACCTATGTATTGATATCTCTCTGTTAGTGTGTCAAGTGGGTGTAAAGCGGCATAAAGACAGCCGTAAAAAGCAGCTAAACCCCATTATAAAAATAAATTACTTTTAAAAAACCAGGAAACAAAGACAGGGAAAGAGAGAGAAATTCTTACACAATTCGTTCAGGGGCTGTGATGCAACCTGGATTGACCATATCTAGACCCACAGCTGGATGAGACATAAGGGTGGACACTCTTGGGGCTGAGAGGTTTGGTGAGGTTGGGTGAGCAAACGCAGACCCTTTAAAGTAATACTGCGTGCTACCCATCGCATGGGTCCCAAATCGCCAGGTTCAAGGGCATCTTCCTACATCGAAAACATGCCTGAGAAACCCAGAAGATGGTACACCGTGTGATGGGGAAAGGTTTCTAAAACGCACCTCATTTCTCATCTCCTTTTGCTCGGGTTCGCCATTCCAGCCACTTTACTAGCAATCTCCCTACTTGGAGCATCAACACCTTTAACCTCCTGTTCTGTACAGGTTGCAATTTGTCCTGAGGATGAACGGGAGAACGGGGAACCAATGAGAGACTAGCTCTTGGTGTTGGGACAGGCACAGGTCACTCTATTTTCCCATCAGGAACAAGAATTAACCACAGGCTCAGCCTGCCCCCCGGAACCAGAACAGGGCCTGAAGCCATCCTGCGCTTTTGAGGCCACCTCCCAAAAAAGCGAGTTGTAAAATGGAGCTTCAGGGCACTGCAATTCACAAACCTGCACAGTTATAAATGATAACTCTCATCCACAAATATATTGAGGGAAGGCAAAGAAGAGGATTTGAAATCAAGGCAGAATTGCAGGAAACAGATTTCAGGAGGTAGATTCGAATCGCCTTTAAAGCACATGAAAAGCAGCAAAACGTTGACAATGATGCCCTTGGCCAAAAAGGGCGTATGCGTTTTTTCCTGAATATATTCAGGAAATACGCATACGCCCTTTTTGGCCAACCAAGCAACCTGGAAAGGCAAATCAGCGCTACAAAGAAGTCTCGCTTCCCATCGGTCAAAAGGGCCATGCTGAAAAAAGTGTCAAAACCAAAAATGCAGGACAGGCCATGGAGAAATGGGAGCCTTGCTACACTGATGGGCGGGATGTAAATTGCCAACAGCCACTCTGGAGAAGTGTACGGTGTGTTTTGAAACATCTAAAAAACACAGCTTAGAGAGCATAGGGCACTTCCACGCATGGGGGTATAAAGTGGGAAAATTAAAAATCAGCAAGACACAAGAACCCCAAAGTTTAGGGCTGCTCTGTTGACAAGGACCTCCACTTCATTCCACCTTAAATATCCCAGGAAAGCGAAAAATGGATAAAAAAGTTGTGGTCCTTATGTACAGTGGAATATCACTCAGCCATGAAATCAATGTCATAAGGCTAGTAGCATCATGATGAGTGGATTTAGGTATGACGATTCTAAGTGAAATAAGTCACACAGAAAAGGACACTTCTCATAAGGTGTCACTTATAGAGGGAATGTAAAAACCGTTACACTTGAACTGAATTACAAAACAGAACAGAGTCACACATGCAGAAAATACACTATGGCTGCTTAACGGGAAAGGTGAGGTGGGGTGATACATAAAACAAGAGTTTCAAATTAGCTCAGATACCGTTCCATAAACCCAATATGTAATAGACAAGACCTACTCCTTGCTCAGAGAACTGGACTCAACACGCCCGATTCACCGCACAAGAATATAACTGACTAGTAATAATCTTAAAACCTATGTATTGATATCTCTCTGTTAGTGTGTCAAGTGGGTGTAAAGCGGCATAAACACAGCCGTGAAAAGCAGCTAATCCCCATTATAAAAATAAATTACTTTTAAAAACCCAGGAAACAAAGACAGGGAAAGAGAGAGAAATTCTTACACAATTCGTTCAGGGGCTGTGATGCAACCTGGATTGACCATATCTAGACCCACAGCTGGATGAGACATAAGGGTGGACACTCTTGGGGCTGAGAGGTTTGGTGAGTGAGGTTGGGTGAGCAAACGCAGACCCTTTAAAGTAACACTGCGTGCTACCCATCGCATGGGTCCCAAATCTCCAGGTTCAAGGGCATCTTCCTACATCGAAAACATGCATGAGAAACCCAGAAGATGGTACACCGTGTGATGGGGAAAGGTTTCTAAAACGCACCTCATTTCTCATCTCCTTGTGCTCGGGTTCGCCATTCCAGCCACTTTACTAGCAATCTCCCTACTTGGAGCATCAGCACCTTTAACCTCCTGTTCCGTACAGGTTGCAATTTGTCCTGAGGATGAACGGGAAGACGGGGAACCAATGAGAGACTAGCTCTTGGTGTTGGGACAGGCACAGGTCACTCTATTTTCCCATCAGGATGAAGAATTAACCACTGGCTCAGCCTGCCCCCCGGAACCAGAACAGGGCCTGAAGCCATCCTGCGCTTTTGCGGCCAGCTCCCGAAAAAGCGAGCTGTAAAATGGAGCTTCAGGGCACTGCAATTCACAAACCTGCAGAGATATAAATGATAACTCTCGTCCACAAATATATTGAGGGAAGGCAAAGAAGAGGATTTGAAATCAAGGCAGAATTGCAGGAAACAGATTTCAGGAGGTAGATTCGAATCGCCTTTAAAGCACATGAAAATCAGGAAAACGTTGACAATGATGCCCTTGGCCAAAAACGGCGTATGCGTTTTTTCCTGAATATATTCAGGAAGAAACGCATACGCCCTTTTTGGCCAACCAAGCAACCTGGAAAGGCAAATCAGCGCTACAAAGAAGTCTCGCTTCCCATCGGTCAAAAGGGCCATGCTGAAAAAAGTGTCAAAACCAGAAATGCAGGACAGGCCATGGAGAAATGGGGGCCTTGCTACACTGATGGGCGGGATGTAAATTGCCAACAGCCACTCTGGAGAAGTGTACGGTGTGTTCTGAAACATCTAAAAAACACAGCTTAGAGAGCATAGGGCACTTCCACGCATGGGGGTATAAAGTGGGAAAATTAAAAACCAGCAAGACACAAGAACCCCAACGATTAGGGCTGCTCTGTTGACAAGGACCTCCACTTCATTCCACCTTAAAGATCCCAGGAAAGCGAAAAATGGATAAAAATTTGTGGTCCTTATGTACAATGGAATATCACTCAGCCATGAAATCAATGTCATAAGGCTAGTAGCGGCATGATGAGTGGATTTAGGTACGACGATTCTAAGTGAAATAAGTCACACAGAAAAGGACACTTCTCATAAGGTGTCACTTATAGAGGGAATGTAAAAGCCGTTACACTTGAACTGAATTACAAAACAGAACAGAGTCACACATGCAGAAAACACACTATGGCTGCTTAACGGGAAAGGTGAGGTGGGGTGATACATAAAACAAGAGTTTCAAATTAGCTCAGATACCGTTCCATAAACCCAATATGGAATAGACAAGACCTACTCCTTGCTCAGAGAACTGGACGCAACACGCCCGATTCACCGCACAAGAATATATCTGACTAGTAATAATCTTAAAACCTATGTATTGGTATCTCTCTGTTAGTGTGTCAAGTGGGTGTAAAGCAGCATAAACACAGCCGTGAAAAGCAGCTAAACCCCATTATAAAAATAAATTACTTTTAAAAACCCATGAAACAAAGACAGTGAAAGAGAGAGAAATTCTTACACAATTCGTTCAGGGGCTGTGATGCAACCTGGATTGACCATATCTAGACCCACAGCTGGATGAGACATAAGGGTGGACACTCTTGGGGCTGAGAGGTTTGGTGAGGTTGGGTGAGCAAACGCAGACCCTTTAAGGTAATACTGCGTGCTACCCATCGCATGGGTCCCAAATCTCCAGGTTCAAGGGCATCTTCCTACATCGAAAACATGCATGAGAAACCCAGAAGATGGTACACCATGTGATGGGGAAAGGTTTCTAAAACGCACCTCATTTCTCATCTCCTTTTGCTCGGGTTCGCCATTCCATCCACTTTACTAGCAATCTCCCTACTTGGAGCATCAGCACCTTTAACCTCCTGTTCCATACAGGTTGCAATTTGTCCTGAGGATGAACGGGAAGACGGGGAACCAATGAGAGATTAGCTCTTGGTGTTGGGACAGGCACAGGTCACTCTATTTTCCCATCAGGAAGAAGAATTAACCACAGGCTCAGCCTGCACCCCGGAACCAGAACAGGGCCTGAAGCCATCCTGCGCTTTTGCGGCCAGCTCCCAAAAAAGCGAGTTGTAAAATGGAGCTTCAGGGAACTGCAATTCACAAACCTGCAGAGTTATAAATGATAACTCTCGTCCACAAATATATTGAGGGAAGGCAAAGAAGAGGATTTGAAATCAAGGCAGAATTGCAGGAAACAGATTTCAGGAGGTAGATTCGAATCGCCTTTAAAGCACATGAAAAGCAGCAAAACTTTGACAATGATGCCCTTGGCCAAAAAGGGCGTATGCGTTTTTTCATGATTATATTCAGGAAAAAACGCATACGCCCTTTTTGGCCAACCAAGCAACCTGGAAAGGCAAATCAGCGCTACAAAGAAGTCTCGCTTCCCATCGGTCAAAAGGGCCATGCTGAAAAAAGTGTCAAAACCAGAAATGCAGGACAGGCCATGGAGAAATGGGAGCCTTGCTACACAGATGGGTGGTATGTAAATTGCCAACAGCCACTCTGGAGAAGTGTACGGTGTGTTCTGAAACATCTAAAAAACACAGCTTAGAGAGCATAGGGCACTCCCACGCATGGGGGTATAAAGTGGGAAAATTAAAAATCAGCAAGACACAAGAACCCCAAAGTTTAGGGCTGCTCTGTTGACAAGGACCTCCACTTCATTCCACCTTAAAGATCCCAGGAAAGCGAAAAATGGATAAAAAAGTTGTGGTCCTTATGTACAATGGAATATCACTCAGCCATGAAATCAATGTCATAAGGCTAGTAGCGGCATGATGAGTGGATTTAGGTACGACGATTCTAAGTGAAATAAGTCACACAGAAAAGGACACTTCTCATAAGGTGTCACTTATAGAGGGAATGTAAAAGCCGTTACACTTGAACTGAATTACAAAACAGAACAGAGTCACACATGCAGAAAACACACTATGGCTGCTTAACGGGAAAGGTGAGGTGGGGTGATACATAAAACAAGAGTTTCAAATTAGCTCAGATACCGTTCCATAAACCCAATATGTAATAGACAAGACCTACTCCAAGCTCAGAGAACTGGACTCAACACGCCCGATTCACCGCACAAGAATATATCTGACTAGTAATAATCTTAAAACCTATGTATTGATATCTCTCTGTTAGTGTGTCAAGTGGGTGTAAAGCGGCATAAACACAGCCGTGAAAAGCAGCTAAATCCCATTATAAAAATAAATTACTTTTAAAAACCCAGGAAACAAAGACAGGGAAAGAGAGAGAAATTCTTACACAATTCGTTCAGGGGCTGTGATGCAACCTGGATTGACCATATGTAGACCCACAGCTGGATGAGACATAAGGGTGGACACTCTTGGGGCTGAGAGGTTTGGTGAGGTTGGGTGAGCAAACGCAGACCCTTTAAATTAATACTGCGTGCTACCCATCGCATGGGTCCCAAATCTCCAGGTTCAAGGGCATCTTCCTACATCGAAAACATGCCTGAGAAACCCAGAAGATGGTACACCGTGTGATGGGGAAAGGTTTCTAAAACGCACCTCATTTCTCATCTCCTTTTGCTCGGGTTCGCCATTCCAGCCACTTTACTAGCAATCTCCCTACTTGGAGCATCAGCACCTTTAACCTCCTGTTCCATACAGGTTGCAATTTGTCCTGAGGATGAACGGGAAGACGGGGAACCAATGAGAGACTAGCTCTTGGTGTTGGGACAGGCACAGGTCACTCTATTTTCCCATCAGGAAGAAGAATTAACCACAGGCTCAGCCTGCCCCCCGGATCCAGAACAGGGCCTGAAGCCATCCTGCGCATTTGCGGCCAGCTCCCAAAAAAGCGAGTTGTAAAATGGAGCTTCAGGGCACTGCAATTCACAAACCTGCACAGTTATAAATGATAACTCTCATCCACAAATATATTGAGGGAAGGCAAAGAAGAGGATTTGAAATCAAGGCAGAATTGCAGGAAACAGATTTCAGGAGGTAGATTCGAATCGCCTTTAAAGCACATGAAAAGCAGCAAAACGTTGACAATGATGCCCTTGGCCAAAAAGGGCGTATGCGTTTTTTCCTGAATATATTCAGGAAATACGCATACGCCCTTTTTGGCCAACCAAGCAACCTGGAAAGGCAAATCAGCGCTACAAAGAAGTCTCGCTTCCCATCGGTCAAAAGGGCCATGCTGAAAAAAGTGTCAAAACCAAAAATGCAGGACAGGCCATGGAGAAATGGGAGCCTTGCTACACTGATGGGCGGGATGTAAATTGCCAACAGCCACTCTGGAGAAGTGTACGGTGTGTTTTGAAACATCTAAAAAACACAGCTTAGAGAGCATAGGGCACTTCCACGCATGGGGGTATAAAGTGGGAAAATTAAAAATCAGCAAGACACAAGAACCCCAAAGTTTAGGGCTGCTCTGTTGACAAGGACCTCCACTTCATTCCACCTTAAATATCCCAGGAAAGCGAAAAATGGATAAAAAAGTTGTGGTCCTTATGTACAGTGGAATATCACTCAGCCATGAAATCAATGTCATAAGGCTAGTAGCATCATGATGAGTGGATTTAGGTATGACGATTCTAAGTGAAATAAGTCACACAGAAAAGGACACTTCTCATAAGGTGTCACTTATAGAGGGAATGTAAAAACCGTTACACTTGAACTGAATTACAAAACAGAACAGAGTCACACATGCAGAAAATACACTATGGCTGCTTAACGGGAAAGGTGAGGTGGGGTGATACATAAAACAAGAGTTTCAAATTAGCTCAGATACCGTTCCATAAACCCAATATGTAATAGACAAGACCTACTCCTTGCTCAGAGAACTGGACTCAACACGCCCGATTCACCGCACAAGAATATAACTGACTAGTAATAATCTTCAAACCTATGTATTGATATCTCTCTGTTAGTGTGTCAAGTGGGTGTAAAGCGGCATAAACACAGCCGTGAAAAGCAGCTAAACCCCATTATAAAAATAAATTACTTTTAAAAACCCAGGAAACAAAGACAGGGAAAGAGAGAGAAATTCTTACACAATTCGTTCAGGGGCTGTGATGCAACCTGGATTGACCATATCTAGACCCACAGCTGGATGAGACATAAGGGTGGACACTCTTGGGGCTGAGAGGTTTGGTGAGTGAGGTTGGGTGAGCAAACGCAGACCCTTTAAAGTAATACTGCGTGCTACCCATCGCATGGGTCCCAAATCTCCAGGTTCAAGGGCATCTTCCTACATCGAAAACATGCATGAGAAACCCAGAAGATGGTACACCGTGTGATGGGGAAAGGTTTCTAAAACGCACCTCATTTCTCATCTCCTTGTGCTCGGGTTCGCCATTCCAGCCACTTTACTAGCAATCTCCCTACTTGGAGCATCAGCACCTTTAACCTCCTGTTCCGTACAGGTTGCAATTTGTCCTGAGGATGAACGGGAAGACGGGGAACCAATGAGAGACTAGCTCTTGGTGTTGGGACAGGCACAGGTCACTCTATTTTCCCATCAGGATGAAGAATTAACCACTGGCTCAGCCTGCCCCCCGGAACCAGAACAGGGCCTGAAGCCATCCTGCGCTTTTGCGGCCAGCTCCCGAAAAAGCGAGCTGTAAAATGGAGCTTCAGGGCACTGCAATTCACAAACCTGCAGAGATATAAATGATAACTCTCGTCCACAAATATATTGAGGGAAGGCAAAGAAGAGGATTTGAAATCAAGGCAGAATTGCAGGAAACAGATTTCAGGAGGTAGATTCGAATCGCCTTTAAAGCACATGAAAATCAGGAAAACGTTGACAATGATGCCCTTGGCCAAAAACGGCGTATGCGTTTTTTCCTGAATATATTCAGGAAGAAACGCATACGCCCTTTTTGGCCAACCAAGCAACCTGGAAAGGCAAATCAGCGCTACAAAGAAGTCTCGCTTCCCATCGGTCAAAAGGGCCATGCTGAAAAAAGTGTCAAAACCAGAAATGCAGGACAGGCCATGGAGAAATGGGGGCCTTGCTACACTGATGGGCGGGATGTAAATTGCCAACAGCCACTCTGGAGAAGTGTACGGTGTGTTCTGAAACATCTAAAAAACACAGCTTAGAGAGCATAGGGCACTTCCACGCATGGGGGTATAAAGTGGGAAAATTAAAAATCAGCAAGACACAAGAACCCCAAAATTTAGGGCTGCTCTGTTGACAAGGACCTCCACTTCATTCCACCTTAAATATCCCAGGAAAGCGAAAAATGGATAAAAAAGTTGTGTTCCTTATGTACAATGGAATATCACTCAGCCATGAAATCAATGTCATAAGGCTAGTAGCGGCATGATGAGTGGATTTAGGTACGACGATTCTAAGTGAAATAAGTCACACAGAAAAGGACACTTCTCATAAGGTGTCACTTATAGAGGGAATGTAAAAGCCGTTACACTTGAACTGAATTACAAAACAGAACAGAGTCACACATGCAGAAAACACACTATGGCTGCTTAACGGGAAAGGTGAGGTGGGGTGATACATAAAACAAGAGTTTCAAATTAGCTCAGATACCGTTCCATAAACCCAATATGTAATAGACAAGACCTACTCCTTGCTCAGAGAACTGGACTCAACACGCCCGATTCACCGCACAAGAATATATCTGACTAGTAATAATCTTAAAACCTATGTATTGATATCTCTCTGTTAGTGTGTCAAGTGGGTGTAAAGCGGCATAAACACAGCCGTGAAAAGCAGCTAAACCCCATTATAAAAAGAAATTACTTTTAAAAACCCATGAAACAAAGACAGTGAAAGAGAGAGAAATTCTTACACAATTCGTTCAGGGGCTGTGATGCAACCTGGATTGACCATATCTAGACCCACAGCTGGATGAGACATAAGGGTGGACACTCTTGGGGCTGAGAGGTTTGGTGAGGTTGGGTGAGCAAACGCAGACCCTTTAAAGTAATACTGCGTGCTACCCATCGCATGGGTCCCAAATCTCCAGGTTCAAGGGCATCTTCCTACATCGAAAACATGCATGAGAAACCCAGAAGATGGTACACCGTGTGATGGGGAAAGGTTTCTAAAACGCACCTCATTTCTCATCTCCTTTTGCTCGGGTTCGCCATTCCAGCCACTTTACTAGCAATCTCCCTACTTGGAGCATCAGCACCTTTAACCTCCTGTTCCATACAGGTTGCAATTTGTCCTGAGCATGAACGGGAAGACGGGGAACCAATGAGAGACTAGCTCTTGGTGTTGGGACAGGCACAGGTCACTCTATTTTCCCATCAGGAAGAAGAATTAACCACAGGCTCAGCCTGCCCCCCGGAACCAGAACAGGGCCTGAAGCCATCCTGCGCATTTGCGGCCAGCTCCCAAAAAAGCGAGTTGTAAAATGGAGCTTCAGGGCACTGCAATTCACAAACCTGCACAGTTATAAATGATAACTCTCGTCCACAAATATATTGAGGGAAGGCAAAGAAGAGGATTTGAAATCAAGGCAGAATTGCAGGAAACAGATTTCAGGAGGTAGATTCGAATCGCCTTTAAAGCACATGAAAAGCAGGAAAACGTTGACAATGATGCCCTTGGCCAAAAACGGCGTATGCGTTTTTTCCTGAATATATTCAGGAAAAAACGCATACGCCCTTTTTGGCCAACCAAGCAACCTGGAAAGGCAAATCAGCGCTACAAAGAAGTCTCGCTTCCCATCGGTCAAAAGGGCCATGCTGAAAAAAGTGTCAAAACCAGAAATGCAGGACAGGCCATGGAGAAATGGGGGCCTTGCTACACTGATGGGCGGGATGTAAATTGCCAACAGCCACTCTGGAGAAGTGTACGGTGTGTTCTGAAACATCTAAAAAACACAGCTTAGAGAGCATAGGGCACTTCCACGCATGGGGGTATAAAGTGGGAAAATTAAAAATCAGCAAGACACAAGAACCCCAAAGTTTAGGGCTGCTCTGTTGACAAGGACCTCCACTTCATTCCACCTTAAATATCCCAGGAAAGCGAAAAATGGATAAAAAATTTGTGTTCCTTATGTACAATGGAATATCACTCAGCCATGAAATCAATGTCATAAGGCTTGTAGCGGCATGATGAGTGGATTTAGGTACGACGATTCTAAGTGAAATAAGTCACACAGAAAAGGACACTTCTCATAAGGTGTCACTTATAGAGGGAATGTAAAAGCCGTTACACTTGAACTGAATTACAAAACAGAACAGAGTCACACATGCAGAAAACACACTATGGCTGCTTAACGGGAAAGGTGAGGTGGGGTGATACATAAAACAAGAGTTTCAAATTAGCTCAGATACCGTTCCATAAACCCAATATGTTAAAAACAAACCTACTCCAAGCTCAGAGAACTGGACTCAACACGCCCGATTCACCGCACAAGAATATATCTGACTAGTAATAATCTTAAAACCTATGTATTGATATCTCTCTGTTAGTGTGTCAAGTGGGTGTAAAGCGGCATAAACACAGCCGTGAAAAGCAGCTAAACCCCATTATAAAAAGAAATTACTTTTAAAAACCCATGAAACAAAGACAGTGAAAGAGAGAGAAATTCTTACACAATTCGTTCAGGGGCTGTGATGCAACCTGGATTGACCATATCTAGACCCACAGCTGGATGAGACATAAGGGTGGACACTCTTGGGGCTGAGAGGTTTGGTGAGGTTGGGTTAGCAAACGCAGACCCTTTAAAGTAATACTGCGTGCTACCCATCGCATGGGTCCCAAATCTCCAGGTTCAAGGGCATCTTCCTACATCGAAAACATGCATGAGAAACCCAGAAGATGGTACACCGTGTGATGGGGAAAGGTTTCTAAAACGCACCTCATTTCTCATCTCCTTTTGCTCGGGTTCGCCATTCCAGCCACTTTACTAGCAATCTCCCTACTTGGAGCATCAGCACCTTTAACCTCCTGTTCCATACAGGTTGCAATTTGTCCTGAGGATGAACGGGAAGACGGGGAACCAATGAGAGACTAGCTCTTGGTGTTGGGACAGGCACAGGTCACTCTATTTTCCCATCAGGA
Source organism: Balaenoptera physalus (assembly GCF_965194825.1). NCBI lineage: Eukaryota > Metazoa > Chordata > Mammalia > Artiodactyla > Balaenopteridae > Balaenoptera > Balaenoptera physalus. The sequence goes on from NW_028126374.1 coordinate 588,717, forward strand.
AGAAGAATTAACCACAGGCTCAGCCTGCCCCCCGGAACCAGAACAGGGCCTGAAGCCATCCTGCGCATTTGCGGCCAGCTCCCAAAAAAGCGAGTTGTAAAATGGAGCTTCAGGGCACTGCAATTCACAAACCTGCACAGTTATAAATGATAACTCTCGTCCCCAAATATATTGAGGGAAGGCAAAGAAGAGGATTTGAAATCAAGGCAGAATTGCAGGAAACAGATTTCAGGAGGTAGATTCGAATCGCCTTTAAAGCACATGAAAAGCAGGAAAACGTTGACAATGATGCCCTTGGCCAAAAACGGCGTATGCGTTTTTTCCTGAATATATTCAGGAAAAAACGAATACGCCCTTTTTGGCCAACCAAGCAACCTGGAAAGGCAAATCAGCGCTACAAAGAAGTCTCGCTTCCCATCGGTCAAAAGGGCCATGCTGAATAAAGTGTCAAAACCAGAAATGCAGGACAGGCCATGGAGAAATGGGGGCCTTGCTACACTGATGGGCGGGATGTAAATTGCCAACAGCCACTCTGGAGAAGTGTACGGTGTGTTCTGAAACATCTAAAAAACACAGCTTAGAGAGCATAGGGCACTTCCACGCATGGGGGTATAAAGTGGGAAAATTAAAAATAAGCAAGACACAAGAACCCCAAAATTTAGGGCTGCTCTGTTGACAAGGACCTCCACTTCATTCCACCTTAAATATCCCAGGAAAGCGAAAAATGGATAAAAAAGTTGTGGTCCTTATGTACAGTGGAATATCACTCAGCCATGAAATCAATGTCATAAGGCTAGTAGCAGCATGATGAGTGGATTTACGTATGACGATTCTAAGTGAAATAAGTCACACAGAAAAGGACACTTCTCATAAGGTGTCACTTATAGAGGGAATGTAAAAACTGTTACACTTGAACTGAATTACAAAACAGAACAGAGTCACACATGCAGAAAATACACTATGGCTGCTTAACGGGAAAGGTGAGGTGGGGTGATACATAAAACAACAGTTTCAAATTAGCTCAGATACCGTTCCATAAACCCAATATGTAATAGACAAGACCTACTCCTTGCTCAGAGAACTGGACTCAACACGCCCGATTCACCGCACAAGAATATAACTGACTAGTAATAATCTTAAAACATATGTATTGATATCTCTCTGTTAGTGTGTCAAGTGGGTGTAAAGCGGCATAAAGACAGCCGTAAAAAGCAGCTAAACCCCATTATAAAAATAAATTACTTTTAAAAAACCAGGAAACAAAGACAGGGAAAGAGAGAGAAATTCTTACACAATTCGTTCAGGGGCTGTGATGCAACCTGGATTGACCATATCTAGACCCACAGCTGGATGAGACATAAGGGTGGACACTCTTGGGGCTGAGAGGTTTGGTGAGGTTGGGTGAGCAAACGCAGACCCTTTAAAGTAATACTGCGTGCTACCCATCGCATGGGTCCCAAATCGCCAGGTTCAAGGGCATCTTCCTACATCGAAAACATGCATGAGAAACCCAGAAGATGGTACACCGTGTGATGGGGAAAGGTTTCTAAAACGCACCTCATTTCTCATCTCCTTGTGCTCGGGTTCGCCATTCCAGCCACTTTACTAGCAATCTCCCTACTTGGAGCATCAGCACCTTTAACCTCCTGTTCCGTACAGGTTGCAATTTGTCCTGAGGATGAACGGGAAGACGGGGAACCAATGAGAGACTAGCTCTTGGTGTTGGGACAGGCACAGGTCACTCTATTTTCCCATCAGGATGAAGAATTAACCACTGGCTCAGCCTGCCCCCCGGAACCAGAACAGGGCCTGAAGCCATCCTGCGCTTTTGCGGCCAGCTCCCGAAAAAGCGAGCTGTAAAATGGAGCTTCAGGGCACTGCAATTCACAAACCTGCAGAGATATAAATGATAACTCTCGTCCACAAATATATTGAGGGAAGGCAAAGAAGAGGATTTGAAATCAAGGCAGAATTGCAGGAAACAGATTTCAGGAGGTAGATTCAAATCGCCTTTAAAGCACATGAAAATCAGGAAAACGTTGACAATGATGCCCTTGGCCAAAAACGGCGTATGCGTTTTTTCCTGAATATATTCAGGAAAAAACGCATACGCCCTTTTTGGCCAACCAAGCAACCTGGAAAGGCAAATCAGCGCTACAAAGAAGTCTCGCTTCCCATCGGTCAAAAGGGCCATGCTGAAAAAAGTGTCAAAACCAGAAATGCAGGACAGGCCATGGAGAAATGGGGGCCTTGCTACACTGATGGGCGGGATGTAAATTGTCAACAGCCACTCTGGAGAAGTGTACGGTGTGTTCTGAAACATCTAAAAAACACAGCTTAGAGAGCATAGGGCACTTCCACGCATGGGGGTATAAAGTGGGAAAATTAAAAATCAGCAAGACACAAGAACCCCAAAGTTTAGGGCTGCTCTGTTGACAAGGACCTCCACTTCATTCCACCTTAAATATCCCAGGAAAGCGAAAAATGGATAAATAAGTTGTGTTCCTTATGTACAATGGAATATCACTCAGCCATGAAATCAATGTCATAAGGCTAGTAGCGGCATGATGAGTGGATTTAGGTACGACGATTCTAAGTGAAATAAGTCACACAGAAAAGGACACTTCTCATAAGGTGTCACTTATAGAGGGAATGTAAAAGCCGTTACACTTGAACTGAATTACAAAACAGAACAGAGTCACACATGCAGAAAACACACTATGGCTGCTTAACGGGAAAGGTGAGGTGGGGTGATACATAAAACAAGAGTTTCAAATTAGCTCAGATACCGTTCCATAAACCCAATATGTAATAGACAAGACCTACTCCAAGCTCAGAGAACTGGACTCAACACGCCCGATTCACCGCACAAGAATATATCTGACTAGTAATAATCTTAAAACCTATGTATTGATATCTCTCTGTTAGTGTGTCAAGTGGGTGTAAAGCGGCATAAACACAGCCGTGAAAAGCAGCTAAATCCCATTATAAAAATAAATTACTTTTAAAAAACCAGGAAACAAAGACAGGGAAAGAGAGAGAAATTCTTACACAATTCGTTCAGGGGCTGTGATGCAACCTGGATTGACCATATGTAGACCCACAGCTGGATGAGACATAAGGGTGGACACTCTTGGGGCTGAGAGGTTTGGTGAGGTTGGGTGAGCAAACGCAGACCCTTTAAAGTAATACTGCGTGCTACCCATCGCATGGGTCCCAAATCTCCAGGTTCAAGGGCATCTTCCTACATCGAAAACATGCCTGAGAAACCCAGAAGATGGTACACCGTGTGATGGGGAAAGGTTTCTAAAACGCACCTCATTTCTCATCTCCTTTTGCTCGGGTTCGCCATTCCAGCCACTTTACTAGCAATCTCCCTACTTGGAGCATCAGCACCTTTAACCTCCTGTTCCATACAGGTTGCAATTTGTCCTGAGGATGAACGGGAAGACGGGGAACCAATGAGAGACTAGCTCTTGGTGTTGGGACAGGCACAGGTCACTCTATTTTCCCATCAGGAAGAAGAATTAACCACAGGCTCAGCCTGCCCCCCGGATCCAGAACAGGGCCTGAAGCCATCCTGCGCATTTGCGGCCAGCTCCCAAAAAAGCGAGTTGTAAAATGGAGCTTCAGGGCACTGCAATTCACAAACCTGCACAGTTATAAATGATAACTCTCATCCACAAATATATTGAGGGAAGGCAAAGAAGAGGATTTGAAATCAAGGCAGAATTGCAGGAAACAGATTTCAGGAGGTAGATTCGAATCGCCTTTAAAGCACATGAAAAGCAGCAAAACGTTGACAATGATGCCCTTGGCCAAAAAGGGCGTATGCGTTTTTTCCTGAATATATTCAGGAAATACGCATACGCCCTTTTTGGCCAACCAAGCAACCTGGAAAGGCAAATCAGCGCTACAAAGAAGTCTCGCTTCCCATCGGTCAAAAGGGCCATGCTGAAAAAAGTGTCAAAACCAAAAATGCAGGACAGGCCATGGAGAAATGGGAGCCTTGCTACACTGATGGGCGGGATGTAAATTGCCAACAGCCACTCTGGAGAAGTGTACGGTGTGTTTTGAAACATCTAAAAAACACAGCTTAGAGAGCATAGGGCACTTCCACGCATGGGGGTATAAAGTGGGAAAATTAAAAATCAGCAAGACACAAGAACCCCAAAGTTTAGGGCTGCTCTGTTGACAAGGACCTCCACTTCATTCCACCTTAAATATCCCAGGAAAGCGAAAAATGGATAAAAAAGTTGTGGTCCTTATGTACAGTGGAATATCACTCAGCCATGAAATCAATGTCATAAGGCTAGTAGCATCATGATGAGTGGATTTAGGTATGACGATTCTAAGTGAAATAAGTCACACAGAAAAGGACACTTCTCATAAGGTGTCACTTATAGAGGGAATGTAAAAACCGTTACACTTGAACTGAATTACAAAACAGAACAGAGTCACACATGCAGAAAATACACTATGGCTGCTTAACGGGAAAGGTGAGGTGGGGTGATACATAAAACAAGAGTTTCAAATTAGCTCAGATACCGTTCCATAAACCCAATATGTAATAGACAAGACCTACTCCTTGCTCAGAGAACTGGACTCAACACGCCCGATTCACCGCACAAGAATATAACTGACTAGTAATAATCTTCAAACCTATGTATTGATATCTCTCTGTTAGTGTGTCAAGTGGGTGTAAAGCGGCATAAACACAGCCGTGAAAAGCAGCTAAACCCCATTATAAAAATAAATTACTTTTAAAAACCCAGGAAACAAAGACAGGGAAAGAGAGAGAAATTCTTACACAATTCGTTCAGGGGCTGTGATGCAACCTGGATTGACCATATCTAGACCCACAGCTGGATGAGACATAAGGGTGGACACTCTTGGGGCTGAGAGGTTTGGTGAGTGAGGTTGGGTGAGCAAACGCAGACCCTTTAAAGTAATACTGCGTGCTACCCATCGCATGGGTCCCAAATCTCCAGGTTCAAGGGCATCTTCCTACATCGAAAACATGCATGAGAAACCCAGAAGATGGTACACCGTGTGATGGGGAAAGGTTTCTAAAACGCACCTCATTTCTCATCTCCTTGTGCTCGGGTTCGCCATTCCAGCCACTTTACTAGCAATCTCCCTACTTGGAGCATCAGCACCTTTAACCTCCTGTTCCGTACAGGTTGCAATTTGTCCTGAGGATGAACGGGAAGACGGGGAACCAATGAGAGACTAGCTCTTGGTGTTGGGACAGGCACAGGTCACTCTATTTTCCCATCAGGATGAAGAATTAACCACTGGCTCAGCCTGCCCCCCGGAACCAGAACAGGGCCTGAAGCCATCCTGCGCTTTTGCGGCCAACTCCCGAAAAAGCGAGCTGTAAAATGGAGCTTCAGGGCACTGCAATTCACAAACCTGCAGAGATATAAATGATAACTCTCGTCCACAAATATATTGAGGGAAGGCAAAGAAGAGGATTTGAAATCAAGGCAGAATTGCAGGAAACAGATTTCAGGAGGTAGATTCGAATCGCCTTTAAAGCACATGAAAATCAGGAAAACGTTGACAATGATGCCCTTGGCCAAAAACGGCGTATGCGTTTTTTCCTGAATATATTCAGGAAGAAACGCATACGCCCTTTTTGGCCAACCAAGCAACCTGGAAAGGCAAATCAGTGCTACAAAGAAGTCTCGCTTCCCATCGGTCAAAAGGGCCATGCTGAAAAAAGTGTCAAAACCAGAAATGCAGGACAGGCCATGGAGAAATGGGGGCCTTGCTACACTGATGGGCGGGATGTAAATTGCCAACAGCCACTCTGGAGAAGTGTACAGTGTGTTCTGAAACATCTAAAAAACACAGCTTAGAGAGCATAGGGCACTTCCACGCATGGGGGTATAAAGTGGGAAAATTAAAAATCAGCAAGACACAAGAACCCCAAAATTTAGGGCTGCTCTGTTGACAAGGACCTCCACTTCATTCCACCTTAAATATCCCAGGAAAGCGAAAAATGGATAAAAAAGTTGTGTTCCTTATGTACAATGGAATATCACTCAGCCATGAAATCAATGTCATAAGGCTAGTAGCGGCATGATGAGTGGATTTAGGTACGACGATTCTAAGTGAAATAAGTCACACAGAAAAGGACACTTCTCATAAGGTGTCACTTATAGAGGGAATGTAAAAGCCGTTACACTTGAACTGAATTACAAAACAGAACAGAGTCACACATGCAGAAAACACACTATGGCTGCTTAACGGGAAAGGTGAGGTGGGGTGATACATAAAACAAGAGTTTCAAATTAGCTCAGATACCGTTCCATAAACCCAATATGTAATAGACAAGACCTACTCCTTGCTCAGAGAACTGGACTCAACACGCCCGATTCACCGCACAAGAATATATCTGACTAGTAATAATCTTAAAACCTATGTATTGATATCTCTCTGTTAGTGTGTCAAGTGGGTGTAAAGCGGCATAAACACAGCCGTGAAAAGCAGCTAAACCCCATTATAAAAAGAAATTACTTTTAAAAACCCATGAAACAAAGACAGTGAAAGAGAGAGAAATTCTTACACAATTCGTTCAGGGGCTGTGATGCAACCTGGATTGACCATATCTAGACCCACAGCTGGATGAGACATAAGGGTGGACACTCTTGGGGCTGAGAGGTTTGGTGAGGTTGGGTGAGCAAACGCAGACCCTTTAAACTAATACTGCGTGCTACCCATCGCATGGGTCCCAAATCTCCAGGTTCAAGGGCATCTTCCTACATCGAAAACATGCATGAGAAACCCAGAAGATGGTACACCGTGTGATGGGGAAAGGTTTCTAAAACGCACCTCATTTCTCATCTCCTTTTGCTCGGGTTCGCCATTCCAGCCACTTTACTAGCAATCTCCCTACTTGGAGCATCAGCACCTTTAACCTCCTGTTCCATACAGGTTGCAATTTGTCCTGAGCATGAACGGGAAGACGGGGAACCAATGAGAGACTAGCTCTTGGTGTTGGGACAGGCACAGGTCACTCTATTTTCCCATCAGGAAGAAGAATTAACCACAGGCTCAGCCTGCCCCCCGGAACCAGAACAGGGCCTGAAGCCATCCTGCGCATTTGCGGCCAGCTCCCAAAAAAGCGAGTTGTAAAATGGAGCTTCAGGGCACTGCAATTCACAAACCTGCACAGTTATAAATGATAACTCTCGTCCACAAATATATTGAGGGAAGGCAAAGAAGAGGATTTGAAATCAAGGCAGAATTGCAGGAAACAGATTTCAGGAGGTAGATTCGAATCGCCTTTAAAGCACATGAAAAGCAGGAAAACGTTGACAATGATGCCCTTGGCCAAAAACGGCGTATGCGTTTTTTCCTGAATATATTCAGGAAAAAACGCATACGCCCTTTTTGGCCAACCAAGCAACCTGGAAAGGCAAATCAGCGCTACAAAGAAGTCTCGCTTCCCATCGGTCAAAAGGGCCATGCTGAAAAAAGTGTCAAAACCAGAAATGCAGGACAGGCCATGGAGAAATGGGGGCCTTGCTACACTGATGGGCGGGATGTAAATTGCCAACAGCCACTCTGGAGAAGTGTACGGTGTGTTCTGAAACATCTAAAAAACACAGCTTAGAGAGCATAGGGCACTTCCACGCATGGGGGTATAAAGTGGGAAAATTAAAAATCAGCAAGACACAAGAACCCCAAAGTTTAGGGCTGCTCTGTTGACAAGGACCTCCACTTCATTCCACCTTAAATATCCCAGGAAAGCGAAAAATGGATAAAAAATTTGTGTTCCTTATGTACAATGGAATATCACTCAGCCATGAAATCAATGTCATAAGGCTTGTAGCGGCATGATGAGTGGATTTAGGTACGACGATTCTAAGTGAAATAAGTCACACAGAAAAGGACACTTCTCATAAGGTGTCACTTATAGAGGGAATGTAAAAGCCGTTACACTTGAACTGAATTACAAAACAGAACAGAGTCACACATGCAGAAAACACACTATGGCTGCTTAACGGGAAAGGTGAGGTGGGGTGATACATAAAACAAGAGTTTCAAATTAGCTCAGATACCGTTCCATAAACCCAATATGTTAAAAACAAACCTACTCCAAGCTCAGAGAACTGGACTCAACACGCCCGATTCACCGCACAAGAATATATCTGACTAGTAATAATCTTAAAACCTATGTATTGATATCTCTCTGTTAGTGTGTCAAGTGGGTGTAAAGCGGCATAAACACAGCCGTGAAAAGCAGCTAAACCCCATTATAAAAAGAAATTACTTTTAAAAACCCATGAAACAAAGACAGTGAAAGAGAGAGAAATTCTTACACAATTCGTTCAGGGGCTGTGATGCAACCTGGATTGACCATATCTAGACCCACAGCTGGATGAGACATAAGGGTGGACACTCTTGGGGCTGAGAGGTTTGGTGAGGTTGGGTTAGCAAACGCAGACCCTTTAAAGTAATACTGCGTGCTACCCATCGCATGGGTCCCAAATCTCCAGGTTCAAGGGCATCTTCCTACATCGAAAACATGCATGAGAAACCCAGAAGATGGTACACCGTGTGATGGGGAAAGGTTTCTAAAACGCACCTCATTTCTCATCTCCTTTTGCTCGGGTTCGCCATTCCAGCCACTTTACTAGCAATCTCCCTACTTGGAGCATCAGCACCTTTAACCTCCTGTTCCATACAGGTTGCAATTTGTCCTGAGGATGAACGGGAAGACGGGGAACCAATGAGAGACTAGCTCTTGGTGTTGGGACAGGCACAGGTCACTCTATTTTCCCATCAGGAAGAAGAATTAACCACAGGCTCAGCCTGCCCCCCGGAACCAGAACAGGGCCTGAAGCCATCCTGCGCATTTGCGGCCAGCTCCCAAAAAAGCGAGTTGTAAAATGGAGCTTCAGGGCACTGCAATTCACAAACCTGCACAGTTATAAATGATAACTCTCGTCCCCAAATATATTGAGGGAAGGCAAAGAAGAGGATTTGAAATCAAGGCAGAATTGCAGGAAACAGATTTCAGGAGGTAGATTCGAATCGCCTTTAAAGCACATGAAAAGCAGGAAAACGTTGACAATGATGCCCTTGGCCAAAAACGGCGTATGCGTTTTTTCCTGAATATATTCAGGAAAAAACGAATACGCCCTTTTTGGCCAACCAAGCAACCTGGAAAGGCAAATCAGCGCTACAAAGAAGTCTCGCTTCCCATCGGTCAAAAGGGCCATGCTGAATAAAGTGTCAAAACCAGAAATGCAGGACAGGCCATGGAGAAATGGGGGCCTTGCTACACTGATGGGCGGGATGTAAATTGCCAACAGCCACTCTGGAGAAGTGTACGGTGTGTTCTGAAACATCTAAAAAACACAGCTTAGAGAGCATAGGGCACTTCCACGCATGGGGGTATAAAGTGGGAAAATTAAAAATAAGCAAGACACAAGAACCCCAAAATTTAGGGCTGCTCTGTTGACAAGGACCTCCACTTCATTCCACCTTAAATATCCCAGGAAAGCGAAAAATGGATAAAAAAGTTGTGGTCCTTATGTACAGTGGAATATCACTCAGCCATGAAATCAATGTCATAAGGCTAGTAGCAGCATGATGAGTGGATTTACGTATGACGATTCTAAGTGAAATAAGTCACACAGAAAAGGACACTTCTCATAAGGTGTCACTTATAGAGGGAATGTAAAAACTGTTACACTTGAACTGAATTACAAAACAGAACAGAGTCACACATGCAGAAAATACACTATGGCTGCTTAACGGGAAAGGTGAGGTGGGGTGATACATAAAACAACAGTTTCAAATTAGCTCAGATACCGTTCCATAAACCCAATATGTAATAGACAAGACCTACTCCTTGCTCAGAGAACTGGACTCAACACGCCCGATTCACCGCACAAGAATATAACTGACTAGTAATAATCTTAAAACATATGTATTGATATCTCTCTGTTAGTGTGTCAAGTGGGTGTAAAGCGGCATAAAGACAGCCGTAAAAAGCAGCTAAACCCCATTATAAAAATAAATTACTTTTAAAAAACCAGGAAACAAAGACAGGGAAAGAGAGAGAAATTCTTACACAATTCGTTCAGGGGCTGTGATGCAACCTGGATTGACCATATCTAGACCCACAGCTGGATGAGACATAAGGGTGGACACTCTTGGGGCTGAGAGGTTTGGTGTGGTTGGGTGAGCAAACGCAGACCCTTTAAAGTAATACTGCGTGCTACCCATCGCATGGGTCCCAAATCGCCAGGTTCAAGGGCATCTTCCTACATCGAAAACATGCATGAGAAACCCAGAAGATGGTACACCGTGTGATGGGGAAAGGTTTCTAAAACGCACCTCATTTCTCATCTCCTTGTGCTCGGGTTCGCCATTCCAGCCACTTTACTAGCAATCTCCCTACTTGGAGCATCAGCACCTTTAACCTCCTGTTCCGTACAGGTTGCAATTTGTCCTGAGGATGAACGGGAAGACGGGGAACCAATGAGAGACTAGCTCTTGGTGTTGGGACAGGCACAGGTCACTCTATTTTCCCATCAGGATGAAGAATTAACCACTGGCTCAGCCTGCCCCCCGGAACCAGAACAGGGCCTGAAGCCATCCTGCGCTTTTGCGGCCAGCTCCCGAAAAAGCGAGCTGTAAAATGGAGCTTCAGGGCACTGCAATTCACAAACCTGCAGAGATATAAATGATAACTCTCGTCCACAAATATATTGAGGGAAGGCAAAGAAGAGGATTTGAAATCAAGGCAGAATTGCAGGAAACAGATTTCAGGAGGTAGATTCAAATCGCCTTTAAAGCACATGAAAATCAGGAAAACGTTGACAATGATGCCCTTGGCCAAAAACGGCGTATGCGTTTTTTCCTGAATATATTCAGGAAAAAACGCATACGCCCTTTTTGGCCAACCAAGCAACCTGGAAAGGCAAATCAGCGCTACAAAGAAGTCTCGCTTCCCATCGGTCAAAAGGGCCATGCTGAAAAAAGTGTCAAAACCAGAAATGCAGGACAGGCCATGGAGAAATGGGGGCCTTGCTACACTGATGGGCGGGATGTAAATTGTCAACAGCCACTCTGGAGAAGTGTACGGTGTGTTCTGAAACATCTAAAAAACACAGCTTAGAGAGCATAGGGCACTTCCACGCATGGGGGTATAAAGTGGGAAAATTAAAAATCAGCAAGACACAAGAACCCCAAAGTTTAGGGCTGCTCTGTTGACAAGGACCTCCACTTCATTCCACCTTAAATATCCCAGGAAAGCGAA